>NC_041402.2:164197311-165397311 GCF_900747795.2 Erpetoichthys calabaricus | reverse complement strand
TCAGTGCCTTCTGGGAAAGTCAAGCCGAGATGTCATGTGTGCTTATTTTTAACAGTGGCTTTCTCTTTGCCACACTCCCATGTAGCTATGACTGGTGAAGCACCTGGTAACAGTTATTATCTGCACAGTCTCTCCATTCTTTTCAAATGCAGCTTGTAACTCCTTCAGAGTTCTCATAGGTCTTTTGGTGGCCTCCCTCACTTGTTCTTCTTCTTGCACAGTTACTCAGTTTTTTGTGGACAGTCTTCTCTAGGCAGATTCACAGCTTTGTCGTACTCTTTCCATTTCTTCATAATCGATTTAGGTGGACTTCAAGGGGTGTTCAGTGACTTGGATATTTTCTTGTCTCCATCCCCTGACTTGTACTTTTCAATCGCCTTTTCATGGAGTTGCTTGGAATGTTCTCTTGTCTTCATTGCCACCATACTGAATTCTTCCTCATAAAGGAAATTTAGACTACAGTCAGTTGAAACTCCAGATGGGTGACCTCCATTGAACTAATTATGGGACTTCTAATACCATTCAGCTGAACCAGTGATGATTTAGAGGTGTCATATTAAAGAGGGGAATATTTGTGCATTCAGCTTTTTCTGTAATTAATAAAGGTTACTTTGCAGAGCTCTGCTATCGCTTTGAATGACGCGTGAGATTGACAGGCGGATCGGTGCGGCGTCCGCAGTGATGCGGGCTCTGCATCGGTCTGTCGTGGTGAAAAAAGAGCTGAGCCGTAAGGCAAAGCTCTCAATTTACCAGTCGATCTATGTTCCTACCCTCACCTATGGTCATGAGCTCTGGGTAGTGACCGAAAGAACGAGATCGCGAATGCAAGCGGCTGAAATGAGTTTTCTCCGCAGGGTGTCTGGGCTCTCCCTTAAAGATAGGGTGAGAAGCTCAGTCATCTGGGAGGGGCTCAGAGTAGAGCCACTGCTCCTCCACATCGAGAGGAGTCAGATGACGTGGCTCGGGCATCTGATCAGGATGCCTCCTGGATGCCTTCCTGGTGTGTGTTCCGGGCATGTCCAACCGGGAGGAGGCCCCGGGGAAGACCCAGGACACGCTGGAGGGACTATGTCTCCCGGCTGGCCTGGGAACGCCTTGGGATTCCCCTGGAAGAGCTAGAAGAAGTGACCGGGGAGAAGGAAGTCTGGGCATCTCTGCTCAAGCTGCTGCCCCCGCGACCCGACCTCAGATAAGCGGAAGAGGATGGATGAATGGATGGATGCTTTCACTTTGACATTAAAGATTCTTTTTCTGTTGCTCAGAGCCTAAAAACACCAAATTCAATTCACTGTGATTCAATGTGGTATAAAACGAAAATGTTAAAAACTTCCAATGGAGTGAAAACTTTTTATATATAGTGAGTTAATGTGTTTCAGCTGCACCCATTGTTAACAAGTGCATAAACTCAAACACATAGTCATGCAATCTCTATTGACAAACACTGCCAGTACAATGGGTTGTACTGAAGAGCTCAGTGGCATGGCACAGTCACTGGATGCCACCCTTTGCTAAAAGTCAATACATGAAACTTCTGCTCTGCCAGGTCTGCCTCAGTAAACCGTAAGGGCTAATATGGTGCAGCAAAAATATCTAGGATCAACAACAGCTTAACCACAAACTGGTAGGCCACACCAACTCACAGAGAATAGCATGTAAAAATCTATTTGTGGAATTCAAACTGCCTCTGAAAGCAACATCAGTACAATTCCTGTGCATCAGGAGTTTTATGAAATGGGTTTCCATGGCAGAGCAGCTGAACACAAACCTAAAATCATTATGTGCAATGCCATGCACTGGCTGGAGCGGTATAGAGCACATCATCAATGGACTCTGGAGCAGTGGAAACATGTTCCTGGGAGTAATGAATCATGCTTCACTATTTAGCAGTCTGATAGAAGAATCTGGGTTTGATGGATACAAGGAGAACGCTACCTTCTGAGCTGCACAATGCCTACTGTTAAACTTGGTGAAGGAGAGATAATGGCCTGTGGCTGGTCCCCTTGGTTCCAGTGAAGGACACTGTCAATGCTACAGTATACAAAGACATTTTAGACAATGGAACACTTCAAACTTTGTGGCAACAGCTTAGAGAAGGCGCTTTCTTGTCCCAGCACGACTGTGCCTCTGTGCAAAAAGGGAGTTAATAAAGATATGGAGGGACTTGAGTGGCCTGCACAGAGCCCTGCCCTCAAACCTACTGAACAACTTTGGGATTACAAACCAGGTCCTCTCATCAAACATCAGAGCCTCGTTTGGCTGAATGAGCACCAATTCTCACAGACACACTCCAAAATCTTGTGAAAAGCCTTCCCAGAAGAGTGGAGGCTGTTATAGCATTATGGGGAATTAATTCCACATTGATTACCATGAGTTTGGAATGAGATGTCCAACAAGTTCATACCGGTGTGATTGTCAGGTGTCTACAAACTGTGACAGATAGGGGTTCTCTCGCTCCCTTGAACCCTCGGACACCACGCCAGACACCAGGTAAAAGTCCAAAATGACTTTATTATTAATAATAAATGTGCACAAAGCACCCTCCACTCCACTATACTCCAATAAACAATACACAATAATCAATAATCAATCCTCCACTCTCCCAGACACGTTGCCACCCTTCCACCCAGCTCAGCTCATCTGTCTGGGATTTCCCAGAGTCCTTTATAGTCCTTGACCGAGAAGTGCATATTGTGAAGTAACTGCAATCTAAACTTAAAGAGTATCAGCATTTAGTTTGGGGTGTTGCCTGAAGCATTGATAGCAGCAGGGAGAAAAGACCCCTGAGGTGCTTCTTAGCACACTGTGGTGAAATGAGCCTGTGGCTGAAAGTGCCCCAAGACTGGAGGGGATGGAGGAGATTTTTCATGATGGCGTCCAATTTTGCCCCCATCATTTCCTCAACAGCTTCTAGTGTGTCCAGGGTTCGTCCTGTGATGGATTAGGCTATCCTGATATATTTGTTCGGACATTGTGCATTTTTAGAGCTCAAGTGCCTTCCACAGGAGACTGCAGCACAGAACAACTGGCGAGTTTGAAAGGCATAGCTCAATAGGCTTATGTGCAGTTGAGTGAAATGTATATGGCAGACAAATATTGCATATATCAAATGGGCACTTAAACAATTGACTGCTATGGACTGGTAGAACATTTCCAGCAGCTTTCTGCATACATCAAAAGACCTGAGTCTCCTTGTGAAGTCCAGTCTGCTCTGGCCCTTCTTGTACAGTGCCACTGCGTTGTGAGACCAGTCTAGTTTGCTGTTTATGTGGACCTCATATACTGTACTTGTAGTTCTGTACTTGTAGTTCTGCATAATTTCCACATCCTTCGGTCTTAGAGGCTCTTTGGCACACTGGAAGTCCTCCACAGGCTCTTTTGTGCTGCTGATGTTTGAACAGCACCACAAGATAAAGTCCTCCACAACCTTTCTATATTACAATTTGTCTCCAGTATTAATGCTTTTGTATATCCAGGCCCTTTGCTCAAATGATAAAGGGGAAGTTGGCAAACTCCACACAGGCCAGGAGAAGAATGGAATTTAAACCTAATTATTGGGGGAATCATCTAAAACAATCTAAAATGACCACAGACATGCTGGTTAAGTGAATGAGTGTTGCTAAATTGGCACTAATATGCTGTTCACTAAGAGATGAATTGGCACCTTGTGCAAGTGTTGCTCCTGCTCTGCTCCCAATGACAGCTGAGATAAACTCCATCTGCCCCATGACCCACCCTGGATTCAGCTCAAGGAGATGAATGTATATACTGTATATATCACATCATTTTTGTGAAATTGTGTATTTTTCAACCAAATCATATATCTGAAGAGTTACATATCCAAATAGTTATATATACAATATCTAAACCAGTATATACTGTACATCCAAGCCAATGTATAAAAATCAATTTATATTTTTGCAAATCAATCTTTTTTCTGATATGTGCATATCATTACTATGGGATATGGACTAGCACTAAGAAGATATGTCATTGGAACAAATCAAATGAATTGCCAGCATTGAATGAGCATCATCGTGTTTGCTGAGGATGTCCAAATCTTATGGTTGACTACAAATCTTTTTCCTGTAATCCTTCACCATTGAATGTGCCATCCATTTTTGCAAACTGCACTAGATCCAACTATTATAATTCAACAACATTTTCATCACTTCTTTTATCATAACTGGCGAGTTTGAAAGGCATAGCTCAATAGGCTTATGTGCAGTTGAGTGAAATGTACTGTATATGGCTGAAAAATATTGTTTACTAGCGGGCTTCTCCCCTTCTCTCTTTGCTCGCTAACCCCTTTCCTCCCCTGCCAGCACTACGCGCCGTTGGGAAAAGGGGAGCTGAACGAACCCCAAGCAGACGTGTCTGCTCCTCCAAAACCCCCTCTTAAATGGTGATACAAAGGGAAACAAATAACAGGTTTTTTTTTACCTCCTCTTTGCTCGATCAGCTGCTGGCTTGATCTGCATTTCATGTGGCGCTTCGAACATTTAAAAGCTTGTACAGTAGCTGTCCTTTTGTCTCACTGACTTGTCTCTCTTCTCCCCCAGACATCCTCAAACACTATTCAATCTCTTTTCGCGGTTTGCTGTTATTTCACCAAGTACTATTTTCTGTTTGTTTGCGCTAATGCGATCTTTACTCTCATTTTTTTGAGACTTTTGAATTTTCCTACTTCCATTATCTCTAATCTGCATGTGTATCATGGGACTTGCTTCCAAAGGTTGTAAGTATGACGTGACTTGACCGTCTCGCGAGACGTGAAAATGTCTCTCTGTCTCTCTTCAAAAGATCTCTCTTCAAAAGATCATGTCTCGTCGCAGGAAAAAAGTCTTGTATCGTTGCAAGATTTTGTTTATAATAGAGAGATATCAAATAGGCACTTGAACGTGCTTTCACAGCTCAGAAATTGTTCTTGCTGGCCTGCACCACATGGCTATTAAGTCAAGCAGGCAATCCTTATTTTATTTAGTATGCTATTTGTTTTAAGTGCTACCTTAATGCAATCAACAAATAGAACAAAAACAGTTATAGTTAACCCAAGATGCCAAAGTAGATTTAAACCAATACAAATATAACATACTGTATGTAGTTTAGTACCAGGGTGTCACAATGGTTAAGACTGCTGCTTCATAGCTCCCTTGACTCATATTTGATTCCTGAGCCTGACACCACTAATGTTAAAAGTATTTGCACACACTCCCCATAGCACCATGAGTTTTATTTTCAGATTCTGAAGTTAATTGGTGACTCTGCTTTATTCCATGTGCATGAATGTGGTTGTCTGGGTGAATGTGCTCTGCAGTGACTTGGCATTCATTGCAGGACCTGTTTCTGCTTTATGCCTGATGCTACTAAATATTATGACCAACTCAGCCTCATAAACAGTAGAGTTGTGAAGTTCAGTTATTGCTCTGGTAAAAAAAAAAATCAAATCTGAAAGTCCTCTTTTGTCATGATAAACAGATGCTGACATCTATAATTGGGATTTTCTAGACATGTCATCCTCTGCTTTTTCTCTTCCCAAAATAAAATATTGCTTTAGACGCCAGATAGAAGTACTCTCTTATTTAAAGCCTGGGGTAGAAAATCTCTAAAAACACTTTAGACGTTGCATGACATCACAAAATGGGTTATTTAGGGAGCTGTTTATTTCCTTACAACCAAAATAATATTTTACTTCAGACAATTTAACCGGTAACATCTGAAATTTACAATTTAATTTACCCTTCACCAGTTTTATGACTATTCAACATCTAATGGATAAAGAATTAATGAAGTGAGTAAGTCTGAATGGTGTCCTTATGCTTTTAAAATTTAAAGTGATCTATCTATCTATCTATCTATCTATCTATCTATCTATCTATCTATCTATCTATCTATCTATCTATCTATCTATCTATCTATCTATCTATCTATCTATCTATCTATCTATCTATCTATCTATCTATCTATCTTAAATAGAGCTGGGGTGTCTATCAATGAAATTAACATATTAACATAAAAACAAATGAGTATTAGCATTCCCTATTTCTTCCTTTTCAATTTAATACTGAATACTGTGATGCTGTCAGACTTTCCTCATTTGCAGTATTTCATTTCATTTATTCATGTTCAGGCCCAATTATTCCTGTAATGATCATGAGGGACACAGTCTATTGCATTTTTCCAATGCAACTTTGCACAGGGCACTTGTCCATCATGCGCCCGTACAACTACTCCACCAATTGAACTTGCCTGTATGTCACTAGGAAGTGGGAAAGAACTGAAGTACCTGAAAAAAAAGTATTAACTTCATATAGTCAATGGCTGACTGAGTGCTGAGAACATGTGAGGCAACAAGCCAGCCTGAGTTCAGCTCATCATTTCATTTTCTGTGATGATGCCAAAGCATCTTAGGGATCTTACTAGTCTGTTAAGTATCTCTTTATACACTCACTAAACAAATTATTGGGAATGTGTACAACTGATTATCCATGCAATTATATAATCAGCCAATCATGTAGCAGCATCACAATGCGTGAAATCATGCAGATATAGGCCAGGAGACTTTTTTAAAGTTCCCATCAAACACTAGAATGGGGGAAAATTTCATCTTAGTGTGACTTTGACTGTGGCATCATTGTTTGTGCCAGATGGGCTGGTTTGAGTATTTATGCAACTGCTGACCTCCTGGAATTTTCATGCACAACAGTCTCTAGAGTTTACTCTGAATAGTGTGAAAAATACTGTACATCCCGTGAGTGGCAGTTCTGCCGATGTGAAGGACAGAGGATAATGGCCACAGTAGTTGGTTCAAGCTTACAGAAAGTAACTCAGATCATCACAACTGTGGTAAGCAGAAAAGCAACTCAGAATGCAGAAACACATCATACCTTTAGGCATATGGGCTACAACAGCTAAAGACCACTTCAGTTTCCTCTCCTGTCAGCCAAGAACAAAAACCTGAGGCAGCAGTGGGCACATAATCACCAAATCTGGATAGATGAAGACTAGAAAAACATAGCCTGGTCTGATAAACCTCGATTTTTGCTGAGACATACAGATGGTAGCATCTGATTTTGGTACCAGCAGCATGAATCCATGCACACAACCAGCCTTGTGTCAAGAGTCCAGGTTGGGTGTGGTTTTGCAATGGATAGAAGGGTAGAAGGGTAGAAGGATCCTTTCATCCGACTAGCTCATCTGTAGAATGGCCAATACTGGGGAAAAGGCTTGTTGGCCGAGGTCTTGTGGTGTCCAGGACTGCATCTGGCTTGTCTGACTCCTTTTGTATAATCTGACAGTGATTCAGCAATTAGTTGATGGAAAGATATTACTATTTTTCACCCACTGCATGCCCAGCATACCTGGAAGGAGGGACTTTCTTTGAATTGCCTTTCCCTGGATTTATTCCATTTTGTTGTTTTCCCTATAAGGTTTATTTTTTGAGAGTTTTTTCTTGTCTTCTTAGGGAGTCAAGGCTGGGTGGCTGTCAATAAACAGGGCCAGTTAAACCAATTGAGGTATTCCTTGCATAATTCTGGGCTATATAAGAAATAAATTGTTGTTGTTGTTGTGTGGGAAATGCTTCCTTGACACACTTTAGGCTTGTTAACACCAATCATACATCACTTGAATGTCACAGCCTCTATGGGTACTGTTGCTGACCATGTACATTTCTTCATGGCCATAATTTACCCATCTTTTAATGGCTACTTTCAGCATAATAATGCACCACATCACAAACCAAAAGTCATTTCAAACTTTATGAACAAAACAATGAGTTTAATGTTCTTTAGTTGACTTTCCCGGTCACCAGATCTGAATCCAATAGAACATATTTGGGATTTGGTAGAAAAGGAGATTCACAGCCTGAATGTGTAGCTGACAGATCAGCAGAAACTGATGCAGTGATGCAGTCATGTCAACATGGACCAGAGTCCCAAAGGAATGTTTCCAGCATCTTGTGGAATCCATGCCATGAACAATTGAGGGTGTTTTAAGAGCTAAAGGAGGCCCTACCCAGTATTAGTATTTTGTTCCCATGAATTTGCTCAGTGAGTGAATTTTATGACTATTTCAATTATTTTGTACTCTGCTATGCTAGTTAAGTTGTTTGACCTTCAATGTATGAACTTTTTTGCTAGGACCCTTAAGTGGCCTTGGGAGGCAAAATCCTGCTGTAAGAAATGAGAACTCCTGAGAAAGCATGTCGATCAGTTCAAAGGTAACAGAGCTGAGCAACATAAAATTTGACAAGCAAGCTTAACCATTTGAAGCAAGCTCTTTTGTAGCTTGTTATGTTGCATTTCCAAGCCAGTGCCCCAGACAAAATCAACAGCATTAGGTCAACAAAAGATATCAGTGCATTTTAACAAGACAGCTTAGCCAGCATAGATTTCTTTGCTTAATAACACTTTTTTCTTTGCCTCGGAATGTATAAAATGCAAGGGTCTAATTATTTCTAATGATACCAGCACACAATGCGAAAGCTTAATTGAAACTTTGGGGGTATATTTAAACCTGAAGGTCGGTAAAATGCCTGTGCACCCATCTGGTTAATAAGAAAAGGATTGCATTTTCTAGCCCATTGCTTTGTCATCATGATGACTATGAATACCGAGTTTCGCAAAGGCCGCTTAAGGCATATGTTTTTCCAATATGCTGACACCTGACCTAAACATAACTCTAGAATTTTGAAGAATGAGAGAGATGGAAAGAAAGAGAAAAAAAGTGCATGCTTAATTGAATGGCATCCTTTCATTTCCCTGTATAATTTGCTGACTTTAGCCCCTTTAAAAAATAATTTTGCCTTTCTTCCTTCTTCTGTAATGAACAATTTGTTCAATTAGCCCTTTCATCATTATGTTTTGTATTTTTTCTTTATCACATTCTCTTTGTATTCATCTTTAAGTGAATTAGCGGTTAATAAAAATGTTCAGTATAACACCCCTACCTTTTTTGTCCTTCTTGAGAGGTGCCTTTCTGCTTTGATGTCAGTACAGTGGCCCGGTTGGTTTGCCGGCATATTGGATTTTTTTGTTTCTGAATTGACAGCATCTGGATTATAGCCTTTTAACTGCTATTGAAATTATTTTACGATTACGTTTAATTGCAAAATTTCATTTTCAAGGAGAAAACTTCATTGTGATGCTTCAAGTGTGTTAAACCAAACATCTATTGGCTTAAACTTTGTATATCAGCGTTCAAAAGGGAAGTTCTTCTAGTACTGGACTACGTGGGTTGAGTTATGTGTAAAGATTAAAACAGTTGAGCGTTTTCAGTTGAAGCAAATGGAGATAAAGAGGTGACATGATGGAAGTGTTCAAAATTATAAAAGTAGTAGTAGGATGTTCTACCATGTTAGCCATAATGGATGTAATGAGAAGTCAGGCAAAATGACACCTTTTATTGGCTAACTGAACTAGATTAGTCTTTGTCGACAGTTATCTTATCAAAAGATCTTAACTAACATTGAGTGTTAGCCTATTAATTTTTTACACTGAAGATGTCCCACATAAAGGTTTTCCAATGCTGTCTCTGTCTTATTGTCTATATAAACACATGGAACTCCAGTTTCTGTATTACAAGTTGCCGAAGGGATCTAAGCTTGCACATTGTAATCTGTTCAGTTAGCCAATAAAAGGTGTCATTTTGCCTGACTTCCCATTGCAAATTATAAAAGGAATTAGTCCAGTGGATTGAGACTGTTACTTTAAAAAGAGTTCATCAAGAACATAGGGACATGTCTGCAAACTTGTAATGGCTAAATTTTGCACAAACATGGGGAGGTTTCTCTTCATACAGAGAACCAGTCACACATGCAATAAATGACCAAGTATTGCGGAAGACAGTAGGCCTTAAGGGACCTTCAAAATTCGACTTGATGTTATTTTAAAGGAATTAGGTGGATAGAACTGGTGAGCTTTGTTGGGCTGAATGGCCTATTCTTGTGCAGATGTTCTGACCATCTGTCCTGAATTCTTACAGTATTTGGAAATAAATTTAACTCAGTTCTTGTTTTAGATCTTGGAGTTCTAGATTTTTTTTTCATATTCCCTCAGCGTCTCCTCCATTGTGTTTTGTCTTGTGTGCTTAAGGAAACGACAGCAATGGTTGTGCAAATTGTGGCTACTTTCCTCCAGTGGCAGGCCATGTCAGCCATATATTATGGCTCACCATACCCTTTCATATGTCAGGAATAACTGTTTTCAGAACCTTACTGGCCTTTTGGCTCAGAAAATTGTTCTTCTAAAAACCCTTTGCTGCTATAAACCAATAACCCTTATTAGCAGCAATGTTCACATATCCTCACACTTCAAACATTGTTCTGCTCTACAAGGGCAACAATGTGTTGAACTTGGTATGTTCTTCGGCTATCATACATCAGCTCCAACAAGGGACCATGACCAGTATGTTCTAAAACGTCCCTAGTGAGAAATAATATTTAGGATTCTGGACTACAAACCCTGAAGTTGTGGATTCAGACTGACACTGTGTGACCATGAGAAGCCACTTCACCAGCCTGTCCCCCACCTGGAAAAAAATGTAACCAATTTTATTTCAAATGTTGTAAGACTCCTTGGATAAAGGTGTCAGCCTAAAAGTAACTAATAGTATCAACTTTTGGCATCACCTTCATAGACCAATGTGACTTGACTGATTGTATCCTATCTACTGCATTGTAGAATTGAAGAAAGACCTCACCAGTTCCTTTTAGATGAGTCTGTTTGAGACCACAAGCTACTGTACATTTGGTTCATGATCCATTTTCAATATACACCTGCAACAGCCCCGATGTCCGCAGTTGGCATACTTCCTTGAACTGGGGGACATTGATAGTCATGTCTAAGGATGAGTCGAGCAATGAGGACACATCACAACAAGAGGTAAGTGAATAGGTGCACAGCACTTTTTATGTTCAAACCACAGTGTTTAAACAAAAGTGCAGTGCAATTACTTCTTCAATTAATAATCCAATAAAAACAGCAATAAAAGTGGAGGATAAAATTTGACCAAATAAATAATCCAAACAGATAAAATCCAAGGTTAAATTCACCATCAGGATCTACTCCTTAAAGTATTCATGGGCCTCTCGTGTCTCCTTCCAAAGCTGAAGTCTCCTCTGCTAAACCTTTACAGACTTCTCAACATGTGGAGGTGTCTTCAGACAGAGGTAGTCATCCTTTTCACCAGCTCATGTCTCTTGTTGCCATTCCTTGGCCTTCAGTGCGGACCCCCAAAAGCCCTGATCCTCTCTCCCACCACCATCCCTCGTTCTTTACCAGGAACCTGCTCTGAGTGGTTGGTCGCTGGTTATTTTCAGATTTGAATAAACTACTAAGGCGATGTATCAGAATATTTCAGAAGATATACGTGAAAAATATCACTTTTAACCCATACCTCCAAAAATATTTACAGTATTAATTTGCCTTTGCATATGACAAAAATATGCTTGAAGGTTATTAGTTATTACATACTGTATCTCAAATTGAATGCAAAATTTCCTTTTTGATCTTTAAGTCTGAGTAAGCAGTAGAGAAACATGCATATATAAAATTAACTTCCAACATAGATAATAGCTACAAATTGCACAGGTGATTGCTACTCTGAATTCATTATAAAAATATATATAATTCTGTAAATTTGTATTTCAGATTTGTTTTATGCTGTGGCTTTTCATTTCAACCAACCATAACAGCTCACCTGAAGTAAACATCACAGATGCCAGTAAAGATAATATTTTGAAGTGGTACATCCCCTGGTTACAGGAACTGCAAAAGTTATTTACTTCGACCTCATGAAACATCCAAAAATAACCACAGCTATATCCATTTCAGTCAGTCTGTGGCCTTTATTGTAATCTAGATCGAAAAAGAACACAGCCAAATTTCAGGAGGTTATGAAAGTTCATAAAGCATACAAACAGACTGCACATTTTACTGTAAATATCAATCTGACTCAATAAAAGTCTTAGCAAGCACACATTTCAGTAAAGGAAACAGGCAGGCAAGGAAAAATCCAATTTCTGGTTCTAAAGGGAAATGGTTTATCCTTGCCTGTTCTCCTGGAACATTTCTCGGCTGTTCACATGCAAATTCATTCAGGATGTGTCAGCAGTCCCTGGAGTCATTACAAAAAGTATTGTAGCTGCTTCATTACAAATGAGAAAATTGGATGATGGGGATCAGGGAGCACACTGGGAGAATGTGAAGATTCAAATTTGAAATGCTTTTCCATTCAATAATAAATTCCCATTGTCTCCAGACTAATGCTGGGTGAGAATCTCTGAAAGAAGTTTTCTCTGAAGTCTATCCTTACTTTAAATACTCCTTCCCTAATTTCTTTTTTCTAAAGGATCTCTTCTTTTTACTATATGTGTGTATATATATATATATATATATATATATATATATATATATATATATATATATATATACAGTGCATCTGGAAAGTATTCACAGTGCATCACTTTTTTCACATTTTGTTATGTTACAGCCTTATTCCAAAATGGATTAAATTCATTTTTTTCCTCAGAATTCTGCACACAACACCCCATAATGACAACGTGAAAAAAGTTTACTTGAGGTTTTAGCAAATTTATTAAAAATAAAAAAACTGAGAAATCCCATGTACATAAGTATTCACAGCCTTTGCTCAATACTTTGTCGATGCACCTTTGGCAGCAATTACAGCCTCAAGTCTTTTTAAATATGATGCCACAAGCTTGGCACACCTATCCTTGGCCAGTTTCGCCCATTCCTCTTTGCAGCACCTCTCAAGCTCCATCAGGTTGGATGGGAAGCGTCGGTGCACAGACATTTTAAGATCTCTCCAGAGATGTTCAATCGGATTCAAGTCTGGACTCTGGCTGGGCCACTCACAGACATTCACAGAGTTGTCCTGAAGCCACTCCTTTGATATCTTGGCTGTGTGCTTAGGGTCGTTGTCCTGCTGAAAGACGAACCGTCGCCCCAGTCTGAGGTCAAGAACGCTCTGGAGCAGGTTTTCATCCAGGATGTCTCTGTACATTGCTGCAGTCATCTTTCCCTTTATCCTGACTAGTCTCCCAGTCCCTGCCGCTGAAAAACATCCCCACAGCATGATGCTGCCACCACCATGCTTTACTGTAGGGATGGTATTGGCCTGGTGATGAGTGGTGCCTGGTTTCCTCCAAACGTGACGCCTGGCATTCACACCAAAGAGTTCAATCTTTGTCTCATCAGACCAGAAAATTTTCTTTCTCATGGTCTGAAAGTCCTTCAGGTGCCTTTTGGCAAACTCCAGGCGGGCTGCCATGTGCCTTTTACTAAGGAGTGGCTTCCGTCTGGCCACTCTACCATACAGGCTTGATTGGTGGATTGCTGCAGAGATAGTTGTCCTTCTGGAAGGTTCTCCTCTCTCCACAGAGGACCTCTGGAGCTCTGACAGAGTGACCATCGGGTTCTTGGTCACCTCTCTGACTAAGGCCCTTCTCCCCCGATCGCTCAGTTTAGATGGCCGGCCAGCTCTAGGAAGAGTCCTGGTGGTTTCGAACTTCTTCCCCTTACAGATGATGGAGGCCACTGTGCTCATTGGGACCTTCAAAACAGCAGAATTTTTTCTGTAACCTTCTCCAGATTTGTGCCTCGAGACAATCCTGTCTCGGAGATCTACAGACAACTCCTTTGACTTCATGCTTGGTTTGTGCTCTGACATGAACTGTCAACTGTGGGACCTTATATAGACAGGTGTGTGCCTTTCCAAATCATGTCCAATCAACTGAATTTACCACAGGTAGACTCCAATTAAGCTGCAGAAACATCTCAAGGATGATCAGGGAAAACAGGATGCACCTGAGCTCAATTTTGAGCTTCATGGCAAAGGCTGTGAATACTTATGTACATGTGATTTCTCAATTTTTTTATTTGTAATAAATTTGCAAAAACCTCAAGTAAACTTTTTTAACATTGTCATTATGGGGTGTTGTGTGTAGAATTCTGAGGAAAAAAATTAATTTAATCCATTTTGGAATAAGGCTGTAACATAACAAAATGCGGAAAAAGTGATGCGCTGTGAATACTTTCTGGATGCACTATATATATATATATATATATATATATATATATATATATATATATATATATATATATATTCACCTTAATACCATAATCTTCTTATATAATACGCTACCGTGGCTGTTTCTTTGTCTGTCCAGGATTTTAAATCACATGTTGCTCGCAAACTGTTTGACCTATTGACCTGAAATTTGGCACACATATACTACGTGCCGTCTACTATCCACTGATGATGATGATTGACCTCCAAGGTTATTCCTCTTTTTATTTTTATTTTATTGTAGAATCAGCTCTCAGCAGCGGCCAGCAGGGCAGCCGTGTGGCGCATGCGTATGGGCACCATTCTCATCCCTACCACCTTTGCTGTCACTTCAACTGCCTCTTAATATCATAAATCATTCTTGAGGCAGATTGAAGACTTAAGTACCAGCTTAAGTGAAAAATTAAAGAAAACATACTAAGTAATTGCAACACAAACACTGACTTAACATGAAAAGATGCTGACGAAAGAAGAGAAGAAGCAGGCCGCTAGGGTGGAGAAAAGAAGAGCTGCTCACGAAGCAGCAAGCGCATCGACCTCTGAGCAAATGACTGCTAAACGTACAGAGAGAGAGGATGAAAACTATAAATGCTCAAGTCAAGTGTATTCACTGCATGTTATCGTGCAGTGTGCCGTTACTGGTAAAATAATTAGTGTGTCTGACTGGTTATGATGTCTCTGTTGTTCCAAAAGAGTCCAAAACATTGTATTAATAAAATAAATAATATATATTGTAAGAAAACGCTATATAGCGCCCGACCCGACACAGACTGACACGGAGGCACAGGTAAAATAAAATAAACTATTTATTTTTCTCTGCGGTGGGCTGGCGTCCTGCTTAGGGTTTGTTTCCTGCCTTGCGCTCTGTGTTGGCTGGGATTCGCTCCAGCAGACCCCCATGACCCTGTAGTTAGGATATAGCGGGTTGGATAATGGATGGATGGATGGATTTATTTTTCTTTAGCTGGAGGGCACGTCTTCCCCATAATCCCTCCAGCCACAACACAGTCCAAAGCACAGTACAGTACACCAAACCAAGCACTTTCTCTTCCTCCACCACTCCTCCCTGGCAAACTCGTCCTCTACCTCATGATTCTGGCCCCTGAGTGGTGGTCGCTGGCTCCCTTTTATTGTGTACCCGGAAGTGCTCCAGGTGCTTGATTGGCAACATCCGGCTGCACTTCCGGGTGAGGTGAAACCAGTGCCCAAAAGGGCCCAGCAGCTCCTGCAGCAGCACCCCCTGGCAGTGCCTGTGGAACCCCACAGAGCTGCACAGAACTCCAACCCCCATGAAGCCCTGGGGGAGTCCGAAGAACCACTGCAGCCCAGAGAGGCTGCCATCTAGCGTCCAGGGGGAGATACTGGGCTTCCCACCCTTGTCCCCATGGCAGATGTGGTAAAGGGACATCCGGGCCAGGGGGATAAGGGTGGGAAGCCCAGTATCTCCCCCTGGATGCTAGATATATATATATCTAAAGATATAGATATACATATATCTACCTTAATACATTAATAAAATAATAAGTGTGTCTGACTGGTTGCGATGTCTCTGTTGTTCCAAAAAAGTCCCAAACATTTTATTAATAAAACACACATCATTTGTCATTCCAACAGATGTTGCATCACAGACTTTAACACTGCTTTTACGAATTCCATACCAAATGGCATATAACAAGTCTATGCTGAGGTCTACATTGATTATTTAAATTTCAACTGTCTTAAATGGGTAGCATATATAATGCGTGTGTGTGTAAATATATTATATGTAAATATAATATATAAATAGCTTAGTTCTTTTTTTACAGCCAGAAAAAAGAATGTTAATGAGGGCCAGGTTTGTTTAACTGAATCCCAGTAGTCTTTATCGAAGTTTTTGCCATTTAGAAATGTTAAGGGGTCAAAACTCTGCATATTTTTACTGCTGTTAGTTCCAAGTACAGCAGATGTAGAAATTCAGACATTCAAAGAGTGTCAGAGACAGAACTGAAATATTACTATTAAAAAATAAATTTGTTTTATTGCCAACTTCCCCAAAGCACGGGAAGGATAAATTAGAAAAGGTTAATGGAAGGTAAATTGAGGGAGAAGAAGAATCCTCAATTTTTATAGTTTTTAACCACATTGTATCTCTCTCCAATTTCAGCATGTACCTCACTTAATGTTTTTTCTGAGTAATGGCAACCCTCTCACTAATAAGAAGACTTGAAATTCATGCTTGTAAATTGGTCTATCACACTGAATATATATTTCAGGAATCTACTGGTAAATAGCTGGAGCTGATATTGTTGGAAACTCAGACATTTACTGAGGTGAACCGCTAGCATCATCCCCTGGAATTAAGCTCCTTAATTTATGTTAACAAAGTCAGTAAATTACAGGGTCACAACAAAAAACTCAAAACAGTTTATATTAGATATAATAATAAAATGAAAAAAAAACAACAAAATCTGAGGAAGTTGTGTTTGTTTTTACAAACTGTAGTCCAATAAAAAAGACATTTAAAACACAAATATTACATTGCATGTATATTCCATCCATCCATTATCCAACCCTCTATATCCTAACTACAGGATCACGGGGGTCTGCTGGAGCCAATCCCAGCCAACACAGGGCGCAAGGCAAGAACAAACCCCGGGCAGGGCACCAGTCCACCACATGGCACACACACACTAGGGACAATTTAGGACCATCAATGCACCTAACCTGCATGTCTTTGGACTGTGGGAGGAAACCAGAGCACCCAGAGGAAACCCACACAGATACTGGGAGAACATGCAAACTCCACGCAGACCGGGAAGCGAACCCAGGTCTCCTTACTGCGAGGCAGCAGCGCTACCACTGCACCACTGTGCTGCTCTTACATGTATATTTAATTTTCATATACAATATATTTAAAAATTAAAAATAAGTAAAGGCAAACCGAAAGAAGCAATGATCAAAACTAATTTACCTCATTTCTACTGTTCCCAAAAGTTGCAGGAAGCTCAATTTTTGTCATTTATAAGATGTATGCACTCCATTTCATCCTGGCTTCACTTATACCTGAATGCACCTCCTTCCCTGATAAAAATATCAGTCTGTGAAGTGAGTGATGCACAATCACATCATACAATAAGCGAGTCTTCGGCTGAATGGAGTATAGAATCTGTTCGATTCCCAGACATGTCTTAAGTATCTGACCATGCTAAACAAACGTCCATGGAGCGATCAAGGCAGATTTAGGCTTATGGAGATCAGCATTCCCATCACTAATGATTAAGTGGTAATGCCATATGAATTGTGATAAGTGGCCAGCCATTTATCCCGGCCAATACCCCCAGGCCGCCAGGTGGAGCTCTCCTTGCAGTATGGAGGTACCCCGAATGCCAGCAGAGAATTTTGGACATTGGAGTTTTCCTTTACAACCGACGTGCTTCCGGGGTGAAGAAAAGGATTTTTTTCTGACCCGGAAGTGTTCCTAGTCACGTGGACAGAGAGGGCGAAATACTTCCGGGTCAAGGACTATAAAAGGACTATGGGAAATCCCAGACGTCGAGCTGAGCTGGGTGGAAGGGTGGCAATGCATCTGGGAGTGGAGGATTGTGATTATTGTTTATTGATTATTGGATTTATGAGTATTGTGTAGTGGAGGGTGCTTTGTGCACATTATTATTATAAAATAAAGTCATATTGGACTTTTATCAGGTGTCTGGCTTCTCGAACAAGGGTTCAAGGGAGCGATAGCACCCTCAAACTGTTACAGTGGCGTAGCCGGCAGGATTCTCTGGCCGTCGGTTTGGCAGAGGACCTGAATTTAAAAAATTTTCTGTGGACAGAGAACCCTGAGAAGACAACGTTCAGACACACAGCAACATCGCCAAAACCTTCAGTTTCCAAGAACATCATGGGGAAGAAAAAACTTAAGCAGAGCGGCAGCCCAAGTGGAGGTCCTGTGTTTAATATGGCCTACGCTCAAGACGAGCCATGGAGCGGTTATGCGTCTCGGGAGAGACATCCGGAGGAGGATGACTTCAAAGAGGTATGCACCAGGGAAGCATTTGAAAACCTTTTTAAAAGGACCGGCAGCATAAGTGGAGGTCAATAGCTAAACGGTGCCTATAATCAGGACGAGACTCTAGATGACGCCACGCGTCTATGGACCAACCTGGTGGGAAGTAAGGAAGACAAGGCGGAGATTGATGCTGAGAGGATCCGAGCATTACGACAACGGGATGGCTGTCGGACAAAAAGGACAATCTCTTCGTACTGGGAAAATCCAAGTGGAATCAGGAGGTATGTGCCGAAGAAACGTCCGATTTGCTGGGACCTTATTTTAGTTGTTTTTCAGAAGCCTGTCTTCCTGAATCTGACGGTGTGTCGGATACCTACTTCCCTCCTGAGCAAGATGGCCGCGATGACGGGTTGTACTGCCGATCTAGGACGCTGAACCTTGAAAGCCGATTTGCTGAAGCAGGACACGTGATCTCTCCCAAAGGATTGTGGGAAGGAGAAGGTCAGCATCGGTCCGTAAGTGAGGTCGTCATTTCCCCGATGGCATCAAGCTCCCTGAAGGGGAAGGGAGAGGCAAACGAAGCAGCGCCAGTTATAAATACACGTAATGAGGAACGGAATATGACTTAACAGTCCACCGCTAAATTAGAAAAGGCGGATCGCAGTTGGCCGGTGGTGCCTTCCCGGCCCTCTAAAATGCGAAACTCCAATTCCCAAGAGCCCGTGCACAACCCAACCAAGCACATGCCGACAGGTAAGGAGAATGAAGAAGTAAACTTGCCTCCGGCCGAATTAAATAATCGTCTGGACGTACGGAAGCTCGAGAAATTAACAGAGCCCATATGAGGGATTTTTCAGGTACTAAAAGAGATCCAGAAGATTGTTGGAGACTTGGGAGCAACGGCCAAGCGCCGATAAGGAAGCTGGATGATTCCCTGTGGCGGTTTGGTCGGGAACGTCCCATCTTATATAATTTGGCGGTACAGGTAGGTAATGCCGGTACCGTATATAATGAAATAGGGACATAGTGTGATCCGGGCCCGCGTTTGATATGTAGCGGGTGCCAAATCACTGCGTGCCCTACAAAAGAGTGCGGAACGTTGACCGAGTGGTCGGGGGAAGGACCGATCGAACCAGAGCAGCTGTATGGTGCTGCCTCTCGGAGCATTTCGATCCTGAAGACCCCGATGCGTATTATAAATAAATCGAGAGGGGTGCAAACAGTAAAGGGACTCTCTTTTACTAATGGAGAGACAGACTGTGGACAAGCCTCAGAGAGAGATCAGGAGATCCCAAAAATAAAACAGGGGTCTCCTGACAAAATAGAAAAGAGAGCTGAAAGCTCAAGGGCGGCTATGGGAACTCCCTCGGCGGAGAATAGGGCAGAGACAGAGTTCCCGGGATGTTTCCAGTCTCGTGGAGGAAAGCTACCAGGAGGACAGCGGATCTGCTATAACTGTCGTCGGCCAGGCCATGTATGGCGAAGTTGTCCTCGGAGGACAGGGGATCAGAGGGATTCCCGTTATAACATTCCCCCTAGGTTCTCCGGGGCGGCTAGACAACGCAGCCAAGACCTGGTCTACGGATCCTCCTAGAGGAAGACGTCCCTCGCGGGGCAGGATACTCCAAACCACGGTTTTCCGCTGGGGGAGGAGTACTGTGATAGGTGGCCGGCCATTTATCCCGGCCAATACCCCCAGGCTGCCAGGTGGAGCTCTCCTTGCAGTATGGAGGTACCCCAAATGCCAGCAGGGAATTATGGACATTGGAGTTTTCCTTTACAACCCTGCTGGATACCACGGGGGCCGCTAGAAGGTGCTGCAGGGAGGAGCAGTAATTATTTTCCCTACGCCCCGGAAGTATGTCAAAGTCACATGAACAAGAGGAATGACATGCTTCCAGGGTGAAGAAAAGGATTTTTTTTTCTGACCCGGAAGTGTTCCTAGTCACGTGGACAGAGAGGGTGAAACACTTCCGGGTCAAGGACTATAAAAGGACTATGGGAAATCCCAGACGTCGAGCTGAGCTGGGTGGAAGGGTGGCAACCCGTCTGGGAGTGGAGGATTGTGATTATTGTTTATTGATTTTTGGATTTATGAGTATTGTGGAGTGGAGGGTGCTTTGTGCACATTATTATTATAAAATAAAGTCATATTGGACTTTTATCAGGGTTCAAGGGAGCAATAGCGCCCTCAAACTGTTACAGAATCTATTACTCAATCACTCTTATGGAACAAGACCTTAACAAAGGCTTATTTAGTCTTCATAGCACTTATAAAACATTGCACATTGCCATGATGGTAAAATTAATTGTCAATATGAATGATTCACAGGTCTTATACTAAAGAGGTAATATCAAGAGAAATGTGCCTTAGGTAAGCCACCCCAGTTAACTCCAAAGTGAAGTTTTCTTAGTGGATCACATTGCAAGTTATGAAGACCCGATGAAGTGTTTGTTAAGATCTTGTTACATAGCAGTAAATGAGTAATAGATGCATTTGTGCACTACCTAGACTAAAGTGTTACCAATTAATTCACTCATTTGGGTGTCAGCGTGTGTTTTTTGAGGATTTTAGGAATATTTTTGTGCTATCGCCTGCAGTCTAACAAATGTGATCATTATATGAGGCGTTCACAGAATCATACTAGATGGTAAATTCCTGTAATAGCCTGCAAGTATAAAAAGGCTACTTAAAAGTTTAATTTCCCATCTAATCTTAAATCCTTTGTTAATTAGGTTTCTTACGTTTGTAATTCTAAACTCAGTATATGCGTTTAGAAAAAAACTCGTCAAGTGTTCTTATTAGCTGAGAGGTCTTCATAAGTTTAATTTTAACACAGTGATGCCTATTTTGTACTCTAATGGGAGGATTTTATTGTTTTTGTTTAAAAACTGTTGATCCTTACAATGCTTTAGTTTCCAAAATATAGACACAGGAGCATGCAGTGTAATTGTGTATTTTGATTATCGTCTGTTAATACAACGTAATCTATGCTTCATCAATTGGATGGGTTTCTAGAGTTATTCACCATAATCAAAGAAGCACCCACTCAGATATGGAAATAGTGAAGCAAGAGGCCTAATTAAACAAAAACATTGGTGGCATCAAATATAATATGCATATTAATTTTATGATTCACTATAAATATAAACAGGAAATTACTACATGTTAATCAAATCTATTTAGCAATTCACTTGCCTACAATACCTTTAGCCCAACTGATGCATTTTTACTACAGTTCTATAACCTTAAAGTACCCCTTGAGATAGACCCCTGATACTCTTGTGTATACTAGGCACTGCTACCAGGGCAGTCATATTGGTCTTATTTCTTTGTTGATAACAATCATATTCTACCTGATGAGCTAATGAATTCTATCTTCGTTGCTCTCAGTAGAGGAATTTGGAGGGTGACCGATAATGGGATAATCTACAGTGTTAAAGGACCCACTGGAGGTTATAGTGAAGAAGAGGATTAAAACAAAACTGACTGCCATTATGAACAATGATGCACATCCTCTTTGTGACACACCAGCACTGAGGACTTTCAGCCTAAGAATCATTCAGCAAAAGTGTGTCAAGAAGCGCTACTGGGGCTCCTTTATATAAATACGCCTATATAATGTCTCACCATGATTGTAACTGTTCTTTGTATATTTACCCAATTCAAGAGTTTTTCTTTATTTATTTTTATGAATATATAAAGCTTCTGTAAAATGCCAAATTTTATCCTGGGGACAAATAAAGTTCTATCTATCATCTATCTATCTATCTATCTATCTATCTATCTATCTATCTATCTATCTATCTATCTATCTATCTATCTATCTATCTATCTATCTATCTATCTATCTATCTATCTATCTATCTATCTAATTCAGACCCCTTCACTTTCAC
Organism: Erpetoichthys calabaricus; assembly: GCF_900747795.2. Lineage (NCBI taxonomy): Eukaryota > Metazoa > Chordata > Cladistia > Polypteriformes > Polypteridae > Erpetoichthys > Erpetoichthys calabaricus. The sequence goes on along the minus strand of NC_041402.2, from coordinate 165,375,335 downwards.
TACACATTATTGCATTGTACTTTTAATTTATAATAGATAAATGTTCCATTTTTAACATCAATGTAACTCATTAGCCCATAATGACATAGTGAAAACATGTTTTCAAAAAGGTTTGCAAATTTATTAAAAATCAAAAACTGAACTCTTCCATGTATATAAGTATTCAGTACAGCTTTGAGTCTTCTTGGGTAAGCCTCTATAAACTTTTCACACCTGGATTTGGCCAGTTTATTCTTCCTAAAATATTCTCTCAAGAATTGTAACATTGAATGGGAAACATCTGTAAACTGCCACCTTCAAGTCTCTCCATGGGTGTTCTATATGGTTTAAATCTCGGCTTGGCTGAGCCATTGAAATACAGTCAGAGATTGTCCTGAAGCCACACCAGTGATGTCTTGGTTATATGCTTCAGGTATTAAAAACCTTGCATAAAAACCTAATGCTGGCCATGAAAGAAAAGTGTCTGTACACATAAGGCATCACAGCTTGCTTCATATTGGGGTACAGAGCTGCAGAAAGATCAGAGGGTCAATGCTAACCCTGTCCACCATTGAAAGCACCTACAATGGGCACATCAGAACTGGACCATGGAGCAATGGAAAAGTGACCTGGGGCCTCATGTATAAATGGTGTGCAGGCACAAAAATGCTGCATATGTCTGTTTTCAAACTCAGTTTGAGATGTATAAAAATCAACTTTGCATCTTCCTGGCAGTGTTCCCCTTGCATACGCATGTTTCTGCTTGGTTCTGCTAATTGGCAGCACTCAGCGTCAAAGCAGTGTTACAGTTTCTGTGGTCTGCTTTTCCTTCTTAGATTCACATCTATGATGTGGGTTTTATCAAATACACCAGAATTAATTGCAGATCGTTAAAAATTTAATTGTAACCATTCTATAATAATATAATGATTTGTGGAATGGCCAAACTATTCTAACTAACATGGCTGCTTTAGCTTTGTTAGAAGACATCGAAAATGGAAGAATCAGAGGAGATCATGTATTTTTAGATGATGTAGAATGGCTTCTAAGTTGATTTCGATTTCCAACCGCTATCCTCTTGGAGTTGTATTCTGAACTGGTGCTGACATTACAAAGGCAAACTTTGAGCAATTGTGCTCTACCTGCTCCTTTGCAAGTTCTGTCCAACCTCGGGTTTTTAGCCACAGGAGCTTTTCAACGTGAACTTGCTGACTGATCAGGTATTTCACGAACATCAATGAGTCAGGCCAGGCCTGCAGTATGGGATGGTATTACCCACTTATCATCCAGATATCTAAGATTTCCTTACACTGTGGTTGAACTGGAAAACATGAACGTGCAATTCGCAACAACATCTGGTTTTCCAAATGTAATCGGAGCAGTCAACTGCACACACATTGTTATTGCAATGGCACCAGTCAAGTTACATCAACCAGGGATGAATCACCAAAAGAGTGAGCTGGAAATTACATCATCTATAGCTGGAGAACTCATTAACCTTAGGATTGTGTTACATATACTATACCAGAGTCCTGGAGAAGAATCTATGCAGTCATGAGGAGAACAAGCAGAATTCACAGGATGGTCTGGAAGGCAGTAGTACAGAACACAGCACCACCATGCCATCCTTTTGTGACATTGTGTTGATTTTTATTTTACTTACTAGAATAAACAAAATATGGATACCATTTTTTTTAATGCATTATTTTCTTTAGAAGTAGTTTATTCTTACATTTTGCACTATTCTAAAGGACAAGTGTTGTATTACCACTTTATATAATTAAATTGACTGCACGAAACAATTTATGCATTGAAAAACTGTGGTGAAGCGTGCCAGGCATCTGTAGTGGTGTATGATTTTAAGCAGTGGCGCTTATAGGTGTAGGTGCATGCCGATGAAAAATTGAGTGGCTGCAGAGTGTTTAATGGGGAACTTGACCGACTGCTCGTTCACATGCAAGCATGATCAGCCCAGTCATTCCCAACTGATGCTCCGTGGGTTGTTGTTGAAAGCACCTGCACCCAAAAGTTTAAATGGGTGTTTGAGTAGGACAGGAAAATAAAGAGAAAGACATGTTGAGAATGACAGCAGAGAAAAGAAATATAGGACATAAGATCAATAAAATGAGAGACAGAAGACAGAATTGGCTGGGAGCAATAATGGATAGACGGTCAGGGAATCCACAAAGTGACGCAGAGAGAGGCGCTCCAGGGGTGGACCGGATGGCTCCTGTTGAACTTGAAAGCAGGAATGATCAAATGTTCTAAGGAACCTGTGGATGCTGATGGAGTCCACACTTTAAGGGAGTCAGGCTCAGTGAGTCCTGGTGGATGCCAATGGGAATTGGCTGAGATGGGAGTCATAGCCTTGCCAACTATACCTGGGTAATGGAAGAGCAGGGTAAGACGTGGGAGAGAGACAGAGTGACAATGTTCAAGGAGACAAAATAGACAACTCTGATGTTCATTTTATACTTGAGTTTAATTGATTATGTACTGGATTTTAGATCCCTTACAGAATGCTGTTTATTTATGGATTACTTATTTATTGAAGACTTCTGAACTGCACCCCAATTTTTAACACTGTTGTTACATTTAATAAAATGCACTGAGCCCAGTTGCACCAAGGCTTGTTGTTTGTGCCCTCATTTTTCTAGTCCACCTTGGTACATGACAATCGATATCCCAGGAGATGGAAGGTACAAAACCTGCGGGCACTCTTGGACATCACAAAAACTAACTGCAGTATGTGACTATAAAGTACAGTATTCTGGACTATCTTAAAGTATGTGACTATAAAGTACAGTATTCTGGACTATCTTAAAGCAATTAAACTGGTCTGCACTAGAATTCTCCCATGCAAAAAATCAGTATACTTCATAGATTTAGGTGTGCTGACTCCATTTCTGAAACTGAAATTTCTTGGCCATAAATCAATTTCATGAGACATTGGATTCACTAAAGTAGAAAAAAATGTTTATTTTTTAAACATAAGTTATGTTTAATTTATGACATTGGTATTTTTAATGCTCAGAATATCATTTTTATCATATTTTGAGCTGAAAAATGGCAGTCTTCCTCTTTCTTAATGTTAATTGAGGTGAAAGCAATCCAGAATTAAATACTTGTAGCGCATTATTTGCTTTCAATCAGAATTTCTTTTTTCTCGCTTTTTTTCACTCTTCTCTGTTACAATATAAAACACAAAAGGGATCATAAAGAGATGGTGCACCAAATGATGAACCCTGTATAATTGTTGACGAAACAACAAACACAAAACCACAGAATATCTTTCAGCTGTGAGTGCAAGAGTAAGCTGACTCAAGATGGCGGATCTTCCGGTGTTGAGGGCCTTCTGGCAGGAAGAGGTCGGGTCCAGGTGGACGGGCACCGGAAGTGATCAATCAGTGTCAATATTCCAGTCTACAGATGTAGAAAGAGAAAAGGCATTAGCACACGGAGCCAACACCAGGAGTGCCAGGGAATTACAGTCACCAGAGCACTCAAGTTAATCCCTATCGCACCAGCATAACACCTGTAATTTAAATTTAGAAGGTGCCTTTTTATTGTCCAGACAAGGGGGCATTGTTGTTTAACACACATACACATACAGGGAGCAGGCAGGGAGTTGAACTCAAAACTAAGGAGCTCTGCATCAGTAACATTAACCACTGTGTCATTATAGAAAGAAAACATCCATTTATTTGCTGAACTACCATGTTCTATTTAAAAGGCACAGGGCAAAAGAGAAACATTGCCCTCATTCCTTTCTCAAACCTGTTTAATCCAGTTCTGGACCATGGTGGGTGGCCAGAGCAAATTCTAACAGTAATAGGAGGAAAGAATCAATTAGGAAAACACTCCTGAGAACTGGGTGCTAGTCCATTACAAGGCTCACACCTGCACACACTCACATTGGCACTCATCTAGGGCCAATTAACACACACGTCTTTGGGGACATGAGAGTGACACAGGGAATTACACTTCCTCCTCCACGTGGATAATACCATGGTGCGGGTATGAAATTCAAGTCTTTGAATCTGAGCCACAAGTGCTAAACCACTGTGAATGAAAACAGAAATTTGTAATTTGCATAATGCCTCACATAACGGGTACTTAATGAAAATGTTATAGTAGATATGAAAAAAAATATATATCCTGAAAAACTGAATTAATATAAAATGGATCTGAAAAGCTGCATGAGTAAGCATAATCCCCAACCACCAGATCCAGATAATTGGATGTATATCTCCCAGAGGAGTCATTTCTAAAGTTTGCTGTGACTTTTGAAATGTTAAAAAAGAAGAAACTTCCTAATTTCATTATCTACCTCAAGTCCTATGTTAATTACCTCCTAATGAAAATTGAAAATGGAAATTTGTTATTTCATCAGTCACACCTGTTCTTCAAGGAGTTCTTGATGAGCTGACTGACAGGCGTGTGTCTGCTACATCACAAATGAAGGGGGAGACTTAAGGTGCACTTCAGTCACTACTCTGGCATTGTCTCAATTTAAATAGGGCAAAAAGAAATGCAGTGTATTAAATTCAGTGTTGTGGGGGGCTGAAGCTAATCACATCTGGTTCAAGGCAGGAACCAAACCCCGAATGGACGCCACTTTGTCACAGGACAATATTAAATCAATAAGATGCTGCAGATGTTCTATCAGACGGTTGTGGCGAGCGCCCTCTTCTACGCAGTGGTGTGCTGGGGAAGCAGCATAAAGAAGAGGGACGCCTCACGCCTGGACAAACTGGTGAGGAAGGCAGGCTCTATTGTAGGCACGGAGCTGGACAGTTTGACATCCGTGGCAGAGCGACGGGCACTGAGCAGGCTCCTATCAATAATGGAGAATCCACTGCATCCACTAAACAGTATCATCTCCAGACAGAGGAGCAGCTTCAGCGACAGACTCATTTTTAGAAATGGAAAAATTTATATTTATTGTAAAAGGCTTTAAAGAGAAATTGATTATATTTGTTTATGTTAAACAAGATTCTCTTTGAATCAGCTCATGCAAATGTAAAAAAAAATTCATTTTAGTGCTCTTGAACAAATCAATGTTTAATGTTAAAGTCACCTGCAAAAATCTATCTATCTATCTATCTATCTATCTATCTATCTATCTATCTATCTATCTATCTATCTATCTATCTATCTATCTATCTATCTATCTATCTATCTATCTATCTATCTATCTATCTATCTATCTATCTATGACATACTAATTTCTGTGGGCCCAATGTAGTGTGAGCAAATTACATAATTTGAGGGAAAAGCGAAGTCCCCAAATCAAAATCGACATGCAAGCACCATATAGGCGGTGACCCAATGGTAGTTACAACCAAAGCAAAATCACTGTTAATTATCATTTTAAATTAACAGGAATCCAGCTTTCTCTTACAGTCTAAATACAAGTAATAACTTTGAAGCTAGCTGACTAAGAACAAGTGCGTTTATGAAGAGTGTACCATGCAGTGAAATGTTCTTATGCGATTTGCATTACATACAGCTATAACTCCCTACAGCCCTGCTTTAAAAAGCATGTTGAGGCAATGGATGGCTGAGTGAACATTCATTACTTCTATACATACAGTATATAGATTTATCCATCTAGTTTCCTAGGAGGATACTCTTCTGGTTTGCTCTATGTGAGCTGAATCTCCCTCTTCCACATCAGTGGTTACATTCTCTAAGGAGGAAGAATACTGTGTGCTCTGTTTGTTCTTCCACAAAGAGCAGGGAGTCCTTACAACTCCTTACCGTGGTTCTTATCTCCTCAAAAACAGTGCCTGTATATATAAAGCGTCTTAGAATTCCTCATAGGAATTGCATTAAAAGTATGACTAGGAAAAAAATGTGTCCTACCTCAGAGTAGTACAAGGTAAGTATTTAACAAGCATCCTACTCACACTCACAACAACGAATAGGAGGCTACATTTGAGATGAAATGATATCACAATTTTTCGCCACCTCGTGTTGTAAATTGGCACTCAAGATGACGTTTTGCAGTTTTCTGATTCTAACACTAAGGCTTCACCACACTAATAATAATAATAATAATAAAAAAAATAATAATAATAATACGTTGTAATAATATCCAAAGTAGTAGGAGAAGGAGAAGTATTCCAGCCACAAGGGATGCACTAACCTGTGTGTTTCTTTGTGCTGGTCCCAAGACAGGATAAATGGGGAGGATTACGTCAGTAAGGACATCTGGTGTAAAATTTTGCAAGATGAGTATGAAGACAATAATATAGATTTCCATACCGGATCAGTTGAGGCCTGGGTTAACAACAGCCACCACCTGTACTGTTAGCCAACAAGATGCATGCGTAAATTGGGCTGCTGTTGGCCATTTAAGAAGAAGAAGAGGGGGAAGACATGTCCAGAGGCAGGAGAAGGGGTACCAATTTTTAAGAATAAAGCGGATGTACAGAGCTGTAGTAACTACATAGGGATAAAATTGATGAGCCACAGCATGAAGTTATGGGAAAGAGTAGTGGAAGGTAGTTTAAGAATGGAGGTGAGGATTAGCAAGCAGCAGTATGGTTTCATGCCAGGAAAGAGCACCACAGATGTAATGTTTGTATTGATGGAGAAGTATAGAGGAGGCCAGAAGGAGCGGATCTTCATTTTTTGGACCTGGAGAAAGCAAATGACAGAGTGCCTCGAGAGGAGTTGTGGTATTGTATGAAGAAGCCGAGAGTGGCAGAGAAGTATATAAGAGTGGTACAGGATATGTACAAGGAAAGTGTGACAGTGGTGAGGCCTGCGGTAGGAGTGACGGATGCATTCAAGATGGAGGTGGGTTTACATCAGGGATCGGCTCTGAGCCCTTTCTTATTTGCAATGGTGATGGACAGGTTGACAGGCAAGATTAGACAGGAGTCCCCGTGGACTATAATGTTTGCTGAGGAGACCCTGGAGAGGTGGAGATATGCTCTAGAGAGGAGAGGAATGAAAGTCAGTAGGAACAAGACAGAATACATGTGTGTGAATGAGAGGGAGGTCAGTGGAATGGTGAGGATGCAAGTAGTAGAGTTGGTGAAGGTGGGTGAGTTTAAATACGTAGAATCAACAGTATAGAGTAATGGGATTGTGGAAAAGAGCTGACGAAGAGAGTGCAGGCAGGGTAGAGTGGTGCAGAAGAGGGTCAGGAGTAATTTGTGACAGATGGGTATCAGCAAAAGTGAAAGAAAAGGTCTACAGGACATAGGGAGGCCAGCTGTGTTATATGGGTTGGAGACGGTGGCACTGACCAGAAAGCAGGGGACAGAGCTGGAGGTGGCAGAGTTAAAGATGCTAAGATTTGCATTGGGTGTGACGAAGATGGATAGGATTAGGAACGAGTACATTAGAGGGTCGGCTCAGGTTGGACGGTTTAGAGATAAAATTAAAGAGGCGAGATTGCGTTGGTTTTGACATGTGCAGAGGAGAGATGCTGGGTATTGTGGGAAAAGGATTCTAAAGATGGAGCTGCCAGGCAAGAGGAAAAGAGGAAGGCCTAAGAGAAGGTTTATGAATGTGGTGAGATAGGACATGCAGGTGGTGGGTGTAACAGAACAAGATGCAGAGGACAGGAGGATGCAGAACAAGATGATCTGTTGTGGTGACCCCTAATGGGAGCAACCGAAAAAAGAAAAAGAATAATTAGGAGAATGAGAAGTATACAAAGAAAAATATACTGTAATAAGAGTTATGGGTAGATGTGTACATTTTCATATTGTCTCATGCGTTAACTACCAGTAAAAGTATTAACAAAAATCTAATAATGGATAAAGAGTCCATCATGTACCACCATACTTATACAAGTGAATTCTGGTGAAGTCACATTTGCAGCCCCCTGGATAATGTGAACAAGAGTGTGATAATGTGCAAGAAGAAAATAATACAGATAATAGCTAAAGTAACATTTTTAGAAAAGAAAAGGAAAATAAAAATTATTAACAGATATGAATTCCCCACATAAAAAAAAAACCCAAATTAGGAAAAGAAAATATGTACAAATATGCTAAAATATTAGGAAAAGAAAATATGTACAAATATGCTAAAATATTAGGAAAAGAAAATATGTACAGATGCTAAAATATTACAGTATTTCTAAAAAAATTCTTTGGTATCTAACCTCTGGCAATACGTTCTTTGACTTTGTGTTTTGGCTAACATTTTTTTTTTAAAAACATTATTATAGTCTTTCTAGTTTTGACGCCCGTAATGTTATTAGGTTTCTGAATTATCTTCTGATTCTTTAATCTAAACTTTATGGCCTGCCAGGTTTCATCTCTCTGGTGGTGAAGACAGGTACAAAAAGTTAATGTATTTGGTACTTCAGCATGTGAGAAACTGTTAGTCGATTTCTTTTTTACAGTCCCTCCTTCCCTTCAGACTGATTTAGGAAAGCTGATATTGTTTCAGGAGCATAGAGAAACCTAATGACATCAGATCACACTCCTGTCTGGTAAGCCCTTTCCCTTAGCATCTGAACATTTAAAAGCTTATGGTTACAATACTTCTTGAGCTGAGTATCCTTTGTAGTAAATAGTCTGACATGTGTAATGTGGTAAGTCTGTGCATTTTTGGATAATGATCCCCAGAAAATCCTCTTCCAGTCCACAGTTTACAAATACAGACTCTGTCAAAGCTGACTTGAGTATATATGGAGAAATACTTTGAAATGAAAAGTACAGTATTGGATAGATAGATAGATAGATTCTTGCAGGTGACTTTAACATTAAACATTGATTATGTTCAAGAGCACTAAAATGATTTTTTTTAACATTTGCATGAGCCGATTAAAAGAGAATCTTGTTTAACTTAAACAAATATAATCAATTTCTCTCTAATGCCTGTTACAAAAAATACAAATTTTTCCATTTCCAAAAATGAGCACCAGCAGTAATTAGGCTTGAATTTATTAATTATTTAATACATGATAATATGTTATGATTTGATTTGGAAAATAAGTATATGACTCTGTACATCAATTATTTATTGAATGGGCTCTGGGCATTCCAAAACTTGGTCTCTGTCTTCGAAGTTCCTTCCACCTCCATTTTCTTTCATCTACAGTTAAGGTCACTCTTTAAATCTGCTAATGTTCCTGTTTCATTACTAGTTCCCTCTCATCCTTTTCAGATTTTTTCTCCTCCTTTTTCACTGTTTCAAGACCAGTTGATATTCAACATGATTCACTTTTATCATCCCCTTTCTGAACAGTACAATCTGGTTTTGTGATATTAATTCCATATCCTCCATCTCCTAGAACTCAGTGTGTCAAACATTCCCCTAGTTTCAAGAAACACAAATCACTGACAAATACAGTTTAAGTTTGTACACTGATTACACAGGGGAGGGCAAAATTAGGCTTACAGTTGTCCATCCATCCATCCATCTTCTTCCGCTTATCCGAGGTCGGGTCGCAGGGGCAGCAGCTTGAGCAGAGATACCCAGACTTCCCTCTCCTCGGCCACTTCTTCTAGCTCTTCCGGGAGAATCCCGAGGCGTTCCCAGGCCAGCCGGGAGACATAGTCCCTCCAGCATGTCCTGGGTCTTCCCCGGGGCCTCCTCCCGGTTGGACGTGCCTGGAACACCTCACCAGGGAGGCGTCCAGGAGGCATCCTAATCAGATGCCCGAGCCACCTCATCTGACTCCTCTCGATGCGGAGGAGCAGCGGCTCTACTCTGAGCCCCTCCCGGATGACTGAGCTTCTCACCCTATCTTTAAGGGAGAGCCCAGACACCCTGCGGAGGAAACTCATTTCAGCCGCTTGTATTCGCGATCTCGTTCTTTCGGTCACTACCCACAGCTCATGACCATAGGTGAGGGTAAGAACATAGATCGACTGGTAAATTGAGAGCTTTGCCTTACGGCTCAGCTCCTTTTTCACCACGACAGACCGATACAGAGCCCGCATCACTGCGGACGCCGCACCGATCTGCCTGTCGATCTCACGCTCCATTCTTCCCTCACTCGTGAACAAGACCCCGAGATACTTGAACTCCTCCACTTGAGGCAGGATCTCGCTCCCAACCCTAAGAGGGCACTCCACCCTTTTCCGGCTGAGGACCATGGTCTTGGATTTGGAGGTGCTGATTCCCATCCCAGCCGCTTCACACTCAGCTGCGAACCGATCCAGAGAAAGCTGAAGATCACGGCCTCATGAAGCAAACAGGACAACATCATCTGCAAAAAGCAGTGACCCAATTCTGAATCCACCAAGCCGGACCCCCTCAACACCCTGGCTGCGCCTAGAAATTCTGTCCATAAAAGTTATGAACAGAATCGGTGACAAAGGGCAGCCCTGGCGGAGTCCAACTCTCACTGGAAACGGGTTCGACTTACTGCCGGCAATGCGGACCAAGCTCTGACACTGGTTGTACAGGGACCGAACAGCCCTTATCAGGGGGTCCGGTACCCCATACTCCCGGAGCACCCCCCCACAGGATTCCCCAAGGGACACGGTCGAACGCCTTTTCCAAGTCCACAAAACACATGTAGACTGGTTGGGCGAACTCCCATGCACCCTCCAGGACTCTGCTAAGGGTGTAGAGCTGGTCCACTGTTCCGCGACCAGGACGAAAACCACACTGTTCCTCCTGAATCCGAAGTTCAACTATCCGACGGACCCTCCTCTCCAGAACCCCCGAATAGACTTTTCCAGGGAGGCTGAGGAGTGTGATCCCTCTGTAGTTGGAACACACCCTCCGGTCCCCTTTCTTAAAGAGGGGGACCACTCACCCCGGTCTGCCAATCCAGAGGCACTGTCCCTGATGTCCATGCGATGTTGCAGAGACGTGTCAACCAAGACAGCCCTACACCATCCAGAGCCTTGAGGAACTCCGGGCGTATCTCATCCACCCCCGGGGCCCTGCCACCAAGGAGTTTTCTGACCACCTCGGTGACCTCAGTCCCAGAGATGGGGGAGCCCACCTCCGAGTCCCCAGGCTCTGCTTCCTCATTGGAAGGCATGTTAGTGGGATTGAGGAGGTCTTCGAAGTACTCCCCCCACCGACCCACAACGTCCCGAGTTGAGGTCAGCAGCACACCATCCCCACCATATACAGTGTTGACACTGCACTGCTTCCCCCTCCTGAGACGCCGGACGGTGGACCAGAATCTCCTCGAAGCCGTCCGAAAGTCGTTCTCCATGGCCTCCCCAAAACGAGTTTTTGCCTCAGCAACCACCGAAGCCGCATTCCGCTTGGCCTGCCAGTACCTATTAGCTGCCTCCAGAGTCCCACAGGACAAAAGGGACCGGTAGGACTCCTTCTTCAGCTTGACAGCATCCCTCACCGCCGGGCACGACAGGCACCAACCACCTTACGGCCACAGCTCCGGTCAGCCGCCTCAACAATAGAGGCACGGAACATGGCCCATTGTTTTTTTTTTTTTTTTTTTTAAAAGCTGCCTCTTCGGGCTGTGCCCGGCTGATCCCCATGGGTGCAAGTCCGGCCACCAGGTGCTCGCTACCGAGCCCCACCTCCAAGCCTGGCTCCAGAGGGGGGCCCCGGTGACCCGCGTCCGGGCAAGGGAAAACGCCGCCCAATGTTTTTAGTCATCATAGGAGGTTGTTTTGAACCGCACTTTGTCTCATCCCTCACCTAGGATCAGTTTGCCTTGGGTGGCCCTACCAGGGGCATAAAGCCCCGGACAACAGAGCTCCTAGGATCATTGGGACACGCAAACCCCTCCACCACGATAAGGTGGCGGTTCGAGGAGGAGGGCTTACAATTGTTCATATGGAAAAAGACATGCAGGTTATGATTATTACAACAGCTTTTTTTAACTCTAATAACTCAAAAGAATGTCACGGTGCACTTTGGTACAATCTCTTAAGTGCTAAACTCTGTGTTTCATGTACTCACAATTGTAAAGCTACTTTTGCCTATAAATGCATATGCCTTATGTGCTATATCATGGGAAAATCTCTGGGTCCTTTTTGACCATTCTGTTGTGATCAAATATCTGGTACTTTTATTCATACTTACTTTTTGGGATAGCCCTGTAGTTTTTAATTTCTGGTCAAATATCTCACGTTTCATGGCCCCTAATTCATCCAGAAAGATACCTTTTTCTCCTCACATATTTCTAGTCTTGGATCTTTGTTTGTTACCTGTTAACCTCAATCATGAGGCCATTGTCTTTTGATATAATAGCAGCTAAGGTAGCACTAATGCTATATCCTTTGCCCATTTGAAAGCTACCTTTCTTAACTTGGCTTATCTTGAACTTTCTGCTGCAAGGATTAACTGGTCATCACAAGCTAACATTAACACTTGGCAAGAACTAACACAACTATTATGCACCTAAATAGCTGGAAATCAATCCACCCCCCCAATATAAATTAACTAATCTGTAAAGGAGACATTTCTTTTCTTTCTCGCTCCAACCGATGTTTAACCCTTAATTCTCCACAGGGTCATTTTGCTTTAGCTACACTTTTGGCCTTTGTGTTTTGGGGTAAAATATTGTATACTACATTGAAGCAGGTCATATATGGTTCAGGTTTATTGTAACTGTTTTGCTTGGTAACAAACCTGTTTATCTTGGAAAATAAAAATTTTATTAGAATAAAAAAATGTATGGATAGATGCATTCAATATGCTTACTACTAGCTCCCAGTCTTCACATGTTGGTTGGTTTCTAGTCTGACACGGTTCAGAATGGGCCTTGATATAGCATGGCCTCTAGATAGATAGGTAGATTTTCAGAGGTGACTTTAATATGAAACATTCCCCTGAGGTAGAAAATTTGGCTTTTACAGAAGCTCTTTAAATAAATAAATACATAAATAAATAAATATTCACACAATATATCTAAACATGCACAGAATGACTAAAAAAAAGAAATTTAAAAAGAAAGAAAACCTCTAATTTGCCATTACAGAGTCATTTCTGTTGGTATAAAGGAGCCCCAGTAGCGTTTCTACATGCACTTCTACTGAATGATCTGGCTGAATGTCCTCAATGTTAGTGTGTCAGAGAGAAGATATGCAGCATTGTTTATAAAGGCTTTCTGTTTTTTTTTAATTCTCTCCTTTGCCATTACCTCCACGGATTCAGAATGCATTCTATACCTTTTAATTAACTTGTTAATTCGGAGGGCTCTTGTTACAAGTTAGGTCAGGTTGTGGAGCATGCACTGGTACAACACGCTGCCACACTCACCACACAACGAAACACCTCAGGATCCCGGCTGGCAACCCCCCAATCAGACACACAGGTGTCCCCTTGGCCTTGTCTAGCTGTTCGGGTCCTCAACAATGAGGATCCTGTAAGGAACTTACCAGCACTGATAGCAGTGTTATCCCCCTGTAGTTGCCATAATCCAGGTAATCATCCTTCCCTTTCCAGATAGGGACAACAAGTCTTGTTTTCCAATCAGTTGGGATGATGCCCGTCTCCCAAATAGAAGCAAAAGAGGACAGCCTTACCACCAGCCTGGAGAAGTTCACTCTGGATACCACAGATCCCTGCAGCCTACCCTACCCTCAACTGGTTCACAACCTTCGCAATCTCAGTGAAACTGGGTGGTTCACAGCGTATTGGAGTTTCAGCCTCAAGAAGTGTGGACCCAGAGAAGTTCAATGTCCTAGCCTTAGGATCAGCTTTAAATAGCTGCTCAAAGTAGCCAGCCCAATGGGTTACAACTGCAGTGTCATCTGTAAGGACCGTTCCATCCTGCCCTGACTCCAACTCTCCGATACACTTGATTCCTCTGTAAGCAGGATGTGGGTCACTACACCATAGGTGATGTGTCACTTGGTCACAGATTCCTCTAACAAAAACCTCCTTATCAGAGCCCTTGCAGTCATCCTTCTCAGTTCCCAGTACAGACTGGAGTTGCCATCAAGCCATGAGCTGTGACTCCTCTTGATGACATCCAGGGTGCCCTGTGAGATGAAGTGTTCCTTCTTGGAACACAGGCAACACCAACACAACCCTCAGCAACCTTCAGGGTCTTGGCATGGAAGGTCTTCTACATCACATTAGGATCAGCAGTCACATCTAAACCTACAAGTTCCTCACATGAACTGCGTGCAAAATCATTAGAAACAGCCTGGTCTTGGAGTCTGGCCAGGTCCAGCCTCATTCTCCTAGTAGGTGGTAGACTACTGGACCTAAGCTGAATCTTCAGAGTAGCAACAACAGGGCTGTGGTCTGAATTCACAAACTGGGCACTCCTGTAGATCCTGCAGTACTGTAGGAGCCTCCTGAATATGTCCAGGAGGATTTGATCAATATCCTTCACCGCACCACCAGTAATGGAGTAATAAGTCGAACGATGCGGCTCAAGGAAAGTCAAGGAACATGGAGCCACTTTCACCACAGTCACCAGACCCATGGTGACTGACACAATCCTCATAGCCAGCCCTGTCAATATCAGTGGTCGCATTGAAGTCACCCATGACCAGAGGAGTGGCACTTTGCAGGCACCGATCAACCACCAAGTGAAGTTGTGAATAAAATGTCTCCCTCACTGAAACATCACTCACCGCGGATGGAGCACATAAACTAGAGAATTCCTTAATCTGAATCTCATAATGCGTTTGTTGAAAGGAGTGACATCAGACACCATCGGGAGGAGCCAGTCCACCACAGCAACAGCTTTAGCCCGAGTATGACAGCCATCAGAGTGACCAGACCAATAAAAGGTGGACCCACCTACAGAGATATTGTCAGTGCCAGGTGCACGCAGAACAAAGAGTGCTGCCATCTGAGAGTGCTGCCACTGAAATACAGAGTTTACAAAGCTCCTCCTACAGTGGAAGATGATCATCTTACCACAGAGACGAGGCATTTCACGTGCTTACCCAGATGGGCAGCCTCAAACTGGGACCGGAGCAGTGGGTGACGCCTTAGCACCACACCAGTTCTGATCCCCAACAGGCCTGACCCCATTGGCTCTCCAGCACTTTCAACTCTTCTGGGGATGAGGTTCACAAGGACTTTTCCCTATCCCTTCATACTGATAGCACCCTTCTTCCTATGGGTTGCTACAGTAGAACTACTACCGCGGGGAGCAGAAAGGAGTCCTGTCTGCCGTTTCGGAGCTATGTGAAGTTTCTGCAGTGGCTGGAGCGCCAATCCTGTTAACAAAGTTATGTTACCAGCCCAGATAATCACCACAATGTATAAAATTGCTTTGGCCATCACAGAGTTATAGATGTGAAGGATGTCACTTCCAACATGACAGGAACAAAGTCCCTTAAGAAAAAAGAGCCTGCTCTGCCATTTCTTATATAGTTCCTCTGTGTTAAGAGACCAGTCCAACCCCAAGTACTTGTAGGAGCCCACTACCTCTACATTCACTCCTGGGATATTAACCAGACATATTGTATATGCTCTTTGGTGTGGCAAAAGTCTATAACCAGTTCTTTGGTTTTCTGATGTTTAGTTGTAGACAATTCTCAAATCTCTCCACCTGATTCCTATACTCTGCCTCATCCTCCTTATCAATACAACCCACAAGTGGAGAATCATCTGAGAATTTCTGCAGGTGCCATATGACCTGGTGTTATATTTATAGTCTGACGTGTACAGAGTGAAGGGAAAAGAAGACAGAAACACAGTCCTTGAGTCTCACAAATGGCAGCGTGCCTGATATATACAGTAATAAATTAATAATTATCAATAAAATATATAATAGTAATAATAATAAATACTTGTTCTAGTCTCTGGCTGTTAAGAAGTTTGTACCCCAGTTTTCTAACCTCTCAAAGACTTTAAGGTTTAGTTATTTGAAGTCTCCTTACTGGTGTGATTTCTGTAAATGACCAGGCACCCCTCTGACAGATGATTCCTGCCTGGCAAGGAATGTAGTTAAGGTAAGCTCCCTGTAATCATTTACTGGAAAATGTAAGCCAAAATCTCAATGAATGAATGCATTCATCTATTTTCTGAATCTGCTTGCTCCAGTTTCTTACTGGAGCAGGTTTTGTTCACCTCTGCAAATGAATGAATATTTCTTTGACCTAAATATGAAGACAGGGCATCCATAAAATAAGAGTGTTAGTCATCATCAGGCCTGCAGCCTTTTTTTTGCATTTTAGATATTCATATGTCCACGGGCACTAACACTCAACAATTCTAGACAGCCTGGCATATTTACTTTTTATTTTTCGCCTGACTCTTATTATCCAGTTTATTTTTATGCATTATTCTCATGCCGGCTCAGTAGCAGTAGGAAGGAAAGCATCACGGCTGACATCTGACCACATGTGAACACGCTCTGGCCTATCTGCCGTTATCTGCATTGTTGTCAGCAAGATGAAACTCTCTCAACTGGAAAAGGCAAGGTTAAAGGAGTCGTCCAGATTTTCGCTTTCGGACAAGTTGCCAGCCTCAAATCAATGGAGTGTTACGCAGCTGCCAGGACTTGCACCTCTCTTCTACTTTACCTTTTAACGCAAACACAGCTTGTTTGGCCTAATCTTTCAACGTGAGCAGGAAGTAAAAATCTGATGTGTTCCCAATGTATCAGAGTGCATGCATCTCTTGTATGATGATAATAAACATTGTTGCAGCATTTAAAAACATTATAGGATATACAGAATAATTTAATGTTAAGAGTTGATTACATTGAGTTCATTGGGTAAAAGGTAGATACCAACCTGGGATGGCATGGCGGTCAATTACAAGGCAAAGTCATGAGCCAGGTGCTATTTACTGTATGTGAAATCATGTGCTTGTGTTGTGTGGTGCTCAATTTTTACTGCTACAAATGAACAATATGTGGACAATGGGCAACATGGTCATTTCAGTATTTACATGTTCCAGCTATCCATTTTCTGATCATCTAATTCAATTTCAGAGTTACAAGGTGCCACGACAATGGGATGAAGGTGAACACCAGCCATGGATGGAATTGTGAGAGGTGGTGTCACAGGACTGTTAGTTGTCAACTAATTTTGTTGACGTCAACTGATGTGGACATTAGAAGTTGCTGTTGCCCCCTTAAACCCAACAGACAGACACGCAGGAAACAGGGTAAAAGCAATGAGAAGGAATTTTAATGCTTTTCTTCTCCAAAACAGTGCCCAAAGCACCACAACCACAATAAACAGGCAAAAAATACACGATAATACATGATAATCAATACAATTTCTCTACATCTCTCCTCCACACCTCCCAGCAAGTTCTGTCCTACTCCTCCCAACTCCAGCTTGCTTGCTTGGTTCCCATCAGTCCTTTATATAGTCCTTGACCCGGAAGTGCTTCTCCTCTTCCGTTCACATGACTTGCCAGCACTTCCAGGCCAGATGGAGAACTTGGGAGTACTTCTGGGCTATACGAAAAGTAAAACATCCCCAGGTCTTCTTGCAGCGTCTCCTGGCGGCACCTATGGTACCCAGCAGGGCTGTGAAGAAGAACTCCAGATCCCATTGTGCCCTGCAGTAATCCGGGGCACCGCTATGCTGCAGGGAATTTGCCATCTAGTGTCCTGGGGGCGGCAGTGTCCCAAAGTAGCTACCTTCCCCGATCCTTCCACTCTTTGGGCTTCCTGGCCAGGTTGTGCTGCCAGCCATGCATCACACTAGTTATAAGCTAGAAAAAGTGTTAACAGTTAGGAGCATATGCATTTACCAAGAGAGTGTTTTGTTAGTGGCACGGATGCAGTTTGTTGGCAGGAGTAGAGATGATTGGAAGTAATTGCACGTGGGGCACATGGGGCACATGGGCAAGACTGCAGGTTTTACTGCAGTAGTTGTGTGCCAATAAGGATGGCATGCAGAGTAATCAGGAAGGCTAATTACGGGTCAGCTGAATTTAATGGAGATGTCTCTTAGGGAAGATATAACACCTAAGTGGATTATGGGAAGTGTTATGTTTATGATTACTGTTATTTTTCTTTACAGAATCAAGCCTGCTGAGCACACTGATGAGTGAGCAGGGAAGCTAGAGTGTTGCAAACCAGTTCCAGAAAATACTGTGCAGAGGGGAATATCAATTGTCATTGGATTTGTGGACAGCAAGAATATGGTAAAAGCTTCAGAAGTTAAGAAGATATTCAGGAGTGCTTTGGTCAGGCCTTTGAATATCAAGAAAGACTTGAGGTGTGGAACAGATTGAGTGAAAGTGCTGTAGCAATAAGTGATTTTATCAGGTCTCTGAATATACATTTCATGATATGGAGTTAAAGCTATAACAAGAAAGTAGTGTGAGACCTCCAAAAGTCTTCACTGGCCAGGTCAGGCCTGCTTTGCCTGCCTGGAGTAGGCTTCACCCCAATGGGCTTAATCCCTCCTCCACTGACCTGCTTCAGGCTTTGTAGGCCCAAAAGAGAACTAAGCCTCAAAAAATAAAATAAAATGCCTCTCTAAGAAAGAAAACTGTAAAAACCTTTGGCCAAAGAGACCAATCCACCAAATAATCTTTGTAAATGAAAAATATGTATTTAACATTAACAAAGGAAAATTAACAAAACCGCTCAAAAGAGCAAAAAGGAGTTACCTGACGCTGCAATGCAGCACACTGGTCACAATACACTTAATCCAAAAAACAATCCAAGAAATAGAGTAAGAAAAATAAAAAAACAGTAATTCCAAACAAAGACAATACTCACTGTAACTCCAGGCAACTTCAATGCACCATGCCTGAGGTCTGCTTCCCTCCTTTTGATCTAAATAGGCAGAGGATGGGCTCAGGTGTGGCGACATCAGGGTGGTCCCGCCCACAAGGAACACGGAACAGAGGTAAAATTAAAGACACCATACATAATTAGACAATAATAAACGAAATAATATCAAAGTATGAAAAATGATAATACAAAGACAACCAATACATAACACATAACAATAGAGAGGGAACAGAGGTGTGGAACTGATTGAGGCAAAGTGTTGTAGTGTTAATCTCCAGTTTATGTGGAGGTGTTGTGATCATTGTTTTTATGTCAAGGAAGAAGAGTCAGTTTGGAATTTTTAAAGTATTCTTGTTTTCCTTTTTACTGTCCATAAGCCAACATGGATTTTGTCTGTGTTTATGAAGAAGTGCGTAATGATGACCACAATAAAATACTACACATATTTTATTAAAGGAGAGCATTGTTTTGGCATTAAAAATCTAGTTTATATTTTTTATTATTTCACTAGCACTTGTTCATGAACTACAAGATCCCTGGAGTTTAATTTGTGCTGGGCCAAGGGCACGGACATCACATGGACAAAAGTCTATAGTAACAGTAAATCCCATTTTCTCTCTTAATTATTGTTGCCCATTAAAGACAATTTTACTAAGCAGTTAAGTCTTCTTGCTGCTTAAATGACGCAGCCACCAAATGGATAAACACAGAAAGCAAACAGTGCACTCCGACAGACTAACTCTCTCTTGGCTATTTTTCAGAATTAAGCTAAAATGCACTGCTATCCTGTATGGACAAAGTTAATTAAGGCAGTTTGAGACTTTTAAAACAGCATAAGCTGTCTTCACGCTTCAAGAATGATCAACTCCAATTACGAGAACTGAAATCCGCTGTTTGATTTGATTGTGCCCGCTACTGTGTTTATCTGTAATACTGAGAAAATCATGTTTAGAGTATAAGACATACACGGACAATTAGCTGCTGAATGAGATTGTTTCATTCATTCTTAACATGAGCTGGTCAAATAAAAAAATAAATGAGAATTGTAGGATAAGCTCCCACAACCTCTATATTCCTTTGCTGGTACTGTTATGTTTAGTTCTTAAGTGAAATAATAGCCGTTCATGCTTACAGTCACACCTCACCCTTGTCAAGGATGAACAAATTCTAGCTTTCAATCTGCCAAGGCATCCCTTCTTTCCCTTTGTGTCGACCATAAAGAAGATACAAAATTCAACTCTGTTACTTAGAGATGCAACCTTGAAATTGTTTGTTGTGCACAACATTATGGTCATCATGAAACAAATAAATAGCACTTAACGTATTAATTTATCATTTTGTAAATGCAGTGACTATATACAAGTGGACATTTAAAACAGTGAATCACTTTTAATTTGGCTTTTTGAAAGTTTTCAATAGAAAAACACCCTTTTTTGTCAAAGTGAAAATAGATTTCTGCAAGGAGGTGTAAATTGATGTCAGATATAAAGCAAAAAAAAAGATTGTGTAAGTGTTCACCCCATTAATATGACACCGTTATCACTTACCACTGCCAATTGGTTTTATAATTTGCATAATTAGTTCAATGGTGATCATCTGCTTAGAGTTTCAAATAATTGTAGCCTAAATGCACCTTATCTTGAAGGGACAACTTATGGTCAGCCACTATGGTGGCCTAACAC
Organism: Erpetoichthys calabaricus; assembly: GCF_900747795.2. Taxonomy (NCBI): domain Eukaryota; kingdom Metazoa; phylum Chordata; class Cladistia; order Polypteriformes; family Polypteridae; genus Erpetoichthys; species Erpetoichthys calabaricus. Next base: position 165,355,091 of record NC_041402.2, on the reverse strand, counting down.
GCACAATGAAGACAAAAGAACACCCCAAGCAACTCCATGAAAAGTTGATTTAAAAGCACAACTCAAGAGATGGAGATAAGAAGACATCCAAGTCATTGATTATCCTTGGGCGTCCCATAAAATCTATCTTTAACAAATGGAAAGAGTATGGGATAGTTTACCTACTGTAGAATAGACAACCCACAACAACTGATTGATAGTGCAATGTGGTGGATGGCCGGCTAAATATTCTGGCCCTCACCCCCAGGCCACCAGGTGGCCCTCTCCCGACAGCATGGACGTCCCCCGAATTCCAGCAGGGCCTCATGGACTTTGTAGTTTGTATGCACAGCCCTGCTGGATACCATGGGGACCACCAGCAGTCACTGTAGGGAGGCTGTCGGACTCTTACGTACCCTATAACCCAGAAGTGCATCATGATCACATGACAAGAAGAAACGACGTGCTTCCGGGTTGAAGAAAAGGACTTTTACCCTGACCCGGAAGTAATGAGGACTTGTGGATTTTGGGACAGGAACACCTCCGGGTCAGGGGGTATAAAAGGACTCTGGGAAAGCCCAGACACTGAGCTGAGCTGGGAGGAAGGGTGGCAAAGTGTCTGGGAGAGGAGGAGTGATTATTGTATTTGAGAATTGTTTATTAATATTTGTATGTGTAGTGTGGAGTGGAGGGTGCTTAGTGTACATTATTATTATAAAAATAAAAAGTCTAGGACTTTTACCTGGTGTTTGGCGTGGTACCTGTGGGTTCAAGAGGTCCATAACAGCCTCAACTGTTACAGCAAGAAGAAGATGACTAGTGAGTTAGGCCACCAAAGACAGTTATGAGAACTCTGAAGGACTTAAAAGCTACCGTGGCTGAGACTGGAGACACTGTGCAGATAATATCTTTGCATGGCTGTTTCACCAGTTGCTGCTTTATGGAAGAGGGGCAAACAGAAAGCTACTGTTAAAAAAGAAATAGAAAAAATACACACACACACACACACTGTTTTGTCTTGGTAGAGTAATATATATTGCTCTACTTTCCCCTATTGTATTATTAATATGTAGCCTTAGAATGCCTAATCTCACAGACTTACCACTGTTTATAAGGTATTATTGTATATAACTTATCCAAACCCTTCCCTTCTATATCTATAACCTTAGGCAATTAGAAATAGTAAAAGACAAGCAGAAGTTAAGTTACAGTTTAAACAATGTATTAGTATTATTGATAATATTCATAAATAATAACAAAATGCAAAGTACATTTGAATATTGGCAACCATACAACCTGATTAAATGATGACATGTAGTTCAGGTGGCACACAGACTTCTGGTTACTTAAATGTCTCTAGTTAAGGCATCATTGATGCTCAGCTTTCAGCCACATGTCTGTTCAAAATGGCTGCTGAGCTGTGCTGTTCATTGTGTTCTCTTCAGGTTAGCAAGAGAGATGCTTCTTCATCATATGTTGGTTGGTAAGAGAGAGATAATGAGGTTAAACACGTACATTTATAGATGTTCTGTCCAATCCTGAGAGCCAATAGGACATCATGGTATTTAAAGGCCTCTGAGACAAGCCAATTTCAAACAGCCATACTTCAGACCAATGGGGGAAATAGAACATCTTAACACCTGCTCCCAAACCTATGTTAAAGTACACCTTAGCCCATTTGCGGGGGTAGAAATGACTTTAGCAAGGAAACACTTGCCAAACTGGTTTAAAACACACATCCCCCAAATCCTGTCGTAAAATTCAAAGAGGCTCAGCTGTAAAAAGGGGGGGCAAACACGAATGCCTCTCACCAAAGTAACACTAAATTACATTGCTTTGCCTAAAAATCAAATAAAGACATACAAAAATATTCATCAAATTATATGTAAAATCTCACATCACAACACTCCACCCCGATGAATGTTTTGTACAATGTCTTTATAAACAGTCTTAATTGTTTAAAGAGTCTGATGCATAACTTGTGCATTGATTTGCAGTATTTGCTGTCACAGTGTTAAAAGTTGTCCATGACCATTTGTCCATTACATATCTTCTTTAATTCAAAGACAATCTGAAGAACTTGGATGCGCTTCTGATGACTTGTATCTGCTCCGGCTTGCTTCAACTGTTCCTTTAGCTTTCTGCAGTCTTTATATGTCATCAGATCTGGTAGTTCAAAATGAGACAAGTCCACACCTTCCACTAAACTAGCCCACTGAAATTTAAGTCTATTGTGTGAATTCCTAAAACTGACCTTTGTTCTTTACTGGTTTTGTGTCTAACTGCTAATTAGATCCCTGTCCCAAACTATCTGTTTAAGCATATGCAGCTGTACAATTAACATCAAAATTTGAAAGGTAACATGCCACAGGTACCAGTACAACCACTTCTGCCCAAGTGAGAGCACATGTGCCACTGCATAAACTGTTCACAAACCAACCTTTGTGGCCCCTCTTCACACATTTGGGGTTGACTTAGTTGCCTCTTGTGCTTTCCTACCCATTGTGCAACTCTTGACTGCCATCAGCCTTTACCAGTATAGGCTGGCATCACCACCATGAGAAATCACAGCTATGCAACTCATCATTCCCCCTGTAGGCCACCCCTAGAGTTGTTTGCTCACAATATGCGTACTCGTTGTGCTAAACACCTCAGTTCAGAATTGGCCCAATGGTCCTGCGCCTGTACCACAGCTGACAACCTCAGCAGGGCTTCCGTATTTTCCCCAATTACACTATACCTAAACATCGGAGCCCATATGACTTGCAAATGTACCAGCTGCACCTGCTTTCCTAAAAAGTTCACAAATTTGCTCAGTATACCGCTCTTTAATAATAGTATTAATGATATTAATTATCCCACTTAATTAATTAATACCCAGAATGTATACTTTATGAGCCCAAAATTAATCCCCGCATTCCTAACTGGTTTGTTCAGTTTCCACCCCTTGGAATATAAATTTGCTGCAGTAATGAACAAACCTTTCCTTTTAAACTATAGCTATTCTGACTAGTCCTATTATTATGTGACTTGTGGACTTGTTACTCACTTAAACCCCAGTAAGTGTCTTTTTCTTGCTGTCTGTTCAGTTCTTCTTCATGTCTTTGTCTTTAGTCTTTGCTTGTTGTCTTTTCCTCTTTCTTTTTTTTTTCATTCCGCTATGTAGGCAGGTCTGCAAAATGGGAGGTGACAAAGCAGTTTCTGTCCATCTCATCTTCTTGGTTGTTAACCTGGTGCCAACACTCAAACTTTGCTTCCTGGCATTCATTGGAACAGCTTGGCCACTAGTGCCACTCTGCTCCAATGTGCTAATGGTAACCCAATCTCCTGCATGGATTTTACACTGCTAATTGCCTTCACTATTTATTACCTGCACCAACCCAAAGTCCGTAAAACCTTACAATAGAAGTAGCTCTATTACAAAAGGCCAGAAAATTGAAACAGAAATAACTATTTTCCCTTTCCTGTCTTTCTGCGCTACCCTTCTATTTTTTTTTCATTGCCTGTGTGTCCTTTTTTTATTTTATTGTATGGTAACTGCTACTTGAATGTGTGGACTAAAACCTCTCCAAAATCCAATTGCCAGATCCAGCATCTCTCCTAAAACTGACCTCTGTTCTTTACCCAAGACCAGCTCACTTTTCTCCATTTTACTGCATGGAGATTCATAAGCTGTCTTTTTAAACAACTGGTCAGTCAGGTTTCGAATTACTGAACCTAAGTGTGTGTGTTTATTAATTACTACTGGCCCCAACACAGCTGTTAGGACCCTCACACCCCTGTGCATTCCTGACTTGCTGCCTGAGCTTGTAAACCTTCCTGCTGCACCGTCCCCCATCCTTTGTTCTTTGGCTTGTCCTGATTCATTCAAACCAAATCCTAAACTGGCGCACTTTGTTTCCAACTCAGCCATTCTTGCATTAGCACTTTTAGACCTTTCATACACAAACACTTGAATTCCATTAATTTCCATTGTTCTTTGTTTTAATTCCACACTTTCTTTACTCATTATCTTTAAACCATTATCAATTTCATGCCCTCTAGTCAACAATTGCCATTCACACTCACCAGCTTCTCTGCCTTCTATCTGATTTCTTTGTCCTAAATCAAATTTCAGTGCAGCACTGGTTGCCTTTCTTAACAGTGGTGAAATATCTATCGGCGTAGCATGTTCTTTAAATACTGGGCAGACCTCAGAATCACCTGAAGATTGTGGTGCAATGGAGAATAATAATGGAAGAAAACATCTTTGCTGTTTTCCCTTCCTTTCATCTCTCTCCTTTTCCTTGCACTCACATTCCCACTCTTTATCTGAGCACTCATCTCTCTCAGGTAAGTCACCCACCCATGTTTTAGGGTTCCAGTCCGATCCAGTTACTATTGCCCTAACTTTCACCATGGGTGGTTTTCTCTCCTTCTTTCCCCTGCTTTCTGTGCTTTCCACTTCAGCAGTGGGTGTTCTACATGCTGGCACTTCACAATTTTCACACCAACTGTTACATCGTTCAAAACTTTCACACAACATTCCATTTTCACTTTCATTCACTTTGCTATTTTCTTCCTTATACTGATCATCCTTATCACCAATAATACAAGATAGTAAACCTCTTATAACAGCAGCTGTCTTCTTTAAACCAGATTTCTGTTTTCCTGATTTTAATCCTTCCAGCCCCCTACCATTTTGTGGCATGCTCAGCTCAGCTTCTGCTTTCTCTACCTGCACTACAGGTTTCCTAGCTTTAGCCTGCTTGCTTCTGCCACTCCACTGGAAGATGGCTGACTTTAATATAAATTTAGGCATTTCTGAGTCTACAATTATAATCTAATACAATTTGCCACCTTCGTTATGGGTTGGCCTACTTTTGCCCCTGTAAGCAAACATACACATATATACATAAAGATCCTAAACAAATAAGTGCCATATGAATGATGTATGCATGTCCCATCACTCCCTAGCACTTTAACCACTTAAATGCCGTATGAATGACGCATGCAATGTTCCACCACTCTCTAGCACTTTAATTAGGGACTCACTACCACCAGCACTAACAAACATGCAGGTGTCCTTGTGACACACATGAAGTCTCTACACTTTGTTGGTTATATTCCATTCAGCAACCAAACAATGTTTACTTCCACCGCATTTGTACACTGGATGCCCTAAAATTCACATACATACACACACATATACATCAACAGTATTTGCAAACAGGGTGCAAAACATGGTTACCCCAAATCCTGCCGACTACGCCAATTGTTTTGTCTTGGTAGAGTAATATATATATTGCTCTACTTTCCCCTATCGTATTATTAATATGTAGCCTTAGAATGCCTAATCTCACAGACTTACCACTGTTTATAAGGTATTATTGTATATAACTTATCCCCACCTTCCCTTCTATATCTATAATCTTAGGCAATTAGAAATAGTAAAAGACAAGCAGAAGTTAAGTTACAGTTTAAACAATGTATTAGTATTATTGATAATATTCATAAATAATAACAAAATGCAAAGTACATTTGAATATTGGCAACCATACAACCTGATTAAATGATGACATGTAGTTCAGGTGGCACACAGACTTCTGGTTACTTAAATGTCTCTAGTTAAGGCATCATTGATGCTCAGCTTTCAGCCACATGTCTGTTCAAAATGGCTGCTGAGCTGTGCTGTTCATTGTGTTCTCTTCAGGTTAGCAAGAGAGATGCTTCTTCATCATATGTTGGTTGGTAAGAGAGAGATAATGAGGTTAAACACATACATTTATAGATGTTCTGTCCAATCCCGAGAGCCAATAGGACATCATGGTATTTAAAGGCCTCTGAGACAAGCCAATTTCAAACAGCCATACTTCAGACCAATGGGGGAAATAGAACATCTTAACACCTGCCCCCAAACCATATGTTAAAGTACACCTTAGCCCATTTGCGGGGGTAGAAATGACTTTAGCAAGGAAACACTTGCCAAACTGGTTTAAAACACACATCCCCCAAATCCTGTCGTAAAATTCAAAGAGGCTCAGCCGTAAAAAGGGGGGGCAAACACGAATGCCTCTCACCAAAGTAACATTAAATTACATTGCTTTGCCTAAAAATCAAATAAAGACATACAAAAATATTCATCAAATTATATGTAAAATCTCACATCACAACACACACACACACAGAGAAAATTTGACAGAAGGTACATGGAAGACAGAAAAAGGTTTTATAGGCTAATGATTCCAAACATGAACTTTTGAGGCCAGTAAATGCCATGTTTGAATTTCAGCAGGTTTCATTCCCTCTACCCAAAGAAATCTCACTGTGGATCGCTGTATTGCAATAGTGTAATCTTGCAGCAGAGCATCCATTTTTATCTGACTTTAGCTTCAACTAGACTAACGGCAGAGCACTGCACTGTGTGCATTTGAATTACCCATAAGCCATCGCAAACATTAAAACATTAGAATAATCTGGATGAGGACAGGCCATTAGCCTAAAAAAGCTCACCAGTCCTAGCCACTTAGTTCTTCCAAAATAACAGTTTTGATGGTCCCTAAAAGTCCTACTGTCTACTACAATACTTGGTAATGTATTCCATGTGTCTATAGTTGTCTGTTTGACAATTTCCTAAAGTTTTGTGAGAAATTTACCCTTAACAAGTTTCCAACTGTGTCTCTGTGTTCTTGCTGAACTAAGTTTTAAGTAAAACTCTTGTTCCACTGTACTAGTTCCCTTCTTAATTTTAAACACTTCACTCATGTGTCCTGTTAATCTCCTTTTGCTTAAACCGAAAAGACTCAGCTCTTTGAATCTGTCCTCATAACTCATCCACTATAGCCCTGGAATCAACCTAATCTTTTTTCTCTGGACTTTTTCTTCTGTTGCTATGTCACCAAAATTGCACACAGTACTCTGGGTGAGGTGTTACCTGTGCGTTATAAAACTTGAGCACTGAACACTGTCTTCAGTTGATAGTGTTGAGTCCTCTATGACTCCTAAGTCCTTCTCATAAGGTGTACTTTTGATTTTCAACCCTCTCATGTGTTTTCCCGTTCTTGCCATGTGTTGCTCAGTCTTTTTCTTGATAATTCCTTCCATTAATTTACCTATGATGCACATTATTGCACATTATTTGTGTTACAAATAAGGTTAAAATGATATTGTTTAAATTGTTTGTTAGTTTTATACAGTGTGACAGATAGGGGCGCTGTTGACCCCTTGAACCCTCAGACCACACATCAGACACCAGATAAAAGTCCAAGAATTATTTATTTTATAATAATAATGTGCACAAAGCACCCTCCACTCCACAATACTCAATAAACAAATCAATAATAATCACAAATACAATAATCCTCCACTCCCAGCTGCTCAGTCACCCTTCCTCCCAACTCAGCTCTTTTGTCTGGGATTTCCCAGAGTCATTTATAGCCCTTGACCCGGAAGTGCTGCTGAACCCCCAGTCCATGTGACTTCCTAGCACTTCCGGGTCAGATAAAAAGCTCTTCATTTCATCCCGGAAGCACGACATTTCCTCTGTCCCTGTGACCAGGACGTACTTCCAGGTTATAGGGCAAATACAAGTCTCTGAGCCTCCCTGTAGCGTCCCCTTGCGGCCCCCATGGTATCCAGCAGGGCTGTGAAGAAAAACTATACAGTTTAAGCAAAAGAAGATTAAGAGGATACATTGAAGTGTTCAAAAGTATGAAGGAAATTAGTCCAGTGGATTGTGACTATTATTTTAAAATGAGTTCATCAACAGCATGGGGCCACAGACGGAAACTTGTTAAGGGTAAATTTCGCACAAACATTAGAAAATTTTTCTTTATATAGAGAACCACAGACACTTGGAATAAGTGAACAAGTAGTGTGGTAGACAGTAAAACTTTAGGACTTTCAATACTCGACTTGATGTTTTGTTAAAAGAATTAAGTGGATAGAACTGGTAAGCTTTGTTGGGCTGAATGGCCTGTTCTCATCTACATTGTTCTGATGTTCTAACATCTTCAAGGGTGGGTTTTACATATGCATCACAGTTGAATCCAAGTAAGGATCATTATTGAATTCCCAAATGCTTAGTTATGTTTTAGCTCCACTATAGGCCATAAAAACTAGCAGAAGGTTTTAAAACCATCTGCTTTGAAAGCATCGCACCATGCCAACCGCACATGCGTACTTCACCAGAAGACACACACACACAGACACTAGATGCACACAGGGGTTTTATTAAAGAGGATAATTAATAAATCAGTTGTCCTTCTACCACCCCCTGAGAGAAGGGACCCAACATCTTTACCAGTACACTTGTGTTCAGTTTCTAAAACTCAGCTGGTTTTATGACAGCCCCCTGTCCTTTGGGCCCCAGCCCAATTCAGGGATTCATCTTTGTTACCAACAGGTCTGTATGGTGTCTGCACATCTTTTTTCCTGGCATTCCAGATTTAATCTGCATCACAAGGTCATGCTGGTTAGTTTGATCAATGACTCTACATTGGCCTGGTGTAGACAACCTTTGTGAAAGTGGATTCCTGCCTGCGCTGATATTGCCAAGACATACTCTGCCTCCATACGAACCTTAAATGCAATAAGCGGATTTGGACAAGAAGACATTTTCAAGTTGTTGCTTTAACATCTGCCTTAATAAGGCTTAATGATCAGTAAATATAATCACAGGCTCCAACTCCTATATGGTAAGGCATATTAAATGTGAAAAAATAACTCTAAATTTAAATTAAATCCATCCATCTTCTTTTTTTCCCAGATCTTATAATCAAAGAGCTGCAGGGAACTAGAAGACAGCCTGGTACCAGGAATAACTTTCGATAAGGCGTTTGTGTTTTGCAATTGAACAGCCTGGAAAACTGGAGAAACTATTAACTGAAACGAATGAAAGGAAAAGTCTGAGTAAGTGCTGGGTGTCTTAATGTGAACATTCCCCAGCTAATGGATGCTCTGTTCAGCTGAGCATTACCTTTATTAGACATAACTTGAACCATCCTTATTTATTTTGCATTTCTCAAAGCTCAAGTACAATTTTCTGACAGGCTGCTCAAAGGTGCAGACCTCTAATGTCACATTTAATGGCCTTGAAAAGTCTCTGTGCAGCATAAGTACCATGGCCTTGTCAAATAGTGAGCTGGAATGCTTCTCCACTGTCTGGTTGGCGTTGTCACACAGTGAGTCACTATACTTGAACTGACTTAGGTTCTGTTAATGGTGCCCATTCTTTTCATTGGGACACTATGTTTTTCAGACGGGCTTCAAATGTAGAGTGAGGTTCTTGATGTAAAGTCGACTGTATATTCCTGCTTAAAAATCATTTTGTAAAATTCCTGCTACAAGAATGTTCAATGTTTCTGCAGGACCCTCTAGCACCACTGACTATCACACTTTTATAAAACACCTGCCAGTACTTATTATGCAAATGAGTCCTTTTTCTAACAAAACTAGGATAGGTTTTACTTAATTCCTTATTCAGATACATTTTGTATGGGCAAATCCTTTCTAATGAGAATAGATGGCAATCTCAAAGGCACGTATTAGCTGTGAATATCACAATCTCCACATTTAACTAAAAATAACAGCTGGAAGAAAGATTATAAAAAAAAACTTAACTCTTGGAAAAAAATAACATTTTGTCTCATCATTATCAATGCTTCTGCCTACCTTATACTCCAAAATCCTGCATTAACATGAGCACTGCAATCAGTGCTAATTGTGCTCCTGAACGTTTTGGCAAAATTCAATCATGTCTCGCTGTTATGAATCATCTGACTAGTATAAAAATGAAATAAAGACTCAAGGTGGATGGCAAATATCCTCATACACATTTTTTGAAATTCTGCCTAATTGCTGTGAGTGTGCATATAGCAGCTTTGATTCCAGCTCAGCTGTGAGACTTTGGCTCAGGTGCAAAAGAGCAAAAACAGCAGAGAAACACTCTCACTCCAGCAGATACAGTCATGTGAAAAAGAAGTACTGTACACCCAGCTCTATGGTTTTACATATTTAACTAATAACAACAACAACAATTTACTTCTTACAGAGCCCAAAATCACATTAGTGGGCTTTATTAGGTCCCTCCAGCCTTGACCCTCTTAGAAGACTAGACTCCCAAAATCACCTTGTAGGAAAAAAATGGAAGAAATCTTGGGAAAGGCAATTCAGAGGGAGACCCCCTTCCAGGTACATTGGACAAATTGGGTAAATACAATACACAAAACAAAACACAAATAATTCTCTTCACATTGCCACCTCAGAAATCCAATACAATGGTACAAACTACTTTCTTCTAGCACAGTGCTCCTCACCAAGCGCAGGCACAGAGTAATGTGACAGCTCTCAAGGTAAAATGCAAGAATAGCTTATACCACTCACTAAATACAGAAATATGACAGATAAGGATGTAGATCTGTTAAAATGCATCAAAAACAATGTAGCCAGTCTTTATCATAAATGAAAAACAACAATATCTGTCCATCAGTTAATTGTAGAACCACAGCCAAATTGTAGAAAATGAGTCAGACAAGCCAAATGCAGTCAGAGTCTTGGAGACCTCGGCCAACAAGCTTTCCCCATTATCGGTCATTCCACAGCTGAGTTAGTGCTTGGCCCTACAATCTGATGAAAGGACCAATCTACCAGATGATTCAAGTGCTCCTTTATCTAAGATGACTTTTCCATTGGCATGCAAGTAATTTGGCAGTACAGGAGTGGCACCAAGTGCCATATGAGGATTCCAAGAAGAGAAACAGAATAGGGGAGGGTTAGTAACAGTATATAAGTATTGTATTATTTATATTTTAATACTAATGATGATCAACTGAGTTTCTGTATGCAAACTAATCCGCAACTCTAGTCAGGGTACACTAAACTGAAGTAGTAAGTCTTCAGCCTGGATTTAACATCTAACACTGAAGAGACATCTCTAATAGTATCAGGCAGACCATTCCACAGGTTCAGGGTCCTGTAACTAAAAACTTGATCTCTCACTGTTATTTTGTTAATCCTTGGAATCATAAGCAGGCCAGCATGTTGAGATCTTAATGTGTGCTCTGGTTTGTAAGTAATGATAAACTCAGATAAGTAAGCAGGGCTTTGGCCATTTAAAGCTTTATATGATAAAAGGAGGATTTTGAAATCTGCCCTAAACTTAACCAGGAGCCAGTGTAAGGACTGTAAAAACTGGAGTTATGTGTTCATAATTTCCCGTTCTTGAAGCAGCATTTTGGATCAACTAAAAGTTGTATAAAGAACGATTTGAACAGAAGTGAACATTGCAGCAGTCAATGAATTAATTTCTTAGTATCCTGAATTTTTAGAAAACCCCTCTGTTTTCCAACATTTTTAAGATGGACAAAACATGTTTTGGGTAGTTTTGTAATCTGTGCTTTAGACAACATGCTAGTGTCAAATATAAAATGCCTAGATTGCAGGCTGATTCAGTAATACATAATGAGAAAATATTGTTTGCAACCAGCATCACTCCCTTCAATAATTAAAAGTTCTGTTTATCTGTTCAAAGACAAGTAGTTCTTATCCATCCACCCCTTTAACTCACTAACACATCTTAAATAAGGACAACATCAGTGAAACGTCATATGGTCTAAAAGAAAAGTATTACTGGGTGTTATCTGTACACAAGTGGAAATTAATGTTATGTTTTCTACTGCGGTGGGTTGGCACCCTGCCCAGGATTGTTTCCTGCCATGTGCCCTGTGTTGGATGGATGTTTTCTAATGACAGTTCCCAATAGAAGCATATAAAGTCAAAACAGTAATGGTCCCAGTGCTGAGCCCTGCGGCACACCATATTTAACTTCTGAGTATAATGATGGAGTACTGTCACCACATCTCTGTACATACTTAAATTGATTTGATAAGTAAGAACTAACCTAATCATAATAAACTCATAATAATACAATCCTCACCACACCCTAAAATGAGCTAATTTTACCACAGGTGACAAACAACAAATAAAAGCTTTACAAACTATAAGCCAGTGCATGAAAAAGTAACAAAAGCCAATCATTTAGTAACATGTAGAAACCACCCTTTGGCAGCAATGACTTGAAGGATTATTATTTATGTTATAAAATGTACAGTGCCTGCAAAAAGAATTCATCTCCTTGGTAGTTTTCATATTTTCTTGTTATATACCATTAAATGAAAATGGATTTAATTTGTCAAAAAAACTGTTTAATGACAAAGCTAAAACAGGAGCTCTTCAGAGTTTTCTAAATTAATTATAAACATAAAATAAGTAATCACATAAGTATTCACCCCCTTCAAGTCTTTATTTTATTGGATGCACCTCTGGTAGTCATGACAGCCTTGAACCTGTATGCACAGATCTCTCTGTCCTCTTTTCACATCCGGACACTGCAGTTGTTCCTCATTCTTCTTTACAAAACTCCTTAAGCTCTGTCAGGTTGCGTGTTGATCCTGAGTGAGCAGTCTTTTTCAAGTTCAGCCACAAATTCTCAATTGGTTTGAGATTTAGACTCTGACTCAGCCATGCCAGGACAATGTTTAAAGCCATTCCTGTGTAGCTTTTGATTTATGCCTGAGTCGTTATTATGTTGAAATACAAATCCAACCCAAGGTGCAGGTTTCTTGCAGACTGCAAGAGGCTTGCCCTATATTTTGCAGCATTTATTTTACCCATATAAGTCTTTCAACACCTGGTGCAGAGAAGCATCCCCACAGCATGATGCCACCACCACCATGCACCTATAAAGGAATGGCGATTAGGCATCATCTTGTAGGACACTTTTAGTCAGGCTGAGGGCTTCGAGATGGTGTTTTTTAGCTTCACACCCTAGTTTCTGTCAAAAAAATCCAATAGTCCATAACACCAAAGAATAATTGATACCCATGTCTATCAGTTTGCTAAAAACCCAACAAGCATCAAAAAAATAGAAACTAGCAACAGCCAAGGACAATGTCTTACAAAAAAGATCATCATTTTTAAAATGAGCACTTACATTGATTAGAAACACAAATCACACACACACACATCTTTGAAGATGACCAACCCCACACTGATCATTCTGTAATGTTTAACTTCTGCTATTACTTAGCATGCAGTCTGTTCAGTTAGCTGTGAATTGATAACCTGGGACTCTTCTGAAAGGTCACCACTAAGCTACATAATATTTTAGGACAGAATCTTGAGAGAGATGAATGGTAATGACATTCTTGCTTTTCATTAATTATTTTTTTACTTATTTTCAAGAATGCACACTCCATTAGCCTGAGGAAGAATGATCTGCTCTCAGAGAGGTTATCCCCTATTCACAAAGCATGCTGTAGCATCATTAATTTAATTCCTTATTATAATGCATACAGACAGCACAAATAGACCTGAGTAAAAAAACACACCACCCACGTATGTAAAAAATATTTACCTGAACTCATCTGTTCTGCTTCCCACATATGCTCTCTCCCATTTGGGGTTTAATGAAAAATAAGGCAACAATGGTGCAAATCGTGTCCTGACCCTGAAAAATATGGCAATCTATATGTTAACAAAGTATTTGCCTGTTTAATTTTTTACATGATATTGTGGTTCAAAATAGAATGTTCATTCGTTTAATTCCCAGGTATTACAATTATGACTAACACAAGCAATGCCTTATAGTAAAAAGTAAGTATAATCATCATCATCATGATCATCATCATGACCAGAAATTTACACAACTTAGGTGGTTGCTTCTCAAATCTTTTTTATTCAGATTTCATATTCCTGGACATCCTTTGAGGTGAGACTCACATTTTTCTTATAATCCAACACCAACCTTCAATCAGGATGGCTTCTTCAGGCTTCCTCAGCCTCTCCACCTCAATTTGTTGCACCTCATCACACAATCCCTGTCTTTTGCTACACATGGCAAAGCCACCATATTTTGCTTCTACTTAGCACAACACCAAATAGAGTTAATCTGTTAACTGAGCACTCAACTTCCTCTCACTTTGACACAAGCACCTCAACATTTCTGTTTTTTTCCAGCTTTGTTTGATGTACAGTGGTCATCGGCCATGTCTCAGTCTCACACACCTTACTATTGCTCGCACAGCTTCCATAAACGTATGCCCCCAGGTGCTCCTTTACTCAGAATGGGAGAAACTCACAAAATGTCTTCCATACACCTCTAATCTTTCCTATCACTGCTGTGCCTGCGCCTCACTCTGTACTTAACATGTCATGTGAGAGACGCATATTTCCTGTATTCTCCAAAACTGACTGCTGACATCTCAGTTTACAATTACTACAGCAGTCCTTTGCACTTTTCTTGAACACCTTCTGCAAACATGAGTATATGTAAATATAATCAAATAATCAAAGATCATTTAATCACTTTGACTTATGCTTTAAATGACTATACAAATATAGAGTGGATTCAGAAAGTATTCAGACTTCTTTACTTTTTCACGTATTACTATTTTGCAGCCTTATGCTAAAATCTTTTATTTATTTAGCTGACGCCTTTATCCAAAATCATGCAAATGTTATTTGTGCCCACATAAATCAACACCCAATACCTCAGAATGACAAACCAACAACAGGATTTTAGAATATCTGGCAAATGTATTAAAATAAAACCTGTGTTGGCTGGGATTGGCTCCAGCAGACCCCCGTGACCCTGTGTTCGGATTCAGCGGGTTGGTAAATGGATGGATGGATGGATAGACAATAGTATTCAAACCATTTACTCAACACTTTTGGCAGCGATTCCAGCCTGGAGTCTTCTTGAGTATGACATCACAAGCTTTGCGCTCCTATGATTTGGAGTCAGTCAGTGGACGGCTATTTTTAGGACTCTCCAGAAATGTCTGATTGGGTTCAAGTCCAGACTCTGTCTGGTCCACTCAAGAATATTCCCAGGGTTGCCTCTAAGCCAATCCCATATCTTGACAAATAATCCTGGCAGTCGGGGCTGAAATCTTGGCTGATCTACCTGACCGTGGCTTGTTAACAACAGAAACCCTAACATTCCTCTTTTTTTTATCAGAATTTAAACACTAGTGAGAGACATTTTCAGATCTCTGGATATCTTGTTATATCCTTTTCCTAATTTATACAATTCAGCAACCTTTTCTCACAGGCCCTTTGACAGTTCCTTTGGTTTTCTCATGGCACGGCATCCAGCAAAGTCAGTGCAGCTCTGCATGAATTTAAATTGACTGTTTAAAAATAGACACAGATTACAATCAAAGACATTACAGGTCTCCCTAAATGACCCATAATCTGAATCTGTGTGTGTCAACTTGTGTGTATATTATCAGCCCCAAACTTTCAAGGGTATGTAAACTTTTGATCAGGCCCATTTGGGTGATTTCAGTTATCATTATGATTTAAAAAGGGCTCACACAATTATGAGATAAAAAATTGCTTCACCTGAGCCCAATCCCTAATTAAAAAAAGGCTTTCTGAATGATTACTTATATTTTCCAAGCAATGGCCAATATCTATATATATAATTCTCTAAGCAGCCGCCAGAGCGGAGCCATATATAGATTCTCTAAGCCACCGCCAGAGCGGGCAAGACACCTATGAAACCACGCAGGAAGGAGCCACGCCCATCAACTCTAAGACCATTTGATACGACGAAAACTCGAACAGCCACGCCCATCAACTCGGAAACGACGCCTCGGAAAACATGCCGTCATTTCTGTTTGTCTGTGCCACACTCCACATGCAGCTCTGAGCTACGTTGACTTTTCATTAGTCAACCTCAGTGGAACCTTGGTTCACAAACAGGCAGCGCAAGAGAGAGAGCCGCGCACACACACAGGCAGCGCCAGAGAGAGACAGACGCACACAAACAGGCAGCGCGAGAGAGAGAGCCGTGCACACACACAGGCAGCGCCATAGAGAGACAGACGCTCACACACAGGCAGCGCGAAAGAGAGAGCCGCGCACACAAACAGGCAGCGCCACAGAGAGACAGACGCTCACACACAGGCAGCGCGAGAGAGAGAGCCGTGCACACACACAGGCAGCGCCAGAGAGAGACAGACGCACACACACAGGAAGCGCGAGAGAGAGAGCCGCGCACACACACAGGCAGCGCCAGAGAGAGACAGACGCACACACACAGGCAGCGCGAGAGAGAGAGCCGCGCACACACACAGGCAGCGCCAGAGAGAGACAGACGCACACACACAGGAAGCGCGAGAGAGAGAGCCGCGCACACACACAGGCAGCGCCAGAGAGAGACAGACGCACACAAACAGGCAGCGCGAGAGAGAGAGCCGTGCACACACACAGGCAGCGCCATAGAGAGACAGACGCTCACACACAGGCAGCGCGAAAGAGAGAGCCGCGCACACAAACAGGCAGCGCCACAGAGAGACAGACGCTCACACACAGGCAGCGCGAGAGAGAGAGCCGCGCACACACACAGGCAGCGCCAGAGAGAGACAGACGCACACACACAGGCAGCGCGAGAGAGAGAGCTGCGCACACACACAGGCAGCGCCAGAGAGAGACAGACACACACACACACAGGTAGCGCGAGAGAGACGCGCAATCCTTTAAAACTGAGGTTAAAACACAATGAAGGAAGTAGTCTTTAAAAACCAATAAGCCCTGTGCCTCTTTTTCATTAGCTTCTCACCTGCTTCACTGATGCAGGCCCTGCAACAGTCGAGACGCTGTCTCAGCAGCTGACCTTCTCTGTGCCTGACTCCACTACTGTCAGTCGTCTGATTAAAAATGGCCTTTTGAAGGGGAGCTATGGACCCGCTATACCACAGGAGCACATTGCCTTTGAGCCTGCTCTCGCTCACTCTAATGTACCGGCTTTCTCTCTCTCCTCACTCGCTCACACACTGCACAGGGGAGAAATGCCCGCAGCACGACTCCACCCAGAAACTGTTTCAGCCACACTTCCATGCCCCTAACTACGCTGTGAGTGCGATGATTATTTATTTAAAAATGGGAGCTGTGGACCCGCTATACCACAGGATCACCTGTGACATTGCCTTCACATTGTTTTCCTTTTATTTATGATCCCGTCGAGCAGATCAGACACCCAGGCAAACCACACTGAATAATCAATAGCTACAACCACTTTGCCCGCCCGAACTCCTCACCTGAGTCGGTTTTGTCTGTGTTCAGCAGTGTTTCCCAAACTCGGTCCTGGTGAACCCCTGTGGATGCAGGGTTTTGTTTCAACCAGATTCCTAATCATTAATGCTGGTGAAACTCATCAGGGATAAGTTGGTTTTTCGTGTAGCAGATTAGTCTAGCAGGATGTAATAATCCGAGATGAATGCATGCCCCCATGCTGAGTGAAAAGCCAATGTATATTGAGTCTAGAAAACATGATCAGCAAGTCTTTGATAGGCTGCAACAAAATGATGAAAGAACGGGCGCATTTTTTTCTCACAAGCTGGTTGGGTGGGTGTTAGTTAGTTAATTAGTTACTCGAAGGATTTCAAGATTTAATATGTACAAGCGGTAACACTGCAAAAGCAGCCAAAACCAGAAAAGACGGCTGGCAAAAAGTGGCCGACAAATTAAACGTGTGTGCATTGTACTTACTGAAAGCAGCGTTACGGATTTTGCAAATGTTCATTTTTTCCCCTCTGCTTAAAAAACATTTAAAAAGCGGCGTATACTACGCCGCGGCTTGGTATGCAGCGTTTAAAACAGTTTGTCGTGGATAATTTGCCTTTTACTATTACACGAAGACAATTTCCTGTTAATACTTCGTTACATTGATATAGCGGTGTTCTCAGTATTCAAAGCGCTATCCACACAGGGAGGAACCGGGAAGTGAGACAACAATCTTCCACAGTCTCCTTACTGCAAAGCAGCAACACTACTACAGCGCCACAAGGCAGTTAAAGAATACACCGGGCTCGATTTTCTTATCACTTCTGTTTACAGAGATCGGATCGTAGCGTGCATTGTTGCAATGTTACTTTTCTTGGTGGCTTATTACATTACGGATGTTTCACATGTTAATTTTTTTCCCTTTGCTTAAAAGACATTAAAAAAGTGTTTCTCAACTGTGACTCCGGAACAACTCAGTACGCAAGCTATATTAAGCATCAACAATGAAGACTCACTACACCTTAATGAACAAGTGCTGAAACTTATCCCTACCGACGAAGTAACTTTCACCAGCATGGCCTCCATCGTCACAGATGATCCCGCTTTCAGTCATGGACAATTGTATGTTGCTCTCTCCAGAGGTCCATCTTTTCATTCACTCACAGTGGTATCCACAAACCCACCCCATTTGGACAACTGTGTCGTTCAGGAAGTATTCACCCATCAATACATAATTATGCGGCGTATGTTACGCCGCGGGTTGGCTAGTTTGACAAATTCTGCCAGGGTATGTTAAATTATGAGCACAACTGGATATGCTGCTGCAGCAAGTGACTCATTGTTCAAGTTTGTGGATACTCTCTTGAAGTTTTGTATAAAGTTTGGTGTAGGTTTTGTGGTAAATGAACTAATATTTGTGCTTCTGACTATTACTGTGATTTACTATATGTTCTAATTTTGTGGCAGGATCACCTTGATTTATTGGTTTTGACTTGACATGTTGCTAAACTTGTAGTCTACCACTTTTCCACCTCTTGGTAGTATACACATACTTACATTGATCTTATGTTTCATTTATAGATACACAGAGCTGTTAGAAACTTCTCAGGAAAGACTGGAGGCTGAAATTGCTGCCAAATTTACAGTATCTCTGGCAAATCTTTAAATAGTTGGCAAAGCTTAAAACTGAATACATTTAGCTTCCATAATGGAACACTATAAAATATATATATAAAAAAAAAAGTCTAAGAGCTCTGTAGCTGTATTTCTTCAACCTTTTCATAACTCTTTAGCTACTGAAATGGCAAAGTTGCAAGCATTGAGGATAATGCAGAACAAAACAAATTCCACAGGATCTGCATTTTAAAGTCTTATTAAAATCTCAAAGCAAAAGAATATCTCAAATAACTGAAGAAAAAAACATAAACCTCACAAACAATTTGTAGCTTTGTAGTTTCTGGTTTTATGTTATGGTCAGAAAACTATATGCCATTAAACATTGCCATTTGCAGACAAACAGCGCTGAAACATTTATTTAATTGTTAATTCATAATTATAGCAAGGTGATAGAGGAATTCTGTTTACAGTACATGTTACTGTTAGGGAGTAAAGCAGAACTTTCCATGATCTATTTAGCTATGAATTACATGTGGCTACGCAAAACCAAAATCTGTACCATAACTAAGCAAATACATATATGAATTTAACATTACCTCATATAAGCATTATACATTTATGTCCATTGTTAATGTATCCATTATCAAACATGCTTAGTTCAGTTTAGAGTCATGAAATCTAGAACTTATCCACACAGTGTCCGCTGATGCAAGGCAGGAACCATCTGTAATGGAGGTGTCAGTCCATTAGTGGGTGCATGCACTTACAGTATATGGGCCTATTTAGATTTGCCACTTCACTATTTTAATACAGGGTGGGTGGGGGCAAACAGAAACAGATAGAAAATGGAGCCGTGAAACAATCATAGATAGATAGATAGATAGATAGATAGATAGATAGATAGATAGATAGATAGATAGATAGATAGATAGATAGATAGATAGATAGATAGATAGATAGATAGTATGCATTGTATAATCATAGACCGACATTTGGTTTGTCATGGCAGGGTTCAAGGGTGACCATATTTTGCCATTTATGCCCTTAACTACATGGATAACAGAATGCTCCAAACCTCATCTATAGCTCTGCTCATTGTCAGGACTGACTCCTATTGTAGTTTAATACTGATCCCTTTCTTTTACATCTATAACTCCAGGAAATTAGTTGGTGTATCCGAAAAGGCATGAGAAAAAATTACTTTTTGATTCATGCATAGATTAACTTAATATTTCCAATTGTGCCTAAAATAGAATCTAATAATAAACAGTTCAATCCAAAATGCTTACTACTAGGTGGCTCCCAGTCTTAGTATGTTGGCTGGTCTCTGGTTTGACATGGTCCAGAATGGCCCTTGATACAGCAGGGCCTCTGGATAGAACGATAGATTCTTGCAGGTGAGTTTAACATGAAATATTGATATGTTCAACAGCAGTAAAATGAATATTTTACATCTGCAGGAGCAGTTTCAAAAAGAATCTCATTTAACTTAAACAAATATAACCAATTTCTCTATAATGCCTGTTAAAAGGAAAAAAATATGTAAATTTTTCAGTTTCAAAAAATGAAACTATTTTCATTATTTAATACATGGTAATATTTTATGATTTGGTTTAGAAAATAAGCATAAGACTCAGTTATTTAGAATATATGGATAAACTTTAATGGTGATGGGCTCTGGGCACTCCAAAACTCTATCTTCAATTTTCCTTCCACCTTTGTTCTCTTTTATCTACTTAAATCTGCTAAAGTTCCTGTTTCTTTATTATTTCCCTCTTCAGATTTCTTTCTCTTCCTTTGTCACTGATTCAAGACCAGTAGATGTTCAGTATGACTTACTTTTATCGCTCCCTTTCTGAACAATACAATCTGGTTTTGTGATGTTAATTCCATATCCTTCAGCTCCTAGAACTCAGTGTTCAAAAATATTTCCCTAGTTTCAAGAAACTCAAATCACAGAGAAATGTAGTTTAAGTTTGTGCACTGATTATATATTCCTTCCCCTTTAATTGCTGTATCATGGGATTATCTCTAGGTCCTTTTTGACCATTCTTTTGTGGTCAAATATCAGTTACTTTTATTTATACTTTCTTTCCTAATTGCCCTGCAGTTTTTAATTTATGGTCAGATATGTCAAGTTTTATGGCCCTTAACTCATCCATAAAGACACCTTTTTCTCTTCACATATTTCTACTCTTGGATCTTTGTTTGTTACCCATTAACCTCAATCATAAGAGGCCATTGTCTTTTGGCACAACAGCAGCTAACGGAGTACTAATATGCACTGATGTTTTATCCTTTGCCCACTGGAATGCTACCTTTTTTAACTTGGCTTATCTTGAACTTTCAGGTGCAAGGATTAACTGGTCATCACAAGCTAACATAAACACTTGGCAATAACTAACACAACTATTATACACCCAAATAGCTGAAAATCAATCGTCCCTTAATACAAATGAACTAATCTGTAAAGAGGACATTTCTTTTTTCCTATTCCAACGGATGTTTAACTTTTAATTCTCCTGGGGGATTGTGGAATGGGGGCATTTTTGTTTTATCTGCACTTTGGGCTTTTTGGGTTAAAATATTGTATACTACATTGAAGTAGGTCATGTATGTTTCAGGTTTATTGTAACTATTTTGCTTGGTACAGTATAATAAAAAAATGTGTGGATAGGTGTTGTCATTTTTAATAATGAAGTAAGCTATATTTAGATCAATTTGTGGAATTATCATTCATAGTGTGCACAGAAGTCATAAGAATGCCATCTGTTTACTGCCTAGAATGTTTCTGTTGGCTTTAGATATTTTTTCTTGACATCTGTCACAACCATCAGGTAACTTATACATCAATATTCACTGCTGCAAAAGAATGCCATATGTCTATAAAAGTTAGACAAATACCTCCACACCTGCCTTTGGAGCTCTAGCTCTGCAGATCAGAAGCTCTTCATGTGGAGATTAATTCTTAGCATTTACTTCTATTTAAGTCCTGTCAGTGCTCTCATGTCACGAATAAGGAGCACCTTGGCAAACACAGTGTAAACTAACCAGCCTTCCTGTTATGAATTAAGCATAATTATGCCAAGTTGGATAAGTATTTTCTTTTCCTCTGAGGAACATTTTTGTCTTTTATCAGAAAGCTCCAAAAGTTACTTAAGTCTAAGAGAGAAGAGACAAGACTATGTGGAGGAGTAATATGAGGCAGACCTTTCATTCACCAAAAAGAAGTTATATATCAAGGTATGCTGGCATTGTTACAATTGAAGGAATTTTCCCATCCATGCATTTCCTAACCTTCTTATTAAATTTGGGCTAATGAAGAGTTGGGAGCATTGGGTTTAAGGCAGAAACCAGCCCTGGATTGGGCACCAATTCCTCTTAGGACACACCTAAATTGGAGCAGCTTAAGGTTACCAATTAACTTAACGCTGACTCACAAGTTTCAGAGATGAAAAAAAAAAAAAAATGGAGATCCTGGAGAAAAACTCAAAACAAGTATATACCCCATGGCACTGAAAAGACAAGTGGGCCAATAAAGATGTTGCACATTTGCACCAAAGTGCTAGTTTTATGTCTGTGGCACCCTTTGGAACCCTAACACTTTTTTTCACTTTTTGTCTTTTCACAGATTATGAATTGTTTTATTTAAAATCCATCCTTAAATTAGAATAAACCACTTTTTGTTACAATCAATGTAAGAGTATCACATTAGTGTCAGAAAGGAGATCTTACATGTGTGAAGTTAAATTGCACATTAGAATGAAACCTTCATGTAAACAATTTCATTGGAAAGAAGTGAACCAAATTTTAGATTGACTGACTGATTAAAAATTAATTACCATGTGGCAGAGAGGCTCCTAGTTTGAGTGAGCATTAAAATTGGGGTCCGATATCTTTAATGAACTTTGATACTAAGCTTCTGACAAAACCTCTTGGTTATCTTTTATTTACAAACATTTGTTTACAAGTTAGTTCATCTGAATCAGTTGAGTTTTATTTGGGTCCCTTATGCGGCTTATTGTAAGTACTGAAAAATGATATATCAAGAAAAAGATGACGTCAGGCAAAACAAGAACTGTGAGATCAAAATGAAACCATACCTACCAAGAAAAAAAGTACAAAACGAAAACTCCTGAGTCAAAGATAAAGCAAAAGTCAAAATCAAAAGCAAAATCCCACCCCAAAGACAGGGGTGTCAAACTGAGTTTGATTGAGGGCTAAACACAGGTAGTCGTAAACTTACGACATTGTTCGGTTCCAACGGACTGGTCGTAAGTCGATCTAAACGTAAGATGGACCAGTATGTGCATTCAAACCTGACTATGTATAGTACTGTATAATAAGTCCCTTAAGTCTTATTGTTTGTTTTACAGTATATTCTGTTTTTATCATAATTCTTAGCACATTGTGTAGTTTTTCTTTTTTTGTGTAAATTACTTTGTAATATTGTTATTATTGTTGCTCACATGGGTGCTGAACCTTTAACAGCTTCATGAGACCTTTCTTTATCTATATTATATATTACATCATCAGTGGGAGCCTCTCACAGTGTTCATTGCATTAATTGTGAGTGGAGGAATTGTGCTGACACATTTTGAGCACTCATATGTTTTCTGTTTTAACATTTCAGCTGGTTTATAATAAATATTAAGAATTAAAGGAGTACAGTGTGGTTTCAATACCCCTTTGTGGCACATCACACAATGCAGAAGCTTTGGAGGTTAACCAGATTCTATGCCAAAGCATAGGAATACAGCATGTGCAGTGAACACTGGTTGGAATGAAATAACTTAAAGACACACGTGATTGCATTCGCTTTGTTCCCTCCCTCATACTGCTTGATCACCTCCATTTTTGTGTTTAGATCAATTGCCTTTTTTCCTGTAACTGTTAGACAAATGTAACTGAACATAGTCGAAACTGCTGCAGGTCGAGATGAATGAATCATGGCATATGGAGCTGGTGTGGTGAAAACTGTCATTTGTCTGTGAGATGTGGTAGCAGTCATAAGTTGAATAGTCGTAAGATGCATAGATCGTAAGTCGACGACTACCTGTATTGTATATATGTAACATGGGCCGGAGTATATCACTCAGACAACTGCTGCCACATTTTCATTTCAAACAAGACACACCAGTACCTTCTTCATTACAATCATACATTCTGCCTTGTGGGTTGAGAAAGCTGGACAGAAAGGAAAAATGACATCAGCACTTAATGTGGATGCAGGCAAGAATTCATAGTTGAAGCAAAGTGCACCCGTTTACTCCTGTATTAATAAATGAGTTCTCTCCTCTTCTTGTAAAGTCCTCCTTTCATAACCTGAAATATCTCGAGCATTTTACTTTAAAAATTAATGGGTCTTCTTATTCTATTGTTAGAAAATGGATGTCAGTTGTAGTTTTCAGCCTGAAGCCATCTCTTGCGGATGCCCTGAATCTTTTTGTATTGTAACGACTAGACTGGAGATTCAGAAAGCTATGTGACAGGACAGGTGCCAAGCAGCCCACCTCCAAATGAGTTTAGGGATTAAGAGGGAGATATAAGTGGAAGGGGCATATTCATTGAGAGGAACAAACACAGAGTAGTCAGAAAAAGTTTGGAGCAGCAACTGAGAAAGAATGTCCCTCACTGCCGTAACAGTAAGAATGGTGCCAGGCTATGATGGCAGGACCGGTGAGTTAAGAGCCTCAGTTTATCATGGCACAGGGCATTTCTAATGGCCAAAACAAAGGGAGTGTGTGGTTAGCTCAAGAGAAAATCCCACATTTAACCTTTCAACAAGTGAATAAAGATTTTGAACCCCAGCATTTGTGTCTTTGTGGTTCTTCCCTGCTTGGCTGTAGTTAATACAACATTTATTATTGCCAACAGTATCTGCAGTATCAACAGTAGCTGTACATCTGTATCTTGCTTTTGCTAAAAAACAAAAAATGGTAACCCATTAATCGCAAAAAAGAGTATTATCCTTACATATTTAAAGAATTCATCTTAATTTTATTATCAAGATTAACCCACACATAAATGTATTTAAAATAATACAAATAAATAAAAAGTATCTCACTTATGGCCATACACTCCCACATACACAGAGTATACATTCCAACTCTCAACCCACTATATTTATTTTTATTTCTGTACAAAAAAATATATGATAAATAAATGTATGTTACAGCATGAGATATGCTTTGCAAAGATAAAGTGTATGAGACTCTTTGTAAAGATAAAAGGAATTTTACCTTAAATATAAACATTACTTGAACTCATTGTTATACTGCATTTGAAAGACAGTGAAGTAATGAGAGGAGGAAAGACAGAGAGCTTTAAAGTCACAGCTAGGCAGACATGAGGAAAATGTAGCAGGAAACAGGACGGAGAAGCTAATTAAAGTCTGAAAATCTGAATATTAATTATGCTCAATTTGCATATTATTGAAAAATAACAGAGATGTAGCACAGATTTCTCTCTTTTTTTTTTTGAAGTATATGGAACTTGTGTAAGTTTAATTGACACAACCAATTAACATATTTTTGTTAAAACTCTACATTTCTGTTATGTGGAAAGTGACCCAAATATTTTTATTGATGTTTTGTTGATTTTTTAATTTCTTTTTTATTATTATTATTATTATTATTATTATTATTATTATTAAAAAACGGACCTAATCATGTTAGGATACACAGGGATAAGAACCAAATCTAGCAGTTTCAGAAGATCCAATCATGGATTGCAGCATTATTATTATTATCATTATGTTTTTCTTTCTAACGTTATGCTGAATGCTTTTTTACTGGCACCTCAACACGTTCCTTAGGTCTTATTGTCAGAAAGACATAACTATACAAAATATGTGGAAAGTTTCAAGGAGGGTAATCTACTGCACTTGGATGGCATTCGTTTTACCTGGCAGTTCATCAAGTTTTTTTGGGACACCTGTTAAGCAGTTCCAAGTGTTCAAGTTACGACTAGAATCCTGGGAGCTTTTGTTTTCTACATGTGCAAAACCTCACTTTGAGGTCTTTGTAGTTACTGTAGTTACCTCTTTGACCAAGATATTCATTTCATTTGGAACAGCTAAGTGAATGAGTAGACATTGCTTGTTGCTTCTGTGTGTCATGGAGAATGATAGGTGATCACTTGTCTTAAATGGTACAACCAGGGTTGTACTTGATGGTGTTGTTCTCCATCCTGACAATCATTTTAGGCTGGTAATCATATCAATAATCAGGCACTAGGAGGTCAAGGTCACAGGGCATTGACCAGTGCAGGAAGCTGGCTATCTGATTGTGTCATTAAGTATATTAATTGAAGCTAGCACTGAGCATCCAGCAACAATATAACTAATGTGCTTTTCTTGTTGCTGGTATATCTTTCCTATCAGCATTCATGCTGAGAATATTCTTCAGATGATAGCGTGTCTTAAGTGCCTGATCATGAGATACCATGAAGAGACTCTCTGTCTGGCCCTTCAGCCCAGAGCTTTCTAACCATTCAAATATCGGTTTCTTGTGAACATAGTTATTCAATGTCTGTCGGTAGAGCTGACCATGGACTGGTTTTGATGTGAGGTTGTTGATTTTTTTTTAAATTAGTAAAGCTTTCATTCTGCTCTTGATGGCCTCAAGAATAGATGCTACTGTCTGGGGACAAGTATTAAGATTGAAGTAGTGATACTTGATGTTGTCACTGATTTTGACAAGAGAGTACTTCCTCTTCTTTTTTTGTGTGCCTCCTCATTAGTCTGGTTTATTTGCTGGTTCCAAGCTTGATGTACTCGTTAAGGTCAACAATCGTTCTATTGCATGTGCTCTCCAGAGATACATTTGGCATGCATCATTTTTCAGATGCAAAGCTGTTGGTAGCTTGCATTTTGTTCACTGAGTTGAGCTTGGTGCTGAAGATGAATCTGGTTTGGCAATAGTATTCATTTTGGATTTATTATTTTATTTTTCCATGCTGAATACCATCACTCTGATCTTCTGCTAAAAACTTGGAATTGTTGTCTTTATTATTAGTATTTTTATTATTGTTATTATTATTATATTGTCAAATTTGCTTAATCTTATGGTCACAGTGGACCACAGCTTGTCCTAATCACATTGCAATAAGAAGCTGCCTAATAGTACTATGAATTTTGGGTAGTAAAACAAAAAAACACAACAGTATAAGAGTAACATTTATAGAATACTGAAGATTTCTTGATGCAATGCCATCTGAGTGATCGGAGATCATGGGGGTTCAGCTTAGGGTTGTGCCCTTGCCCTTTACGCACTGAAATTTCTCCCGATTCCTTGAACCATTTAAAGATATTATTCATTGTAGAGGAAGAAATATGCAAATCCCTTCCAATCTTTCTTTGAGGAACATTGTTGTTAAAAATTTCAATCATTTTCTAACACATTTGTCAACAAACTGGAGATCCTCTGCCCATCTTTGCTCCTCAAAGACTCAGTCTTTCGTTGATGCTGTTTTTGTACTAAATCTGGATTACAATCACCTGTTGACCTCACCTGTTTGAGATCACATCATTATTTAATTCAACCCTGAACCAACTTTGCTGAAATGTATTGCAGGAAGGAAATGGAAGAATAGATGTTGTTACACCAGTAGGGGGTGTAACAACCACCCAAACCGACTCAGACAGATGCAGGAGGCACACTTGGGAAAACACACAGGTTTTATTTTCTTTTTCCCCTTTGTGGGCATTCCCACAAGTCAAACATAGTCCCAAGCACAGTTCAATACGGCACAATACCACACAAACTGTTCTTCTTCTTCTTTTATTCTCTCTTTTTACTCCTCCTCGGCAAGCTTTTGTCTCCTTCCTTCCGACTCTGGCTCACTGAGTAGTGTCTGCTGGCCCCATATATAAGCCACCCGGAAGTGCTCCAGGTATTTGATGACCTACTTCCGGCAGCACTTCCGGGTGTGGAACTGCCCATGAGGGCTCAGCAGTTGCTGCAGCAGCCCCTGGCGATGCCCACAGATCCCAACAGGGCTGCACCAACTGCAACTCTCATGGAGCCCTGCGGGAGTCCTAGGCACCACTGCAACCCAGGGGGGCTGACATCTAGTGCTCCGGGGGAGGTAACGCTCTGGCCACGCTTGCTCCCACGGTCCTCCCAGCTTGGAAGCGTCCCAGACGTCCACCACAATGTATAATAACAAATGAAATTAAGTTGACCAGACAACACATGAAATATCTGACGTTCATACTGTCTGCAATGAAGTAAAAGTCAAAGTAAATTTCAGAATAACTGCATATTTTTAATTTGTATTTTCCTTACTGTCCCAACTTTTTCTGATTTGAAATTGTAGCATACAAGGCTAAGATTCTAATATCTGGCAGATTTTAAAATCCCACATGTTAAAACATGGACTGAACAAGTAAGTATGTCAAGGCTGCTACTTAAAGAGACAAGCTCTCTAGTCTGCATCATAAATTAGTCCCAAAATTTAAAATACTCTACACCATCATAAATGTTTTGAAACATCTACAGTACAGCCTCAATAAACATTATGCCAAAAAATGTGGTTATTGGTTGTTTTCATAAATTTGTGATGCATTATGTGTGAGGGATTGCCGGCCATATATTCCGGCCAACATCTCCAAGCCACCGGATGGAGCCCTGCCTGCAACATAGGGATACCCCGAGTTCCAGCAGGGCATAATGGACAATGGAGTTTTTCATCACAGCCCTGCTGGATACCATGGGGGCCTCCAGGGGTCGCTGCAGGAAGGCCTAGAGACTATTACGTGCCCTATAACCCGGAAGTATGTCTTAGTCACAGCGACAGGGGGAATGACATGCTTCCGGGATGAAAAAGAGAACTTTTGGATCTGACCAGGAAGTGCTAAGAAGTCACAAGGACTGAAGGTGAAACACTTCCGGGTCACTGACTATAAAAGGACCATGGGAAATCCCAGACGAGTGAGCTGAGCTGGGTGGAAGGGTGGCAACGCGTCTGGGAGTGGAGGATTGGTTATTGTTTATTGATTATTGTGTTATTTATGAGTATAGTGGAGTGGAGAGTGCTTGGTGCACATAATTATTATAAAATAAAGTCATATTGGACTTTTATCTGGTGTCTGACGTCTCGAACAAGGGTTCATATGTCAATGTGATAATTACCAAAAGAAATTTTGGGCTATTACCAAAACTGAACAGTTGTAAACATGTGTGACACAGCAAAAAAAAAAGCCATATTAATTTAAATGTACTTTATAAGAAAATGACAAAATAAAAATATGATGTAATCAGGTAGACATTGTTACTTCTGTTGATATCACTGTGTCAATTGCAGGTTGTACTCCTTTAGCATTGAATAAGTGCTCTCTAAGTTTGAAATTACATTTTGAGCACAAACCTAAGCTGCTTAGATCAGAAAGTTGTGTGCAATGTGGGTTGGAAAGTGAAAGAAATGACTGAGCCGCTCTACTTATAAATCAGTAACTGTTTTGTAGCATAAGAAGAGTGCAGTTGTTTTTATGTCAGAGACATAAGTGAAGCAATCCAGTAGTCGATGTGAGCTTCACTTAGTGCCTTTCATGGTGAGTATTGCTGTAGAAAGCCATCACAGTCCAGCATATGAAAGGTAAGAATCAAGAAGCCATCACAGACCAAGAAAACCATAGCAACTGGTTAATCAACTGAAATATATTTAGCATAGTCTATCCATCACATCATCTTTCACAATAAGAAGAGATATGACATAATAATAAAGTTCAGTAAATAGACACTAATAAGCAATTAATGACCTGAACTCATAAACACTTTTTGGATCCATCCATCCATTTTCTAACCTGCTGAATCCGAACACAGGGTCACGGGGGGTCTGCTGGAGCCAATCCCAGCCAACACAGGGCACAAGGCAGGAACCAATCCTGGGCAGGGTGCCAACCCACCACAGGACACACACAAACACACCCACACACACACTAGGGCCAATTTAGAATCGCCAATCCACCTAACCTGCATGTCTTTGGACTTTGGGAGGAAACCGGAGCGCCGGGAGGAAACCCACGCA
This sequence comes from Erpetoichthys calabaricus, assembly GCF_900747795.2. NCBI lineage: Eukaryota > Metazoa > Chordata > Cladistia > Polypteriformes > Polypteridae > Erpetoichthys > Erpetoichthys calabaricus. The sequence continues at coordinate 165,325,415 of NC_041402.2, read as the reverse complement.
GACACAGGGAGAACATGCAAACTCCACGCAGGGTGGACCCGGGAAGCAAACCCGGGTCTCCTAACTGCAAGGCAGCAGCGCTACCACTGCGCCACCGTGCCGCCCCACTTTTTGGATGTTCTTTTGTAAATATTTTCTTTACAATAGGAAAACTAGGATGTGGCACAACTTTAAATATAACCAGATTTTGAAATAATTCAGGTAATTTACTCAAAAGCAACAATGGAGAACATAAAAAAGCAAAATCTATGTTTTGCCATATATACTGATTTAATGTCAGATAGATAGATAGATAGATAGATAGATAGATAGATAGATAGATAGATAGATAGATAGATAGATAGATAGATAGATAGATAGATAGATAGATAGAGTTGGGAGGAGGGAAACAAAGTTTGCTGGGAGGTGGGGAGTGAGGAAAAGAAGAAAATAAACATTTTGTGTTTGTGCTTTGGACTGTGTTATGGGCTTGTGGGAATGGGGAAGACGAGCAGAAAGAAAATAAAAACCGCCTTGTGTGCTTTGAACCTGTGTCCTACTCCTATCTGTATCAGGGCTGACCTTTACAATATATCGTGGCGGGCAACCAGGTCCCATGCCCGGCCGGAACGCACCTTCTACACATGTTCCAGGGGAACAATCGTGGACTGCTCAATACCTCCCCCGGGACGCTTGGTGGCAGCCTCCCTGGCTGAGGATGGGGCCTCAGTTTCCCGCAGGGCTCCATGGGAGATGGAGTTCTCCACAGCCCTGTTGGGATCTGGGGTGGCTGCCAGGGGGTGCTGCATTGGTCCCTGAGCCGGCCTGGACAACTCTACAGCCCTGCCCGGAAGTGCAATCAGAACCAGGTGATCAAGCACCTGGAGCACTTCCGGGTGGGCTATAAAAAGACAACCACCACTCAGGGCCAGGATCGGGAGGAAGAGGATGAGGTTGCCAGGGAGGAGTGGTGGTGCCAAACGGGAGTGTAGTTGTGCTTTGGAGTTGTGCTTACCGGGACTGTGTTGTGGCTAGAGGGGTTCAGGGGGAAGAAGTGCCCTCCAGCTGAAGAAAATATAGTCTTTGCTAGGTTTGTACACATGGCTCTGTGTCAGTCTGTGCCGGGTCAGGCGCTATACAGCGTCCTTTATCACAATATATATTTATATATATATATATATATATATATAAAAACAAGTGTCTGTGCGTGTTTAGGAAGAAAAATTTTAAAATAGGTAAAACATGTAGAAGAAGGGTACATAAAACAAAAATTTTATTAAAAGTATCAAATAAGAGTCTTAAAAATAAGAAAATTGGTCTTATTGGCCCATTCTGTTGTTTGACATTAAACACCAGCAAGAACAGTGTGGTAGCATCTCTGTCGCACATGCTCGAGCCACATGAATAAGGCTTATAGCTGTAACACTAGTGACTAATAATTTGGTGTGGTAAGCAAATATACAATTAGGTCCATAAATATTTGGACAGAGACAACTTTTTTTCTAATTTTGGTTCTGTACATTACCACAATGAATTTTAAATGAAGCAACTCAGATGCAGTTGAAGTGCAAACTTTCAGCTTTAATTCAGTGGGGTGAACAAAACGATTGCATAAAAATGTGAGGCAACTAAAACATTTTTTAACACAATCCCTTCATTTCAGGGGCTTAAAAGTAATTGGACAAATTAAATAACTAGAAATAAAATGTTCATTTCTAATACTTGGTTGAAAACCCTTTGCTGGCAATGACAGCCTGAAGTCTTGAACTCATGGACATCACCAGATGCTGGGTTTCCTCCTTTTTAGTGCTCTGCCAGGCCTTTACTGCAGCGGCTTTCAGTTGCTGTTTGTTTGTGGGCCTTTCTGTCTGAAGTTTAGTCTTCAACAAGTGAAATGCATGCTCAATTGGGTTAAGATCAGGTGACTGACTTGGCCATTCAAGAATTTTCCACTTCTTTGCTTTAATAAACTCCTGGATTGCTTTGGCTGTATGTTCTGGGTCATTGTCCCATCTGTATCATGAAACGCCGCCAAATCAATTTGACTGCATTTAGCTGGATTTGAGCAGACAGTATGTCTCTGAACACCTTATATACACCTATATACAGCCAAATGATCCGCTGTTTGGCCATCTTTGAGTTAGTTGTACTTTGAACTCACATCTGGAAAGACGTTTCTGTAACATTTTGCATGCTTTTGTTTTTGTGAAAACCTTCAATTATACACGGTCACCAGGATGATGCCCCAACCCTTTCATGTGGTTGTATCACCTTTATACATAGATACATACATACAGTATATGAGAGTGTCTAGATAGTTAGATACTGTTTGTTAATTGTAATATTTATTGTTATGACTGACTTTTCAGCAACCTTAAATCCTGTGGGTAGAAACTGTCCTTGAGTCGACTGGAGTGAGGGCCAATGGTCGTTTGTCATTCACCTCATATTAGATGCCTTCGCAAAAGACGCTACATGAAAAAGCAAAGTTTATTATGTTAGAAGACAGAAGCCCCTATCATGACCTGTGTTGGGAGGCATGTGGACAATAATCTTATCAAACTTCTCATTCTTCTACTCCTTTATACAAGCCTCAGAGAGATGGCATCAAACCTCCCTGACAGACATCTCTTTAAACTTCAGCCAGTCAGATGCGGCACCATGACAATATTCACACAGCCAGTTAAAAAGAACCAAGGAACGAAGAATTTAACCCTTTATTCTCAGTTTACATTAACCCGTGTTCTAAACCTGCCTCTCTTCAACCGTATGGCTGTCACAAACACTGGTAACCCTAAAAATCTTATGGCTAATTTTGTTTAATGTAGCCAGTCTCATTTTAGTTATCTTCAGCAAAACTAGGAGACCTTGAATATTTCAGGAGCACACTGTTCACATAGTTCAAGCTTATGAAGTCACGTGTTTTACCGCAGAAGTTATGGCTTTCCAACGTGTTCAAAGAAATCCTTAGCTCTCCATTTCTAATTAATTTCAAACTTCAGTCTGTTTGGTTATCCACACCTTTTAGAGTGAGAGAAACTGTATTATGGGGGCACAATTGAGCACAGAGAAAGAAAGCAGAGTTGTCTGTGCCAAAGAACAATCATTTAGCCTTGGATTAAAATGTAAATTAGCTGCAAATGGATTGTTGGACAAAATGAAACCTGAGATTATTGAAGCATTATGTGGGTTAACTAAGGGGAAAAGAACAAAGGAGAATTGTGCTGTGCCTAAAGAAGAATTCAAGAATAAATTTATTTTTCTACAGGAGAACATTCTGAAGAATATGATTCTAAGATTAAGACATGAAGAAAAAAATATCAAGTTAAGCCTCCCTAAACGACTAAGCACCTCACATATCAAATCAGTTAGGGTGTTCATTGAAAACTAGTAAGAATATTAGGAGCATATTTTGTTTTACTCCTTTAATTTCACTAAATAGCATCTTTTAAAGTTGTGCTGTTATTAATAAATGCACAATAATGAATTGTACCATAAAAGTAAACTCTTTCCCTTTCACAAGCCCAGCTTAATGTCTGTTGAAACACTTCAGATGACCTTTTATTCTGACCAACCCAAACCTATGAGAACAGTTAAACTTAGACTATGTTCTTGGTTGTTGATAAAAAATTCCTCTCTTAGTTAGTAGTTAGCAGTCCTAAGCAGTGAGCTGACGTGTTTAAGCCAAATGTATCTCCTTTTTGAGCAGCTGAGTGCAAGGATAAAAGGACAAGAGTTTAGGTGAAGGACATTTGTGTGGGTCCACATAACAGAGAATAAGGGACTAGAAATAAAAGAACCTCTGTTTAGGATAGGGTCACCATCAAAACTCTGCCACAATAAAACATTTGTTTCAAAGGATTTATGTAGATTATTACTATTAATATAATATATTTAAATATTGTTAGGAATTTGCATTTTCCGGTTAATAGAGAATGATTTTATTCCATGATGGTGGCACAATGGTTAGCACCACTGGGAGATTTTTGTCATTGAATCCATTGAGCTGTCAATCTGAGTGGTCTACAATCACACTTAGACTAGTCAAAATTTGAATTATCAAGATCTGTAATAACATTTTAATATGTAGAATATGATATATCTTTTAATGTTTTTGAATTAAGTATAATTGTTATGTGTTTTAATATTTAAAATATAAATTTGACTCTTCAGAGCCTTTTGACAGGATAAATCTATCTATCTATCTATCTATCTATCTATCTATCTATCTATCTATCTATCTATCTATCTATCTATCTATCTATCTATCTATCTATCTATCTATCTATCTATCTATCTATCCATCCGTATACTTGAGTACTCAGAAAAACTCTAAATATCATTCTTTCTTTTCTTTTTTTTGACCATATCAGCAAATCAGTAATAATAACTACGGTCATCTACCCTGCCACATTCTGATACAGTGAACCAGTGTGAAATTAAAGGTTGTATAGATCAATTTACCTTGCATTTGTAAAGTGCTGCCTCCTGGACAAAACTCATTACAATCCTAACTCAGTTTTGAAGAACTCCAAAAGCTATTAAATATATTCTGCATTTTAAAGGCCTCACTTTAGGAGCCACAGTGAAGTAATTGCATCTCTGGAGCTGCTATTCTAATAGCTTTCTGCTATCATTTCAGATGATTTGGAAATATTTCATTCTAGCCTGGGTCATGTGTAACAGCTTAAATAAACATGCCATTATGAAGATAACTGATGGGCCACTTTGGGCACCTGAGTTAAGTTGTCAGATCCAGCATACACCAGCCAATAACGGGGCTTTAATGGTGTGATATAATGTAATAGGCTAAATATAATGAGATCTTCCTCCATCAGCTTTGCTGCTGAATACTTTATACAATTACAGTACAATTTACATTTTAAGAGAGTATTTAATGCACTTGGAATTTTAAGATGCTGAGTAAAGGCAGTTTCACGCTGGCTTCTGCTTTTTTCACCTCTTAGAAAATATATTCTGACTTTTTATTGCTGTTTTTAACTTTAAAAGTGAAAAGTGTATGAATGGTTTTATTATTTGTTAGTTTTATTTTATTTATTTTAACTATTCTTGGATTCTTTATATGCATATTTCTTTATATTTAGATGAGCATGAAAAATAGATTGTTTTGCTATGTGGGAGAATGTATACAATGCAGTATGTGTTTCAGAAAGTTAGTATGGCTCAAAGCCAAAGACAGAAAACTAAAAAAGGCACAACTGGAACTGAAAGCAAACTGCGCATTGAAATACAGAACCTGGATAATAATATGACATTCTTGCAAATTAACAATTATTCAAACCAACAGACTATTTTAATCAGTGTCCCTGTTAAAGAGCACTTCAGAAACATTCACCAGAAAAGGATTAAAAGCAGTACTATTGAACAATAAGAACAATTAACTTTACATGGTTAAATTGTGAATATGGATGTACATGAAATAATGTGATAGATAGATAGATAGATAGATAGATAGATAGATAGATAGATAGATAGATAGATAGATAGATAGATAGATAGATAGATAGATAGATAGATAGATAGATAGATAGATAGATAGATAGTGTGGACTATGGCCAGCAGCTTATCCTGGCCAATACCCCCAAGCTGCCAAGTGGAGCCCTTCCTGCAGTGTGGAGATGCCCCAAATTCCAGCAGGGCATCATGGACCTTGGAGTTTTCCTTCACAGCCCTGCTGGATACCATGGGGGCCACCAGAGGACGCTGAAGGGAGGCTCAGGGACATGCATTATCCATATAGTCCGGAAGTACTTCCCTGTCATGAGGACGGAAGAAATAAAGTACTTCCGGGATAAAGAAGAAGAGTTTTCACCTGACCCGGAAGTGCTGGGTAATCACATGGACTGAAGGATCAGAAGCACTTCCGGGTCAACTATGCTATAAAAGACTGTGGGAAACACCAGAGCGTTGAGCCGAGTTGGGAGGAAGGGTGACTGAGTGTCTGGGAGTGGAGGATTGATTATTGATTGTGATTATTGTATTGTTTATGAGTATTGTGGAGTGGAGGGTGCTTGGTGCACATTATTGTCCAAATAAAATAAGTTATTGGACTTTTATCTGGTGTCTGGCGTCTGATCTGAGGGCTCAAGGGAGCGATAGCGCTCCCTATCTGTCACAATAGATAGATAGATAGATAGATAGATAGATAGATAGATAGATAGATAGATAGATAGATAGATAGATAGATAGATAGATAGATAGATAGATAGATAGATAGATAGATAGATTTAGTTTTCTACTGAACAAACACCATGTACAGTATTTGCCAAGTTGTTAGGCACTGAATAAAATTATTTTGGTTTGTGAATCACTGTGTTTTAAGGATCACTTTATGAGCCCCTTTAAAGATCTGTAAATGATAAATAGCAAGAAAAACATATGGCAGTGTGATAGTGCTATTATTAGCATGGGTTTCTCAGTGACCCGGTAAACTAGTTTTTAACCCAGGCCTGTTCACCATTTCTGTGAAATCTGTATGTTGTCCCTGTGTCTCAATGTTTTTTTTCTAATATATGCAGGGGTATATGTGATGCTAAAGATCTCTAGTCTAGTCTAATCTAATCTAATCTAATCTAATCTATAGTTCTGCATTTAGCGCAACAATCCCCGGGTGGCTTGAGTGGGAGGCCACACTTCACCATTCCTCAGCCTCAACACAGGAGCCCCAGTTGGCTGTGTTCTGAGCCCTCTGTTGTACTCTCCCTCTACATATGATTGCATGGTTGCATATGACTCTAACATCATTGTCAAGTTTGCTGATAACACAGCTGTGGTAGGTCTGATATCTAATAACAATCACCAGGCTGGATTTAGTGGAGAGTCTGTCACACTGGTGTCAAGACAACAGTATCCTCCTGAAAGGCAATAATAAAATGGGCTGATTGTAGAATTGTGGAGAAAACATCAGAGACACTGCCACACACCCAGTATTAACAGAAGTCAGATGGAGGGAGAGGATCATTTCAGATACATCAGTGTCCGCATCTCAGACGACCTGACCTGGTCCAAACACACTGATACCTTGGTAAAGAAGGCACAACAATGTCTTTACCACTTCAGTTGCCTCCTAACTACTAAAGAAGTTCTACACATCCGCCATTGAAAGAGTTCTGACAGGAAGTATTACTGCCCGATTTGGGGACAGCACACTGCAGGACCACAAGGCTCTGCAGAGTGTGGTATGTTCAGCTGAATGCACTTCCTAACTTTGAGAGCATCTACACTAAGCAATGTTGGACCAGGGCAAAGATAATTATTGGACATACCAGGCAATCCAACAATGGCCTCTTTTCTTTTCTGCAGTCATGTAAGTGCTACCATGGCCTAAAGTTCAGTTCAGAGAGGCTGAGGAGGAGCTCCTGTCCACAGTCCATCCACATCTTGAATAAGAAAAGTGTGAAGAAATATATGATTCCTTATTGTTAACTTTCTTACATTAAGTTATTTTAGTTATTCAGTTATTGATTTAATTATATTGTATTAGTTATCACATATATAAAATTATATTCATGATTTTTGATATTTATAAAGTCATGTATTATTGTTGTTGTCCTTTTATAATCTTCTTAAAAGCATAGTCATTCAAGCTCAGAATCTAAGTATTTCAGTATGTACTGTATGTAATTTGAACATGACAAATAAAATTTGATTTGATACCTTCTCAGTTTTTCACCCATATGTATTTATTAATTTCTACTGAGTGTCATTGTCACATGTAGCTGTTATGACTTGAAGAAGTGCAAATTTATATTGTCTGCATCAAGTGCAATTTCAGGAATGCACAGATTTTCTAATGCTTGTGTTTATGGATTACTATTACTATTATGATTACTACTTTGACTACATATCACATACGTGCAGACAAAGGGAGAATTTGCAAACTCCACACAAACATGCAGCAAACACAGGTCTGTGGAGGCATAAGCTAGCAGAACTGCCCACTGAACCCTTCTATTTGTCCTTTTAAAAATATTCCACCACTCATTTTCTGATTCCAATTTCTCCACTACAGGAAGAAGACTCTATCCAAGCAGCACTTGGCACAAAGCAGGAGTCAACCCTAGATGGAACGTTAGTTAATTGATTGTCACAGTCATATATAAAGCCACTCTTGCACTCACTGGACAGTTTAGAAACTACAGTAAATCGGCTGCAAACAAGATGGAGGCACTCTCAAACCATATCCCACCCCAAAATAAAAACATGTAAAGCAAAATAACAATGTCAGGGAAAAAATGTAACAAAAATAGAAATAAAGCAAAATACTAACTCTCCTACCTGGCCTTGCTAAACAGTAATAAGTCTCCTGAGTATCTGGAAGGTGGCCTACTGCACATATCCACCTGAAAGTCTCTCAGAAGCCTCTTTTCTTCACCCTTTGTACCTCTAAATCCTGGCCTCACATTCTCCACCCGCTTAACCTTTGATCACATTTCTTCCAAGTCCAGCCTAAAAGGAAACCTTTTATCCAACATTTCCTACAATCCTTCTATTATAATAACATCCCCAAGTGGTGACAGTCCAACAATATGGGGATTGCCAAACTAGCAGCCATTATTAGTGCACTCATTTTTAGGGTACTTCATAGCTAACTCCCATAATGTGAATACCTCTGTAGGTACAGTAGTGATTGAGTCTCCTTCTATAATGAAGGGCAAACGCACTTCATGAAGACAGTAACCAAGCCAAGAATTGAACTCAGATCCCTGGAGGTGTGTACCAGAGTGACTTCCTAATCGTGGACACATCAAAACAAATTTGGATAATACTAAGCTGGACTCAAGTCATCTAGGCTTCTACGGAGCTCAAGCACCTGCAAATTCTTCAATTTTCAAGGCCGAGGAAAGGAATTTACTGCAATCCATCAAAGCAACATTAGCCTTTTGATGTCAAGAATGAACCTGCTAAATTGAAAACCCCAACTGCTGTCACACTGTAGGGCATACAAATCTGCTTGTGGTACAGTGTGTGATTAATTGTACATTATCTTGAATCCAAGCACTATAAACCCAACTAAAAATTGTAGAATTTCTTCATACCATTGGTGTCAGATTCTGTCCAAGGAAGAGTACATTGACATGTAGGTTTTGTTTCAACCAATGTTTTAATCAGAGCATAATTGTGTCTTCTAATAAAAATCCTTTTGTTAATTGAGTTTCTTGTTTCTGTGTTTAAAAATATTGCATGTATCTTCAAAAAAGATATTTCTATTCCCTCTTATTGGTGCTGTTTCATTAATTCTGGTGTCTCCTACTATTCAAACAGTTTCCTAAAGTTAAAGACAGGTGCTCAACATGACAGCCAGAAGATCAGAAGCTAACATAACATAACCTTCCACTGCGTTTCCTCATTATGAATTGGCCTGTTTTCTTCAACTAGTTCAACTGATATAAGTAAGATACACGTAAATAAAGAGACATCATCCTTTTTTTCCCTAATTTGCTACCTTCATTTTAAGGGAATACAGAACCAGAGAACACATCCTTATAGCATAGAGGTTACTAATCCACTGCAGAATACAATCATGAACATTGCCATTACTTAATGTTATGAATTCTGGATTTGTTTAGCATTTATTTTGTTTTGTTTATATGTTTTTTGGGACAAACAATAAAATTATTTAAAATGATTAACATCTTATTGCAATACCATTTTGTTTCTAGTTAGCACTGTCATTTTGGATTTGTGTTTATATTGCAATGGTTATGGTTATATGTGTATTTTGTAATTATTTTGTGTGTTTTTTTCCTGCATGGAAAACCTATTTATGGAGATTTCTCTCCATTTTAAATTATTTTCACAATTATTAATTTTGTTTTTGTTTATATCATGCTATCATGAATGTGATTGTCACTCTCCTTATATCACAAGTAGTGATGGTATACATATGACAGTATTTATGTGTTTGAATATCTATCAAACAAACAATTTAATGTAGTTTCTAAACAAGAAGGCCAAGTGCTAGATATCATTTCTGTTTTTGAACTCCCTTTATGTCCTTGACTTTCAATTCTTTGGTTTGTCCTCATGTCTTATTCATTCATAATCCTTGATTATTTCTGGCTTTGACACCCTTCTATTACTGACTACATTTAGCAGCATGTTTGCATCTCCTGGTTATCTATTCTCTTCGTCACATTATTACATGGACACTATAATACTGAGGGATCAGGGATCATGAGCAATCCCGAGATGATAAGTGTAATGGCTAAACATCAGCATCAGGGTGCAGAGCAGATTGGTTTTAAAAAACAAGTAAATGGGCTACTGTTCAACATATACTTAATTGAGTCACAGCTTTTTAACAAACCATTAATACACAAATCCCATGTCTTGGTATACTTGAATTGAAAATTCTCTATCAAGAATGTTTTTCAGGTAACATATAGAGATACAAAGACGTCCTGAAAAAGGCATGTTTTCTTCAAGTGCTGTTTACAAACACAACATTTAAAATGCTCATATAAAACAAACTGACACTTTAATGCAACTAGGGTCTCTAGCAACCCTGTATGTTTTAGGCAAATAATTGTATTCAAATAATTTAAAACTATTTTGACTTATTTTTCATAGTAAATTGTTGCAGATGAAATTAATGAGGCATACCTGGGGAACTGTGTCCACAATGTATCATATGACCCGTGAGAGCTGTAAATATAATGCCACGGGTCATTAGTGACCCAACGTATGTGTACAACGATTAACTTTAGATTTCAAGCTTTTTCTCTTCATTATGTTTTATGCTGATTATTATGTCTATAAGGAACATTACACAAGTAAGAATTTCACTGAACATTGTACATGTGACAATATAAAAGACTGACCATGACTATAAACAACAAGGGTTAAGTAACAAATTTTTAAAAAAAATCATTTTTGGATGGAATATCCCTTTAACTCTCTGATAAGTCATTGTTCTATTTAGATTAAAAAAGGTCAAAGAAACAAGCAATAATTCTGAATAATACACAGTAATTTAAATGATAAGTATAACATGACATGTCAGTCAGTTTTACTAGACCTGCTGTGAAGAACAACATGGTGCAGATGACTAAACCCTTCTTATTCATAACAAAGAACTATAGTCTGCCTGAGAAGCATCAAGTACAAGGTAGGAACCAACTTTGGATGAAGAGACCATCCCATCACAGGACACAGTCAAACACATGCATGCATAATCACTCCTTGGGCCCAATTTAAAGGCGTCATCATCTATCTGACTCTTTGGAAATGAGAAAGGAACATGGAATATTGTGAAGAAAGCCTGCGAACACAATGACAATGTGCAAAGCTCATTCAGACAGAACTGAATGTAGCTTCTGTGCCACCATCTCACTGCTTTTGCAGTAATTGAGTTTTCTCGAAAGTGTGCCTGTTGTGAGTGAATGTTGGCATGTGAGTGTTGTTGCTGCCCAGTAATCAACAGACATCCTCTGCAAGATTGGTTCCACTCTTGTGCGGAGTGTTTCTAGGTCAGACTCTACTACCTTATGACCCAGAAGTGGAAAAAAGTTAATTCAGAAAATACGTGAGTGGATTCTTTTTCACAACACCTTTCATCCTTATGCTAAAGTACTTAATCTATCAATGAGAGGCCATATGCAATGACAGGTATCTGTTTTAGATAATGCTTGGCATTGGATCGTCTGCCTTATTTGCATGTGTGCAAGCTCACAGGCGAGATGAGATGCTTGAATTTTTATTTATTATTAGAGTGTTTCAGAAGGTCATTGCTAACATCAGATTGCACGTCTGTTTTACATTTATAAATTAATCACATTTGTGGACTCGTCCTTTTCTTTAAGTGGTACAGTAGATGAGCAGGAACAGATGAAGTATGAAATGAAGAGATTTTCTAAATTGGCCATGTTTAGAGTTGTCGAGTCTAAGGTGGATTTCTGCCTTTAACTGATATCTCCCAGAATTAGTTATGGCTCCTTGTAACCATATATTTCTAGCTGGATACAGAATCAATGGACATTTAGTTATATAAAAATACATTTACACATACCAACAAACATATACACATATAAATAGTGAATGCAGCTGTTAGCTCACTTGCTGACTTGCAAATATTTGGGTTGACTCCATGCCAAAGGCAGAAGTTATTGCATCTCAGCAAACACCAAGCGTTAATTTATCATTTGAGAAACATATCACATCAGAAAAAGTGTTACATCATGAAAAAACAACAAAGTTCTGCATTAAAAATAAACAGCTGCTTTAATCATTACTTTGAAAGTGAGGCAGCATGAGAGCTCAACTGGAACGGCAAGGAGATAAGGTGAAATCAGACCAAGGACTCAGAAAATGCATAGTTACTGTAAGTGCTTATTAATTAAGCGTCCATTATCCAAACCCAATTTACTATGGTAGATTGACATAGGGAGAGGGAAAATAATAACTTCGATCCCATTGCAAGGTATGAAGACAGTCAATTGAAGTGTAGACTTATTATCAGTCAGTTTATAAGGTTCACCTGCAGTAGATTCGAAAAGTATTCTGATCTCTTCACATTTTTCACATTTTGTTAATTTTGTTGTCTTTTGCTAAAATAATTTTTTCCCACTGACAAACAGGAGTTTAGACATACTTTTGCAAATGAATTATAAATAAAAAACTAAAATATCACATTGACACAAGTATTTGGACTCTTTGCTTTGACTTTTGATTTTTCTACGCCATGTATGGAGTCCACCTATGGTCAGTTTTATTGACTAGGCAGGATCAGTAAAGATATAGACTTGTCTATAGAAGGTCCCATGGCTTACAATGTGCATCAGAGTAAAATCCAAGCCAAGAAGCTGAACGAACTGCCTGCAGAGCTCAGAGACAGAATTGTGTCGTGGCGCAGAACTGGAGAATGTTACAAAAAACTCCCGTGTTATTATCAGTTCCCAAGAGCACAGTGGCCTCCATATGTCTGTGAAGATTCTCAATCATCCAGGAGTACAGTGTCCATTTTAGGACATCCTCCTCCCTCCGAAAAAACTCCATCCTTCCTACTACCTTCGACAAAATATTCCTCCTCCCTGCGAGGAATCCCCAGTCACCCCTCCTCCCTCCTCCCTCCTCCCTCCCCTCTCCTCCCTCCTCCCTCCTCCGTCCGCTCTCAGTTCTCCGCTGTCCGTTTTCCGCCATCCACCCTCCTATCTCCGTCATCCGCCTTCAGCTCTCCATCAAACCCCCCCCCCCCCCCCCCCCCCTCATCGACATTTTCGTTAATGAAGTGACGTAATACTTCAGCTCCACCTTCTTCACAAGTTCATTAACCAAATTATTTGTCAATTATATTTCACAGTAAGAATTTACAGCACGACTCAAACGTGGGAACGAAAGTAAATGACGTTAATTGTTGAGTGTCTTTTAATATTGTGTAAGCATACATATTAACACGTGTGCAATTAAACGTGTGCATTTACGGTGTGATTTTTCAGGCTTAAAAGCTCGCCTTTTATTAAAAAGGTAAATGCAAACTTTTTTCATTCTGGGCACAAACCACGCAAAAATGTCGGTACACCAGATAAATAAGCGCAACATATTATCAGTTGTATTGTATGCTTACAATACATATAGAAATGTGTTAATCGTTAACTAATAGTATGGGATGGTGTTTTTCAACTCAGCTACAGATGCAGATGGAAACCAGAACTGCTTTGAAAAATTCGAACGCCTTAGGACCGATCTGGAATAAGGTAGCACAGCGCCTTGATTTAAACGATTCCATGTCTTGGTGGGTTTGCGTTGCTTGTTGTCAATATCTTTACACCTGTTTTTAAGGCTTATTAACTGAAAGGGGCTTTCGTGAAAAAAGTTAGGGCTTTGCTACAGGATACACCCTCCACAAGTTAAGGAAGTTAAAAATAAAGGTATATATTTCTGTTTTATTTAAACCTTTTAAGTTTGTATGCGGGCGGCATAGTGGCGCAGTGAAAGGTGCCACTCTTAACGACCCAGTCTAGGGGGGGTAGGAGGGGCTGTTAAAAGGTGTGATGGTTACATCTACCCACACCTCCCCCTTCCTTTGTTTTACTCAACGAGCCTAATCAGGGCAGGTGTGAAGTGAAACTAACTTGGAGGATAAAATTGAGGTCTCTAACAACTTTTCTAAAACTGATGAAGCTGCTTGGATGAGCAGTGAAACATATCTACCTAACAAGAAAAAAGTCCAGTTGCCATGACTCAACTGGCCAAACTGAGCAATTGGAGAAGAAGAGCATTGATAATAGAGATGGCTAAGAACCTTATGGTCACTCTGGCTCCACAGAACCTGTGTGGAGGTGAGAGAAGCCTCCAGATGGGCAGCCATCACTGGAACACTTCAATCACCTTGGCTTTATGACAGAGTGGCCAGACTGGAAACTGAAAGACACATGGAAGCCCGCTTGGAATTTTCAAAAACCTACCTAAAGGACTATCAGACTGTGATAAAAATCTCTGGTCTGATGAAAGTAAGATTAGTTAAATGTCTGAAGGAAACGTCAGGTACAGCTCATCACTTGTACAAAGCCATTCTAACAGTGAACCATAGTGGTGGCAACATCATCCTGTGGGAGATGATGGAGGACTGAAGGAAAGCTGAATGGACCAAAGTACACAGATGTCCTTAATGAAAACCTGCTTTAAAGCACTCTGGACCTCAGACTGGGTCAAAGGTTTACCTTTCAACAGGTTTTGCTGTGCAAAAAGCAAAGACAAAATAACAGTGGCTCTGGAACAACTCTAGTAATGTCCTTGAGTGGCCCAGTCAGCGCCTGAACATCAAAACTGAACATCTCTGGAGAGACCTGAAAATAGCTGGCCATCTACGGCCTCCAGCCTGGAAGAGCTGGTGTGCAAAGCATATTATGTCATACTCAAACAGACACTAGGTTATAACCAAAGGGGCTTCAACTGAGTACTGAGTAAAGGGTTTGAAAATTTGGGCCAAAGTAATATTTCAGCTTTTTATTTTCAATCAGTTTGCCAAAATATTCTAAAAAACCTGTATTCACTTTTGTCATTCTGGGCTATTGAAATGAAAAAGTGAATTTAAATGATTTGGGCACAAGCCTGCAAAATAAAAAGCAGAAGAAATTAAAGGTGTCAGAATACTTTCTGAATCCACTGCATCAAGTACCAGGAAAGATTCAAATTTTCGCTTTAGGACAGTTTAAATTCTGAAGTCATTCATTCAGGAAGGCACTAAAACATTCATTAGGGATTCTGGTCCGTGGCCTCTTAATTGCATCACAGAGGTCCAGCAGATTTTTAAGACATACATTCAGTTTGGGAGCCTCCAGCTCCATCTCATGCCAAGCATGCTCTGTTGCATTGAGATTTGAAGACTTTGCAGGTCATCTGAGCAAACTGTTGTCATTGTTACGGTTATGAAAGCAGTTATATTTGAAACCTGTCTTATTATTCTGTTGTAATTGCCCATTTTAAAATGGTAGTCTGGTTCTTTAAAGAGATCTATATAGCCGGCAACAAGAATTAGGTACTTTGTGGTGTCCAAATAATTTTCAGTTATTATTAAGAGTCCTTCTCCTCGTGTCTGTGTGGGTTTTCTCCGGGTGCTCCGGTTTCCTCCCACAGTCCAAAGACATGCTGGTTAGGTGGATTGGCGATTCTAAATTGGCCCTAGTGTATGCTTGGTGTGTGGGTGGGTGTGTTTGTGTGTGTCCTGCGGTGGGTTGGCACCCTGCCCGGGATTGGTTCCTGCCTTGTGCCCTGTGTTGGCTGGGATTGGCTCCAGCAGACCCCCGTGACCCTGTGTTCGGATTCAGCGGGTTGGAAAATGGATGGATGGATGGATTAAGAGTCCTATTGTTTGGCAGGAAAGAATTCCTCACAGCATTACAGAACCACCATGAGTTTGTACCGTTGGCAGAACAGATTCATGGATTAATGCTGCTCGTGCAAAATTTTAACCCTAAATTATGCATGTTGCAACAGAAATTGAGATTTGTTAAAACTAGGAAGCATTTCTGCCATTTTCAGTCATCCAGTTTTGCTAGTCATGTGACCATTATAGCTCCACCTTCCTGATTATAGCTATGAAAATTAGAACCCTGAAGTGGTCTTCTGCTACTGCATATCATCCACTTGAAGGTCTGACATATTGTGCATTCAGAAATACCTTCCTGCCCATCACTGTGGTCAAGAATTGTTATCTGAGTATTTGTGGCCAATTAGTTTGAATGAGTGTGGCCCATCTCCTCTCTCCTCTCTGTTTCTTACCAGTAGACAATAAGGATCCAGTTGTTCCAAAATGTTTTTCCATGCTGCCACCTAACAACTTGTGTTGCCCCCCCCTAGTTTCCAAATTATTACATATTAAAACATTATCATGTTCATCCAGCTGTTTGAATATCAGAATTAGCAGCTCCCACTTACCTTTGTCTAGTTAAGGCAGGACACCAGTCCACTGTATACATGCAGGCTCATACTATTTAGAATCACCTTTTAGGAATGTAGGAGGAAACCAATGCTCCCCAAGAAAGCATTTACCTTTAGAGCCATCTGCCATTTGGCACTGTGTTCTTCAGGCTATTTAGCCAGGACATCCTTTGTTGTCCTGATCTCACTCTGGAAAGCATTTTCTATGGCAGTTCACCCAATGACTATATTTATACATGCAGAGCTTGGGTGGTATAAAGACCTTTTTCATACTTGGGATTAGCAGTGAGATTTTAAAAGCTAATCATATAATTTCACTTTCACTCCTTTAAGTCAATGTTCTACCTGCCCCTTCCATTCACAACACTCACTTAATCTAAGTTTTAGGGTCATGAGTCCATCCTACCAGTGTCCACGTGTAAGGCTAATTTAAGCATATGGCGAATTAAATGAAAGTAACGTAAAACAGCATAATGTACCATCATAAAACACTCTCATATCTGCCTAACCCAAGTGGAGCATATCATGGCAGCATCCAGGCTATTTCAATCAGATGTTGAAAAAACTGAAGATTTAATTTCATTTCTTTCCTAGTGCTGAAGGAACAAAATGACAAGCAGCATAGACACCATTTTCTTGCTGGAAATCAAAAGGTTATTGTGAGATAAAATCCACACAGGTTCTTTTCCAAGTGTCTGTGTCTACACAGCCAAAGTTTTAGAAGACATCAGATGCTCAGACCATTACAACATTTTTGTGTAGATCCTTCAGTGCATGAGTCTACCAGAAGGTTTACCCTGATTGCTTAGCTAGTCTTTCTGTCATGGAAATGTAGGCCGCTTATGTTATCTTTAACAAACTATGCAGATGAGTCCTGTATTTATAATCAGAAAAATATGTCCATCTGTCTTGAATTACGTAATTGTACATACTGTGTTATGATTCTCATTTATTCTTTAATTCTTTTAAATTATTTTTGCAGTTTACTGTATATATGTGTGCGTGTTTGTTTTTCAACCTTATTAGGTTCACTGGGTTAAATGTAAAAATGTTTATATTTTTTTACATTATATTATTATTTTGCGTTTATGCATTAGAGTTTAGTAGTCAATTGACCCTTAATGTCAGGCCGAATACGCTGCATCCACAATATATAAATTCAGCACCTTGCTCTTCACCCAGGCATTGTGATCCTGGGTAGTTCAGCTTTTCAAACCAAGTGGTGGAGTGTGTTTCAATATTTTGTGATGATGGCTTTGTTTTCAAGACTGCAGTACTCTGTTTGGTTTCATTTGGATCTTAGTTTAATTGCCTTCTCAGTCTTAACCCTTGCCAGTCTGACTTTGCTGTGGGCTTTTTGATAATCTCCTGGTTCTTTTGAAAATCTAATAATATCATTTGTATACTTAGATAGATAGATAGATAGATAGATAGATAGATAGATAGATAGATAGATAGATAGATAGATAGATAGATAGATAGATAGATAGATAGATAGATAGATAGATAGATAGATAGATAGATAGATAGATAGATAGATAGATAGATAGATAGATAGATAGACACTTTATTAATCCCAAGGGGAAATTCACATACTCCAGCAGCAGCATACTGATAAAGAACAATATTAAATTAAAGAGTGATAACAATGCAGGTATAACAGACAGACAATAACTTTGTATAATGTTAATGTTTACCCCCCCCCCCCCCGGGTGGAATTGAAGAGTCGCATAGTGTGGGGGAGGAACGATCTCCTCAGTCTGTCAGTGGAGCAGGACATTGACAGCAGTCTGTTGCTGAAGCTGCTCCTCTGTCTGGAGATGATCCTGTTTAGTGGATGTAGTGGATTCTCCATTATTGACAGGAGCCTGCTCAGTACCCGTCACTCTGCCACGGATGTCAAACTGTCCAGCTCCGTGCCTACAATAGAGCCTGCCTTCCTCACCAGTTTGTCCAGGCGTGAGGCGTCCCTCTTCTTTATGCTGCTTCCCCAGCACACCACTGCATAGAAGAGGGCACTCTCCACAACCGTCTGATAGAACATCTGCAGCATCTTATTGCAGATGTTGAAGGATGCCAGCCTTCTAAGGAAGTATAGTCAGCTCTGTTCTTTCTTACACAGAGCATCAGTATTGGCAGTCCAGTCCAATTTATCATCCAGCTGCACTCCCAGGTATTTATAGGTTTGCACCCTCTGTTTCTTCATGTTTTTTCACACATAACATACTGTATCATTGAGGCTGAAGGGAAAATGAGTGATCGTTCAACAAGGCCAAATAGCAGTGTTACTGTGTTTGTGTGAACTTATAATCTTATAACAATAAATGAGAAAATTTCCTGGAGAGTAAGTACTTTTAATGGGCACTGCACATTCTACTTTACTGTAGATAGCACGGAAGAGTTTAGGAAAGCCTAACGTAGCATAGTCTTTTGTTATCTTACCACTTTTTGTCTTATTGGTTTTTGTTATTTCAATTTTTTCCTTTGTTTTGTTAATTTTGTTTTCATTTGTGACATTATCTTCCTAAGTCTTCACTGGACTGTACTGGTGTCTTTCTGGCCACCAGGGTCTGCTTCAGAGTGCTCCAGCTTTGTTGTAGTTTCAGTATGACTTTGGCTATTTGTCATGTTCTATTATTTTGTAGTTTGCTTTGCTCATTAATCTGGGATCCTCAGGTGGTTTGTCATGTGGTGAGTGTGGAAAAGTGTATAAGCACATGCTCCTAACCTCTCCTCTCACGGTCTTTGTCCATTGTTTGTATTTTCTCATTGTTAGTTTCTTGCAGAGTCTCCTTTTTCATCATTGTTGGCCTTCTTGGCATTGTTTTAGGTATGGGGACAACTCAAGAACACCCCTGTTGTTCTCAGCTGAGTCATAAAATGGATGGATGGACATTATTTGCTTGGTGAAAATTGCTCTCACTAAACATAAGACAAATCAGAAGGAGCAGTAAAAGTCAAAATTCTTCTTCACCATGAATTTCTGCTCCATCTTTTCTCTCAGCTTTAAGAAAGTTCCAAGGAAGCTTCATATCTGCTTATCAGCTTATCAGCAATGTCTCCATTGACACCCTTGGGTGACCTTGATTTCACATATTTTCAAACTAAACATGTATATTTGAATTAAAGGGAGTGAAAAGAAAAAAAGTCGATTAAAAAGGAAAATAAGAAAACAAAAGAAAAGAAACAAATAATTGTTCTGGAGATGCTGACAGATGCGAGGCGCTGATTTTGTCAGTCAAGTGAAACAAGCGTGAGATTGCTGACAGCTTCCAAATTAGTGTGTTAGCTTGCTGCATTTATTCAACGTTTATTTATTTATTTTGCTTCTGGAAAGTGCTTCTTAAGCACTGAAGCTTCTTTCAAGTCAGCATGCAGCGAGCTTTGATGTGTCTGACACTTAAATGAAACAGACGCTAATGGCGCAAAAAGATTGGAAGAAACATTCACATGAGATAATGCAGTTTCTTTTTTACTTTCCATAATTATGAAACCATCAAAATAAGTCACGGAGTAACATGCCAGTATCAGAGTTATGCAGGGACAAGGACTCAGAAGATCAAATCTGGTTAGGGACCGATTAGCTAACTTGTACTGGGGTGACCATACTTGCAGCAACTTTTTCAGTGGTCTGCTTTGATCAGTCCAGAAAAATTGTAAAAAAGAACGGAGTGGAGATGGAGGATGACAATCCTTCTGAAGAGCAAAACATCATCATGTCTGATTGTGTAAGAGACAGCATTGTCGATTACATTTGCTCCAGTAAAATGGTTACTTCCTAGCTTCATTATCACCTGGCTCCAAACTCACAAAGGAAGCTGTCAATAAAATCTTTTGAATTTCATATATACAGTCATATGAAAAAGTTTGGGAACCCCTCTTAATTCTTTGGATTTTTGTTTATCATTGGCTGAGCTTTCAATATAGCAACTTCCCTTTAATATATGACCTGCCTTATGTAAACAGTAGTATTTCAGCAGTGACATTAAGGTTATTAAATTAACAGAAAATATGCAATATGTATCATAACAAAATTAGACAGGTGCATAAATTTGGGCACCCCAACAGAGAATTTACATCAATACTTAGTCGAACCTTCTTTTGCAAATATAACAGTCTCTAGATGCCTCCTATAGCTTTTGATGAGTGTCTGGATTCTGGATTGAGGTATTTTTGACCATTCTTCCATACAAAATCTTTCCAGTTCAGTTCAATTTGTGGCTGCTGAGCATGGACAGCCGTCTTCAAATCATCCCATAGATTTTCGATGATATTCAAGTCAGGAGACTGTGACGGCCATTCCAGAACATTGTACTTCTCCTTATGCATGAATGCCTTTGTAGAATTCGAAATGTGTTTTGGGTCATTGTCTTGTTGGAATATCCAACCCCTGTGTAACTTCAGCTTTGTGATTGATGTTTGAACATTATCCTGAAGAGTTTGTTGATATTGGGTTGAATTCATCCGACCCTCGACTTTAATAAGGGCTCCAATCCCTGAACTGGCCACACAGCCCCACAGCATGATGGAACCTCCACCAAATTTGACAGTAGGTAGCAGGTGTTTTTCTTGGAATGCGGTATTCTTCTTCTGCCATGCAAAGCCCTTTTGTTATGACCAAATAACTCAATATTTGTCAGTTCAAAGCACTTTGTTCCAAAATGAATCTGGCTTGTCTAAATGAGCATTTGCATACAACAAGAGATTCTGTTTGTGGCGTGAGTGCAGAAAGGACTTCTTTTTCATCACCCTGCCATATAGATGTTTTTTGTGCAAATTGTGCTGAATTGTAGAACGACTTACAGATACACCATCTGCAGCAAGATGTTCTTGCAGGTCTTTGGAGGTGATCTGTGGGTTGTCTGTAACCATTCTCACAATATTGCGCATATGCCGCTCCAGTATTTTTCTTGGCCTACCAGACCTGCTGGGTTTATGATGTAGATAATTAGACAGCAGCTTTTATGTATGACGCCCAGATCACGACCCTAGCAACAGACAATTGCATAATGACTACAGGAGCTGAGAATGGCGGTCGGTGCCCATAAGAAAATATAATAATAATGTTGTAAAACAAAAAATAAAAATACAATTTTACAACAGACCTCAAAAGGAAACCAATAGCACCATTAAATTGTTCATGGTGAAGAAACACTCAACACCATTTGATAGAAATGAGATAAGAATGTTTTTTTAAATAACTTGTATCATGAGACACAGTTACACCTTTCCACTAGCTGACCTATTGTCACACATTCATTTAGCTCCTAAATGACTAATTCTTCCTGAACAATGAAGGACATACTAAATTCCTCAATAAGGCCGGATACCCAATTCCACTGCATGACTCTTTGCCAAAATGCCACTTACCTCTAAAATGGATGGTTCTTTATGAAAGATGATTGACTCACCAGATATCTTACAAAATGAAGTTCACTAAACTTTACTTTCATTTTATCAGGTGCAGTGTTCAACTAGCCAATGTTTTTCCAAACTGTTGGCCAGCTCCAGAATAAGTAATAATTCAAGAAAGATGTTAACTCTCTAGATCCTCCGATAAAAAGATTATTAAAAAAATGATACTTTCACTTTCATTGGTAGTTGTACCTTCTATGAGATGAGATTTTGCTACATTTTCACCCAGCTCCTAAGTACAGTACATGATCATTCCTGATGTAGCACGCATTATGAACTTGAAGTTCAAAGCATCAAAGAGTTCCAAAACACTTCTAAAAATTCCCACTAGTGGGGGATTTACTATCAAAGCCCAGCTACATATAAGAGCAATGCGGGATCTTTATAAACTCCTTTCACAAAAAGGCTCTGTTACACTGTGAAGCTCAGAAGGTCATAAAAAGCATACAAAGCCTGCAAAAGGCAATTCCAAAAGCAACTAAGTCCCAAAAGAGAAATCAAATGGTGAAGTAAAAAAAAAGAGTTAAAAAGTCCAGTGATACAAAGCAAAGAAGAAACAATAACCCACCAGAAACTCCCAAGCACATTCAAATAAAGTGCAAGGTACTGTGGGATACCTTCTGCCTTGATAGGGAGGAGGGCAGTACCTTGTGGTGATGGACAGGTAGCCCCGCCTCTTAAGGAACCACCCACAAAACGCAAAGTATATAACAAAGGATGACATACTGTACATAGACCAAATACAAAACAAAGATTAATGCGATTAATAAACACAAGCCATATTAATATTAAAAAAGAAATCAAAAATTATCAAAGAAGACATAAGAGAAAGATTTGAACCCCAGCCAGGGAATCCTGGCTGAAATATAATATCATGAAAATAATAGATTCTCCACTAATAGCATTTCTCTTTCTAAGTTTTTGAGGTCATTCAACCCATCACCAATATTTGTTTTGAGGTTTGTGGGTGTTGTAAAGGTATTTGTTATGTATTTGTGGTTTCCCACAAAGACCATTTTGTGCTGATTTGTTTATCAGTCAGTATGCATTTGCTCGCTACAACGTTTGTTGATTGTTAGGAGTTTGTGGATTTCTCAATGAAAAAGAAAACTATGTCCGTTCATGGGATTCAAGTCCTTACTACTTTTTTTTCTCTTCTGATTTTTTATACAAGGTACATTTTGGAGACTGCACCCTTGGCTTTCCGTTTCAGCCATTGCTATGTACTACTAAGCATAAGTGGAAGCAAACCATACAAAACAATGCAGGCTATCATTTCCTTTAAAACAAATAGCCTGGAATCAGGTCTGGTGAGGTGATGGAGTTCCTCGATTTTGAAAACTTCAGCCTTCACTATGCAATCACCAGTTAAAAATGGAAAGATCTGTGTTTGAAGGAAAAGTAGTGAAGGGAAAGAAGGAGTGTGAAATAAGAAAGAGTGATGGGCAGAGTTTGACAGTGTTTGCAGACAAAGAGAATTTGCAGTTTTCATGAAGAAATACTAGTCCCTAAAGAGTCACTTCTTATTTTTGTTATTTCGTAGTTACCGCTTAGCTTCCTTTGATTTGGAGGGAATAACAGCAGTATTACAGATAGCTAAGGGGGAATCTGTCTGTCTATCCACACTAACCAAGAACCCTAACCCAGAACAAAAGTGCATAAAGGCCTGAAAGTTACAATACATCAAAGATAGTAATTTTTATTATGCAAAACATGAAAATAAGGAAGGTCAGAGAGATTACAACTCTTTCTTGTGATCTTATGTGTATAGCCCTAGTGGAATCTTGTGAATAAGTACACAGCTGACATGGTCCCCTTCTCGGCTATGCTGAGCATGTTCTTTTGTGAGACTGTGAACATCAACGAACCATTGCTGAGACCATCAGCAGTGACATCAAGGTGCCCCGACTCTTGAGTTTCCAACCACAAAACACAAAAAATAGACATACGCTTGAATCCATCATAAATATATACTAAACAATAAATAAACATAACAATATTAGCAGAAAATACATAAACAAACATGAGAAATACTTTCAAAACAGCAATAAAAAAGAAAATAAACACAAGCCAGAGAATAAATCAGGTAACATCTGGTACTCTTGACACCTAGGACCCTTTCTAATAAAACTTGGGGCCTTGCTTGTTCCATGATGGAGTCCTCATCTGTACCCAATGGTTCCTAAGGATCTCCTGGCCTTGGTCCCACCATATAACCTCCTTCTTTTATTATTGCCAACACACTGTTTACTTCTGGAGAACTCCTCAAGTCTATATGACTTATTCTGGTCCAGTGTCCTTGCTTCCACACTAATGCCTGGACCCTCTTGGGCTTACTATCTGCCTTGTCATCTGCCTTATGTCACAAGGCAACACTTGTCTTCATACCATGTACACACCTGTTTAGTCCAATTTGATTCTGAAATATAATATCATATATTAATGCAGTTACATTTTTAGGACATGATATTTCTGTCACAAAAGATGCAGAAGAAAAAAAGACACAATTTTCTAGAATTGCACATTGTAGCAGAACAATACACATTATTCGAGAATGCTTTACTTTTGCATATACTAAATATAGTGCCTTTAAAGATAAAAAAAAAATCAATTTCATTTGTTATTACATGTATGGGCAAACAAAAAAAAAAGAAACCTTTGCATCTTCCCCTTGTAGATGATATCTCATGGCAATGTTAGACAATAGCGCACCGGCAATGTCACTGACACTCAGCATAAAAGCTGTCATGCCACTCCGCTGTCATCTATTTGTGTCATTAGTTGAGCATTGTTCACTCTTGTACTGGCTGCCCCGAGGCTATGAAAATAAGGAGAAGAGTGAAAATGCGACATTTTAATAACAGTTGACGACATGCCGTTGCCTTTGTAAAAGCACTCCGACTCCGGTAATGAAACCAGTCTGGAAGAAGGTAATAGAGTTGGGAAAAAGTGCAAATGTAGCAGGGCTAATTCTTTATATCCACACATTGTTCCTTCTCTTCCATTATAAGCTCATATCTATTGAAAAAACATAGTCTATTCAGTAAAAATGAATTTTTTTTTGACCTGGTCACCGCCTTAGCCTTAATGGTAAAACATCATCCAAATCACAGCTTTCCATTCAGGGAATGTTTAATGATTTTTAGAATGGTCCCTATAGACCTGGAAGGAACTAATCAGCAGTCACTGCTAAGACATAATTATATTCAGTTTTGAATGCCTGAGTTCAGAAGTTCACATCCACTCTCTTGACAAAATGCTATTTTGTTCCTTTCTTTACTGCTCCATATTGATTTGTGAATTCACAAAATGAAAAACTTCCATTTCAATCTGTAGTGCCTTTATGAGCATTGTCTGGGCATTGAATATCTTACATTAAGTACAGCAAAAACCAAATATGGGTGACACCCTGGTTAAGTCTGCTGCCTCGTACATGCAGAATCCTGAGTTCAAATCTCTGTGGTGTCTGCATGTTCTCCCCATGTTCATGTAGGATTTCTTTCTGCAGCCTGAGGATCTGTCTGCTTATGTTATCTGGGGACTGTATGATGATTGCCAAAAAGGTTTTGCAACACAATTATTTTATTTCAATTAATGTCTTACATACTTTTTTGTGCATATTCAAAGGATAAATAGGACTCTTTTACACACTCCTCATTTTTCTAAAAGATCTTTGTCAGCCTCTAGAGTCTTGTGCCATCACGAAACAAATGTGTGTAATCCCCTTTTGTACTGGTCTGAATCCACTACTTGCAATCACTTCTTCGATAACCTTGTCATTCAGTCACTTTTGCTCAGTGTTTCGCAGAACATGCAGTTCATGAAGCCCATTCACTAACAGTGCTTTTATCAAATGGAATATCTACTTCTTTGTAAATCTTTGTGTCCTTTAGGTTTGGAGTTTTAAAAGCAGCCAGCTTGGTATTTTACTGCAGGTAGGCATAGACAACAAAGTTCTTCCTCTGGGTTAACCACCTGTGGCTTCTGTTACAACTCTTTCTTGTGATCCTATGTGTATGGCATTAGAGGACTCCTGTGAATGAGCACACACCTGACGTGGTCCCGTCCTTGGCTGTACTCAGCATGTTCTGTTGTGAGATTGTGAGGCCAAAACAGAGCATCTGACTTTACCATGAAGAGTGTTATTTTTGTTAACCACCATAAACAGGTGAGGTTGAAAATTGAGGAAACCTCTGACTAGTATCCTTATTCAAGTACATCCATTTCAGACGTTTATGGTATTTCAACAGGGACGGTACCCCAATGTCTGAGGATTTCTGTAAGTGACATGACCTGGTGTTATATTTATAGTCATAGGTGTACATAGTGAAGAGAAAAAGACAGGACTGTTCTTGGTGGTGCTTCAGTGTTGCTCACATCCATATCACAAACACAGTCCCCAAGTCTCACAAAATGCAGTCTGCCTGACAGATAGTCCATTATCCAGGACACCACAGGCTCATATACCTCTGAATTTACTCCTTAACAGGGATCACTGGATGGTATTGAAGATGCTGGAGAAATCAAAAAACATAACCCTCACAGTGCTGCCAGCTTTATTCTGGTGAGGATAAGCCTTGTGGAGCAGACTGGTAATGCATCCACCACTAATTTTTGTCCAATAGTTAAAGTTTAGTGGGTCCAAGTGGTCTACCACAAGAGAACTTGTATACTGTAGGACCAGCCCCTCAAGTGGCTTCATGATATGAAACATAAGTGCCATTGGTCTGTAGTCATTAAGTGAAGAGGTGCTATGAACTCAGGTTATCTAAAACTGTCCACCAGAGTGCTGTTAATATTCAGGGGGTGGTAAGTTCTCAGCTGGTTTCTCCAAAAGTCTACAATCAACTCCTTTGTCTTGCTGACGTACAGGAGTAGACTGTCGTTCTGTTACCAGTTTGATAAACTCTTCACTTCTTCCAGGTAAGCCTGTTCATTTTTAGAGATCAGGCCTAACAGATCTGTGTCATCAACAAACCTTTCGATGATGTTAGAGTCATGTGTAGCCATGCCATCATATGTATAGAGGGAGTACAGCAGAGCGCTCAGAACACAGCCCTGTGGAGCCCCTGTGTTGAGGGTGAAGGATAATAAAGTATGACCACCCATTCATACCACCTTGGGGGTGTGCCTGTCAGGAAGTTAAAAATCCATCTGCACAATGAAGTGCTCAGACGTAGATCCATGTGCTTGATGATGAGCTTAGACAGGATTATTGTGTTAAAGGCAGAGCTATAGTCTATAAATCGGCACTGTATAAACCAGCATATCATTGTTGTTCATATTTAATAGTGTCCCTAATGATAGGAATTGTCTAAACAACTTGAGCAACATGGCAGTACAATAGTTAGCACAGCTATCTCACAGCTCCAGAATCCTGGGTTCCAATCTGTGGAGGGAACATGCCTCTCTGCTCATCTCCTCATTAGGCTGATTAGTTACTCTAGATTGGCCCCCTGGCATCTCATCCAGAAATGATTTCAGGCTTGCACCTGCTATTGCAAGGATAGGCTTGGCCTATTGACAACCCTCTACTGAAATAAGTGCAATTAGAAAATGAATAATAAAGAGTTCTATGATAATGCCTTCTATGAAAAGTACCATCAAGACTGTATCATTTTTCTTCTACATTCTTACACTCAATTGTTTTGTGAAGGATGAAATGTGAAATAGTGATTGACAGATATTATGTAAAGTATTAAAGCCTTCATTTATAATGGGACAGCAGCCTTCAAGAACCCCACAATGTGGTTTTTAGCCATTCTGTGAAACACTGTGGGGAAACTGTCATGGTCATGATGGTCTTAATTATTTCAAGATGAAAGAATTTAGCAGAAATAATTTGCTGTCAAGTGTGTAAAGGGTAGAGGATTTTCACTGCATACACAGGTATTAAAATCCAATAGATTTTGGTTTTTATTTTTCATGAAAAAAGTATCTTGACATCAGTGACCTGACATTACAGTTAAATATTTAAGAATGCCTTTGAATTACTGGCTACTTACTTTCACTATTCTGGATAGGGAACTAGGAAGCAGTGGGCTGAAGTTACAGTGTAGAGTTTCTTTGCAGTTTTTTAAACTTAGCAGAAACCTGAAGAGCTCTGCCTGACTCATTTTACATGTGCAAATCCTTCTCTTTAAACCAGGCATTTAACAAAGGGCTGTCTGCTCTTTTCCTGCCAACTATGCAAAACCCATTTAAGTGTTTCTTGAATAATTTGGACCATTCTGAACGTGAGCTTAGTGGAGTTAGTGGATCTGGGGTGCTTCCTTTCTAATTCCACATTGTCTACATAAGCCCATTTTCCAAGTGTTGATTGGGTAAAATTACTTGTCTTTGTACACTAAAAAAAGGGAAGCCATGAATGTCTAGGCAGGATTGGAGTAGACAAGGGTTGAGGTAGTCAGTGTTATACATGAACTAGTTTAAAAGAGCGCATTCATTGAACAAGCTCATTTTTCTAAGAATTGTGAACTTAACGTAACGTGTGTACAAGTGAAGAACTTGAACATGAGCTGGTTCAGTTTTATGTGGCATTCTGGATCTGAATTAGGTCCAGATTAAACGTTTTGCCGTACTCTGTAATGTATGGGTGGAGCCGAATCCCAAATCCAGTATTCGGATAAGCACAAATAGTGGATTTTTACAAATATTTATTTCATACGAATTATTTGCCATTTATTTGTCAGCTAGTTAGTTAGTCAGTATCCAACCCACTATACTCTAACACAGGGTTGTGGTATAGCGGGTTCCCAGCTCCCATCAAAGGCCAGTTTAAAATAATCACCGCGCTCGCGGCTTAGCGAGGGGGCGTGGTGGTTGTGTGGCTGAAGCGGTTCTCAGGGCGATTCACGATGTGGGTGTTTCTGACCTAAGTGCACAGGTGAGAGACCGCCCGCATCCGTGATTGTTCCTAGGGCTGCTAATTTGCTACAGCGGCCATGCCCTCTTGATATATAGAAGCACGAGTCGGCTAGGGGAGAGGAAAATAAGAAAAAGAAAGGAAGAGAAACATTCAGAGGTTGTAGGAGAAAGCAGGAAATAAGAGAGAGAGAGAGTGCCGGTGCAGGAGAGCGAGCGAGCGAGCGAGCGAGCGACTGCAGGCTCGCATGCAGCTGTACAGGAAGCCTGGGTATTGGGCCGACACCCGGGTGTAGTAGTAGTGGTTGCTCCCGCTGAATGATCATGTAGCGGGAGTGACCAGTGATGAAGGGCGGATGACTCTCTGCGTAAGGCCGCGGGAGTTGGGACTTGAGACGTGGATTTCTCCAGCATGAGAGCCCTAGTTGTTGGGGAATCCCAAGTCACTGTTTGGCGGGGCCTACCATAGCCAGGGATCAGTAAGGCGAACCGAACAGTAGGACAATGGAGAGAAGGCCAGCTGCTGAGATGGCGACTCTCCTGTTGCAGGGCCCAGATGGGTGAAGCAGGGGAGCCACCAGAGGAAAGGAGACACCGGGCTTGTTGTTGTTGTTTTTTAAAAAAGGAATGCTTCCTGCATTAGTTTAACCTCGTTGTTTTTAAGAAGACTTTTTTCTATATTTTAACCTCCACGTTTCACAATTGTTTTTAAGGATTATTTATTTGAAGACTTTGAATCACTGCACTTATTTGGACATTGTTTTGTTGTTATTTCTAAATAAAAGCACTTGACACTTTTGCACCCTCCCCTTGCTATGTTGTTGCCTCACTGCTTAGCTCATCGATAACATTACCAACGGTGTCGGGTTAAGGGCTCCTGGACAGCAGACGGGAGCATGCAGCAAACCCGCATCGTCACAAGGGTCACGGGTGTCTGCTGGAGCCAATCCCAGCCAATGCAGGGTGCAAGGCAGGAACAAATCCCTGGGCAGGGTGCCAGCCCACCGGAGGGCACACACACACACACACACACATATCAAGCACACACTAGGGACAATTTAGTGTTGCCAATCCACCTATCCTGCATGTCTATGGACTGTGGGAGGAAACCGGAGCACCCAAAGGAAACCCATGCAGACACGGGGAGAACATGCAAACTCCACGCAGGGAGGACCCGGGAAGCAAACCCAGGTCTCCTTACTGCACCATTTATTTGTATTCAGAAAAAAATAACGTAAAATCAAATCGTCACTGTCTGTGTCTGCCTGCTTGTGCTTAAGCTGCACCTCCATTGACATGAGCATGTGTTGAAGCTCCGCTTTCACTTTTAAGAATATGTTGCACTTCGAGAGGCCACTTTGTATCTTTCTTCATTGGGCATGCAATACGTGACGTGAATTTTGATCGGCAGGGTAATAGCTAGTTCTTGTGAGATGTGAACTTGCACAACACTGGGGGTAGTTTTACGGATAAAGGAAATTTTTCATTGGAGAATTCTGTACAGTTAGCTTTATTCCCCAGATGAGTATTTGCTCCTTTTATGGAAAATTGTGCCTGGGGTGAGGTGTTGGCTGAAGCTTCAAAAAGAAAATTAGGATAACCAGCTAACCCCCAGATGGGTTATAAGGAATTTAAAAACAATTATGACGAGAGCAAGCCTTTTAGTCCAATGCAAGTCATTTATCCTTCTTCATCTAACATCTGCACAATATGATAAGATTTCATATTCCATTTGGTTCTCTGTGTGAAGAAAAATCTTCTAATGTTTGTACAAAATTTGTCCTTAATTGGCTTCCATCTGTGCTTCCATGTTTTGTTGAAGAACTCACTTTCATGTAATAGCTGACATCTACTATACTAACTCCCTTCTTAATTCTGAACACTTTCATTATGTCTCCTCTTATCCAATACTTGCTTAAACAGCACATATCATACTGTCCTGAAATCAGCCTTGTTGCTCTTCTTTGGAGTTTCTCTGATGTTGATAAGTGACTTTTTCTTTTAATTTGGAAGCAGAATTGCACAAAATATTCCAGGTAAGGATTCACAGGTGTTTAACACAACTGAACTCAATTTGGACTCAAGACAGCATGCCATTTAACACAGCCTGCTACACTGCCTATGAAAAGTATTCACCTCCTTGGAAGTTTTCACATTTTTAAGATAAACAAAATTGAATAATTGTGAATTTATTTTGCCTTTTTTTTAACACTGATTAACAGAAAAATACCCTTTAATGTCAACGTGAAATTAATTCTCTACAAAAATTTATTACTAACATAAAGCACAAAATTATTGCATAAGTATTCACCCCCTTTAAAATGACACACCTAAATCATCCCTGGTGCAGTCAGTTGGATTTCGAAGTCACATCATTAGTTCATTGGAGATCAACTGTCTGTGGTCAAAAGATTTCAATTGATTGTCATATAAATGTACCTGATCTCAAAGTCAAAGTCAAATTGAACTTTATTGTCATCTCAACCATATACAAGTATACAGATAGACGAAATTGCAAAGATCAGGGTCCACAGTGTAACAACATGACATGCAAATAATAATTTAAAAATAGAATTAAAATTTAAATTTAAAATTAAAACACAAACAAGACAAGACATTGTGCAAAGACAAGACAAAGAAGTAGCAGCAATATTGACGTGTAGTTAGCAATATGAACATTGATGCAATGTATGCTATCTATCTATCTATCTATCTATGTATGGTATTTGCAATCTAGATACATAAATATAGTCAATAGATATGTAATATAATAAATAAATACAAAATAATAGATATAGATAATACAGAAATTATCAGTGTATGATAATAGTTGTTTAAGACGTGTAAACAATGACAGGTCAGAAAGTTTCACAGCAGAAGGATCTCAAAATCCTTAAAGGTCAGTATGAGATTTTCAGTTCTTTTCTACATGCACACTCGTCTTTGCAGGAAAGTGGCTTGCGTGTATAAAAGTTCTGTTTTTAGAGGTGGTTGAGGCAGTGTGGAAGATCCCAGGGGGCAGCCTGGTGTTAAGGGGTCTGACAGCTTGGGGGTAAAAACTCTCCTGCAGCCTGGCAGATCTGGTTTTGATGCTGCAGTATCTTCTCATGGATGGCAGAAGTGTGAAAAGTCCATGTGAGGGGTGTAAGGGGTCCTGCACAATGATGCAGGCCTTGCGGACACTGCGTTTGTAAAATATGTTCTGTATTGAAGGGAGAGGCACCCCAATAATGTTCTCTGCTGTCTTCACTATCCTTTGCAGGTGCTTGCGGTCGGAAATGTTGCAGTTACCATACCAGACAGTGATGCAGCTGGTCAGAACACTGGAAGGTCTAACTTGTACTGAGTCAGTATTATGACCTGACCTACACAAAAAAGACAAAAGAACGCTCCACCGTGACTGAACAGCCACAAATTCTCAGCTGAAATCTGACGCTGACTCTAGCTTTGGTTTCATGCTTGGGGTCATTTTCTTGCTTCAAATCAAACCTTCT
This sequence comes from Erpetoichthys calabaricus, assembly GCF_900747795.2. Classification (NCBI taxonomy): domain Eukaryota; kingdom Metazoa; phylum Chordata; class Cladistia; order Polypteriformes; family Polypteridae; genus Erpetoichthys; species Erpetoichthys calabaricus. Next base: position 165,293,262 of record NC_041402.2, on the reverse strand, counting down.
CTTATATATTCTTAGAAATTGCATCAAGTTTTCCTCCAGGATCTCCCTTTATGTTGTTGCATTCATTTCATCCTCATGAGCCTCCCAGGGCCTGCAGCAGAGAAGCATCCTCACAGCATGATGGTGCCATCACTATGGTTCACAGTGGGGATGGCGTGTTTTTGATAACATGCAGTGTTTAGGTTAATCTGATGGACAAAGAAAACTCAATTTATGTCTAAAGAGACCATAGAACCATCTCCCATGTGTCTTCTGTAGTTGAGATGCCATGTCTGTTTTTTCTCTTTGCCACACTCCAATAAAGTTGTGACTGGCAACAGTTATTGTACGCACAGATTCTCCATTCACAGATCAAAGGTCTCTTGGTGGTCGTCCTCACTATTCTTCTTCTTGATCATTTAGTTTTGTGGATGGCCTTCTCTTGACAGATTTACAGCTGCACCATACTCCTTCCCTTTTGTGATGGTTGATTTAGCTGGGTTCCAACAGATAGTCTGTTACTTGGATATTTTTTTGACTCAGTTACCTTTTTATGGAGTTGGTTGGAGTTTTCTTTTTTCTCCATTCTGTAGGTTTGTCCATGATACTCATTCACCACAAGTTGGACCTTCCAGTTAAGGTGCATTTAGAACACAATCAGTGGAAACCCCTGGACTACAGATGGGTGATCTCCACTGAACTAATTCTGGGGTGGCTAAAACCAGCTGGGAACACCAGGAATGATTTAGGTGTGTCATATTATAGGGGTGAATACTTATGAAATGAACTATATATATTTGGATGATAAATTAGACTGGACTGCCAATACTGATGCGCTGTGCAAGAAAGGACAGAGCCGGTTATACTACCTTAGAAGGTTGGCATCCTTCAACATCTGCAATAAGATGCTGCAGATGTTCTATCAGACAGTTGTGGCGAGCACCCTCTTCTATGCAGTGGTGTGCTGGGGAGGCAGCATTAAGAGGAAAGATGCCTCATGCCTGGACAAATTGGTGAGGAAGGCAAGCTCTATTGTTGGCATGGAGCTGGACAGTTTAACATCTGTGGCAGAGCGAAGGGCGCTCAGCAGGCTCCTATCAATTATGGAGAATCCACTGCATCCACTTAATAGTATCATCTCCAGACAGAGGAGCAGCTTCAGTGACAGACTGCTGTCACTGTCCTGCTCCACTGACAGATTGAGGAGATCGTTCCTCCCCTAAACTATGCGACTCTTTAATTCCACCCGGGGGGTAAACGTTAACATTTAACATTATACATAGTTATTTTCTGTTTTTCACCTGCATTATTATCATTCTTTAATTTAATATTATTTATTGTATCAGTATGCTGCTGCTGAAGAATGTGAATTTCCCATTGGGATTAATAAAGTATCTATCTATCTATCTATCTATCTATCTATCTATCTATCTATCTATCTATCTATCTATCTATCTATCTATCTATCTATCTATCTATCTATCTATCTATCTATCTATCTATCTATCTATCTATCTATTCTTTGCTTTCTGTTTGCAATTAAATTAGACTACTTTGCACACATCTTTTTTATTTTGATATTAAATAGTCTTTTTCTATTTATCAATGTCTAAAAAGCCAAATTAAATCCTATGTAATTCCATGTTGTATAATTATAAAATGTGAAAACATCCAAGTGTGTGAATTCTTTTTGTAATCTCAGTACCTCCTTCATGAGAGCTGGATGTGAACAGTGATAAGCAGTGATGAGCAAAACAATTTAAGTGAAATTAAATTTGCATTGAACCTCATTGTTTTGCTTCACTAAATAACTGAGAAATAAACAGCATTTTATTTCCAGTGAAATTTGTACCATTAACAGTTTAATGAAATGTTTTAATGCATTAATTCCACATGTATTTGCATTTGATTTAATATTTAAATAAATATCTATAGTGAAATAAAATAAATCACTAGGTTGGCAGCAGCAGTTTCAGTGAGGAAATATTTTCCTTTGAAGAAAGCTCATTAATGTGCACAATTGTGCCTTTTTGTGTGTCTTCACGTTGAAACGTGCTGCACTCTTAGGGTTGCCATTCCACCAAAGGATAAACTTATTTATGCCAGGCCAATTGAGATACCAGGGCAGCATGGTGGCACAGTGGTAGCACTGCTGCCTCGCAGTTAGGAGACCTGAGTTCGCTTCCCAAGGTCCTCCCTGTGTGGAGTTTGCATGTTCTACCCGTGTCTGCGTGGGTTTCCTCCGGGTGCTCCGATTTCCTCCCACAGTTCAAAGACATTCAGGTTAGGTGCTTTGGTGATTCTAAATTTTCCCCAGTGTAAGCTTAGTGTGTGGGTGTGTGTGTGTGTGTGTGTGTGTGCGCTGCGATGGGCTGGCACCCTGCCCAGGGTTTGTTCCTGCCTTGCGCCTTGTGTTGGCTGGGATTGGTTCCAGCAGACCCCCGTGACCCTGTAGTAAGGATATAGCGGGTTTGAAAATGACTGACTGACTGACAATTGAGATACCATATGATACTTTGAAAAAAGGTACAATTGCAGGGGGAAAACTTGCAGTCATCACCTAGACCAGGGGTCTCCAACTCCGGTCCTGGAGGGTCCCAGTGGATGCAGATTTTCAGTCTAACCCTCTTCTTAATTGGTGACCTATTTTTTGGTGCTAATTAACTTATTTTGAATTCATTTTTAATTGATTTGCTCTTAAAGCCTCAGCCCCCTTAATTGTTTCTTTTTCCTTAATTAGCTGCCAAACAATAATGAGATACAAAATGAGCCAAAACATGGCCAGCAAACTGTGTCCATCATACAATATCTGAGAATAAAGAAAAGTGAAGGTCACAGGAATGTTGATCTGTTCAGGTCCAAAAAACATTTTACCAGTGGTCTTAGGAAAGATAAAATTAGGAATTTCAGTAATGTATGATATTTCATAATGAGAGCAGCAACAAACCATGGAATTAAAGAACGAGTTTAATTAACAACAAGAATCAGCGCCTAAATAAGCAATTGGTTGAAGTGAAATTGGTTGGAGATTCAGGCCCTAACTTAGTTGGTCTTCTTTTGGCTCACTCACATCACATTTCATTGCAGTTTGGGTGCCATTTAAGGAAAGAAATGAAGCAATTCAGGAGCATGATGGAGAAATTCAGAGAAACAAATCTTGAAAACAATTCAATTAAAATTAATTCAAAAGAAGTTAATTAGCAGCAAAAACTGCAGTAATTAAGAAAAGGGTTTTAATGAAAACCTGCAGCCAGGACTGGAGTTGGGGACCCCTGACCTAAATAGTGACCAGGGGCCTCATGTATAAATAGTGCATACGTACAAAAATGTTGCGTACTTCCGAGATTAAAGTTGACATTTTGAGCCTTTTTCCCACTGTGTCCCTATTTTTTTCTTTTCTCTGCACCCTAGTAAGCTTTCATACGACACTCAGACAGTGGGCTACGACTCGCCTTTTCATGGCGACTTTGATTTCTGCCAACTTCTTTTTTATTTTGGGCACTGTGCAACTTTGTGAACTTGAGTTTTCGAGTTTCTCCGACGCTCTATGTCACTCGATCAACTTCCTTTTGTTGTTTATATCACTGTTTAATCCCAAAAATAATACGTTTTTTCTTGCCTCCACTTGGTATTGCTAAAATTCTTCTATTTTCCCCCATGGTTTTGCCATTGCCTTTTCACAGATCGCTGAGCTTAAGGACTATTTATATTGATCTGCATATTCAAAGAGGCATAATTCTGGGAGGAGTTGGGGTGGGACTGCTGACTGGGATTTATGGAGCGGAAGAACGTGGAAGTTGGTGTTCGCACAGATTTATGCATCTGGATTTTTTTGTGCGTATGCACATTTCCGCCTTTGTCCTTACACCATATTTTAGTGTGGATTCTACGCACGCCGTTATGTATGAGGCCCTAGGTCCTTTGGGCTGTGAGGAGGAAGTACCAACCATCATGTCACTGTTCCACAACTCTTCTTAACACTGTGTTTAATATCATGAGGTTTTGTTTTTTTTATATTGGTTCTTTGTAAAGCTGCATTTTTCAGGATGCACCCAATCTTTGAAACATTAGTCATATATTTTGCAGCTGGCCCAAAACCACATACAGACACCCACACATCATAAAACAGGCAGTGAAGGACAACATATTCAAACACTACAGTAAAACAGAACTTAGCAGGGATAGTTGGGATACATGTGTCCAGGTGGCTTGGTTCAGAGAAACCAAGACTCGACACCTTGAGCACCCAGAGCACTCAGGTATTAAACATTGCTACAGATAGTATGTGCGAGCAAAGGAGTGAACAGTGAACACAAGCTTGTTTGTTACCATCATCATCTTCACAATCATTTTCAATCTACTTATTCCTCAATGTGGAGACATAAATTCTGATTTTCTGAAAATGTTATGAAGGCTCATCACTGTAGTTGAAATTGCTTTGTTCCCTGTATATAAGTACAGTTATCTCTTGTGATTAGCAGTGGGTTGGGGTGCAGGACCTCTGTGAATGTGAAAATCCATGAGTATGTTTTGGGCTATTGATTGGTGTATGTTCTGAGTTGTGAAAAGCGTGAAGCAGAACGATCACCGCGTTAAGTAAAGCATGTGTTTGAGGTTGGCTGCTGAGACAAACATGCATGGAGTCCCGCTAACAAAGTGCATAGTTCCGCAGTTCAACTTTTTACAAAATGTAACTTATTATAATAGATACCAATAAACAATAAAAATGATTAATATTACAGGTAAAAAAGAAATCCAACAAAACATTAAGCACAAAATGATAAATGATAAACACAGATGCAGATAATGGCAGTGTATTTATGAAATGAAATCCCCTATGAACAGCCTCCTGACAGTTATGTAAAGGTTTGTCCTATCATGATGTTAATGTTTGTGAAGATTTTTAGAGGTTGAGAACACTCCCAAGACAAATTTTAATTTTAATCCAACTGTGCAATGAAGGATTGAAACAAAAAGATACCAGACAATCGGGATCCTGTCATTTTCTAATGGCCCTCATCTTGTTTCACCCAGCACTCATCGCTGCAACCACTGAAGCTCCCCAATGACATAGTACTCCCAAGGCTGCTAGGTTTGCAGTCCATTTGAGCAGTGCTGCTACCACGTCATCCACAGGTTTCCACAATATATCGCAAAACATGCAAAATAATTTCCATTTAATTATTGATGAGAAACCCATAAACAGGTGGATCTGCAAGACATAAACCCACAAATCGTTAAGGACTGACCTGTATAACATTAAGTAAATATGCCATAGCTTTTGTATTTTTAGGCTACAGTATCTATATATTATCAAATTTAGGAATCCATTTTGTCAATCCATTTGTAACAGATTTATCCAGATCGTTGTCATGGGGATACATCTGTACTAAGCATAAACTGTGAATTAGTTATGGGTAAGGTGCCACTTCATTACATAGCACACGCATTTACAATGTCACCCTGGATCAGTAAATGTCAATTCAATGCATATAGTATGAAGGCTGACCAGTTCAGATGACAAGACTTACATTCTGCTCTGTGTGATTACTTGCACTTAAAAAGTGTTGTGAGTTTGCATTTTTCAGCTCATCAATATTGTCTAAATCCTCATAGCCACCTTACTGATACCCCAGGAAAACCTTTTCTTTAACAAGAAAAAATGTTATTACGTATAACAAAAACATGTAAATACCAAAATGTCAACATAAATACAGTAGGAAGGGTATGTCTAGTGTCACCTGCTCCACTGATTCAGATTCAGTACACGCTGTTTGTGTGGTAAATTTTGAAATACTCATCAACGCACAGTCCGATGTTGCAATCAGGACAGTAGAATCATGTTTCTTTGTGCGCTTTTCTTACATTTTTTCTGATGCTTGCACATGACAGAGTAAAATGTCATTAACTGACCTGTATTTTGTTATTGCAGGCTACTACAGTGCAAGGTTTAATGATCTTCCACCTTTCCTGATATAAGCATTGACAGTTGTAGCATTGTGAACAGTGAACACAATATCATCTTGTGAGCAATGTTCCCTCTAAGCTGAGCGCGTGAGCGATCACTCACATGAATTCAGAGCGTTGCTCATACTTCCCGCACGATCGCTCATTCTGACGGCGTCGTTCGTACTTATCGCACGATCGCTCACTCCGACCGTCGGAGTTGGTGCTCATAAATTTTTGGCTTAAACAAAATGTTGCTCATAAACAATGTTTTTTGCTCACTATATGCTACTCCTTAGAGGGAACATTGCTTGTGAGTTATTCTAGTTTAGCACTATGGGGTGTATCATTGCACATCAACCCAAGCCTGACTCAGGTTTAACTATAATTGCATAAAATTCTAAACCCAAGTCACGCTTGGGGTTAACACCAAAGGTTAATTAATCTAAATTCAGCTTTGTGGGGAGTCAGATCCTGTCCCAACAACAATGGGTGTCAGCTAGGACCCATCCTGGCCACCTGCTGTATTGAGTCTACATGTTTTTCCAGAATATGCTTTTCACATCCACACATATTGAGATTACATTTATTGGTGAATCTAATTTGGTCTGGTAAGAGTGAGCTGTGTGTCTGTGAGGCACATCACCTCCTGCCCAATAACTAAAACCAACAGGATAAGCTCCAGCTTCCTATAATCCAATAACTGGATTAAGCACTTGAAATTTAATGGATTGATTAAATTGAACTGAGATGCAGATGGTTTGTTATGAAAATGTTATTAGGCTTTCTTGCTACTTTTTTCTGATTATGTTCATATTTTCATCAAATCAATAAGGATTTGTGTGACAACCACAAAAGAAATGCATCTCAAACTATTTACCTATGTACTGCTTTATTATTAAGGAGAAATGCTGTGGTGGTTATCAGAGCTGCCTCATGTATCAAGCATCCTGGGCATTTAATAAGATTCAACTGTTGTAAAATAGAATAAGTAATAAGCATTAAAAAGAAATAAAAGTGCCCACCTACACCTCCTGCCTGCTTAAGATATATAAAAATATTGTCTCAAGAGATAAGAAATAATTGTCTGGGGACAGGTGACAAGAAAATGGCTCCCCAGAGCTGTGACAAAATTCCGTATCTCTGCCAGCAGAGACAAAGAGAAACTAATATCAGCAACAGGTGTTTGGTAAGGTAATGCATTCAGCAAAAGACATAAGATAAATAGTGACTGTAATAAAATCGACACTCTCTACACACACTGCCCAGCCACTGTCTTAGGACAATACCGTCAGCATTCCCAAATCTCTGACTCCCATCTATATCCGTTAGTCCATGAATTATTTGCACCTCCATATACAATTAAGGCTTGCAGTTATTCTGAGTCTATGCATCTCAGTATCTATCTATCTATCTATCTATCTATCTATCTATCTATCTATCTATCTATCTATCTATCTATCTATCTATCTATCTATCTATCTATCTATCTATCTATCTATCTATCTATCTATCTATCTATCTATCTATCTATCTCTGCATTATTGGGCACAACAAGGAACCAGTCCTCTACAAGTGAAGTCAAGTCCAGTGAGTTTTATAATCATGTGTACTCAGTTTAATTAAATTCTCACTTGCATGTCTCATCAAAACACTCGATAAAAATACAATAAATAAATAATATACACAGCATGCAACATATATATATATATATATATATATATATATATATATATATATATATATATATATATTGTGGACTGGGGTTCCTCAGGATGCCACGTTTAATGTGACTGTCCAAAGGATGAAGTGAGGGCACAATCATGCCAAAAATATGGCTGTTTCTGTAGCAAAAAAATATCTCTTCAGAGCAGGAAGCTCTGTACTTCCTTGAAGGTGGTCTGTATCTAAATGCCACCTTTTGTGTGTCATCTGAAAAATGTACCACCAAGTCTTGAAATGGGGGGAAGTGACTTCAGCGATCCACTAGGTTTTTCTCTTCCTTTGTTCTAAGGAAACAGACAGAGCAAATGTTAGCAGTGGTGTCACACCTAATTCCTTCTCTGTATTTGTTCAGGACAATCCCGTAAAATGGTCCCGAACTTCTGGTGTCTGACAAAATATATATCTCTATCTATCTATGGACACATAACGGCTGTGCCTCTCTGTCAGACAATTACTCACAAACCACTGGAGCTAGAAAGCTTATAATGAGATATGCACCTATGAATCAAAAATGTGGATTGCATAGGGAAACTGACCAGGAAGATGACATGGAGGATAGAAAAAGAAGAGCAATGACATCTGCTGAACAAGAAGCAAGCTGATTACATGATACAAAGAAGAAGAATGACTACTCCAGCATCTCCTAGGCATCATACACATGAAGTGCAGTGACCTACTGGTACTTGTGAACTGCTGGAGCTGGAACTTTGGGAGGACAAAAGGTCCATGTGTTTCTAGCTAGTATATATGTATATTGTGATGTGTGGGTCACAGACTTGCAAAAGAGAGAAGGAGGTGAGTCCAGGCTTCTGAGAAAATCAGCTTTATTTTTGTGAAGACAGGAACAGTTACAGGCATTTTTATTTAAATGGGAACTGTCATTTTCTTCACTCAAACACACAGCAAGCAAGCAGTGACACTGACAGTCTCCCTGCTTAAGCTCCTTTCTTCAAATTAAAAGAAAAGATAGCCTCCTTCATCAAGCAGGTTTAGCCAGCGGCTGGAGCAAGCACATTCCGGAGGAGAGATGACAGAAAGTGAGCACATGGCCAGGACAGCTCCAGCTTTAAATGTTCCCTGTATCACCCATTGGGCGACAGACACACTATGCAGTGAGCCTGCCAACCTGCACTTGAAGAGAGGCAGTGGATAACAAGTACAGTTGGGGGGGTTGTTGAGTGCTGTTGGGGGGGTGCCAGGGTCACTATACATATATATATATATATATATATATATATATATATATATATATATATATATATATATATATATACCAACACCTGGGGTGGGCACTATGCGCCAGCCACTTTGCGTCTCTATGCAGGAACTGTGTCTGACAATAGCATTCACACAAATGAGAAGTGATTGGACTGTGGGGTTGGTTGCAAATGTTTGAGAGGAGGTCGAGACTTGTCAAAATCTCTTGGCAAAAGTGTCTTGTCTCGTAAGACCTGAAATTATCTCTCGCTGGAGTTGAAATTATCTCCGAGAATGTCTCGTCTCAGGATTTCCTTTTATAATAGCTATATATATATATATATTCACACACGCATATATATATATATTTCACACACACACACACATATATATTAGGTGGCTGCGGGGGCGACCTGGCCGGGACGCCCTGGAGGACTGGAGGAAGGCTTATGCCTCCCCCAGACCACGTGAGCTTTGAAGCTCAACCCTGTAGGGGCCTATGGTCACCACCAGGGGGCGCCCCGATGCCTACGGAGCCCTGGACCTCAGCACTTCCGCCACACCCGGAAGTGCTGGGGGGAAGAGGATCGGGGACACCCGGAGTGTTTCCGGGTGCGTATTCGGAACTTCTGCCACACTGGGGAGCGCCGGCGGAAGATTGTCGGGAGGCACCTGGAGCACATCCGGGTGATTATAAAAGGGGCCGCCTCCCTCCGTTCGTGGGCTGGAGTTGGGAGGTCGAGAAGACAAGGTCTTGATGGATAGGCCTGAAGAGTGAGGCATTGTGTTTGTTGGCCTGGATTTTTGGGGACTTTGGGGTTGTGCTGCACTGTTGTAAATATGAGTATGGAGAATAAACGTATGTTGGGTGTTGGGTGATTTAAACGTGTCCGCCTGTCTGTGTCCAGGCCGAGCTCCACAATATATACAGTATTCAAATTCTTATGATTGACTGTTTAGCAACCTTACCACTTGTTTGCAGAAGCTCCTCGTGAACATACTGATTCAAGTGCCAATGGTCCTGTAAAGGTGCCAGTCCAATTCAGGGCACACATATCCATCCATACACTCATTCATTCTGCCCCCATTAATGGTGTTTACTGTACATATTTTATCATATTAATTATTATTATTAATGTACTAAAAAGAACATGCATCAAAGTAAAGGCTAGTCTGTAGCTTTCACATGGGCAACCATCTCTCTCCTTTCATAGCCTAAGTATCTCTTCTGACAAATTCTGTTTATAAAATTCTTTTACAATATTCAGACACTTTGTGTTGCTGTGTTAAATAGGAAATGGTCTGTGACATTATGTTAAACAACTTCCGGGCAGATGGCAGCAACGGCCCAAGCAATTGTAAACAATATGACTATGACTGTGAAAAGCACACAAAATGGCAGTGGCTTTGATGAATGAAAAAACAAAATGTATTAAGAATTATTAAGTTCAAAATGGAGAGAAATACAAACATAAAATTCTGCATGCATAAAAAAATTTGGATTACCAGACTGCTTCTTTGGAGCACGTTTACCTGGATTATCCTGTTTTTCATACTTCATCCAGTGACATCAATATTCCAATACACAGCAGCAGAATTTCTTCAAATTCGATTTCACCCCCTCTGAACCACCATTGGCACTGTATCAGTACCTCGATATTCTCCATCATTCTCATAGGAAATACATTCACTTCAGGTCTCAGTGAACTTCAACTACCATAACCAAAAGCTGACACAATCTTTTTGGTCTACTTTTCCTGACCTTCACAGAGATCTGGACTGACTGTTGACCATAGTGTGCTAGTGAACCTGGAGAGATCAGCTACTGCAACACCTGGTAAAAACAAAGTTGCCTTTGGGCTATTTAACATTCATTCACTCATCAGTAAGAGTCCTCTACTTTACAGCTACATCTGCTAACTGACAGTAAGTTTGATTTTCTTTGTTTGACTGAGGCCTGGCAACAACCCAATGATTTTTTGCAGCTTAATCAAGCTGTTCCTCCTTAGTTTGTTTACATCTGCCAACCCTGTGCCCCTGGTCATCTGGTGTCCTTTAATGTCAAATTAATATTATCTAAATCAAACCCACTTCATTCTATCTCATTTAGCAGCATTAAAAATATTGATTTAACTGCCTTTTCCAATGGAGCTGACAGCCTACCCAGCAGCTACAGTTTATTTAGCCCAGATGAGCTGGTTTCCCACTACAATGATGGACTATACAGTCTATTAGATAACTTTGCTCCTTTGAAAACCCTGACTGCCTCTTTCACCCACTCTGCCCAATGGTTTACCCTGTAATTATGCCAACTTGGAATGCCTTTATACAAAGATGGGCCTTGCTGTCCATCAGAATATGTATGATGAACACATGTGCTATCATAAGGATGTCCTGTCTGCAGCAAAACTACAAATTATGCAACACTAATTAGGTGTGCTGAAGGGAATACTACGGCTTTATTTTCATCTGTAAACAGCATTCTACGACCACCTGACAATCTTCCATCTCATTTCTATTGAACTTATCAATGAAACTCTTTTGTAACCTTTTTTAATACTAAGGTTGGAAATATACACCAGCAGTTGACCTCTTTAGGAAACTGCACGTGGAACATTTTGTAATCCCCCCCAGAACCCCCTCTTCTTTTTGTTCTAGTTTTAAACTTCCAACTGTGGAGAAAATATCTGACATTATTAGAAAATGTAAGCCCCTCTACCTGTTAGTTGGACCCACTTCCTACTCATGTGGCTAACTCCTGTTTGCCTTCTCTTTCCTTTTTAATAAGTAACATCATACATTCTTCCCTTATCTCTGGTCTTGTTACTTTATCTTTCAAAATGGCTGTGATAACTCCAACTCTCTAGAAATCTGGTGCAGATCATTATATCCTAAATAATTATCATCCGATTTCAAATTTACCATTACTTTCAAAAACACTCAAAAAAACTGTTGCCAGGTAGGTTCAGTCTTACGTTACTGATAACCATTTGTTTGAACAATTTCAGTCTGGTTTTCATCTGTTTCACAGAATACAGACAGGAGGAGGAGGTTGGGAGCACCAGGATTGAGATCCAAGTGCAGCCATGCAATGGGTGACACTACAGCACCACACTGAACAGTGTGAGACTTTTAAAATGGCTGGAAGGGCCAATCCTGCCACCAACCCCTGGGTTTTTTCCCTACAGGTTGGAGGACCTGCTTGCAGGGCTGGATGCAGATTAACGTCGTACCCAGGACGGAGCAATTACAGGTTAAGGGCCTTGCTCAGGGGCCCAACGGAGCAAAGTCTCTTCTGGCATTTATGAGATTCAAACCGGCAACCTTCCAATTGCCGACACAGATCCCTAGCCTCAGAACCACCACTCCGTCCTCATATAGAGACAACCCTAGTCAAAATCACCAATGATTTGTTGATGGCAGCTGACTCTGGGCTGTTAACCATACTTCTGCTCTTTGATCTAAGCTCAGCCTTTGACACAGTCTCTCACGATATTTCTCCTACATAGATTAAAATCAGCTGGTATCATTGGCACTCCACATGCCTGGTTTAAATCTTACCTCCCAGATCGTACTCAAATTGTGCACTTAAAACATTTCAGATCACAAGTTTGCCCATTTCTTAGTAGTGTACCCCAGGGCTCTTTCTTAGGCCTCCTTCTATTTAGTATTTAACTCCTGCCTCCTGGTCATATTTTTAGGATATCTGATATTCATTTCCACTGTTAGGCTGATAACACCCAGCTTTATCTTTCTACTAAACCTGATTCCAGTCTTCCACCCTCTTTCCTCTCTGAATGCTTGCAGTTAAATTATGGTTGTCTGCTAACTTACTCAAATTAAACAGTAATAAAACAGGATCTTCTGTGTGCCAAATATGACAATATTTCTCTGACTACTGATAATTCTTGAATCTCTTCTTCCACTCAGGTTAAGAGTTTAGGCGTCATTCTCAATTCTGCCTTAAAATTTGAAGTAAATATTACTAATATCACTCAGTCTGCATATTTTCCATCTACGTAATATTAGCTGCTTATGCCCGTTTCTTACAGATAATAGAGCTGCTATTCTTGTACGTGCTCTGGTTATATCTCATATTGATTACTGTAATTCTATTCACAAACTCCTCTGCAAACTCCAATTGGTTCAGAATGCTGCTGCTCATATTATTACCAGATCCCCTTCCACAGAACACATTGCTCCTGTCCTTCAGCAACTTCACTGTCTCCCAGTTAAATACCGCATTGATTTTAAGATTTTGCTTTTTACTTTCAAGACCCTTCACAATTTGGCACCTCCATATCTCTCTGATCTTCTTCATACAGTATCTCCACTCCTTCCTGTATTCTTAGATCTTCCTCCTCTATTAATCTTATTATGCCTACTGCTCGCCTAACTGTTATGGGGTTTAAAGCTTTTAGCCGAGTGGCCCTCGTCTCTTGAGCTCTGTCCCACAAGACGTCTGTAACATTGACTTTCTTCCTACCTTTAAATCCCACCTTAAAACACATCTCTGTAAGCTTGCTTATTTTCTTTGATATACAGTGAATTTTAGTTGATAAATTTAATTTTAATGTTGTATTAACACTGGGTTTATTGTAACTGTTGTTTTTTATTTATTTCATATTGTGATTATTGCTGTTAATGTGTTTTGTAAGGTGTCCTTGAGTGCCTTGAAATGTGCCTTTAAATAAATAAATAAACCCTTATAAAAAGAACGTATATACTGTAAATAAAGTACAGCTAGAATATGAAACTATTAATCAAAATATATTACAATAGTCAAAGAATTCATAATGTAACAGAAAGAATAAAAAACATCTATGATAATCAAGTACATATATAATATATTGTTAAGCAGTGTCATAAATTGGATAAGGGTGTGTGTGTGGGGGGAATGCATCTCAGCTGTGAAAACAAAGTAACACCAAGGATTTAAAGAAGCTATAAAAATTAAGTGCCACTATTGTGTACAGCTATGAATTAGGTAGGGTTAGTCTGAATAGCCAAAGGCAGAGTGACAGCAAGAATTAGAATGATATATACAAATCAAATAAATCTATGTTATTAAACTACAAGGCAGGGTATATTGCAATGACCAAAGACAAAAATAAGAAGAAGAATCAAATCGAGCTATAAAAATCAGGCACAGCTACAGCATAAAATCAGAAAGCAGACAGAAACAATAACAGCATGAACAGAAAGAGCTATGAGAATGTACAGCTCTACCAGCTAGCCTTGGATGAGGCAGAATTTATCCTTACAAAGGCAAAGTGACAAAAAGAATCAAAAGTGCAATTCAAGTTCACTACAATTATATTAATAAGCTACAACTATCGTAAATAGCAGAAGTCAAACTCGATGTAACCACAAGAGCTAAACCCTAAAAGTGAATGCACGCTACATATGTATAATAATAATAATAAATTTTATTTATATTGCACTTTATGCATTAGACAGGGTTCACCCGGGACAAAGAAATGGAAATAATGCAAAGAAGCTATAAAAATCAAGTCTATCTATATTTTAAACTGCAAAGTAGGGTATATCACTGTTATCACAGTCAAAATAACAATCAGAATCAAAAGGAGCTATAAAAATCAGGCACAGCTACTGAAGAGCCATTTGTTAGTTATTTAGGTTATGATATTCCCTTAGTTATGCTAAAATATGTGCCTATATATTAGTGCATGGGGTGGCGGAGTGGGTAGTGCTGCTACCTCGCAGTTGGGGGACCTGGGTTCGCTTCCCGGGTCCTCCCTGCGTGGAGTTTGCATGTTCTCCCCGTGTCTGCGTGGGTTTCCTTGGGGGCTCCGGTTTCCTCCCACAGTCCAAAGACATGCAGGTTAGGTGGATTGGCGATTCTAAATTGGCCCATGGGTGTGTTTGTGTGTGTCCTGCGATGGGTTGGCACCCTGCCCAGGATTGGTTCCTGCCTTGTGCCCTGGATTGGCTCCAGCAGACCCCCGTGACCCTGTGTTCGAATTCAGCGGGTTGGACAATGGATGGATGGATGGATCTAAGGGAGGTTCTATTACAAAGCCGTAAGCTAAACTGAAATGGAATATTCTAATTATTTCTTGTCCCTCTGACTAAAGATTAGTTTATGATCTGCCCTGCAGTAGGTAAGGCATGGAGAGCAAACAGTTTCAGACTATTGAACATGCCATGTCATACGTATAGAACATACTGAAGATGTTACATAAAGCTTATGTAAGCTTGCCATAGAGAAATAACACAACCTTTAAATATTTAAAGCAACTAAAGTTTAGCAAGAAAAGGCTACGTTTATGGAAGAAACATGTTTTCCCATTTTGCCTTTTATTCTGCATGTGCAACAACGTTTTTCTCTATCCTTGTGTGAACAGTTTTGCTTTGAATTTTCACTGAACCTTTTCAAAATTAACTTTATGTTTTGTTTACTTTTTATTACATTTATTAAAAGCAAGTAACGTTCCATACAAGCAAGTCCAACTTGACAAAACTAAGTTCATATCATCCCCCAAATTTCTTTTGTATCCGTTTGACTCATGCCGATCCTGCCTTATCAACTCAGTAGCAGCTCGATTTCAAGATACTGGAAAAGACGCAGCTACGCAGATAGCTGAGGATATTGGAACAGTGTTTGGAAAAATTCTCAGCAAGAATTAAAAGGAGCTATACAAATTACATACAGCAACATTTTTCAACTAAATGTTACAGATCATGATTGATAAATTAGGTTGGAGAGGTTTCAGGTCTAGGATTTGCTTATGGCAGCAGACTCTGGACAAACTAGCATATTAATTCTGTTAGACCTCAGTGCAGCATTTGACACTGTTAGACATGACATCCTACTGTCCAGAATGGAGAACATGCTGGGTATCTCTGGCACTGCCCTCCAGTGGTTCAAGTCCTATCTGACTGATAGGCAAGAGTTTGTTAGTCTTGGCAACAGCAGATCCAACTCCGTGCCAGTCACACAAGGAGTCCCTCAGGGCTCTGTCCTCGGTCCTCTGCTTTTCTGTATTTATATGCTTCCCCTTGGCCATATCATCCGTAGTTATGGATTGGGTTATCATTTTTATGCAGATGATACTCGGCTCTACTTCAATGTTAAAAGTGGAACTTCATCAGAGCTTTCTCAGCTCACAACCTGCCTTAGTGAAATTAAAACCTGGATGGAGCAGAACTCTTTAAAATTAAATTGCAATAAAACTGAACTCCTGCAAATTGGGACTAAAATGCAACTTAATAAAATGAGCTCCTTCCCAGTCCATCTTGGCAGTGATCTCATCAGACCTGCCTCTACTGTAAAAAATCTTGGTGTCATTTTTGATTCCTCCCTCTCTTATTCCGCCCACATAAATCACATTAAGAAACTTTCTTACTTTCACCTCCGTAACATATCCTGTGTTCGCTCCTTCCTCTCCTTCTCTAATGCTGAGAAACTTGTCCATGCTTTTATCACATCCCGCATCGATTATTGTAATTCCCTACTGGCAGGTGCCCCTTCTAATCTTATATCACAGCTCCAGCTTATTCAAAACTCAGCTGCAAGAGTCCTTACTCGAACCAGCAGCAGCGAGCACATCACACCCATCCTGCTCCGTCTTCACTGGCTCCCTGTGTCCTACAGAATCGAATATAAAATCCTACTAATAACCTACAAAGCTTTAAATAACCTCGCACCAAACTACATCAGTGACCTTCTCCATCACTATGTGCCTGCCCGCCCACTAAGGTCCTCTGATTCTGGTAATCTTGTTGTGCCCCTCACTAATCTACACTCCATGGGTGACAGGGCCTTCAGCTGTATAGCGCCCAGACTCTGGAATGACCTACCAAAATTAATCAGGTCAGCTGACTCCATGAATTCTTTTAAAAAACAACTCAAAACTCATCTGTTCAGGAAGGCTTTTAGCTCTACTTGACTTTATTACCTTTCTCTCAGTTTACTTCTCTGTCAAGATGCCAACGTAACCTGTATGAGTGTGCGAGACCATCAATTATGTTGTCTGTTTTTTTTCAGAATTCACTGTCTTAATCTTCTTTATTTATTTATCTGGTTTGTACAATGCTATATACTGTATATTCTGCCGTTCTTTATTATATTCTGTAAGTGCCTTGAGCATGAGAAAGGCGCTATATAAATAAAATGTATTATTATTATTATTATTAGGAGACCACGTTAATTCAATGTCAGTTTTTTAAAATTTTTATTTTATTTTTGAAAAGCAAAACATTACAACAGCATAGTACTTAGTCAAGCAAATACTGATAACATATCAGATGCAACAGTTAGAAATACAATAGAAATACAAGCTTACAATTTTTAGAGCCAAGGTAAACAGGAGGGTCACATTAACACTTGAAAACACATGGACTCTCACACACACACCGAGGGGAGGGAGTTTTGCACAGAAGGCGTTATATGTTTGAATGATTTGTGTAATGAGACTTTGGAAAAGTAAGATGGATGCTCAGAAGATTGTGCATTACATTTACAATTTTATAGGCAGCAGTTCATTGCAGAATTGTTTAAACATTCTCAATGAGAACTTAATGTGTTTTCTGCGCTTCTCATTTTCCTACATGATTTCCATAAACTGTATCACCCACATGCCAGTGAGACGCATAGGCATGTATCTCTTTGTGCCAGCCTGTATTCTTCACTTGCCATACTTCTTGGCTTTTCTTAGATCCAGCCCTAAACCGCGATTTGATCAACAGCATTATCCTTGTCTACATTTTTAAACACCTGTAACTGATTCCTTTTCAGCCTCTCACGAAAATCATCAAGAGCCAGTTGTCTAAAACACACAACAATATTTTGTAGCAGTTGCACATGCACTTAGAAACAAAGTGTTCCCTGGAAATCAAGTGGAACATTTCAAATTAACTAAAAATCAAGTTGCAGATATTACCTGTTGCAAAATGTTTTCAGGCAGCCTTCATACAATGTCAATCAACAGAAGATCTCCATTTTCCACTGGTGTGTGGAACTAAACTAAATAAGTTACACACACACACACACACCATTGGGCTTTCAGTTTCCAGTCATCTTCATAGCTAAATTAGCTGGTCACTCTGAGCTCGACCGCACTGGCAGATGTGTAGCAAGCTAATCCAAAACTCATTTTCATCACATAATGCATCTCCACTCTGTCTGGTGGCATCCCCACTAAAAGGAGCCCTGATTCTTCTTACATGTTTGAATTTGTTAAAATGAGTAGCATGTTCATTCATCAGACTCTAATAACCCTTAATGTGCAAAAATATGCAGCCTTAAGCATTCTAACATCTGGTTGAATTTTCTGATTTTTTGGATTCAAGTTTACATGCTTTCCCAGTTAATGCCTGTACACATGCAGCAGAAGAAAATATATATGGTGACACATTAAAATTAACTTCCACCGTTGAAAGCCATCATCTTTTATAAAGCACACAGGTTTCTGAGATGTGGTCAGCGGTAATCAGATTGAAAAGGGCCATTTGTTGAATAGCTTTGGTATTTAAATTGTAACAAAGCAATTTCTCATCCTTAGCCTCTGAGAGATTCACTAGATGGTTTAATGCATTTTAAAGTATCATCTTCCTGCTTTAATCTATGCTTTACCGCTCATATCTATCATCTTGTAAATGACTACTTAAACTGTACAATGTACATGGAATCAGTTCAATTTCTAGGCAGCAAAAGGAGGCATTTTAAACACACACACAAATGTCAATCTCACTCGTGGGCGAAAGCGAAAAGTTCCATGCTAAATTGTTCCGGTTGGCTTTTATCAGAAGCCGTTGCAATAATATTGTTGTCTGAAATCTTGTGGAACAATTACAGAATTACTTGCCTGAAAAATTGGCCAACTTCCCTGCAAAGTATAATTTAATTAAGGGTCTCAAATATGGTTTAATTAAGACTGCTCAGAAAAAAGAGAAATAAGTGATCACAAATTGATTGCATGCTATAGATTCTTATCATATACAGTGTGGACTTCTATGAAAAGGCTTCCTGTTTTACAGTTTAGATTTTGCCGCTCTTCTTTTATTTCATAAGTGTAAATTTTAAGAAACATGCATTTTCCACATTAATGTGTAAACATTAAATGAACAAGAGGACACAATTAAGAAGGGTTGGGACACCCGTGGACAAACCTCATATGATTGAATTTCAAAAATAAACAAAATGTGATTTAAAGCATTAGAAAAACCTCTTTTCAGATGAGAGTCTGGTTCTAAGTGACTGGAAGATGACAGAGCTTCTGGGTTATGTGTGCTCCCAACAGAAAGAAGCGGGCACAGGTGGACGGATACCGTAAATGATGTTGGTGGTGGACAAGTTGCCAAATTTCAAGTCTGCAGATGGAGGAAAAGAGAAGGTGATATCACACAGGGCCAACCCCTAGAGCGGTGGAGAATTACCATCACCAGACCTTTTAAACTGTCCACTATGAGCATACACAAGTGCGCAAAGGAGGCAGTCAAAGGGCTTGTCAAAGGGTAAGATGTCAGCTCAGGGGTTGATGTAGTGCACTAACCTCTTTTTCCTCTTCATCAGAGTGGAAACCCAGCTAAACCGGCATCAACTTCCTGCCCAGACCACGCCCTCCTACTGACCTCACTTCCGCCACTTCCCCATGGACCGCCTCTTCCTGCACACCACCTATAAAATCCCCGCTTCTCCCCCTCCCCCCCCCCACCCCCATTCAATTCTATTTGGATTGAGTCTTTTGTAATTACTCTTTAACTTTGCTTGGTTACCTTACAATATACGGGATGGATCCCCAAATCTTTCTTTCTGTTTTTTCTTGCTATTCACAAGATCTACTAAATTTTAACAAGAAGTTGGGCTGTAATGCCGATTCACAGTAATGTTATATGTTTAAAAGATGTAATTCTTGATTCTTTCAAACTTTATCCACTTTTATAATGCCTCACTGTGACTGTGACTGCTCTATTTATCTTCAGCCTGTCAGACGCTGTCTTTCTTTTTAATTTATTCTGGTTTGTGTTTGAGAGGGGTAGGATATTGTTGTGTGCCATAATATGCTCATTGTCTAACCTGCTTAATCCAGACCCAGCTAGCATAGGGTGCAAAGCAGGAACAAACAGGGCGGAGTGGTGGCTCTGAGGCTAAGGAGCTGCGCTGATATCCCGAAGGTTGCCGGTTCGAATCCCCATCACTGCCAAAAAGGCCACTGCTCTGCTGAGCCCTTGAGCAAGGCCCTTAACCTGTAATTGCTCCAGGGGCGCTGTACAATGGCTGACCCTGCGCTCTGACCCCAAGGGGTATGCGAAAACAACCAAATTCCTAATACAAGAAATTGTATAAGGCGAAATAAAGAACAGAACAGAACAGAACAAACCCCAGACAGGGTGCCAGTCCATCACAGAGTGAACACAAACACACACATCCAGCCAATTTAGCACTCGCCAGTTCACCTGACATGCATGTCTATGGACAGTGGGAGGAAACTGGAGCATCTGGAGGAAACCCACGCATAAATGGGGAGAATCTTTACATACCTCCATACTGCTTGCTGACATTTTGTGATTGATTTCTACGAATCACCATCAATGACAAACTAGTCTTCTAAGAATCAGAAGGAGGAAGATGATGCATTTATTAAGGTCTTTACTTGCTTTTTTAGCATTATCATTACAATACGCTTAGTAGAGCATTAACTGAACATACAATATGTGATGCCATATTTCATATCAAATTTGAATTCATCATCATCCCCAATCCATCCAGAGAGCACAGAAATGAAATCAGATAACTCACTGAGTTGTCACTCAAAGAACGTGAAGTATCTACATGATTAGCAGTGGCCCAGTATTCTTCAGAATGTTGATAAATAGAACCTTTTTACAGACCCTTGAATTGAAAATTGGATTTTTTTCTCATTTAAAATAGAAAAGGCCATTCTTTTCCTATTGTGTTACAAAGGGTGGAATGGGAGTTTTCCATCTGAGTGAAATTAGATGAAGGCAAGTAATGTAGTGTAAGATATCACAACAGATTTTTCACTATGCAATATAATCCCATCTAATAATGCTCCACATACTGCAGTAAATGGATTGGGAAAAATACAGTAGTCATTCCAGTAATACTGTACATGACAGGTAGGCAAAAAATTTGACCTAATATGGTGTGTGTGAAATAGTTCTAAATCATTGAAGCCGTGCAAGGCAGGTTCCTGACAACATGTCTCAAAATTAGAGTTGCTACTGAGAACATCAAATGAAGATATCGTGTTAATATTTTGCAAAACAAATGTTAATGTGAATAGATTAGCTATTTTGAATGAAATGGCCTCTTCTGCTTCTTACACAGTATTCCATCAGAGCTGATACCTATCAAAACACTTTACATGCAACTGTCAGTCATATCTTATATACTAAATAAACGTCTTGCGTGGAAGTGTGTGTGTCTGTCTGTCCAGCTCGGAAGAGAGAGATGGAGTTGGGGAAAGGACTCCACCTCCGAGGAAACAGAAACTCACTTAGCCGCTAATACACAAGTGAGGCCAACATGTTGGCAAAATGAAACCTCTGAAGAAAGAGTCACTTGCTTAGCCACTAAAACAGAAGCGAGGTGAGCACACTGGCAAAATGGTATCCCTTTTACTTTTCATCCTGCCACTAATACACAGGCGATGCAAGCATGTCGGCAAAACGAAACCTCCTAGGATGCCCAGAGTAGTTCCTTTCAATTACCTGACATCTCTACATTTCAATTTTTTTTTTCTGACGATTTCTATAGTTTCTAGGACTTATACTGATAGTCCATTTATAAAAACACATTTAAAACAACAGATGTTGTGCCAAAGTGCTGTACCAAGGAGCATTAAAATAAACACAGTCATACAGAAGCAGATCAATAAAAACAACCAATTAAAACCCAGTGAAAGGAGGAAAAAACATGTAGGTCTTAAGCCATGTTTTAAAACCTCGATAGAGGATAAGGACCTGAAGTGGAAAGGCAGGTCATTCCAAAGCCTAGGGGCAACAACTGAAAAAGCTCCGTCTCCCCTAGACTTCAACCAAGATTTTGGAACAACAAGGAGTAGTTGTCCACATGACCTCAATGCTCTCTGTGCCAAGTAGAGATGAAGGAGGTCACAGATGTATTTTGGAGCAAGACCATACAAGGCTTTAAAAACAAATAACAAAATTTTAAAATCAATGCAACACCTCACAGACAGCCAGTGCATAGAGGCTAATATGATCCTTTTTTCCAGATGCAAGTAAAAGTCCAGCTGCTGAACTTTGAACCAGCTGAAGGTGTGACAGAACAGATTTGAGTAGTCCCGCATTTAAAGAATTACAGTGCTAAAGGCATGAATGACTGTATCCAAGTCCTTCTGTGAAAGAAAAGATTTCAGTTTTGAAATTTGCCTCAGTTGGTAAAAACTGACCTTTACTATCAAAGAAATTTGTTTATAGAAGTTTTGTGATGACTCAACGATGATAGGTTGGTTAAAAAAGTTACAATTAGAAGTAGAAAGATCATGTAGAGAAACTGAATCACCAGTACTTAACCAAGTCTCTGACATTAATTAAAAAGTGCAGGTTGTGAGATGTAAAAAAGCAATTTAAAATAAAAGATTTATTGGTTATAGACCAAATATTCATTAAGGCCATCTTTACAAAGCCTTTTGATGGTGTTCCATGGTCTGTTTGAATGGTCTTTATCATACATGAGTATTCCACCCCTCCACCCCTTACACTTGATCCAATGAGAGGATATCCAGGAGCAGAACAGATGGTAGGAATCAAACTGACGGTCTGGGAACCGGAGGGCATACTCCAGTGCAGCCTCCGATGAGATAAATGGCGTATATAGCTGGTGCATCGTATAATTCCTAGAGTGACACAGTAATTATATAATCCAGCTCCCTGGTGAGGCCTCAAGTTCAAACTCAGCAGCTCAACAGACGAATAAACAGGAGCCATGAAAATACTGAAGCTAGCTCGTAAGCCAAAAACAGTGATGGGCAGCAAGATCTTAACGAAGACAACAGATCAACCACAAATAGACCTCCAACATTGACGGGTCTCCAAGAAGTTTAGAAAACAAACACAAACACGAGAAAAAATAGATCCCACATTAAAAAGAAAGGATTCCAAAATGGGGAGTGGTAGACAAACATGCCAGCGTTCAACCAACCGGAAGTCTTGTTGAAACTGTCAAGAAGACTCCACCCAATGCCCTTAATATTCTGAGATATCTGTGAAAAGCCTGAATGTCTCTAATTAAATTCAACAACTTCTGTGGTATGTACTCACTGGCTGTGCTACATCCTGGTGCGTCACCTTCTCAGTTCATGACAAAAGAGTACTACAGTGTGTAGTGAAGTCAGCACATAATAATAATGGCAAACAGGACATATACAGTACTAGCCACAGTGCATGCCAAAGACAGCTAACAGAATAAAAAATATTTGCTATCTCTTGCCCTAGTTGTACTTTCCGTACCTTTCCTCTGTATTTGCGTGTGTGTGAAGTTTCTTCACCAGCACTCCATCTCTCAAGTGCGTTCCCATAAAGCCTGTTTCTGAGACTGTCATTATTTTTGAGGCACCTTCTCGCCTCCTGTTCAGTTTAATACTTTACGCATTCAAAGATGACTCTCTCAGCATGGACCTTTACTCTTTTGTGCATCTCAAACTTACACCTGCTCTTTTGTCACCAAAGACAAAATGACCAATCAGACTGCTCTGAGGACTGGACAAACAGACCTTAGTCAGTCATTTTCTAACCCACTTAGGCCTCAGCAGGGTCGTGGGGATCTGCTGGAGTTTATCTCAGCTAGTATAGGGTAGGGTGTAAAGCATTAACAAACCCAGAACAGGGTGCCAGTCCATTGCAGGGCAAACACACACACATACGCACACACACACACACACACACACACACACACTCACACACACACACACACACCAACCCTAACCACACAATAGGGCCAATTTAGGATTGCCAATTCACCTAACCTGCATGTCTTTGGACCATGGGAGGAAACCAGAGCACCTGGAGGACAGACTTTAGTGTTTTATTACACAGTAAATACCATACACTGTCTTAGAAAGGATAACACCACTAAGACAGATCTCAGCCATCTTACAGTCACATTTCTCTGTCCGCTGTTCAGGATCATGAGCACACATACCAACTAAATTTAAGGACAGGTTTGTATCTACGTAATACAAACTACTAAACTCACACTGGCAAATGCATTAGTGTCTCTTATATTTACTGTCTGTTGATGGCATTGGACTCCTGTCAAAAGTCTGCAAAAGAAATGTAAGCAAGAATTTAATTTCACTAAAAACATATCCAATAAATGTAAACTCTATCTATCTATCTATCTATCTATCTATCTATCTATCTATCTATCTATCTATCTATCTATCTATCTATCTATCTATCTATCTATCTATCTATCTATCTATCTATCTATCTATCTATCTATCTATCTATCTTTTAAGGACAGGTTTGGCTCATATTATATTTATGTGATCTGAATATTTTTTCTAGGTAACAACATATTATTTTCTAGTGAAGAAAATGCTTAAGGATAAAGTATATAATACTCAGTACAGTATATAATAAAAAACAGATTACTCTGCCAAGGCAATGCCAGCTAGTATTCAAATAGTCATTCATAGTTTCACTTATTCAATAATTTGTTTATAACTCATATCCCAAACCTGCGTATTTCAGTGCTCAGGGACTGTGTTCAAATGAGACCTTCAATAAATACTATCAGTCATTCTAGGAATGAAAATGGGAAAATACCAGCAACTGATTGCATTTTTAAGAAGATCAACAGCAAAAAGAAAACAAAATCAATAGCTAAAGCGCGGTTCCCATAAGAAATTCCATGCACAGATATAAACACCAGTTCACAACATCGACAGTCAAGGGTAAACAGATCAGTCAGTTGTTGTTTGCAACACAGCCAAGTCAGCAGGAAAGAGAGGCACAAAATCAAAACTTTATTTATTTATCTGTCTATCTTTTTTTATTGCTTGAATGCAAGTGCAGCTAATATTTAGTGTGTATACACTATGGACAAGCAAATATCTGGTTGTCATCTTCTTCAGACAGGTTCAATTAATATCAAGAAGACTAAAGAAATGTATAAAATATACAGTAAAATAGGAATAAGGGGATTCTAACTTTCTAACAGTTGGCTTTCAAAGTCTTAACAGATTTCCTGAAACTAGGCTTTTAACCAGATTCTAATTTGTGCATCAAATTAAACTTAGTGTTTATCAAACACATTG
Organism: Erpetoichthys calabaricus; assembly: GCF_900747795.2. NCBI lineage: Eukaryota > Metazoa > Chordata > Cladistia > Polypteriformes > Polypteridae > Erpetoichthys > Erpetoichthys calabaricus. The sequence continues at coordinate 165,268,144 of NC_041402.2, read as the reverse complement.
TGTTCCTGTGTTTTTAAGTTCATATGTAGTAAAACCTTGGATTGCAAGTAACTTAGTTTGCAAGCGTTTTGCAAGACGGGCTAAATTTTTTAATAAATTTTAACTTGATAAACGAGCGAGGTCTTGCAATATGAGTAGTCCGTGTAAGCTTTGTCAGCCGAGCATCACGTGATCAAAACTGAGTCGATGGTTCTTCTGTCTCTCTCTTGCCGTGGGATTGTGGGCAATCGTCTCCCATGCTCAGTCATATACTCAATATCCATACGAGCGTATATTGTTTCTATAGCATTGTGACCACGTGTGTGTGCTGTAACATGTGAGTCCCTGTCATGCACCCCAAAACATGAGCTTTATTCAGCTTGAAACAGGAACAGCATGGTTATTTATTGTAGCAGGTTCTACCGCTCTCCTATACACAGACACAGCAGTCAGGCAGGGTCGTGACCAGGTTAGTGGCCAAGTAATACTGTGCCCTTTCGTTTATAATGTTCCTTGCATCACCCATCGATGGCGAGCGCTTATAGAGTGACTGCGATCTTTTCAGATTCGCTTTTACAGCAAACTGCTACAGCGCTGGGAGCCTGCTGTTGCTTCGGGATGCTCTTCCACATGTCGTCCTGTTGGGAGTGGGGGGGGGGGGGGGGGATCCCAAAAGAGTTTAGAATCCTTACAGTGCATTTTTTTAATTTTGTGTCCAAGTGTAGTGACTTTGAAGGCAAAAGCAACTGTCATTGGAGAGTTTCCTTGTTAAAGGCGCAAAAAAAGGAAAAGATTCCAGTGAGCCAACAGATAGCAGGGATTCCGTTAGTTAGACTAAAAGTCGTCCTGCACAATAACCCTCATCTCCTCTCTCTCTTTTCCCTCAAACCAGGCACGATTCTTTTCAAAAGTAAAGTGCAGGTTAATGTGTTTTATATATTTTTACTTTATATTTTGCATTAATCATTTTTGTATGAATATTTTTGTGTTGTAGAACGAATCATCTGAGTTTCCATTATTTCTTATGGGGAAATTCGCTTTGATATACGAGTGCATTGGATTACAAGCACGAATCCGGAACGAATTATGCTCGCAAACCGAGGCACCACTGTATAAGAATTTAGACTAGATTAGAATAGATTAGATTAGTTAAATGTTTTAATCTCAAGGGAAAATTCAGATGTATACAACAGCAGTAACAAGGATACAGACTCACAAGACAAATAATACAGCCAATCAATTAATCAATTAATCAATCAATCAATCAGACGATAAACATACAGGCAAACAATCAAATAAATAAATACAATGTAAATGTATATTGTGAAGAAATTTCAAAATGAACTTAAAGAGTACATTAGGAGGATGCATTGAACTGCCTGACAGCAGTGGAAGGAGATCTCCATGGAAGACAGGAATAGTTCAGTCAATCAACTTTTATTCAGTTACAGATGAGGACATGGATTCATGCTTTGCAAAGCAGAAGAACAAATTTCACTTATTGGTCGGCTTTTTTATATTCATTTTCCTCCCTCCACCTTACATATGAAACAGCATCTAAGTACAGTGATCCTTTCTCGATCGCGGGGGTTGCGTTCCAGAACCCCCCACGAAAGGTGAAAAACCATATGTTTATATGGTTATTTTTATATATTTTAAGCCCTTATAAACTCTCCCACACTCTTATAAACATTTCCTGCACAGTTATACAGCATAAACCCTTTATATTCTCTTAAATATTAGGTAAGATTTGTTGAAATTATGTACAGTGAAACCTCAGGTCACGAACGTCTCAGAACACGTACAAATCGGGTTACGACCAAAAAGTTTGCCAAACTTTTGCATCTGTTTTCACGACCACACACTCGGGTGACGAACAAGCCAGTTTCCCTTCCAGTTCGTATGCGCCGATGATTTCCGCACGTGTTCAGTCTCTCCCTGTACATTGTTCTCGGTCAGACGTGCGTGCCTTCGCTGTGAACTCTTTGTGCTCTATTTCATGTGCTTTTGCATTAATTTTGCAATTAACCATGGCCTCTAAGCAAGTGAAGAGTGGTAGTGTTGGTGAAAAGAAAGGTTCGAAGAAAACTGAAATCGAATTAAAGAAAGAAATTATTGAAAAGTATGAGTGTGGCATTCGTTTTACTGATCTTGCCGCCAAGTACAAGAAGTCAAAATCTACAATTTTGACTATTCTAAAGCAGAAAGAGGCCATTAAAGCAGCTGATGTTGCAAAAGGAGTTACAATGTTAACCAAGCAGAGGCCTCAAGTGCTGGAAGAGATGGAAAAACTGTTGCTAGTGTGGTTGAACGAGAAGCAATTTGCAGGGGATAGCGTAAGCGAGGTGATCATATGCGAGAAAGCCAGGAAGATTCATGTCGATTTGCTGCAAAACTGTCCTTCTACGAGTGGCTAGTTCTTCCTCCTCACTTCGTTCATACCAGAACTCGACTCATGCAAGGTTAGTTTTCATGGTAGTTTATGGTTAGTTTTTGTATAAATTAAGGATTTTTCAAATTTTCATTTTTTTTCCTGTGCTTAAAACTCTATTAAAAAAAAGTGTTAACAGCGAGCGGTTCGTAAGGCTGTAGCGTGAACTTGCAATGTTAGTATTCTCTGTTCAAGGTTTTCTCAGTGTTATTCAATGTTTTTACATTTAGTTTACTATTATGCGGTGCCTCTATGGTATAATTAACTATTTTTGTGCTTAAAAATCTTTAAAAAAATATATTTACATACAGTTTGTACGGTCTGGAATGGATTAATTGTATTTACATACAGTCCTATGGGGGAAATTATTTCGGGTCACGACCAAATCGGGAACAAATTATGGTCATGACCCAAGGTTCCACTGTATGTAAACACACTGTTTATATACTACGCACAAACATAAGTATCGTATATCATTGAGGAGTTTTATTTAATATGTAATGATGCCGTAATGGCGTCCTACAGCGGCGTAGCTGTTCCCTTCCTTCAACATATCCAAAACTTTTACCTTTTCAGCAATTGTTAGCATCTTCCGTTGGCGCTTGGGCAGGGCCCCGGAAGCAAACATAACGAAGGGCTTGACTATGCACAAAGATAAACACAAAAGAGCACAACTTTACACAGCGAAACATGTTGATGCTGAATGAGCGAGACGAGATGCTGGCTAACACAAAGCGGAATCTAATGCTGCTCTCCGTCGCTAAGCCAATCAGCACCCAGGAACTTAACCGCGTGCTCTGATTGGGTAGCTTCTCAGCCATCCGCCAGTATCCTCCCTTGTATGAAATCAACTGGGCAAACCAAATGAGGATGCATGTACCAGAAATAAAAAGACCCATTGTCCGCAGAAATCCGTGAACCAGAGAAAAATCTGCGATATATATTTAGATATGCTTACATATAAAATCTGCGATAGAGTGAAGCCGCGAAATTCGAATAGCGATATAGCAAGGGATTACTGTATTTTCATTTTATATTGTTGCAAATCGGCCAACCACTTCTGTTTTGTGTACGCGTCAGATGGTGGCCTAAAGAAGGAAAAGTCCTAAAGAGGAAGTTGTCCTTGGTCAGCTTACTGCACCCTGTGTTATGACAGACACCAGTATAAATAACCTGCCATTATAGCAAAACAGCTTTTAACCCTTAGTAGCTTGCAAACAGTTATATTTTCTTTTACATAGAATGAGCCTGTGGCTAAAAGTGCTCCAAGACAGCACCTCCTGAAGGGGGTCAATGAGATTTTTCATTATGATATCCAATTTTACTACAACAGCTTCCAGTGGCCAGGTTTCACACTATGATTGAGCAGGCTTTCCTGATATATTTATTCAGGCATTGTGCTTCTTTTGAGCTCAAATTGCTTCCCCAGGAGACTGCAGCGTAGAACAACACACTGGCTACTAAGGACAGATAGAACATTTCAGCAGCTTGCTGCTAACATCAAAAGACCTGAGTCTCCTTAGGAATTAATTTAATTTAAATTGTTTCACTAGCTTACCTTCGGAGGAGGTAAATCATACTAGAGTCCAACTAAAATAAGAATTCAATTCTGATTAAAAGAATAGTCATTCACCTATTTTAAGTTGGTGTGATTTTTGTTAAATGTCATTTTTTTATCAACATTCCAAATTGAACTTCACACAACTGAATTTTAAAAATATTACTTCTGAATGTGCCTGTCACGGCTAACACCTAGGGGAATTAAATATCCCTCTGCAAGAGTCCTTCCGTGTCTTCTTTTCTCCAGGCCAGTATCCAGAAGGTATTAGGTACACATCCTTTTGGGATGCGTTTCTGTTTGTTTGGGTCATCCTGTCCAGGTAAGGGACTTTCCCAACTTCCTGCTGGGATGCCTGTCCATCCTGTGTGCCTCCTACAGTTGTAACATGTATTTTAAAGCATATCAAAGATAATGTGTAAGATGTGTGCTGATTCAGTAAAACCAAATGTTTAAAAAGTGACAAGACATAGCAGCTGTCTCTTTTTGTTTCCAACAATTATTAATATTCCTATTTTTGCATATTTAAAGATTAGTAATTCATTTTAACTCATGTAAACGACTAATTAAGGGCACAATAAGAAAAAGAATATTTGGTCTAAAAGAAAGACAAAGATTATAATTGTCTGTATAACAGTAAAAGTTAATAATTTTGTTTTTTGGCAATACCTTCTAGGGGCATCAGGCAAACTGAAAACAGTAGTGGTCCAAATAAACAGCTTTTAGGGACAGTATATATAACTTCATAGTGTAAAGATGAAGGACTAGGTCACATTTCCGTGGATACAGAAATTAATGTGTTAAACATTTTCTGAACCATCCCAGCACAGTGCTTGAGAGACAAAAGAAATTTTAAGTCTATGCAATGTGGCCTAAAGTGGTGTTTCAACCACCAGTATGCAAAGCAGTACCAGTCCTAAGAATATTTTTGCCAGCCCGCAAAAATCAAAAACATCCTGTGTCAGGTGTGATGTGAATACTTTACTGATAACATTTCAACTGAAAAATTACACATTATTCTGTCTGGACACTCGAAACTCTCTGATCTAATGATAGTAAATCTGGATGGTAAAATCTCCACTCTATTGAGAAATCAGACTTAAAAATACAGTACTGGAACTTGTGCCTTTCCACTTTAGGCACTAGGTGGACAAATTATGATATAGAGTAAAAAAAATATTATATTGTTCACCTCCCTGCTCCACAAGTCTTCTGCTGGCCCACAAGTCAAAAAAAGTTGAAAATCACTGGTCTATAGTGTAGAAAGACACGCTTATTTCTAATAACATAATTGTTGTAATTTTTATTTCTACTTATAGAATTTCTCTTGTTATTTTCTGAATTAATATTATGTTTTTTTTTATTTAGATCTACAACCATTTTTGGAATTCAAACTTGTAGCCATGTTGCTGTTAATTACAATGACTTCTGTTTGTTACTTCATGACATTCAGACATTCAATGCGTGATATCAGAATTTGCATCTTGGAACAACTCTATATATCAGAATCAGAATCAGAATCAGCTTTATTGGCCAAGTATATGTACACATTCAAGGAATTGGAGTCCGGTTTTACCTAGTATTGTCCCTGATGCTGTGAGATTGACTTAAGTGTTCATGAGAGTGATGTGGAAGCACTGGATGTAAGGTGCATGAGGGGGCATCTCTTTGTGCCACTTTACCTCAGAAAAAATAACATAAACACTCAAAGCCATTTCAAAAATGTTGGTTGATAAAACTACACAAAGGAGAAGGCAAAGAAACAAATAAACAGAAAAGAAACAGACAACAAAAACATAAATATAAGGTGAGGTGACTCACACGGGCACTAGCTGTCTGACATACAATGTCACACCCACCAAACACTTTTCCACTCCTTTCTCAAACTGTTTTGCACTCTGTCATATTTCACTTTCCATTCTTGGCACACTATTATTATTATTATTAGTAGTAGTAGTAGTAGTAATAGTAGTAGTAGTAGTATACTAGTATTTAGCAGAATCTTTTATCCTAGATCACTTTCCAAAAGCAAATCATAATTCAGTGAATAAGCGATTACGAAAACCACTTCCTCCAGGTTAGTCAAGCCTTCACCCAAAACCCAATAAGCTTTTGGCAATAAGCAGTTTTGCAAGCAGCCCTGGATGTCCCTGAACCACTGGGGCCGACATATCTAGTTGCTCCAATATGGCTTGGCCACCATAAGGTGTTGCAGAGTTGTGATTGTTCCACATGGAACACTATTCTTCACACTAATTTCCTGGGGTGTTCTATTGGCCTCTCAGCAGCGACCACTAAGCTATCTTTCACTGTACTGCTCACATTGCAAATCGTTCTTGGGCATCATTTAAACGTGTAACCCAATTCCACCCTGGGTGGTTGTTTAAATCACATGAAAACTGGGAAGAGCACTCCATTTTCCAGAGCAGGATCCTCTTTCCAAGTAATGACCTAGTCAGCATCTTCTCTAATCATATCTCAGTCCTACACTATTTCTGGCCCAGTGACCCCTTGAAAGCTGGGTTGCAGATCATACAGACAGGAGCTAGAACTGGAAAGACCACCAGTTCAGCACAGGACACACTCACACAAACCTGTACACACGGTCACTCATAAAATGTCAATTTAGAGTCATCAAATAACCTAATGTGCATGTCTTTGGGAAAATGGATTTGAATAGTGCATCAGGCAACTTATAGTGCAAGAAAAAGACTTTGCATGATGCCACCCAGCCATTCATCTGCTTTCAAACCTACTTAATCCAACTCAAGTGGACAAAGCCAGACTTAATTTGGCAATGTTGGCCACAAGCCAGGAACAAACCTTGAAGAGATTCCAGTTCAGCTCTAGTACCTTCAAACACACAGCTTGGAAAATATATTGAGAATGTGCTAAATCCGCAAAGATACTTCTGTAGTTAGAAACTGGAGAACAGAAACAGAATTTCCTGAGGATTTTTAAGAAATATGAAATGATTTTTTAAAAAGTGTAAAAAAAAATACCGTACTGTCTTGAAAGAAGAATTCTTCCAAACAGGTGTTTATTTCTTCCATTTTTGTTCAAATGCTGCATGAATCCTCCATCAGATTATCACTGACAAGGTAATATGCAATAATTGTTACATTTAAGGAAGACCAAATGCATTAGTGGACCTTTTGTCATGTTTTGTAACAACACAAGTGGTAATACAGAGTGGGCCGTAAATTAATTAGTGCTGCTCAAAAATAGCATTATGTGGGAAAGTAGTTACCACGTGAGTGTTATGTATTGTAACATGTGAAAGTGGGAAGTGGGTTAGATCAGTTAGGGACAGATGGAAAGTCTGTACCTCCATAAGTTTGAAAGCAAACATACGCTTCTTAAATTAAAATGATTTACCTGTTGATTTGCAAGAAAAAAGAGATTAGAAGAAAGAAAAAACTGTCATGGCAGGCATCATGTAAGAATCAATAACTTCTGTTAGATTATCTATCATAATATTTGAGCTTAATGTCTAACAAGGCCCACGTTTAACTCTTGCACATGAAAGTTTAGTCTACATCAAGAGCCTTGGTCAGAATAAGTTTTAATTGAACACTAATTGTAGACATCAGTCTCTGCCTCCTTTACATTGGCTGTCCATGCCATACCCAGCTGGTGTTTCTTGCAGACTGGCACAGTACTGCATGTCCCACATTAATAAAGGGCACCAGGTTTTCAGCATGCTACTTGGCTCCAAATGCAGTCACTTTAAGATGGCCATGGCATTCATTTTCCCTAATGAGCAAAAGTATACTGCTTCCCCATCTGGCAGCCTGATGGTGGGCACTCACAAAGCAGCATTATTACTGTACACTCTTTCTCACTGAGCCATCACAAACTTTGTGTTGCCAAAGACTCTTGCTTTCTTTTCATTTTCAGACACACAAGGGAGCATCCCTCAAAATACAAATGTCTAGAATAAATATAACGATTAGGTGACAAATCATATTTTGATACAATAAATAATTTATTAGCAGACAGTTACAAATGCAGTGTTTATTGTGTGCATTAATTATGAAACCTCCAATGGTCATCAAAATGGTCACATAAAAACTGTCCTAAATATCTACTGGAAGAGACTCTTATTGCAGTAGTCTCTGTTGCATTTATTTTATGGTTAAACTTAAATTAATAATTTCTTCATTTTTAAGTATTGAGCATCCATCCATCCATCCATCCAGCTATATCCCAACTACAGGGTCACAGGGGTCTGCTGGAGCCAATCCCAGCCAACACAGAGCACAAGGCAGGAAACAAACCCTGGGCAGGATGCCAGCCCACCGCAGAGCATGCACACACACACACACACACACACACACACGCACACACACACACGCACACACACACACACACACACCAAGCACACACTAGGGACAATTTAGAAACACACTACAAAAAATTAACTTTGAAAGTTTCTTGGTCAGTAACTTCAGGAAAGACTATTGACTTGTAATGTATGCAAAGGTTATATAGAGCATTTGCTGAAAACTGTATTTGATATCAGACATTTCATGCAACCTGGCAACAAAATGTAAATTCTGCCTAATAAGTATAGGAATATTAGAAAACAGTAAGAAATCCCCTCTGTGATGCCCTGACATTTCATTACAGACATGAGTGGTAAAGAAAAGTGACATAACTGTAGCTAAAGGAACAAGTTATAGAGTGAAATGTGAAGGGGGTGAGTGAGAATGCAGAGTGAGTCTCAAAATAGTTGAGGTGCCAACTGTGGAAAGCCCCCTTTAATATCAAACAAAACAAAAGCTGTCAGATGTACAATGGAGAAGGGGCAGAGTTTGACAGTAAAAGTTGAAGTGTGAGTATGGACAGTGGTACATTCAAAAGGGCTGGAAAAATACTTCAAAGGACTTGAAGTGGAGATTATCTGCGAGGGAGAGGATGTTTAGACCAGGTTTGTCACAGACATGGTAGTGTCCAAGACCAGACTGTACCCATGTAGAGACAATTAGACAACTAGTGCAGTTGGGCTCAAGAACTGTGGGCAAATGTAGAAGGATTATTGCAAAAAGAAGGAAGATTCCATTGTTTTGTTATAACTTTGAAAGGTGAGGGTCTAGTTTTGAATGGCAGAAGTTCAAGCCTTTTTGGTATGGCTTATTATTAGCCTGGCAAAGAAGAGGATATGGGAGGTCAGGTGTATTCTGAGAAAGAGAAATGTGACCACTGATGTGCAAAAGAGTTTGGAAAACGACCTAGAAAGGACAGTTAAGAGAGATATTGTGGATAGTGTGGATCTACAGCTGCAAAAGGGAGATGGAAGGGTTTGTGGATATTAGGGTATGGAAAATAGGGAAGTTACTGGGAAATGATTTTAAATCAAAAAGAACTTTACAGGCGCACAATGGCACTTAGCAAATAAAAACAGGAAATACCCTTTTATTGCATCCTGATGATAGATAAGAATAACTGATCTGGAGTCATTCCTAACAGTCAGGATCTCAGGTCCAAATAAGACACCACTTTATGTGGGCATCTCCCTTTTATATCAGCTGGACCAGAAGGGATGGGGCTTCTCTGGCTCTGTTACCCACAAGGGGTGGTTTCTTGGCACTGTGAGAGAAAAAGGAGAGAAGACTGTTAGTGACAGTGCCCCCTCTCTATTTCCGGGGTGGTGCCACATACCTTAGTTGAGCCTAGAAGGTGACCATCTGGCATGCATGTGTGAAAAATGTTAGGATTGGTACTTGGAAAGTGAAATCAGTGACAAGTAGGGCAAGAAGAACTGTTGCTGTGTTACAGAGGAAATGACTACATCTACCTAATATTAGATTCTATTAGAACAAAATATAGAACTATAGTATTTATAAAAGGTGTCATTTAGCTTGACTTCTTACTCTATGCAACTCCAAGCAACTGACACGTGGGTAAACAGACTTGAGCTGAGAAAACTGTGCGGCGGTGGGGGATGTGATAGCAGGCTGCTTGCTGCTTATCGACACATTTAGAGGACAAAAGACGTTGAAGGAGAGGCGCGAAGCAATTTAAGGTGGGACAGACCTACAAGTTTTTTTGTAGGCTCTGGTAATTCTAGTGTTAAAGGTCTTTCACCCCTTTTGACTCTGATCTAAATTTAAAGATTCTAAATTTTAAATTGCATATTAATCAGATTACCAGGACAGCATTTTTCACCTAAGGAATATAGCAAAAGTTAGATCCCTTATAACTTTGCAAGATGATGAAAAATTAGTTCACGTTTTTGTTTTTAGTCAACTAGATTACTGTAACACACTCCTTTCAGGCCAATCCAAGAAAGACGTCAATCGGTTATAACTAGTGCAGAATGCAGATACCAGAATCTTAACTAGGAGCAGAAAATCCAAGCACATCTCTCCAATTTTGATGTTGTTACATTGGTTACCTATGCCATTCAGAACTGACTTTAAAATATGCTTATGGTTTACAAAGCCTTAAATAATCTCGCTCTGTCCTATATTTTGAAAAGCCAGTCACCTTACACTCCAAATCTAAACCTTAGATCTTCAAATGCTTAAAATTCCAAGAGCTAAACTTAAAAGAAGTGGTGAGGCGGCCTTCTGCTGTTATGCACCTAAAATCTAGAATAGCTTACCGGTAGAAATTTGCCAGCCTAATACAGTGAAGCATTTTAAAAAACTGGAAAAAACCCATTCTTTTGACATGGCTTTCTCATAGCTACATTTTAGTATACCCCTGATAAACCATACATGCACTGAATTATCATTTTCCTCATGGCTTCACAATCCATATTAATCTCTACTTTTCTCTGCTGTTCTGTGATCTGCACCACCACCACCACCACCACCACCTGATCAAAGCACCTTGCAGTCCCTACGTTGATGGATTGAAGACTGTACCCTAGATGTCCACATGACCATCATCAGTAGAATGCTCAGTGAGGGCTGGATGGTCTTGTGACCTTGGAATCCCTGCAGATTTTGTTTTTTTTTTACTGGTTCATCTAGAGTTTTTTTTTGTTTTGTTTTTTCTGTCCTCCTGGCCATCAGACCTTACTTTATTTTTTTGTTACTTAGTATTGCCTAATCTTATTTATGTTTTTTATAAACTTTTCTTTCTTCATCTTGTAATGCACTTTGAGCTACAGTACACCATTTGTATGAAAATGTGCTATAGAACTAAATAGTGTTGTTGTTTTATAATGTTTGTGTGACCTACTCACAATAGCTGCTTAAGATGTCATCTGTTCGTGCACACACACCGGTGCACATGCTAAGCAAAAGCACATCAGTACTCTACAAGGAGTGTGAGCCTAATTATAGCAGTGATGTCATTAATGCTCAACCAAATTGAGTTAAACTAAATAGTAGGATCATTAGTATAAATTATAGAAATAAAACAAAAACCGTGATCTATCCAGATGAAAGTTGATGAGTTCTCTCAGGATGAATAGTGTCTGTTTTCATTTGAATTTTGTACTGGTTGAACCCAAAGTCCCTGAATGGGTATAGTGCTTCTATACTTAGTGGCCCAGAGAACTATGTACATGCATACTATATGTGTACAATGATCAGCCATGTCAAGACTTTAAATGTATATACAATATAAAGGCCTTTAAATGTAAACCTGCAGTACAACTGAGCGGGTGTGACGGAAGTGCTGAGGGCCAGGGCTCCACAGGCATTGGGGCGCCCCCTGGCGATGACCACGGGCCCCTGTAGGGTTGAGCTTCTAAGCCTAGTCCCCAAAGCAACCAGGGCGGTCACCCCTCGTGGTCTGGAGGAGGCATGAGCCATCCTCCGGTCCTCCCGGATGTCCTGGCTGGGTACCACCCCCAGCCATTTGCCACACTATCTATATATATACATTCATGTCAAAAGTTTTGAGAATGACACAAATATTAATAAAGTTTGCTGTCAGAGTTTTTATGATGGCAATTTGCATATACTCCAGAATGTTATGAAGAGTGATCAGATGAATTGCAATTAATTGCAAACTCCCCACTTTGCCATGAAAATGAACTTAATCTCAAGAAAAAACATTTCCACTGTTTTTGTGAAGAAGGTTTCAGGGCGCCCAAGAAAGTCCAGCAAGCATCAGGACTGTCTCCTAAAGTTGATTCAACTGCGGGATTGGGCACCACCAGTGCAGAACTTGCTCAGGAATGGCAGCAGGCAGTACCCATCTGCATACTTAGTGATGCGAAGACATTCGGAGGATGGCCTGGTGTCAAGAAAGGCAGCAAAGAAGCAACTTCTCTCCAAGAGAAACATCAGGGGCAGACTGATATTCTGCAAAAGGCACAAGGACTGGACTGCTGAGGACTGCTGGGGTAAAGTCATTTTCTCTGATGAATCCCCTTTCTGATTGTTTGGGGCATCCAGAAAAACGATTGTCCGGAGAAGAAAAGGTGAGCGGTGCTACCATCAGTTCTGTATCATGCCAACAGTAAAGCATCCTGTGACCATTCATGTGTGGGGTTGCTTCTCAGCCAAGGAAGTGGGCTCACTCACATTTTTGCCTAAGAACACAGCCATGAATAAAGAATGGTGCCAAAACATCCTCCGAGAACAACTTACCCAACCATCCAAGGACAGTTTGGTGATGAACAATGCCATTTCCAGCATGATGTAGCACCGTGCCATAAGACAAAAGTGATCATTAAGTGGCTCGGGGAACAAAACATCGAAATTTTGGTTCCATGGCCAGGAAACTCCCCAGACCTTAATCCCATTGACAACTTGTGGTCAATCCTCAAGAGGCGGGTGGAGAAACAAAAACAGAAATTCTGACAAACTCCAAACATATAATTTTGCAAGAATGGGCTGCCATCAGTCAGGATTTAGCCCAGAAGTTAATAGCATGCCAGGGCGAATTGCAGAGGTCTTGAAAAAGGAGGGCCAACACTGCAAATGTTAACTCTTTGCATAAACTTAATATAATTGTCAATAAAAGCCTTTGAAACTTATGAAATGCTTGTAATTATACTTCAGTATACCGTAGAAACATCTGACAAAAAGATCTAAAAACAATGAAGCAGCAAACTTTGTGAAAACCAATACTTGTGTCATTCTCAAAACTTTTGGCCACAACCGTATAGCTGTGGTTCCCAAACTTGGAGTCACAACCTTGTGAAAGTAGACATATATGACATACTTTAAACTTTTCAGCTGACAGATTTCAGGCGATAGGCCCTTACCCTCAGTTTGGTCAAGCTGAACAGAAGTGCAGTGTATGCTGGGAGAGTTGATTTCAGAGAGTTTTGTACAGTTCAAATCCCAGGGAATTAACCTTAAACCTAGAGTGGGATGAGTGCACCATATAATAATGATGTCCTGTAGCATTTACTTCAATTGGTTATTATTTTTGTACATAATTTCAATGTGTTTTTATAATGTAAAATATTAGTGCGCTCTTTTTCTAGCAATGATGAGAAACTGCTGGTAAGTGAGCCGGGGGTCTTGTTTTACACACTCACAGAGCAAGAAGGGAGGGAGAGCTGCTCTCATTAAAAAAAAACGGCCACTTTTTGCAGAGCCTTGTCTCTTCCTTGGAAAGAAATTTCTCTCTTTCTTCGTTCTGATTGAGAACACATACTGTAATATGCAGTTAATAAAAGGAGCCATTTGGGAATGTTCACTAGTGGGTTGCTAATGGGACTGAATGAGGAGTTAATCCACCCAGGTTGTGTAATTCTTTGTATTGCTTTGTATTTGTTGTTTTTGTTTTTTTTATGCACATAAACACAGTTTTTTGAGTGAAAACTTAAAGCCTGCTTCTCTGTCTAAATGCTATTAGAAGTCTGGGGGGGTTGTGTTGTTCATTCCTTGTCTAGCTGCGTGTCCTTATGAGCGGCAGGGGATTCCTTTGTGAAGTCCTGTGCTGGTTATAAATTGGGTAAACTAAAGATTTGAAAGTAAAGGCAGCCCCAGTCAGTGAGCATCTGCCATAGAGGTCCATCAAACCATCCATTATCCAACCCGCTATATCCTAACTACTGTACAGGGTCACGGGGGTCTGCTGGAGCCAATCCCAGTCAACACAGGGTGCAAGGCAGGAAACAAACACCAGGCAGGGCACCAGCACACCCCAGGGTGCACACACACACACACACCAAGCACACACTAGGGACAATTTAGAATCGCCAATGCACCTAACCTGCATGTCTTTGGACTGTGGGAGGAAACCGGAGCATCCGGAGGAAGCCCACACAGACATGGGGAGAACATGCAAACTCCATGCAGGTAGGACCCAGGAAGCGAACCCAGGTCTCCTAACTGCAAGGCAGCAGCGCTACCCACTGCGCCACGGTGCCGACCCATAGAGGTGCAGTGGGCGAAACAACAACAACATTTATTTATATAGCACATTTTCATACAAATGATGTAGCTCAAAAGTGCTTTACAGAAAGAAGAAATAGAAAAAAAGACAAAATAGAAAAATAAATTAGGCAATACTAATTAACATAGAACAAAAATAAGGTCCGATGGCCAAGGAGGACAGAAAAAAACAAAATGAAACTACAGACGGCTGGAGAGAAGAAAAAATATGCAGGGGTTCCGAGGCCACAAGACCACCCAGCCCCCTTTAGGCATTCTATCTAACATAAATGACCTCAATCAGTCCTCATTGTATTCAGGGTTCTCATGGAAGAATTTGATGATGACGGTCATGTAGACTTCTGGCTTTTATTCCATCAATGTAGGGACATCACAGTGCTTTGATCAGGTGGTGGTGGTGCAGATCACCACCACAGAAAACCAGAAGAAGAACAGCAGAGAAAGTAGGGGTTAGTACGGATTTCGGAGCCACCATGAATGATAATGATAGTTAAATATACAGAGCATCAGGATTAAACTAAAATGAAGCTATGAGAAAATCATGTTAAAGTAATGTGTTTTTAGCAGTTTTTTAAAGTGCTCCACTGTATCAGCCTGACAAATTCCTATTGGCAAGCTATTCCAGATTTTAGGTGCATAACAGCAGAAGGCCGCCTTACCACTTCTTTTAAGTTTAGCTCTTGTAATTATAAGCAGACACTCATTTGAAGATCTAAGGTTACGAGTTGGAGTGAAAGGTGAAAGACATTCTTAAATATAAGATGGAGCGAGATTATTGAAGGCTTTGTAAACCATAAGCAGTATTTTAAAGTCAATTCTAAATGACAAGCTAACCAATATAGTAACATCAGAACTGGAGAGATGTGCTCAGATTTTCTTTTCCTAGTTAAGATTCTGGCAACTGCGATTAATGTCTTTTTTGGGTAATCCTGAGAGAGGAGTGGGTTACAGTAATGTAGCCGACTGTAAACAAAAACATGAACTAATTTCTCAGCATCTTGCAATGTTATGAGAGGTCTAACTTTTGCTATATTTCTTAAGTGAAAAAATACCGTCCTAGTAATCTGATTAATACGTGAAACATACAAGGTGCAGCACAGACAGGTAGATTAATATTTGTTACAAATAACAGTTACATTGTTGTTTGGCATTTTTTGTTCCATCACCCATTTATAAAAGAACCTAAGAAGTTTGTTGGTAACCTTCATAATAAATGCATGTCACATGTGATTTGATAACACAATAAAACAGTAGAGCTGTGAAATATCACAACATGACTGACGTGAATACACTTGGTGATACCTGTTCCAAGTCACTGTGTGTGTAAAATTGATTTAATATCTATAAGATGTACTGTACATTTTAGATATTTAGTTATCCATCCATCCATTATCCAACCTGCTGAATCCGAAAAAAGGGTCATGGGGGTCTGCTGGAGCCAATCCCAGCCAACACAGAGCACAAGGCAGGAACCAATCCCGGGCAGGGTGCCAACCCACCGCAGAGATGTTTAGTTATTTTAAAATGAAACATTAATGATATTAAAATGACAATGAAACCAATGAGGGTGTGTTGCCGAGAAGGCCCTTCAGAAGCAGCTACAGGACGTGAGCTTTGCTCATAATTCCTGTCAAGAGATTGCACCTACTAAATCTTCCCTTATCGTTTACTTCAGTTTTTCCATTTTTTATACCTACATCTATTCAACTTTAACGTAAACAGACACTTAGAACTTGGTGACATTTTCTCTTTAGGCCTTTTGTTGTATTGTAAATATTTTGGGTCAGAGGGTGGGCTATTTGTTGCATATTATTCATGTTTCAAGTATTATTTTGCAATGTATGTGTTATTTTAATCATATACTCCTATTTCTTTCTTTGTGGTCTTGTCAATAAACATCAAGTAGAAAATGTGGAGAGGGGGAAGAACAGAGTAAATGTTTAAAAATGTTCAGAGGGTCACTCAAGGGGCTGAGTCCTGGCAGATGAATGCAATAGCTGGAAGAGTAGGTAAGTAGAAGTAAGTAGAAGCTGCTCCATATCACTGATTCTCTAACTTAATTCAGCCAGATATTCTTGGCCTAGCAAACGTTTCTTGCCATCTTTTTCAGCAGTGCAAAGTCTGGGCATCTCTGGTTTTTCTGCATACTTTTATTAGACTATTTTTATAGCCCCAAAGACTAAATTTTTCAATAATTTATTCAATTTACTGTAATCTTGTCACTTTGGTAATTTAATCTAGTCAAGTAACACACACATCTAATAATCAACTGCCAAATAAACTCACAATTGCATTATTATGCTTATTTTTCGGTGGTTATGTTCATTGATGATTCAGATGTGGTCTTTTAGCACCATGACATTCCTTGGTCTCACCCATCACCACCCTTTAGATTAAATAGTGTGATCGTTCCTTTTTACATCTAAATGTTTCTAAGGTGCCATCCGCTCTACTACTTTTTCACTTGCCTGTATTTTCACTTTTTTGTCCACACAGGCAGAGACCTCACACATTTCTGAATCCACAGCTCTGGAGCTATAAGGCAGCAGGACTGACCAACACTACACTATTCAAGCATATTCCGGTATACACCCACTGGGGACACGGGAAGAAAACTGGAGTTCCAGGGGAGAATAATTACTGACATGGAGAAAACATGCAAACTCAACAAAGAGCGTGACTGCAACAGGAGTTAGACTGAGGACCCCTGGAGCAGGGATGTCACAGCAGTGACCACTGCCATGCTACTGTATTAAAAAAGTGGTTATGTAAAGGAAAAGCACTACAATTGCTTCATATAGGGCAAAACTGTTATCAGAGAATTGTTGGTATGACCAAAGACACACTCCTACTATTCAGCTCTTTTTTTTCTTCTTTTATTATTCTTTCTAAAGCTGCAAAATTGTAAGAAAGTAGCTGAGAGCCTAAGTGCTGTAGGATGGCATTCTCCTATGAATGGCTATTCCATTTGGCCTGATTGCATGAAAAATATCAGTAGCGGCCAAGTGTGACAATGGGGTGGGAGCTGATCTTTTAAGGATGAGCAATCAGAAGCACGCTCCTTCACATTGTAAAGCCTGCTGTCATACTGCTTGGTCATTCTCAAATGGTTCTGAAAATAACAGTCTGCAAGACGGCTCTTATTAAGGACCTCTGCCTTCTTCTGTCATTTACTCTGATTCATTTCAGACAAAATGTGCACATGGGGAGAACTGCATACAAGCTGTGCATGTCATTCTGCCTGAGGCTCCAAAGGAATCTTTATTAACCATTTATTCTTTACTACTTATACGTGGGAAGGGCTAAATGCATATCAATAAATTCTGGACTGCACTCTTTACTCAGAAACAAACATAATGTCTTCTTACTTGCATCACAAGATATTACTGATATGAAGGATATTTTACAAATAATGAGCTTATTATTAGGGTTAGTGAGAAATGCTATGTAATATTGTAAATAGTAGTTCAACATATCTTTTCATACCCAAATAAAAACACAATGTCACCTGCATCAGTCACTTATTGACTGTATAGTTAAGTGGAAGAAAATGGCTGACAATAACATATCACTTCAATGAGCAGTGATTGAATTTCTTATGACCACATGGTGCCATAGTTGAATCCCTGCTGCCATTTTCTGATTGTCACACGATGATTCTTCTGATAAGATCTCTTTTTTTCTTTTGCTCTTAGAACTCTGCAGTTCATTGACAACCACTATGGGGCTGATTAGCAATATCTGTGTTTCCCTCATTAAAGTGCTTTGGCCATTGTCTGATGCTGCTAACGCCCACGTGCATGTCTCCATAGGCACACTGAAGTTGTGTGTGAGTCTCAGCCACAGGGATTTCCTCGTTCACTAGAAATTCACTCACCGCATATTGTGAAAACAACATGTCCTTGTAAGCCATTTTCTGATACTGGACTCTGAACATTTGACTAAGGTAGGTAATGTTGTTTTCATTCAGATGTGAGATGGCAGAGAGAACTACTGGTTACAATGCCAGGCATTTCATAACAAATGGGCATTTCTTGGTAATTCCAGTAGGCTCAGCAAACTCATTTTACATTTGCACACTGCCATGGAAATCTATATTGTGGCCATTGCTGCAGGGGAACGCGGCCACCCTTCAGAAACTTGCTCTTAAACAATTTTTCAATGGGAAACAAACTCAATCTTACAGCTCCTCTTAACGAGATCAACTGCAGGCATGCTGGCTTGCCACATGACATGCTCCTCATGCGGGACTTCAAACATTTGAAAGACAGAGCCGCGGCCATCCTAATGTCTCTTTCTTCTGTTTCTCTTCCCCCAGACTCCCTCTGCTCAGGCCACTGCTTCCGAGCCGCTGTACCCCCTTGATGAAAAAGACTTTGTGTTCTTTTGAGCATGAGTCGGGGCTGATGTGTCAAGTTTGACAGCTGTTCCTTGTGAGGTTGGATTGCTTCTAAAAGAGACTTGTGTTTGCATCTGCCAGAACAGCAATAAAGTTTCTGCTCCTTGGAAAACCTGCTGTACTCTCCTGTGCAACTTTGTGACCCAAGCTTGACTAGATGTTAAAAGTGTATAAAACTATAAGTGCATTTCAAAAGAGTTTTTTTCAACCACATGAATGTTTTTTTTAGTTGTCTAGAGAGTGAGTGTATGTACTCTGAAAGGCATTATATACAATTAAAAATCATTGACCAATAGTACCTACTGACTTGATGATGGAAAAAAGTCAAGAAAATGAAGGTATGGATGATAACCTGCATAATGTTCAATGTGTTAGCATTTTTTTTTTTTAGTAAAGATTCTTTTTGGGTTCTTCTCAACATCAGTGAAATCAAAAAGAAATAAAATAGAGATATTGTCTTTTGTCTCATGCTTCTCAGATTATTCTCCTGAGAACAAATCCCCAGGTGTTCTCACAAGGGTCTCCGTTTGAGTTTCAGTGGAGATCTGAGCAAAGTCATACGATGGGCTCAGATTTTTCAAGTAGCATCTTGACATTGTTTTTAATTTAAAAGTATTTGCATTGTGTGCTCTGTAATATAATGTGAAATGTATAGATGGCAATAATAAAACATTTTGCTGTAATTGCAAAACTGTAGTCCCTGCTCCTGAATAATACTATTAGTTGGTTTCGTATATATTGCTGCACTCCAATTAGATCATATTTATTCTGGAAGAAAGGAAAGGCAGTGTAGCATAGTGGTAAGGAGTTTGAGCTTCAAACCCTGAGGTTGTGGGTTTAAATCCCACTACTGACACCATTGTGGGATCATGAGTAAGTCACTGTACCTGCCTGCATTCCAGTTAGCAAAACAAAAGAAAAGTAACCAATCATACTGTACCTCAGATGCTGTAAGTAACCTGGATATAGGCATCAGGCAACTAATAAATAAAAACATGAAATTTTCAGAGATTTCACAAAATACACCCTGCTTTTCAAACCAAATTTTCAATTTTGACTCCTTTTACCTCAGTTGTACCGCATGTCTTCTTTTTGTCTAAGTTGATTTTTAAAAGAAACATAAATGAGAATCTCTTTTACGTTTTGTGAGCCATCAAAGATCAACCTTGGAGAAGTAACATTTTCCTGTGGGACCTCTTCTATTAAGAGAACTCTTGCCTTAACTAAGCAAGCCGTTATGTCCCAGTTTCATTGTTTTTTACAATCATCAAGAAATGAGAAAATTGTTATGTTATGCTGTGTTTGTTGAAAGAAGCAAGAATCTATATGTGTTAGTTGGTTAAGAATTCTTTTTCCTTTATATATATACAGTATATATATATATATATATATGTAAACAGTTGCTCCTTTCAGAGTGATTTGCTCGGTGTCTGCTCTGCTCAACATTAATTATCAGTTTTCAAATACAATTAAGAAAGCAAACTGGACAGAAACAGTGAATTAAATAAAAAGCAAGCATTTAAAAATGAAGACAGAAAATGCAAATATGTCTTAATTTCATACAAATTAAGTGTAAATGTGATTCTATTGCACTTTTCTTGATGCAGAAAAGAAGGAAAAATGGGCCGGCTAATAAAACAATGAGAACAATTAATAGTAATAATGACTGACTGATTAAGGCGTCACACTAGCAGCCCATTTGTAGATTTTTTTTTCCTTTTTCCTGGTGTCACCTTATTGGGTTGTTAATTGTTCTGTAACCCCACAATGTGATCTTTGTTGTTCTAGGGTAGCCTTCTTTCACTTAAGACATATTGCAATGCTTAAAGGTATACTGTCATTCCATGACGCTGGAAAATGTATCCATGCATTTATTATTTATTACTTCTAGATTGAACTACTGCAATGCTTTGATCTGTAGCTGCACGTCAGCATCACTTAATAGACTTCAGTTAGTCCAGAATGCAGAAGCTGGAGTGCTTACAAGACCCAGAAAATACATTCAGTTTACTATTGTTTTGTCATCATTAAACTGGCTTTCTGTAAAATTAAGTATTAATTCTAAGATATTGCTGTTTACTTACAAAGCTTTGCATGGCTGTGGACCACAATATTTGAGTGCCCTTAATTTCACATAATCTCTCCTGCTTGTTTCGATCTCAAGGGGCAGGATATTGTGCAGTCCCTAGAATTAAGAAAGCTACAGCTGGAAATAAAGCATTCGCTTATAAAGCACCCTGTCCATGGAACAGCCTTCCCATATGCGTAGAAGATTCAGACACTTTTTAAGTTTTTAAATCTAGGCTAAAGACATACAAATATTTGTTTAGTCAGGCCTATACCTAAATATTAAAAATTTGCAATGACATTTCAACTACTGTTTGATTTTCTCTCTTCTTTTCTTTATAAGTTGCTATTGTACTAACAAACTACTGGGGACAGATCTTGGTCTCACTCAAAAGTTATGACTTGATACTTTGTAGAAATTCAAAACATTTGAGGTAATGGCAACCACAGGAAAAATGATGTGTGGCTGTGTGCTTATTATGGCAAAGTTATTGCAAAACCAAGTGACTTGGTAAAAAGGAAAAGATGAGCAGCAACATCTGCTGAGCATCAAACAAATTACAGAGGCCAATTACATGACAAAGAACACCATCATGGGCAGATAATAAAGAAAAAGAAGAGCAGAGACATCTGCAGAGCTTCAAGTGCGGTATACAGAATGCAATGACAAAGATGGAGAGAAATACATGGCACCAATCAAAGATTGTCAAGTAAATTCATAATAAAGTGGGAGTTCTTACATGTGTAAACAACTGATTGATGGTTTACTGTTCTTTAAATCTAGCCTTTTGTTGTGCCACACAAACCCTCAGTAACTCAAGCTCTTTGCCTTTTAAAAATAATGGGCTTATACAAACCATATCTCATATTTGAATTTATTGTATTGATTGATTATTGAACACTGACCTTTATTAAACTTGCATAAATGACAGCAAAGTGATCTGTGCTCATGTATATATGGCAAAGTAATCACAAAACAAAATGCTTACCACCATAATGGCAGGAAGAAGAGAAGCATCAACATCTACTAATGTCAAGCAAGTTGCAGAAGGTGCTTAAGAAATAAAGAATGAGAAATAATAAGAAGACAAAGCTGCAGGTGGAAACGCCACACAACTGTTCTGCCTTTCTCCAGAAACAGTTTCATAAGCTTTATGACCTTAATCTCAGAAAGTCTTTCTCCCGTGGGGTGATTGGGATCTTTCCCTGAATAAGATCAAACACAGTTGCGTAGGGTGTGACAGGAGCTTCCACCTGCAGCTAAAGTCACTTCAATACACATGTACTTTGTGAGCATGCTCGTGTCGATCAAACAGAGGAAGCTCTACTGTTTACTTGTGACTTTACACTGTAGGAAGATAAGTAAATGAATCAAGGTAAATAACTTTTGATCTGGCTTTTATATAAGTAACATATACATGGTTTTCATAAAAAGACCATCACAAACAGGACTTTGCACAATATTTTGGCGAGCTCTGTAAGCCATGCTGTTTTGTTGAAGGGTAGATGTGGGGCAGACTGAATGGCAGGATGACACCCGACCTTTTGTTGCATCCAAACAGTGCCATCTTTCGCCTTTACGTCTGGTGCAGCTGAGTTTTTCTTATGTGTGAGTGAACATTTCTTGCAGGGACGGCTTCTGTTCTCTTTCTCCTATGTAGAACCCTCATCTGAGTTCATCTCTGTTATAACATGTCTTCATTTGAAAACAGCAGTGTCAGATTGGGGAGAGCGTGAACGTGAATAAAACTGAATAATAAAAAATTATACTAACCTTTACAAGTACCACTGATTTATAAAAGCTGTTCACAGACTCAATGCAAATGTATGTTTTTATTCTATAATAGTAACATTAAGAGCAGTTCACTTCTCAAAACAGTGGTGTCTGGGATCAAACCAGCAACCTTTTGATTACCAGTCAGCAGTTCTTACCGCTCCGCCACCAAAGCAGTCATATTAAGGGCGTGTCAATGCCGCACCCTAACGCAAGTTCTTTATCTGCAGTTATATTCTTTAATAAAAGCACACTTGTTTTGTTATACTTGTACCTTTTATGAAAGTGTTTATTTGACATTTGGACATCAGGCGTCACACATTACACACTTCATGTCTACAGTTTTTCAATTATTACTAAAACATGAAAAACGTTTCTGTTTTAACGATGTGTTTACATAGATCGTTGTAGACACAGAACACACATGAAATGCATGTATTCCAAGTAACACTATATTATTTACCCAATACAACTCCCAGCAACTCACATGCAGGTAAACAGACTTGAGCTGAGAGAACTTTCTGCCCTTTCTGTGTTGGTGGGGGGATGGGATAGCAGGCTGCTTGCTGCTTGTGTTGATCGACACATTTACAACACAGAAGACACTGACGAAGAGGTGTGAACGGATTTAAGGTGGGGTGGTATTACAAGGTTTTTCGTACGCTTTGGTAATTCTAGTGTTAAGTGACAAAGAACAAGAAACAAAAAGAACGTAAGATGCAGAACCACATTGGCAGGCAAGATGTAATCCTGATGCAAGCAAACACACTGGCTCAGGATACAAAATGCAAGAATGAGAACAAGAGGAAAATGCACAGCAGCAGCTGAAAGACCTATACACAGTCGAAGAATACATTGCTTTTCCAGTACATCGTCACATTGATATTTCTTTGAAGACCACTACTTACGAAAGATATATCAGTGATGTGATCAGTGCCAAGCTGTATTTTTCATGCTAAAAACAAAACAATGTGTTGACAAAGTACTGTAGAATTAGGGTTAGGTTTAGGTTTAGGGTTAGGTGGCTGTCCCTTAGAACTCAGTCTGTGGATATGCCCCTTTGTCCCCACTCACACTCTGTTAGGGTAAGGGATTTGTATGCTCTAGATGAGCCACCAGGAGTAATAAATACATTATGACTTCTAGTGGAACTGAAAGAAGTAACTGTTTAAAAGTAAAATGGATTTTACTTGCATTTTATTTTAGGACTGTAGAAACATGTGTTTTGCTAGTTGTATTATTTTAATTTCTGTATATTATGTACACTTTTATTTTGTTCATTGGTTATCCAGTTCTGCCTTAAGAGTTTTCCTGTCACCTACATGTTAGGCACTTTTCTGGGGGTCAACAGAGGCAATGACCAGGTTGGAAATCAAAGCCAGATCGATGGTACTGTGAGACGGCAACACTAACCGTTCTTCCCTGGTGGATCTTGAAAATGAAAAACAAAAATGAATACAAAGTAAAATTAATCAAGAGGACTTGGTAATGTCACATCACCGTTCTTCAAAATAAACATTCTTTAATGGTCTTTTTCTAAAACTAAAAGCTCAATATCCTTCTTTCTATTTTCTCATTTAAAATGCTGCATCTTGAACAAAAATTAATTCAAAGTAGAATTCATCTAGAGGATTTGGTGGAAGATGCTAATTTTTGCAGAAATTGGAGCAGCAGTTAAAATAAATTTTGTAACTGCAGCAAATTCAAAGGTAAAACAAAGACCGCAGCAATGGAATATGCATATATCAGAAGTCTTTGAAGTAAGAGCTTTGAGTACGGAATGTTTAATTATTCAAGTTCTGTGACAAACTGTATGGTATCATTGAAAATATTTCTTTTACATGGTGATGCAGTTGCCAGTGAAAATGACAAAGAATAAGAAAGCAACAGATGAATGGCAGCTATTAAATTTCAAATTGTATAACTAATAAGCCATTCAATGCATGAAGAACTGCAAAGGGATGTCAGCCTAAATGAACATATGGCGTTGTTTCATAGCATATTAAAAAACACCTTCAGTCTGTCTGTTCCAAGACCTAAGGTATAATGTATTAACTTTATGTAATTCAAACACCAATGTTAGATTTTCTGCTCATTTACTGCATTCAGCTGTCTAGCATGGCAATATCATTGCAGCACACTGGGACCTCCAGGGATGGTGTGTGCCTAGGAATTTTCTAAAAGCGACTTTACTAAGCTATACAGGACAATTTGAAAAATCTGAAAAAATATTACAGTATATCCTCTCAGTATAATTCAAGGTCACAGAAATTGAACTTACATATTACTTACTGTATATCTATCTACATATAAAAAATGCTAAGGTCTGTCCATCTGTCATGTGATTACTTGGAAACTACTGAAGCTTAGAACCTTGATCTTGGTCTTGATCAAGGTTCTGACCTGATACATTCATGAAATAAAAAAATTACGTAG
This sequence comes from Erpetoichthys calabaricus, assembly GCF_900747795.2. Taxonomy (NCBI): domain Eukaryota; kingdom Metazoa; phylum Chordata; class Cladistia; order Polypteriformes; family Polypteridae; genus Erpetoichthys; species Erpetoichthys calabaricus. Next base: position 165,243,184 of record NC_041402.2, on the reverse strand, counting down.
TGGAAACCATAGAAAGTGACCTATGGTGTGGGTTTATTAAGGCAAAGAGATCACAAAAGCAAGTGACATGAAGGAAAGAAAAGAAGAGCAACAACATCTGCTAAACATCAACTGCAGAATACAAATTTTAAGAATGACAAAAATGGACAAAGGCATGCCGACAATTGAGAAGATTGCCATTACCTTCTAAAAACACTGCTTATAAAAAACAACATCTTAATCTTTGCATTCATTGATCGTCAAAAATTGATGTTAATTAGATAGATAGATAGATAGATAGATAGATAGATAGATAGATAGATAGATAGATAGATAGATAGATAGATAGATAATCCCCAAGGGGAAATTCACACACTCCAGCAGCAGCATACTGATTAAAAACAATATTAAATTAAAGAGTGATAAAAATGCAGGTATTACAGACAGTAACTTTGTATAATGTTAACGTTTACTCCCCTGGGTGGAATTGGAGTCACATAGCGTGGGGGAGGAACGATCTCCTCAGTCTATTAGTGGAGCAGGACATTGACAGCAGTCTGTCGCTGAAGCTGCTCCTCTGTCTGGAGATGACACTGTTTAGTGGATGCAGTGGATTCTCCATAATTGATAGGAGCGTGCCTACAATAGAGCCTGCCTTCCTCACCAGTTTGTCCAGGTGTGAGGCATCCCTCTTCTTTATGCTGCCTCCCCAGCACACCACCGTGTAGAAGAGGGCACTTGCCACAACCATCTGATAGAACATCTGCAGCATCTTATTGCAGATGTTGAAATACGCCAGCCTTCTAAGGAAGTATAGTCGGCTCTGTCCTTTCTTGCACAGAGCATCAGTATTGGAAGTCCAGTACAATTTATCATCCAGCTGCACTCCCAGGTATTTATAGGTCTGCACCCTCTGCACACAGTCACCTCTGATAATCACGGGGTCCAGGAGGGGCCTGGGCCTCCTAAAATCCACCACCAGCTCCTTCGTTTTGCTGGTGTTCAGTTGTAGGTGGTGTGGGACATGGCCGGCCTTTTATCCCGGCCAATACCCCCAGGCCGCCAGGTGGAGCCCTTCTTGCAACATAGAGGTGCCCCGAGTTCCAGCAGGGCATCATGGGCAGTGGAGTTTTTCATCACAGCCCTGCTGGATAGCAGGGGAACCTCCAGGGGACGCTGCAGGAAGGTCCAGAGACTATTATGTGCCCTATAACCCGGAAGTACGTCGTAGACAGGAAGAATGACGTGCTTCCGGGGTGAAGAAGAAGAGTTTTTATATGACCCGGAAGTGTTCCTAGTCATGTGGACAGAGAGGGCGAAATACTTCCGGGTCAAGGACTATAAAAGGACTATGGGAAATCCCAGACGTCGAGCTGAGCTGGGTGGTAGGGTGGCTAAGTGTCTGGGAGTGTGGAAGATTGTGATTATTTGTGTATTATATGAGTATTGTGGAGAGGAGGGCGCTTTGTGCACTGTATTGTCCGAATAAATATAATTATTGGACTTTTACCTGGTGTCTGGAGTCAAGTCAGAGGGTTCAAGAGGACGACAGCGCCCTCTATCTGTCACAGTGGTTTGACTCGCACCATTAAACAAACAATTAAATGTGCATAAAGGACTACAAAGAGAATTGTGCTTGTGTGTTTACAGGAAAATAATTGCAAAATAAAGTACTAACCTCTAATGGCAGGAAGAAGAAGAAGATAAGCAGCATCTGCTAACCATCGAGCAAATCAAAGAAGGCGAGACACTGTGCCACATTGACAAGCAAGAAATGAATCTTAGTATGGACCAATTGAGTGGCAGACAAAGACAATGGCACATAACCATGCAAGACAAAGTCAAGGATTCAGAATGCAAGAACGTCCCAGAGACAGAAATGCGTGGTGACAATCGAGAACTTTGTCAAGTAGTCATAGGAACATATGAAAGCACTGCTATTTAATTTTTACATCCATGTTTCTTTGAAGACAACTACTTCACAAAGTTATATCACTGGTCAATGTCAAGCTGTAGTTTCTCTTGTTGAAAACAAAAGAATGTGTTGCTAATGCAGAAAAGTTCTGCTTGCTCTAGTAAAGCCACCAGAAGTAATACAAATATTTTTTGACTGAACTGAACTGAAAGAAGTAACTGTTTAGAAAAAATAAGTAACCACAGCGTCTTATCTTTAACTTATTAGAAAATCGAGAAGATCATCTAATATGTGTTCAGAATTTGATGGTTCATAGGCATACAAGAAAAAGTAATAAAATACATTATGACTTCTTGAGAAATGGGAAAAAAGAAATAATGTTATAAAACATAAGACATATCAACAGCTCCTCATCTTTAATCTTGCTTTTATTTGCATTTTATTTGAGGACCGCATGATTCACTAGCAGAGTATAAAATCCTAACGCATTTGGTTAGTACAATAATACAGTTAGCTCAGGTAAAACTGTGGCATGTTAGAAATTGTGACCCATTCACCTTCTTTCTGTGTATGGTGATTTGGCTGCAGTTTGAATTCAAAGTATTCTTTTTATGAGAAATTAGCCCCTGGCCTCCCCAACAGAGACCATTGCTGTGCAATCATATATGGGAGGGACAGGAGCACATAAAAAAGGGAGTTGTGTTGAGGATCTTTGTTCAACAATTGTATTTCCAAAAGCCCATAGTCAAATTTGTCTCATTTTTTGTTCATGTTTGTAATTTTTTGATGTTCTGTTTATTTGTTTTGGTCATTTTGGAGTTTGCTTATTTGTTAATGACACCCTGTGTGTTTTATGACTATTCCTTGACTTGAACATTTAAAAAATAACAATAGTTTTACTGTTTTTGTCAAGTCCATTTTGAAGTTGGCTCATCTAGTTGTCCACCCCAATAAAAGTGTGCACAACTAGCTATGCTCTCCAGGGCTGCACACCACAACGCAGTCTTATGACTTTGACTTTGCAACATGCAACACTGCACAGCAGCATTCCTAGATGTTCAACGCCTCAGAGCTTTTTAATCTTTATACTTACACAATTTATTAAAACATTTAGAAAATTCGGACAAGGTGCATTTTTCAGTAGCTGAGTAACAAAACAAGCTGTTGTACTCTGGAAAGAAATAAAATGTCCTTGTACAGTGGAACCACAGGTCACGACCGTAATTCGTTCCAAAACTCTGGTCGCAACCCGATTTGGTCATGACCCAAAGTAAATTCCCCCATAGAATTGTATATAAATACAATTAATCCTTTCCGGACCATACGAGCTGTATGTAAATATATATTTTTTTAAAGATTTTTAAGCACAAAAATAGTTAATTATACCATAGAATGCACAGTGTAATAGTAAACTAAATGTTTACTTACTTCTTCTGGTCACTCCAGCTCCTTGATCGCTCAGCTGGATTGACCGCTTCCTTCTGCCCCACCAAGTGTTGGCCAAAACACCCCTGCTTGGGCTCTCTCTCTCTCACTCGCTCTCTTTCTTGCTCGCTTGCACTCTCACTCTCTCTCTCTCTCTTGCTCGCTCGTTCTCTCATTCTGTCTCTCTCTTGCTCGCTCGCTTTCTCACGCTCTCTCTCTCACTTGCTCACTGCACAGGGAGAGACTGAACACGCGCAAAAATCATTGGCGCGTACAAACCGGAAGGGAAACTGGATTGTTAGTCTCCCGAGTGTGTGGTCATGAACAGAGGCAAAAGTTTGGCAAACTTTTTGGTCGTAACCCGATCTGTATGTGGTCCGAGACGTCTGTGACCCGAGGTTCCACTGTACAAGTAATTGTACAGTTTTTAAACATTACAAGAAAAGTTTGTCTCCTTGCATATAAGGTCTACAGTGGGGGCAAGGCTGCTGCGTAACTGGGCAACATAAATAAAACAGAAGGACCCACTCAACATAAGGCATCTTAGGGTTGTGTGTAGAAATTTATATCCTCAGGACTGACCTAAGCAAACACTGGCATCCCAAACAGGAATCAAACCAAGGACCAAACATACTCAAGAGAAAACGTTAACTTTCTCCTCATTCCTAGATAGGCTATGCCTGAGATTTTAACTGCTGTGTGATTAACTACAAAGCAAGAAAGAATTGCTCTTTTTCAAAATTGGCTGAAAATATCAACATTGAATTTTAAACATTAATCATTTACTTTGTGGAAAGGTCTGAAAGAAACAGGGTGGGTCAAAATGATTTTATTATAGGTTTTAGCCCACTGCAGTGGTGGATTTAGATTAGATAGATAGATAGATAGATAGATAGATAGATAGATAGATAGATAGATAGATAGATAGATAGATAGATAGATAGATAGATAGATAGATAGATCTTTAATTTGTCACCTTTGGGAAATTTGGCTTTTTATAGAAGCTCTTTACATAAATAAATACATTGTCAGAAACTCCAGTCTGAGTCATAACAAGGTTTGGGGCAGCCACCCGTATATTTGGTATCCTGGCTGCAAAGTTGAAAAAATATAAACAGCACTGATGTGCACTAAACCGAGTCCAAAACAGAACTGAGGGAATAGAGAAAAGGTGGAGGCTTTTAAAAGGGGAAGACAGGAAGTGAGGTCAAAGGGGCCGGGTCTTCAGCCATAGGCTTGGCCCGGACGTGACATCACAGGGGCTGGAGCCAGCAAGGTCTTCCTCCATAAGCTCTGACCGGGAAGTGAAGTCAAGAGGGCCAGGTGGAATCTCCTGTGAATGGTCCGCAGGAAAAGGAGAAAAAGAGTCAGTTCACTCTGCCACATCCTAGTTTGATTTGGAATTGCCCTCATTCAAGCCCTTTAGCTGCCTCCCATGTACACGTGTGTGACAACATAAATGGTTAGATAAATAAATAAATAAATAAATATCTGTATCAGAAGCACTCCTTGACAAAACTGTAGTCTGCCCAACAGATAGTCCATTATCCAGACACCAAAGGCTCTACCATCTGCATATCTCTGAGCAGCATAGGCAGCATGTTGCCGGGGGTGTGTGGGGGTCCTGCACTAAAACATTTGTAAGGGGCACCATTTATGAAAGTTAAGGAGCATGCACCCTGTAAAGTTTGTGTTATGCACATAGAGGGGCGCCAGTTATGTAAGCGAAGAGTACCTCCTGACAGTGAGGAGGTCCGGCTGATCTTTGACTTCCAATAATACTGTTCACGTGCCTTCACCTGAGGGGCATCATTTATAAAAGATAAGGGGCACATGCTTTGTGAATTTCATGGTATATACACAGTGGGGCGCAGTTATGTCACTCAAGGGGTGTGTGGTCTGGACACTGATTTGGCCACTCCAGTCATTATATTCATCAGTCAGTCATTTTCTAACCCGCTTAGTCTTGAAAAGCATTGCAGGAAGTGCTGGAACCTATCCCAGCTAGCATAGGAGCACAAGACAGGAAGAAACCTGTGACAGAACACTAGTGCATCACAGAGCAAAATCAAACACACACACACACACACATAAAAACACCGGGACCAATTTATTATTGACAAATCACCTAACCTGTATGTCTTTGGAGAGTGGGAAGAAATCAGGGCACCTGGAGGAAACCGACACAAACACAAGGAGAACATGAAAACTCCATGCATGGAGGACCCGGGACACGAACCCTCCTTACTGTGGGGCACAGTCATTGAAGTCTTATAGTCTAAGAGCCTCGAGCTCCAAATTTGCTTCACCCGGCACTGGCCCACTGACTCTGATTCGGATTAAGAGAGCTCATGTAATTATTCATATTTTTTAATAATAGTAGGAACAAATACTTTTTTAAGTGTATTGTGTGCAGTTCTTGTAACCACAGTAAAAGAACAACATGGAGTTCAATAAGAAACCTTGACAACCTTTAAGAAGAATCTGAATGGAACTTCGGGAAAGCTTAGCTATTAGCTAAAAAAGACCTTGATGGACTGAATGGTCTCCTGTCATTTGTCAGATTTCTGATGTTCTTGAATAGCACATTATATACAAAACTATAGCTCAAAGTATTTTACAAATAATGAAATAAAATTACAGTTACAAAAACAAATTAAAGGTATAGAAACAAATAATGGTCTATTGCTAATGGAGGTAAAAGTGCTATAAATTAAATTACAATTGAATTCAAATTGTTTGTAAATTTCTGATGACTACAATATCAAAAATCATTGCCTAATTTGATAACGTATGCTACGGGCAGATGGCCAAAGTTAGAGGCACATTTTATTTTAGAATTGTGATGGGACCCTGATCATGTCGCACTTTACACACGCAATACTCTTCTTTGCATGACACATAAAGGTGACAGTTGTGTGGTGGGAATGCAACACATGAAAGTGGCCAGAGATGATACAGTAAGTGGTCCAGGGCCTATATCATACAGAAACTCACTGGATTACCTGCAGGTATAGTGTGATCAGTTTAAAAATAATAGATTTTTGTTTGAATAGGGTGCATGTGGATTGATTAATAACTAAAAGCAATCCAAAATATACAATAAGCATAAAGTTAACACAATTAGGTTTACTGAACTAATAAAAAATGTAAAGCATATATCTTTTATTAGTCAGAAAACCTATGTATAAACAGAAAAATGTATGATTCCACTATTCAAACAGGAAATACACATAGAAAGATGTATAATATTTTTCATAAAAAAAAAAAACTAATTTTTACATAAGAAAAAAGTAATACATACTGTAATAGAAAAGAGTGGGAGGCAGAAAAAGGTTTGAGGATGGCCACTCCATATACAGAAAAAAGCATGTTGAAAAACAACAAACACATCTTTACAAAACAGAGTTCAAAATGGAACTGGTTAACAATTGCGTTTTATGGTATACAGTATATATTGCACAAGCAGGAAGAGGTGGAGTTTCAGGAAGCCGATGTCTGTGGAGGTGGGTTCTGGACCAGATAGGACGTCATTATCTGGGATCGGAAATGACGTCATCGGAAAGAGGAACCGAGGTGGTGCTAGAGAGACAAATGGAGAGAGTATTAGAAGGTAGCACCAACCTCTGGTCCAGCTGAGAAATGACACTCTTTGAGCCTGTAAACCATCTCCCATGTGTACATGTGTCAAGTCAAGTTGGGGAGCATGCACTGTACCAGTGCATGCTCCCCAACTTGCCGCACCTACTACACAACAAAACAACTCGAGATCCGGTTTGCAACCCCCCAGGTAGACACAAGGTCCAGTCCCACCCTCCAGAAATGACCCTCTATCTGCCGCAGCCAGGTATTACGTGGGCGACCCCTTGGTCTGGTCCAGGCACTCGGGTCCCTAACAACGAGGATCTTACGAGCTCAAGCACCCTCGGGGAAACACGCCACATGGCCTTAGTGCCGTAACTGACACTCCCTCACAATGCAGGTAATGTGCCTCATTCGGGACTCCATGAGCAACCACTCATTCGACACAAAGTCAAACCAACGGTACCCAAGGATTTTCCAGAGACATACAGTACCAAAGGAGTCCAGTCTTTGTCTCAGGTCACTGGGTAGTGTCCATGTCTCGCAACCATATAGCAAGCCTGGAAGCACCAGGACTCTAAAGACTTAGACCGTCGTCCTTTTGCATAGATATCGGGAGCACCATACACTCCACTTTTTGTATGTGTGACGATACAAAAAATAAAACTCATAATAGATTTGCAGCTAATAATGAATTGCAATGTGAGACATGTAATAATTAAGACATCAATTAACATACTGCATATTTGCTAAAAGCAATGACATCTTATCTCACCTCATTTTCTGAAACCAAATCTTCTGGTGAGGATTGTGAAGGCAACAGGCCAAGTAGATCAACCCAGACTTCCCTGTGTCCAGCTACAGATTCCAGCTTTTCCTGGGAATTTCCCAAGCATTCCCAAACCACTTGGAAAATATAATCCCTTCAGTGCCTCCCGGGTCTGCTGCAGGGTCTCCACCCAGTGCAACATGTCCAGAGACACTGAAAGCATGGATAAGACAACTTTCAGTTTCACATGGAAGGCAGTTAAAGCACTCTAGGAGTGTGGTGGTCCTCATATTTAAGAAGGGTGACCAGAGGATGCGTTCCAGCTACAGAGGGATCACACTCATCAGACTTTCAGGTAAGGCATATGTAAGGGTGATGGATGGAAGACTCCATTTGATGGCTCAACCAAAGATACAGTAGGAAAAAAGTGTGTTCCATTCTGGCCGAGGAAGAGTAGACCAACTCTTCTACTTGGCGTAGTTGAAGAAATAACATAACAGAAAGCAGTGTAGCCTGTGGCTGAGATGTATTTACAATGCAAGGACTGTGTGGACGACAATCTTCTCACATTTTTCGGAAAATCAGCATACACTTTTTCCTCATCTGTACAAACTTGAAAAGACAACTTGCTATACTTCTGCGACAAGTGCTAGCAGCGAGCACAATTTCAGCATGGCAGATTGTTTCATAGAACTGGCAATGACTGAACTTCACAACTGAATTACACAATTGACTGACTCATACCATAGACTCAATATTGTTTCTTTACAGAGATGCCGAAAAACTCACAAAATGTGTCTAATCAATACCAAAATGAAAGTGAAAAATTCACATCTTGTTTAATATATTCAAGTCAAAACACACGTTTTCTGTTTCATTCCCAGGTACGGCAAGAATTTTAGGCTACGTCAGTCTTATTTGGACTGCCTCAATATTTAAGTAAATGTTAATCAAAATAGTGTTCAAACATTGTTTGTTATCTTTACTTATAGAGCGTGTTTTGTGTATGGTTTGGTCAGTGCTTTTATCATTTTACTTTGGACCAGATTTGTTCATTTTTAATAACTGCTAGCAGGTGCAGTTAGAAAAAGAGCCACCGTATGAATCTCTGCTGCACACTGTGACGATGCGGGATGCCCTATGCTCCCATCTCCGTTTTGGGAGCTCTTGAACCTAAAACCGTCGGTAATGTCACCAGATGAGCAGTGAAGACATCAACGAAGCAAAGGGATGGTGCAAAAAAGTGCAAGAGTGCTTTTATTTAAAAACAGTCACAACGAAGTGTTCAAATAAATAGTGCAGTGCTTCAAACGTTATTAAATAAATAAATAATCCATTAAAAAGGTAAAAATCCCAGGCGTTAAAACAAGATTAAAATCCTACTGACAACATTGGGGTCACACCAGCCAAGCTCTGCTCCTTCCCAGTCTCTCCAACTCACCCAAGGTATATTTAGCAGGAAAGACTTTAGCCACCGCGGTCTTCATTCTATCGACCCTCATGATGGCTGCCTCTGCCGGTGTCTGCCTGACCGCTTGGGGTCCGTTGTCCTCCTGTCTTTCTTCTCGCACTCTAAGTCATCTCTCGGATCCCTAGGGCGGACTTTTTCCCGATCATACCCACTCTATTAAAATCCTCAGTGGGAGTGATCCTGTCCTATGAGCATCGATCACTTGCTCCATCTGGGACCCCTGACCGTGCTGACCTCTCTCTTTCACAGCGAGCTGGCGCATTCACTCTTTCCCCAATGCTGCTTTTTCGCTCTCTCCCTCTTCCTTTCTTTTACCATTCTTTTTCTCTTCCGCCTTGCACTTCTCCTATTTATTATGGGGAAGTGGCTCAGGTGTGGCAATTGGCAGCTGCCGGCTTCAATTACAGATGCAGCTGATTCCTCACCTGTGCACATAAGCAAGAAAACGCCCGCCTCATGCAGCGTCCAGGAACCGCTCCAGCCACACTACCGCGCCCCCTCTTTAAGCCGCGAGTGAGGCGATCATTTATTTAAAAACTGGGCTTTTATTCTGAGCCATGGACCCGCTATATCACATACACATAAAGGACAATTATGGTATAGCGACACCAGAACTTTCACGCCAAAAACACCACAGGGTATGACATTAAATCTGAAATGTTTGACACATTTAAGAAAAACAGATAGCTTATTTTTGGTCATAATTTAAAAAGATTCAATGTTTTTGAATCCTGGAAATCTCCTCTCAAGACTCTTAAAGCTGAAAACATTATTCTTACGTTTTCATGCATATTTTTTTGAATATCGATTCTAACTTATTTTTCAAGTATTTTTAGTCAGTGTTCTGCCAGGTGCACACAAGTGGGCTCTGTCACTTGCATATTGCAGGTAATCCATCATTAGGTCTTTATTTTATTGAGGACATTCTATGGAAACTGCCATCTAAAAGCACTTTACTCTACACATTAACTGCATTAGAAGAACATTTAACATTGGGATTAAAATATGACGTTGCCATGTGCTTTGTGGCAATTGGGAACGCATTTAAGTGCATTATAGACAGAGCAATAATGTTCAAATGGCAGGGCTGCAAAATAAAACTTCAAGAGAATTGTAGAGAAGTGAGGAGAAATAAGATTGAAGTGAGAATTAGCAAATATGCTATTGTGCCGATCACAACTGTTATCTACACTGGCAGAACAAACAAGCCTGCTTAAAGAAGATAATGTGAAGAAAGTCTGGAGCTATTACAAGAAGCAATTTAGCTCATCACTTTGCAATTTTCGGTGTGTATAAATATTCAGCAAATTAATCCTGTTAAAAGAGAGCAAGCAGCAGTTTGAGAAGTGGAGATTACAGGGAAAGCTGTGGAGTGTAAGCACGCCTGTGGAACCTCTCGCAGCCTGACCTACATTTAAAATCTAATCTGAAGGGCACATTAGCATTAGCAGACCCCAAGGGATGAGAGCCAGAACTGACTAACCCAGTCACTCACTGGGATGACATTAAAAGAAAAGGCTGTGGGACCAGAGGTGATGGTGCTCACAGAAGTCAGCACCCAGCACTTGATTTGAAATGGAAGCTAACTCGCTGTGAACCTATAGTTCACGGGCCATACATTTTCCCTCTAGAGAAATGAAAAGGTAGATGACCTCATATTTAATTTGTAATTGCTGTTTACCATTATTCATTTGTGTTTTTCTGATGTTGCCTATTACATTAAGCTGCAGGGTCATAAGCATTTATTATTAGAAGACTACAATAAAGGACATGTGCCTTTGGTGACAATTCTGCGTCTGTGTCACAGAGATCCACATCAACACTGTCTGCCTGTGGGTCTCCTCCTAACCTAACAGTACTGTTGGCTAACACTCTTGAGGTGTATTATAGCAAATATTTGAAAGGATGGCATGTGACAGGAGTAGAGCACAGAAAAAGTATTCAAACAGTGAAAAGGAGAGAAGAGCATCCTCAGACAAAATATGCAATGTTTGGGAAGGGTGCCAGTGAGGAGGAAAATAAGTAAATGCTGGAAATGCCAAATCCACCTCAGAGAGATACAGTAGGTTGGCAAGAGGATGATAGAATGTAGCCAGCTCAGACGTGTGAGCATGCTTCCCTTTTATTGTACCTTAATTAACAACAAACTTGCACTAAAAAGGACAAAAGATAGGCAACCCCAGTGGAAATCAAGGGTCTTAAGGGCAAAACAAAAAGAAAGAGACCAATATTTATTCCAGAAAACAACAAGAGCAGCTAATAACTGTCTTGAACTTGAGTGTATCCTTGTGGTGAAGTGCATCCAGAGTCTGTGGCAGATCTGTGCAAGTATCAGTGTTTTAAATAAAGTAGTGCAGCTGAGACTTCATAGGAGTAGATGTGCAGGAGTAAAGCCATCCAGCCATGGGGAACCTAATGGGGACATTGGTCAATTGCTCTTTACATGCAAGGGTGCAGTCAGCACAGTCATCCCTCGTTGAGGCCACATACATCATTTAGTGCACCTGTCTTCATAGGGTTGTAAAAAGGACTGACTATGTCAGAACACAGAGAAAACAAGAAACCAAGGGAGAGAAAAACGTGGAGAAAGTGACCGCAGGATTGGGGGGGTTGGACCATTGCCTTGAAAAGGACGTGAACCTGTTGGAGCACCCTGTGGTAGAGCAAGAGAAATGAGACTCCAGGGGAAGATCAGCAAGGAATTGAGGTGATTGTGGTATTTAGGGGGTCCGGCTAAACCTACGGAGGAGCAGGATGAGGGAAATGGACTCAGACTGCCCTCCACTTGGACATAAGCTGGATGGTGGACTACCTTTGTCGGTGTCTAAACCTACTGAATAGACCTGTGTGAGAGAGCAGGGGAGACAAAAGACTGGAGCATTGAAAATGAGTTGGATGAAAGTTGATCCTGAGTTTTCGTTTACCCCTAATGTTATCTATTTATTTATTTATATTTATTTTTTGGTTTTATCTTCCTCACCTAAACATTGATTTTATGAATGATTCGTTGAAGACTATATTTAAAACACCACATTTTTGATGCTGTTACGTCCATAAAACGTAATCCTTAATACGAAGTGAGAAAATAGATTTGAAAACCAAACAAATCCAACAAGAAACAGGAATCACACAAACTCCACTGTAGACAAATGATTTGCATCCCTAGGCCTTCTCAACTTACTTATATAGTCAGTGGGAGGGCCGAAGAGTGATGACATCAGATGGTCCCGCCTCTTTGAGCTCCACCCACAAAGTTCACGGTATTATGTTTCTGTTTGCTTATGTTCTGTATTCTCTGTAAACTATGCCATGTCTGTGAAGAAATAACTTTAGCTTGAAAAATCCTTTTAAGTTTCTTTTTATGTCTTCTTTGTTTAATTTGAAGCACTGTCTGTGTTTATTATATTTCATTTATTTAATGTGTATTATTTTTCATTAGTGTGTAGTTATGTCTAATGGAAAGGCCGTTGGTCCAGATGACATAGCTGTGGAAGCATGGAGGTGTTTAGAAGAGATGGCAGAGGAGTTTTTAACCAGATTGTTTAATGGTAACTTGGAAAGTGAGAAGATGACTGAAGGGTGGAGAAGAAGCGTACTGGTGCTGATATTTAAGAATAAGGGGTATATGCAGAACTGTAGTAACTACAGGGAGATGAAATTGATGAGCCACAGCATGAAGTTATGGGAAAGAGTAGTGGAAGCTACAGTTAGGTCCATAAATATTTGGACAGAGACAACTTTTTTCTAATTTTGGTTCTGTACATTACCACAATGAATTTTAAATGAAACAACTCAGATGCAGTTGAAGTGCAGACTTTCAGCTTTAATTCACTGGGGTGAACAAAACAATTGCATAAAAATGTGAGGCAACTAAAGCATTTTTTTAACACAATCCCTTCATTTCAGGGGCTCAAAAGTAATTGGATAAATTAAATAACTGGAAATAAAATGTTCAATTCTAATACTTGGTTGAAAACCCTTTGCTGGCAATGACAGACTGAAGTCTTGAACTCATGGATATCACCAGATGCTGGGTTTCCTCCTTTTTAATGCTCTGCCAGGCCTTTACTGCAGTGGCTTTCAGTTGCTGTTTGCTTGTGGGCCTTTCTGTCTGAAGTTTAGTCTTCAACAAGTGAAATGCATGCTCAATTGGGTTAAGATCAGGTGACTGACTTGGTCATTCAAGAATTTTCCACTTCTTTGCTTTAATAAACTCCTGGGTTGCTTTGGCTGTTGTATGTTTTGGGTATTTGTCCATCTGTATCATGAAACGCCGCCCAATCAATTTGACTGAATTTAGCTGGATTTGAGCAGACAGCATGTCTCTGAACACCTCAGAATTCATTCGGCTGCTTCTGTCCTGTGTCACATCATCAATAAACACTAGTGTCCCAGTGTCACTGGCAGCCATGCACGCCCAAGCCATCACACTGCCTCCGTTATACAGATGATGTGGTATGCTTTGGATAATGAGCTGTTCCATGCCTTCTCCATACTTTTTTCTTGCCATCATTCTGGTAGAGGTTGATCTTGGTTTCATCTGTCCAAAGAATGTTTTTCCAGAACTGTGCTGGCTTTTTTAGATGTTCTTTAGCAAAGTCCAATCTAGCCTTTCTATTCTTGAGGCTTATGAGTGGCTTGCACCTTGCAGTGCACCCTCTGTAATTACTTTCATGCGGTCTTCTCTTTATGGTAGATTTGGATATCAATACACCTCCCCCCTGGAGAGTGTTGTTCACTTGGTTGGCTGTTGTGAAGGGGTTTCTCTTCACCATGGAAATGATTCTGCGATCATCCACCACTGTTGTCTTCCATGGAAGTCCAGGTTGCTGAGTTCACCAGTGCTTGCTTTCTTTCTCAGGATGTACCAAACTGTAGATTTTGCCACTTGTAATATTATAGCAATTTCTCTGATGGGTTTTTTCTGTTTTCGCAGCTTAAGGATGGCTTCTTTCACCTGCATGGAGAGCTCCTTTGACCGCATGTTGTCTGTTCACAGCAAAATCTTCCACATGCAAGCACCACACCTCAAATCAACTCCAGGCCTTTTATCTGCTTAATTGATAATGACATAACGACGGACTTACCCACACCTGCCCATGAAATAGCCTTTGAGTCAATTGTCCAATTACTTTTGAGCCCCTGAAATGAAGGGATTGTGTTAAAAAAATGCTTTAGTTGCCTCACATTTTTATGCAATTGTTTTGTTCACCCCACTGAATTAAAGCTGAAAGTCTGCACTTCAACTGCATCAAAGTTGTTTCATTTTAAATTCATTGTGGTAATGTACAGTACCAATGTTAGAAAAAAAAGTTGTCTCTGTCCAAATATTTATGGACCTAACTGTATGTAAAGGATGTGATGATTTGTGAGCAGCAGTATGGATTCATGCCAAGAAAGAGCACCATAGATGCGATGTTTGGTCTGAGGATGTTGATGGGGAAGTATAGAGAAGGCCAGTAGGAGTTGCATTGTGTCTTTGTGGACCTGGAGAAAGCATATGACAGGGTGCCTCGAGATGAGTTGTGGTATTGTATGAAGAAGTCAGAAGTGGCAGAGAAGTATTTAAGAGTTGTACAGGATATGTACGAGGGAAGTGTGACAGTGGTGAGGTCTGCGGTCGGAGTGACGGATGCATTCAAGGTGAAGGTGGGATTACATCAGGGATCGGCTCTGAGCTCTTTCTTATTTGCAATGGTGATAGACAGGTTGACAGACAAGATTAGACATGAGTCCCCGTGGACTATGATGTTTGCTGATGACATTGTGATCTGTAGCAATAGTAGGGAGCAGGTTGAGGAGACCCTGGAAAGGTGGAGATATGCTCTAGAGAGAAGAGGAATGAAGGTCAGTAGGAACAAAACAGAATACATGTGTGTGAATGAGAGGGAGGTCAGTGGAATGGTGAGGATGCAGGGAGTGCAGTTGGTGAAGGTGGGTGAGTTTAAATACCTAGAATCAACAGTACAGAGTAATGGAGAGGTGGAAGAGATCTGAAGAAGAGAGTGCAAGCAGGATGGAATGGGTGCAGAAGAGGATCAGGAGTAATTTGTGACAGATGGGTATCAGCAAGAGTGAAAGGGAAGGTCTATAAGACATAGGGAGACCAGCTGTGTTATATGGGTTGGAGACAGTGGCACTGACCAGAAAGCAGGGAACAGAGCTTTAGGTGGCAGAGTTAAAGATGTTAATATTTGCATTGGGTGTGACAAGGATGGATAGGATTAGGAACGAGTACATTATAGGGTCGGCTCAGGTTAGAGATAAAATTAGAGAGGTGAGATTGCGTTGGTTTGGACATGTGCAGAGGAGAGATGCTGGGTATTTTGGGAAAAGGATTATAAGGATGGAGCTGGCAGGCAACAGGAAAAGAGGAAGGCCTAAGAGAAGGTTTATGAATGTGGTGAGAGAGGACATGCAGGTGGTGAGTGTGACAGAGCAAGATGCAGAGGACAGAAAGATATGGAAAAAGATGATCCGCTGTGGTGACCCCTAATGGAAGCAGCCAAAAGAAGAAAAAGAAGTGTGTAGTTATGTCTGTATATGTAGTCAAATAATATCTCAGTTTACGTGGAGCTTGTAGGAGGTCCCCCAGGAGGTGTGGCCACCTGTCCACATTTTTTCAAAGTTTTGTGAAAAGGAGTAAACATTGACCCTCCATATCCCATCAGTTGGTAAGCCCCTAGTGTTGGTTGATGTGGCATGCACAACGTCAAGTCCTTCTCAGTATTTTTGCTGGAGGCACATATTGGTTTACTCTTTATCATAAGGCTGTAATTTCCTGTACAAAATACGATCCAAAAATAAATGAGTGTTTTCAGGTCTAAAAGGCCAGAAACCATAAAAAGCTTGTGTCAAAAAATATATAATACTGAGTCAGGACACACTTGATAAAAAAAACTGAAGTGACTTCATAGTGCTCATAAGTAATTCATATGAAAACAAAACTCAAAAGAAAAAAAAATCCTTTAATCATAGATTTTTTTATTATGTGAGTTCTGCCAAGGCAGTGTGATGACATAACAGGTCATGAGCCATAAGACATGAAGCATAAAAAGACAACAAACACAAGAAAAAATGATCACATATTAATGGCGGTGTATTACAATCATTGTTAACATTTTGTGTTATTGTGAAGCTGTATAATAGCCATGCATTATAATAATATCTTAACTATTTCCTTAACTGTGGTTATTACTGTAAACACAGTGATATGCTAGCAGTTTCAAACAATTGTAACACATTATTATTATTACTGTCAGTATTACTTTTGTTAAAAATCCAGACAAATGTAATATTTCAAGGTAAATTATCAAAGACATTTCCAAATATCATAATAATAAACTGTTATTTTTATTACATGTCCTCTTTGATTATTAACAAGAGCAGAAGTGGAGTAAACTCCATAAATAAAGATCTCCTGTTGCCTTCCCAATTCCATTCACTCAGTTGTGCTTCTTCTGAAAGACCAATCCATCAATCTTTAGATAGCTGCAATCTGTTTCCAGTGGTAGCGTGGGGCCAATCAGTCAGCAGTGCCATCAGAACCTTGTCACAGTCTCTTTATTGCCTGAATTTAGGCAGCAAGATAGAGGTGCTGTCACCATAAAATCAATAATTCTTTCTGCACTCGACAAGATTATATATATATATATATATATATATATATATATATATATATATATATATATATGAGAGGTTTTATTAAATTGTTGCTTGTCATTAAAGAGCAATATACCTTGAATCATTGCCAAAAAAGATTCATGTCAGCTTTACCTCAATAAATATATATTTTTTTAACTATGTAGGTTCACTTCACCAGTATTTAAAGCAATCTGTTAAAATTTCATATTAAAAATTAACCTTACAAGGTAGAAAGCTATTTTTTGTATTATTATTGATTAGTTAGAGATTTCCACTTTAATTTAAATGGTGAGGCAGGAATAAAATCCAATTTGATATCAGCGTATAAAAAGACAAGTCATCACTTTGCTACAACAAGAAATGACACAAAATCAAGAGCTCAGGGATAGGAAAGGAGTCCGAAGTTACAAGGCCCCCAGATTTGATTATCTACTTGCTACTGATATGGATACACATTGTCATCATTTCAGTTTCTGGGGCTCAGCAAGATGATGGCAGTCTATTAGATTACGTTGACTAGAATTTGACTTATTCTGTAGGATTATTTGAACATATAACTATCAGACATTTACGCTGCCTTATGGGAGGAGCAAGCTGAATGTAATTGGCTGTTTGGGGCAAGTTTTCTTCTAGAAACATTTTTATTTTTTCTGTTAAGGTAGCAAACTCCTGTAACTTATCAACACAGATGTAAAATGTTAGCACACTCAAATTATGTTAAATACAAATTGAAACACCATCATATAATGGCCCTCATTCCATCATGCCTAGATATTTTAAAGACATGTCTAGATATAATTAAACTATCTGTCTATCCATTATTTGTTTGCATGGCAGCAGCCAATCCTGGCAGTATCGAGCACAAGTCAGGAACTAACTATTGCGAGGTACACTCACCCAAACACATCCACATTTACATGAATAGGACAAAAGCATGGTGGGGCGGGGCCTGGGGGCGGTATGGGGGGGGGGCTGGGTGTACAAACTTGGCTCAAACACAAAGCAAAGGGTTTTGGTGTGGGGAATCGTTCAGATATTAGGTGATTTTAGACGTGGTGTCAGAATCACAGTTGTTGGTCACTGCTCTTTTTAATATGCATAAACAATCTGGAGAAGAATATAATCAAGAACCTTGTTAACTTTGCAGATGACATCACACTAGGAGGAAGGGCATTTACTGTACATTCAGCTAAACTGCTATAGAGGGTCTTGGATGGCATACAGGCTTTGGCAGATTTGTAGCAGGTGAAATTTAATGTAAGTAAATGTAACAAATTTCATATAGGAAGTAAAAATGTTAGATTTGAATAAACAATGGGAGGTCTGAAACTTGAAGAGAAGAACCTTATGAGAAGAGCCTATGAGTCATTGCAGGCTCATCACTAAATACATCCAAAGTGCACAGAAGCAGTTAAGGTAGCGTTGGAATGCAAACTAAGTTGTTAAGGTAGCACTGGGATGCATGACAGGACTCATTAAACCAGGCAAGAGATCAACCACAACCAAAATTCTAACCAAGGGCCATAATTGAAAACAGAAACAATAACTCAAGAGCTGTGAAGTCAAAAGAGAAAATTAAGATAGCAAATGTGCAAAGATTTCATTCAGAATCCATCAAATTCAGTTAAGCATGGCTCCATCATGCCACTACTTAGACCATTGCATTAATGACATAATTCACGGCAGCTGCTGGACCACTCTTCGTGGTAAACACAAATCTCACCAACTATGGAAAAACCTAGTACGTCAAGTTTTCTGCAAATTGAGAAAATGATGTTGCCCCTGTAATTAACAATCTCTAAATTCAATTTGTCCTGAGATTCACGTACATAATATTGTTTTTTCATGAAACAACAAAAACCTGCCATTTAAATTGCGCAGTCACAGCATTTAAATCATGTGATCCTTTCGTCATTGGTCAATGGTGTTGCTAGGCTTTTGTCTTGCATTATGTAAAATACTGTGTTCATACTAGCTTCTTCCATCGTGCTATGACCGGAATGAAGACATATTTGGCCATCACCACTACCTTATAACATCAGGAAAGACCTAGTAACTTCAAAAACTAAAAAATCTCAACTTTGAAAAAAATGGCAGTTACGAGTTTTTTCATTTTACATGAGAGATGTGAAACAACTACCACAGCACAAAATGGTGACAACTGGAAGTAAACAAAAATAAGAAAGAACCATTTAAAAATAAATGATATACTCATGCAAAGAAATAAAATATGAAAACAAGGAGAAAAATCATGAGTCAGGAAAGGAATCATGACAGAAGCAATAAAGAAAGCTAATGTGTGAAAAGAAGAATGGAGGAAGGCAGCCTTTTCAGGGCACTGCATCACCCGGGGACGCTAGGTGGCAGCTCCCCTGGATGGCAACAGTTCCCCGGATTCACTCAGGGCATCCTGGGACATGGAGTCCGTTTCTTCAGCCTTGTTGGGTGCCATGGATGCCGCCAGGGGGAGCTCACAAAGAACCTGGGGACTCCTATTGTTACAACAACCCAGAAGTACTTCGGAGTCACGAGGATGGAAGCCCGCAGTACTTCCGGGCTACTTGAGAATGGATGATATGGTGTTGAACCCGGGAGAAACACTTCTGGGTCATGGAATATTTATAGGACTGGTGAAGACCCAGCAAAGGGTGCCGGAGTTGGGTGGTAGAGTCACGGAGCTGCTGGGAGGAGTGGAGGATTGTAATTATTGTATTGATTATTGATTATTCTTTTTTATTATTGTTATTGGAGAATTGAGGAGTGTGCGGTGCTTTGTGCACTATATTGAAGAAAATTATAATTCTTCTTGGTGATTTTAAACGAGTGTCCTGGACATCTGTCTGTGGGGTTTCACAGGGCAACAGTGCCTCTAGCATCCACAATGGTTTGTCAGAAATGCAAGTGTGCAGCATGCATTATGGGTTTGGGATCAAGTGAAAATATGGAGAAGTACAGTATGTGAGTGTAACACCTGTACTAAGAGTGTATCTTAGAGTGGAGAGCAACTTATCCAAAGGATACTGATGTCACTTCCGCTGGACCTAACAACTGTCTCACCTCTTCCTCCTCTGTCTCCATAAGAACCACCTGACACTCAGAGTCTCCATCCATATTGACCAGGAGCTTGCCAAAGATGGAAGATCCTGAGAATGAGCATCCTGTTATATGTCATGAGTGAGATGAAAAGCTTTTTCCTTGTTTTTCTGTATTTCATCCAAAAACAATATGGTTATAAACTGGGAAACCCACCTGGTGCTCCAAGTCTTCTTTTGTCTTTACAGTATATTATTTATAGGTTATATAACACAATGTGATGAATATAAGTCAAGGAAGGCTATGCTTAAGTGATATAACACACTAGTGAAGCCACACCTGGAGTATTGTGTGCGGAATTGATCTCCATATAAAAAAAGACATAGCAGTGTTAGAGAAAGTCCAGAGGAGAGCAGCTAGGCTAATTCTGGGACTGAGAGGTATGAGCGATGAGGACAGAACTGAAGGAGTTGAACCTTTTCAGTTTAAACAAACTGAGATTAAAAGGTGTCATAATCAAAGTGTTTTAACCCTTTAACCGCCAACTCCCTAAATATTCCCCACGCCAGGCGAAATCTGAACAATTTTCGTTTTTTTACTTTTTTACATTTTTTTTACATTTTTTACATTTATTCAAGCAGTATTGACCACTAAATGTTGTGCAAGTTCTAGAAATGGGCAAACACATAATAAAACACAAAATGTACCTTTTCTCAGGCTTCTGGATTTATTGTCTACTACAAAACGGAACAGTCAAAAGTAATTCAAAAGTCAAAAGTAGTTCAGTCAATCATAATTTCATTCCCAGTATTTGAGTTTGCTGTGCCACAGGACAAAGCAGGGAACTGCACAAAGTCCTGGATTGCTGGGACACTTTGAGCAGAAGGTCTTGACGTCTCTACGCTGACCCTTCTTTGAACAGACACGACAGTGTTTTTCTGAAAGTCCAAAGTCCTTACATTCATCTGGCAACACTGCTGAAATACTACTCATAGGATCCTCTTTGCCAGTGTATACACGAAATCTATAAATGTAACCTGAATTCTCAGCTAAGCAAAACATCTTGATACCAAACCGTGCCCTTTTCAATGGTAGATACTGTCGAAACTGTAAGCGGCCCTTCCACAACAATAAACTTTCATCAACTGCAACTGACGGTCCTGGCTTGTAGGGCAACTGAAATGCTTCAAATAAATGATCAATCAAAGGACGTAGCTTGAACAAGCGGTCGCGGTTTGGATCTTTCTTATCTGGCTCATTTCTGTTGTCATTCAAATGAAAGAATTTCAGCAGCAAAGAGAATCGGTTACGTGTCATGACAGCTGCAAAAATAGGTGTTGCATACATAGGATCTGTAGACCAGTACATCTCAATATCTGATTTTCTGATTATTCCCATCAACATCAAAATCCCAATGAATTTTTTCATTTCGTTTTCATCAGTGTCAAACCAAGCACGAACACGGGAATGTGGAGGTAAATTGGGATTTTTCTCAATAAACTGTGCTGCATACAGATTTGTCTGATGAACAAAATGTCTGATCAAATCAGGTGACACAAACAGCTCATAAAACTGCTCAGCAGTGTAATTGTTTACATCAACAATAAAGCCACACGTTGCCTCAAACGGATGCAGAAAAGGTAGTTCACCTCGGGCAGCAGTCCAGTTGAGATGCTGGGGATACACCCACTCATCGCCGTCATCCGATGCGTCTTCATTCACAGTATCAAGCAGCGCACGTTGCTGCTCATCATTGTTGCTAAAATCTTCTTCAGAACTGCTACAATCATGATCAGAACTGTCCAAAATCGCCTGCAAAGCCTCACTTGAAGTCAGTTTACGTTTCGCCATATTCACAGCTTTCACTTTCGAATCACATCACGTGATCGGCCAATACAAGCGCAGAGTTGTCGAAATACAACGTAGTAATAATACCCACGCCAAACTGTCAGTTGTACTACGTGCCAGGCATTCACATAACCACAGGCAAATGTGCCGGATAATTCCGGCAGTATGACGTTAGCAATAAAACAACGGTGCCGGATATATCCGGCAGAGGGCGGTTAAGGGGTTAAATTGTGACAGGAATTAGTACAGTGGGCTCCAATTATTACTTTAAAATAATTTCTACAAAAAGAACATGGGGACATGGTTGGAAACTACAGATTTCAGGCAAAGAACCATAGACACATGGAATAAAGTACCAAGTAGTATGGTGGAGAGTAGAACTTTAGGAACCTTCACAGCTTGACTTGATGTTATTTTGGACAATCTAGAGGAATAGGAGGGAAACTTGTTGGGCTAAATGGCCTATTCTTTCC
Organism: Erpetoichthys calabaricus; assembly: GCF_900747795.2. NCBI lineage: Eukaryota > Metazoa > Chordata > Cladistia > Polypteriformes > Polypteridae > Erpetoichthys > Erpetoichthys calabaricus. Next base: position 165,221,045 of record NC_041402.2, on the reverse strand, counting down.
AGAATTGTTATAATGCTCTATCCTAAGCTACGTGTCTTTCAGATATGGATAGAAAATATAAATACCTGTTGAAAAAAATGTTCAAACATTGGAGGAACATAGAAATATATACTGTAGAACTCATACAGACAACACCTGGACTGGGATTTGAAAATATAAATGAAATAAATTCAGTTGAATATAAAATATATAAATATTGTTGACATATTTTTATGAGATCTCACTAACAATAATGAGAATTTTAGAACTGCCATTAAATACCTAAAATATTGAAATGCAGACTCCATAACTATCAGCTCCACCCATCATGTCACACCTGAAAGATAAATGACAACATCTCCCTGAGTCATGGGATCAAGAAGACAAAATGGTAATTTTTCATTAATACGTTGTAAGTAAATTACTTCATTCACACTCTGTGTGCAAACGCAGACATCTGTATTGGGACTAGCATTGTCAGACAATGGGTAAAGTGCTTCAAAGAACAGAACGTTCTGTCGATATCACTGAAAAACCCCACAAGTTATTGGCAAATTGCCGCAATGACCTGATTTCCACCATAGTCTGCTTCAGCCAGCAATTTTAACTAATACAGATTTTAACTTTCCATTGGGCACATTTTTCAACATTTTATCTTTTAAGAAGTACCAAAGCCATAGGCCCCCTCATAAACAACAACTAAGAATTGCACAAACAATGCAATTTTTACATCACTTGAATTGGATTCTGATGTCTATGAAAGCTGTTTCAGCTACCACAGGCCTGATGGGATTCAGTTTTTATTTATTGTAGTAAAGAAAATAAGGCAGCAGACAAGAAAAAGGTTTGGAAATGGCCACCCCGTACACTGAAAAAAATAAAAGAAACACGTCTTTACAGATTGGTGTTCACAACTGAACTGAACTAACAGGGTGAGTCTGTTCTAAAAGTATGGTGGATAGGAGGGAGAGGTGGAGTCAGAGTGGCTGGAACAGGAACTGATGTGGCAGGAAGGTGAGTTCTGGGTACCGGAAGTGATGTCATCCGGGTTGGCCTGAAGTGATGTTAGTGGGCGGAGCCGTGTTGATGTCACTGAGAGGCAGGGCCTTCGGCTTAACTGCAGAGGAACAAGAGGAGAGAGCATCAGGTAAGAGCGCCAACCCCCAGTCTGGCTGATGAAAAATACTATTTGAGCCTGTAAACTGTCCCCTATGGGCACATGTGTGACACTGATATTGTAAATTTCTATTAAAAAACATGTACTTTATGTATTTTACTCAGGGGTACAACCAGCATGTTTTGAAGTTTATATAGAAGAGTGTTTTTGGCCCAGTATTGGTGTACCTCAGTTGGTGTTGTACTTATGAGCAAAGTGCTTTACTTTAGTCTGCCGAGAATATGACGTTGTGCCATGAAGACAGAGCTCTTTATTATAAACCCATTGTGTCCCTCTCCCCTAAAGACATGACTGCTTTACTTTACTCCACCACACCCAGCCTGGTTCTTGAAAATGGAGTACTTTACTTTAGTCCGCACTCACTATACTGTATATTGTCACTCTTTAGGACCATGCCGTCAGAGGCTCCAATGTAACACATCTTCTCCAGCCCTCCACATATTATTATATTGTGTTATCACTGTTATTTTTGCATATGGCGCATAGTTCCACAAATATTTAATACTAAAATGCAAGACTTGTCTCTTTGTTGAAGTAAATAAGCAAAAATAATAAAATGCTCCCTAACCCTAACCCCACTTGTTACATCTTGCATACATTTTTCTAACTTCTTTTCTTATTATAATCAGACCTAAGTTTTTTATGGGTGGACACCTAAAATTCTTCTTGATGCAATGTTCTGCTGAGCTCCATTTCGAGCTGTTTGGCTTCTTCAGTAAATATCAGTTATCTGCCTTCTTCGTCAAACACATAAAAACTGCATCCATCTCCCCTCATTTCGCATGGGGCACAGAAGTGGCAGAGGATTTAAGCTGATTACTGTTTCCATTTCATTTGAGGATCCACTCTCTAATGGTTTTATACAGCACATCACAGCAAAAATTCATCTAACACAACTTAATTTACAGAGTTAGAAGAAAAAGAAAAACTTAAGAAAAACTGCTAACAATCCCGACAAGTGTCAGAAGCTGCTGTTTGATTTGGAAAGGCAATAAAGTTTTCAAACCAAAATAAATATAAGAGCTGGACAAAAGTCAAATACTTGTTGTTCATCTGCTGTTAGGACTTTGCACATGAGCACCATAACAAGATCATTTAAAGCACAGAAAAGAAGGCAGTGAAATATATAAAAGGCATAGACTAAAATCATCCAGTTTTATTTTAAATGGTGTTCTCAGTCAATAAAGTGTTCTTACAGTGAAAATCAAGAACAAAATGACAACTGCAGTGACCTGGAGAATACAATTAACTATTGTGTTTTCAGACACACTTTCTCCATTATACAGCACTGGCTACAATTTAATCGTTACCACTCGGACTAGTCTGTGCATCTTTAATGTGACTGAGAAACTGAGTGTGCACAAAATGCCCATTTTTCCATTTTCCATACAGACAATGACTTAGGTTGAGAAATTAACCTTATAGGTGTAACTGCTATGCCACATTACTATTCTCTTTCAGTTTACATTTCCAGTATTTAATGGAGATGTAAGTCGTGAAGCCACTATGACAAGTAACTTTAAAATTAAACCAATCACTTGTTTCCCAAATCTGCGTATTCTGTTTCCATTATTGTGGCAAAAGAGCCTATCACAATGAAAACATACAGGATGGCAGCTCATCAAACTTGAACAGGTCACATAGCTTGCCTGTGTGAAAACTATAAAAAATTCTGTGGACAAATTGCAAAATATCCTGATCCTGTAAGGCTCTGTGTGGAGTTTGTAACAATAGATAGATAGATAGATAGATAGATAGATAGATAGATAGATAGATAGATAGATAGATAGATAGATAGATAACAAAACTATATAATACAAGCCGTGCACCGCGGCTCCGGCTGAGTATTAGTGAAAAAGGACAGTGAGGAGGGCCCTGCCTGGCTCCATACTCCTGACATCACACTTCCCCTTCCCTCGGCCCGCAAGCCTCTGCCTCAGATTAGTGCAAATATATCGTTCCTGCAAGTGAACTATGATTCTTAGGGCATTGAGAGAAGTCACAAAGTCAATCAGAATGTTCAAGCAATTTATAGAAAAACCAGATCTAAATCCATTAAGTAGTTCTCTCGTTCGCTAAGTGGAGCTAAGGAACACGCCCCAAGGCTGGCACGTGAGTAAGGAGGTCCCCATCCCCCTCCCCTTGGCCCACTGCATGTCTCTCAGATTAGTGTAAATAAATCAGTACAGCAAACAAACTATGATACATAGCACAATAAGAGAAATCACAAAATCAACCAGAATGTTCAAGCAAATTATAAAAAAAAACAACAATCTAAATCTGTTAAGTATTTCTCTGGTGAAAAGCGGACAGACATACAGACAGACATTGGATTTTATACATATAGAGATATAAATATATAGATATGAAAGGCATTATATAATAGATAGATAGACAGATAGCACTTTATTTGTCCAAAAAGGAAAATTTATCCTTTTACAGATGTTCAAGAAATATTATAACAACCACCCTTAAATACATTCAAGAATGACTAATAAGAAAGAAAAACTTCTGAACCGGCCAAAGATAAGAGAACAGTGAGGTGCTTTAAAGGTGTATTGCAGTTGGTATTAAGGAGCCCCAGTAGTGTTTCCTGACACACTTCTTCTGAATTATTTGTTGGCTAAATGTCCTCAGTGTTAGTGTGTCAGAGGGAGGATGTGCAGCATTGTTCATAATGGCACTCAATTTTGTTCTTTTCTGCTACTTCCAGTTGGTCCAGAGTGTGTCCCATAACTGAGTCTGCCTTCTTAGAAGGCTTGTTAATTTGGTGGGCATCTCTTGTAGTGATGTTACCAGCCCAGCACACCACAGCATAGAACATTCCACTGGCCATCAAAGAGCTACAGTACATGTAAAGGATGTTACTATTGTGAACATGGTGAACCCGGCCCCAAAAGCATGTGGCCGTTCCTCCGAAACCCCCTAATAAACAGTGATACAATGGGAAACAAATACAGCTTTTCATCTCCTCTTTGCAGATCGGCTGGTTGCTGCTGTGCCGCATGTTCTGTATGCCACATGCGGTTTCAAACATTTAAAAGACCGCACCCCGGCTGTCCTAGTATCTCACTGCCTTGTCTCTCTTCCCCTAGGCATCCTCTGCTTTATTCTTTATGCTTTATTATGCTGTATTCAAATAAAGTTTCTGTTTCTTGAAAACCCTGAATGAACCAGTGCAACTTTCTGACCCAAGCGTGACACTATCCTAATTAAAGGAGCACAGCCTCCTAAGAAAAAAAGGGTCTGCCTTTCCCTTTCTTATATAGTTCCCCTATGTTACAAAACCAGTTCAGCTTGTTACTGATGTGGACCCCCAGGTACTTGTGGCACTGCACCACCTCTATATCCACTCTCTGAATAGTAATCTGGTGCCGCAGTGAAAGTCAAGAGCCAGTTTCTTGGTTTTGTTGATGTTGACTTGCAGACACTTCCCCAACTGACTCCTCTACTTTGTCTCATGATACTCATGTTCAAATGACACAATGAACAGGTGGATCCTGTAAATTTCACATACAGGCTGTGACTGCACTAGTAATATCATGTAACATGGTAAATAGTTCTCAAACCTGCTTAATCCAATTCAAGGTAGAAGTGGGCTCCCACAGCAAGAACCAACCTTGGACAGAGCACAGTCCATCATGGGGTACACTAATACACACACCAACGCTTTAGGTTTGTTTGTTCACCTAAACCACATGTTTTTGGGGATTTTAGAAGAAACTGAAGTATCCATATAAACCCAGGGATAATGTGCAAACTCCTTAGAGCCAAAGACCTGAACCGAGGATAATGGATCAATAAAGAAGTAACAGTGCTAACCACAACAATACTGTGATGGTCTTGAGCAATTCTGTGTTGTGGTAGCTAGTGCGCTGGTCTTACACCAGGGTCCTGGTTCAGCTCCTGCCTTTTCCTCATTATATGAACCAGAGAATGCCAATAAACCTGCTTGAACGCAAACTGTAAGAAATGTCTGTAATGTATCCTGAGCTTAATACAACTTTTACAACGTATCAATCCAACTCAACAATACTTAAATAAAACACTTGCACCTAATCAAAGAACATTTTCCAAGATAATATCATAACGTATATGTATCCCACACAGCCTGAGCTGTTTAATGCAGTCTGGCTGTTATCCTAGGCTATCCTCTGCATTTTGACCCTGACGCATTCTGTTTGGAGATTAATGTAGTAAAGGTCATTCACTGGCTTTATTGATCCTGGAATCAGCACTGCACAGGCTGCTTGACAGCAATAACACCTGAGTCCAATCATCTCTCATGCTGAATCTGTACTCACCTTTAAAAAAAGCAATGAAGGTGCTCTTGAAATCGGACATCATGAGTCCAAGATTAGAGGGTCTATGTCATGGAGATCTCATCAATCGAAATGTTCACGCTCCACTATTAAAAAGAGTAAACGTAGAAAGAGAATAGCACTAAAGCATTAAAACAGAAATCTAGTTAATCGATATTAAAAGCGAGACTCCAAGTAAAAAGGTAGTTAAGTGACCTTCCCACCATGTTTGATGCATGGTAATTAAGCATCTTTGAAGGCAAAGCATTGATGGCTATTTGAGTGTGTGAGCACGCCTGCCATGGGCATTTCGCTGATTAGCCGCAGTCTGTTTACCCGGCAGTAAGTTGGACCCTGCAAAGTCAGGAAGTGGTTGCAAACCAAAGAACAAAAAATGAGATTTCTAAAATGAGCTATAAATGGAAAATACATGCAGATCCAAATATGTGCAGTAATAAGCCTGCAAGAAAATATATACAGTGCCTTCAGAAAGTATTCAGACCCCTTCACTTTTTACATATTTTGCTATGTAGTAGCCTTATGCCAAAAGTGCTGAAATTATTTTTTCCCCTCATATAACCACACACAATACCCGAGAATGACAAAGTGAAAACAGGATTTTAGGAACTGGGACAATGTAAAAAGTAAAATTTAAGGCCAGTACAAAAAGCGCCAGAGAGTTGGCCGAGTCTTGGCTATCAGATGAAAACGCCATCAACAGACACTTGGACATAAACCCAGCATATGCCAACTTAAGAAGGACATATGCACTTTAATTAAATGATACACCCCCCCCCCCCCCCCTTGATCAAACTGACTTAGTCACCGACACCCACCCCCATCCCCCCCCCCAATACTGAATGTGATGCTATATATTGCCTTTGATTCTTGTAAGTCTAAGCATTATCCTCTGATGAAGACACCTGATAGGGGTTGAAAGCTCAGGAATAAAACTATTTTATGATACGTGATTCGTTTTTTCTCCCTTTGTGAATCTCTAACTGCAAACATTTACAAATGTATTCAAAAATAAAAAAAATGAAATATCTTATCGACCCAAGTATTCGGACCTTTTACTCAGTACTTTATTGAAGTCCCTTTGTCATTGATTACAGCCCAGAGTCTTCTTGGGTATTACATGACACACTTTGCACACCTGAATTTAGGAATTCTCTGCCATTCTACTCTGTTAGTGGACAGCTATTTTCAGGTCTCTACAAGGATGTTCAACTCAAGGACATTCCCAGAGTTGTCCCAAAGCCATGCCCATCATTTTTCAGCCAGTGTTTCTCCCATGGCTGGAGTTCAAGTCGTGTGTTTAATGGGTGGTTCCCCAGGAGGTGGGGTCACCTGCCACTCTCTGCCAGGAACTGCCCACCACTCTTTAAATCCAAAGGGGCTCCCACAGTTCCTGGTGGTTCATTTTAAATGTGCTAGGGAGTGGACTGTTTACTTGTATTTCTATTGTGCTTATTAGTACTAGGGGGATGTACCTTGCCTGAAGAAGGGGCCTAAGATGCCTCAAAAACTTGCATATTGTTATCTTTTTAGTTAGCCAATAAAAGGTGTAATTTTGCTTGACTTCTCACTATTGTGCTTATTGTTATTTCCTGGATTTTTTAACCTGTGCTCTGTTTTTGACTTTACCTTGGGATTCTGTATTGGGACTGTGTCTGCTGTGGGTTGCCTTGTCTTCTCAAGCAGTTCCTTTATTGCTCAACAGATCTTGTTGTGCAGAGCATTTGTGCTAAAAAAAATAAACCTTTCATTTTATAAAGATTCTTTAAGGCCCTTTTGCTTCTAGTCAGGATTTTGATGGTAATCCTCCTAGAGGATTTTGGAAATATTTATGTGACTTATGTGCTTTTGGATTCATAACAATGCTTATGTTGAGTTTTCTTTGTGCTTAGGGTTATTGTCCTCTTGGTAGGGAGATGCCTTTGGCCTGGTCTGAGGTCCAGAACATTTTAGAGCAGACATTTTTAAGGATATCTCTGAACTTTTCTCCATTCAGCTTTCCTTCAGCCCTAACTTGTCTCCCAGTTACTGACAAAAATAACTCAACAGCATGATGCTGCCACCACCAAGCTTCACCACTGGAATGGTATTGTGGGTGTGATGAGCGGTGCCTGGTTTTCTACAGACATGATGCTAAAAATTAAGACCAAACAGTTCAATCTTGGATTCATCAGTCCAGAGAATCTTGCTTCACATAATAATAATAATAATAATAATAATGCATTACATTTATATAGCGCTTTTCTCAGTACTCAAAGCGCTATCCACACAGGGAGGAACCGGGAAGCAAACCCACAATCTTCCACAGTCTCCTTACTGCAAAGCATATTCTGAGAGTTCTTTAGGTGCCCTTTTCAGAAATTTCAAGCAGGCTTTCTTTTGTGGTTTGGCCACTCTGCCATAAAAAAAAAAAAAAAATTAATGGAGTGCTGGAGTGGTGTTGGTTGTTCTTCTGTAAATTTCCCCATCTCCACACAGGTTCTAGTGGAGTACAGAAAGGCTGACCATTGGGTTCTTGGTCTTATCAAGAGTAGTCTCCCAAGATTGATCAGTCTGGCTGGGTGAGCAGCTCTAGGGAGAATTGTGGTTGTTCCGAACGTCTTCCATTTAAGAATTACAGGGGCCATTGTGCTCTTAGTAACCTTCAATGCTGCAGAAATCTTTTGCAGCCTTCCCCAGATATCTGTCTCAACATAATAAATCTAAGCTTTGCAGGCAATTCCTTCGACCTCATGACTTGGATTTTTGCTGACTTGTGGTACTTTCTATAGACAGATATGCACCTTTCCTAATCAGGTCCAATCAATTGAATTGACTCCGAACAAGGTGTAAAAACATCTCAAAGGGTATCAATAGAATGGGAAACACCTGAGCCAAATTTCATGTATCACATCAAAAAGTCTGAAAACTTAACGTGTCAACGTGATGTTTCTGTTTTTAATTTTTAATATTTACAAAATTTCCTAAAATCCTGCTTATGCTTTGTCATTCTGGGGTATTAAGCGTTGTTTGATTTGGGAGAAAATGATTTTAAATCATTTTAGCAAAATGAGTAAAAGGTAGAGGATGTCTGAATACTTTCTGAAGGCACTGCATACATTTTCAGACCTGTTTAAGCAAACTGTAAGGCTGTCGTGACCGGCCCAGCATGAATGGGGCATCATGCATCCATCCATCTGCTCATTATTTACCATATTTTTCGCTCCATAAGACGCACCTGACCATAAGACACACATAGGTTTAGAGGAGGAAATCAAAAAAGAAATATTCTGAACCAAATGGTGTACTAATATATTTAATAAAATATAGAAGAATATTATTTCAACCATGAAAGGTCAACAGTGGTATTAAGAACCATCATCGCTGTCATTAACAAATGACGAGAAACTTTAAGGTTCAAGAACTCTTCTAATTTTCTGAAAACCCCAAGAACTCCTCATCGCTAGTGTCAGAATTTATGAAGCTCAGTTGCTCACAATCACTTTGCAGGAGCACGTACCTATCATGCGGCATAACCTGTCCAAAGCCACCAGGGGACAAAGCATGTTTGGACCAATGCTTCCTGAATTTATATCGCCAGTCTAGTCCCATCTCTGTTTGTAATGCCACAAAGCCCTTCATCTCGTCTTTTGTTGTGGGTTTCCACTTTGAAAAATGAGAATGCGGTGCAAGTGCAGCCCGCGATTCAAAAAATTGCTCTGCATACCTATTTGTCTCATCTGACAGTAGCTGAAAGGCAGCCTCAGGAAAGAACAGCCTGAGGTAGTCCAGCGGCTGGTAATCTGTCGTGTCCAACAGCAAGCCATGCTGTCTTGTAAAGTCCGGTAGCCAGTCTGGCTCCCACAGATCAATGTCTGGGTATTCTTCCCACACGAACCTTGCTGTAGGTGCATCAGCTGCATGAATGCGCTCAGCTGGGGTATTATCAGTTGGTGTCCGATCGGCTGATGCCAGTTCCTCACTCTCTTGCTCGATCTCCTGATCACTCTCAACAAAATCAGATTCTTAAAAATCAGAGTCCGACTCAACGATAATGCGCCAAACATCATCTGCTGAGTATTTTGTTTTCGGCATTTGCTTCGCTCCCTTGTGAGATGTCGATGCCATCTTGCCTTTGTTTACATTTTGCAACTCATGCACACGCAAGGATTAGATGCTGAGTCAATGAGTCTAATATTCCTTCAAGCAGAGAGGGAATGCCTTTAATGTAACGGTGAGTTTTGTCACCATTAACAGCTGATTGTCTCTCTCTACCCCTGGATGTCGACTTTTGTCAGGTAATACACATCACGGCCTGTGACGCAATATTCGCTCCATAAGACACACAGGCATTTCCACCGTTCTTTTGGAAGAAAAAAAGTGCGTCTTATGGAGTGAAAAATACGGTAATCTAATTCAAAGTTATTCACCCTAGGCACAAGGTAGGAACATCTCCCAGATAAATAACAATTTACTAATTAGAAGCATCTACTGCTAGTGCTTTATTAATGTTAACAAAATAATAAATGTGGTTTGAAATATCTTTATACATTCATCACTTTTATTATCCTGTGTTTTCAATTATAAGTCACTTGTTTTGAAAAGATTTCAGTTAAAAGTTAAAATTAGCAATTTATGGCTGCTTACTGATTGTTTAATCTTTCACATTCTTTTTTGTCTATCCATCCATCGCACTTAGTCCACTACGGAGAGATCTGAGGCCTATCCTAGCACTATTAGCAGTAGGTAGGCATGGGCAGTCGGTGGGGTACCAGTCTATCTCAGAGGAGAAATACACTTTAACTTAGAATACACATCTACAGGGTAAAAACTGGGGTTCCCCAGAGAAAATACACTGCAGACAGAAGAATGACGTTAAAACTCAATCGAGACAGTGATTGGGCTGCGGTTCAACCCAATCTCCTAGAGCTGCAAGGAAGTAGTGCTAACCACGGCTTCACCATGCTGCATAAAAATATATCTACCCAGAAAAACAACAAATAAACATCTAACAAGCAGTAGTGACAGTCATTTTTTCAAACTATTGGGGAAAAAAAACTGCTGCTAACCTTTAATTTCTCTTCTGAAGCCAATCGTCTCATCACTCCGAACCTCGAGGAATGAATTACATGCATGTGCCAAACCTTTGCGCACTTGCACTTGTCACTTAGCCATTTATTTGTCAAAGCCAGTCACTGAAATGGGTTGTCTGAAATAGGAAATTGCCTGCATCCCATTTGGAAATAGACTTCTGCCAATCAGTCTGGACCTGAACGCTTTTAAAAGTGTAAATTTGGCCCAGACTCTGAGCTGATTGAAAATGCCCAGTGCAATTAGTCTCCAGTTGTCAGAAAAAGTGCGCTTTTAAATTAGCTTTAATAAAGAATGCAGAACTGATTTAATTGATGCTTCAGTTTCTTTAGTTATTTACAGAAAGAAAGAAAGAAAGAAAGAAAGAAAGAAAGAAAGAAAGAAAGAAAGAAAGAAAGAAAGAAAATAGTTCACATATAATGTGTTGCTTCATAAATGAACAAAAGACATCTTTGATGCCTAAGTTAGCATATAGTTGTCTCATTTGTGACATGTTCTGTATAGTGCCCTCTGCGTAACTTTCTTCCTTTCTTCCTGTTGTGCAATTAAAAACACAAAATTAATTGCCATCTAAGTGAGTTTTGTGTTTGGTTCATCATTAAGTCTGCTTTATTAAAAGGATACTCCACCCAATAATAATATTTTTGTATATTTTACTACCCCATGTAGTTTGTATTGATGGCCTAGAACCAAGGTCAAACTCTATTAGAATAAACTTTGTTTTGAAGAAATCTCATCGATTTTTTTTTTTTTTGGTTCTGGCCAATTTTCTATAGATCTAATGTTTAGAAAACCTCATTACACTGAATTCCACTTTATCTCCAAAATTAATTTCAACAAAGTCATTTCTAATTTAAAAAAAGCATCAAAGCACATGGATTTCCTCTGTACCTGGCCCAAAAGTTGTGACTCTGTTGAACAGCCAATTAGACTGCTCGATTATGTCACTTGGTTTACTCAATAGTCGTCACACTCTTGCAGAGGAGCTGAACTCGAGAAGGGTTACTGCAGAATGGAGGCCTTGTTTGTTTATCTTGATAATTGCCAGTCAAATTTGAGTTCCGCAGATTCACTGCAGCTCAACTCGGTCACTTAGTTTTGGGTTTCTCGAGGTATCGTTTGACTTTATTAAGCACATTGATCTGATTTATGACTAATTTTTGGCTCACCTTTCAGCAAAAGTGCTGATTGCTGAGCATCCCTCGTGTTTATGCTACTCAACCAGTTTCCAACATATTTCGTAAATTTGCCAAGATTTTATCATATGAACAAGTACACACCATAATGTTTTTTTTTAAAAAAAGTTTGTTGATTCTTTGAATTTTGTGCTCTCAAATTTATACATCAAATGATTCTTATTTACAAATGTGACCTTCATTTTCTTGAACTTTATACCATAATCGTTTTAAGTAAAACTTTTCCATGTTAAAAAAGGATGACTCACAAAAGAATAGGCAGCAGCCAGAGAGAACCAGTCAATCCATTAAGATGTCACCCAAGGGTCGCCATCTATTGAAGTTAAGGGGTGCGTGCTCTGGACACCGAAGGGCAGCGTATATTTAACTCAAGTGGTGTCTGCTGCAGAAAGTCACTGAGGGGCACCATATATATAACTCAAGTGGCTCATGTGCCAGACATGGAGGGGAACCCGCTGACTCCCTTTACCCTGCACCTTGAAGTCTAATAATACCAAGTGTGCGATATCGACACAGAGGGATGCCATTTATGTAACTAAAGCAGTTTACAGAAAAAGTTGGAACTTCTCATTGCCATTGATGCTAACAAGAAGAAAATATATGTCACCATTGAGTTCAGCATTCTGTAGTCAGTTTTGTCAATTATATGAGCCAAAAGACCACGCTATGTTCCAGTTCCATTATAACAAATTCACCATTATGACAAATTATCCTTTTCAGCCCCAAGCATTTTGTTTGAACAGAATTTGACCTTTATTTTTTTTTAAATTATGTTTTCATGCAGAACAGAGATAACAATGTTTCTGATATAATAATGTTAGCCAACGGCAAACAATATCAAAGAAGTCCATGAAAACAAAAGCTCACGTTACTCATAATCCACAAGTCAAATCATCCAGTCGCATGTTCACAACGGCCAAAAACATGTATTTTTAAAGAAAGAAATACAGAAAGCACATGTGTGAACAAAAATGGAACACACTCAGCCACGAAGGAGCGTTCTTTCTTTCTAACAGTAAATGTTTTTAAGGATATCTTTAAAAATGAAAGAGAAAATTGAATTTAAATCCTCCAGAGGCACCCCTTCTAACAAGGATTTGTGAGAATCGGAACAAATTACTGAGCTGTGAACTTGAAACTGCAATGCTCACAGTTTTAAAAACGTATCTGAATGAGATATTTGGTGAGCTGAAGCAAGTTGTTAGCTATGCTTGTCAGTTTCTTCCTCGAGCAGGGGAAAGGCTCTATATAAATAACATTTATTATTATTAAGCTGCTTAAATTTGTAATAAATTTACAAACCTTTCTGAAAATGTTTTTCACTTTGTCATTATGGGCTATTGAGTGTTGACTGATGGACAAAACATGACAAATGTATCCTTTTAAAATTAAATGTACAACCCAATAAAGTGTGTAAAAAGTAAAGGGTTCTGAATACTTTCTGTATGTTGTGGCGAGCGCCCAGTACCCAGTCGGGACGTCCGGAAGGACCAGAAGAGGGATTACACCTCCTCCAGACCACAAGGGGGCAGCCACCATGATTGGTATGGGGACCACGGGAACAAAGCATGGAAGCTCAACCTTATAGGAGCCCATGGTCACCGCCAGGGGGCACCCGGATGCCTAAAGAGCCCTGGATGTCAGCATTTCCGCCACACCAGGAAGTGCTGGCGGAAGTTCATTGGTAGGCACCTGGAGCACATCCTGGTGAGCATAAAAGGGGCCATCTCCCACCATTTGATAGCTGGAGTCGGGTGGAAAAGGACAGAGCTCAATGGAGAGGAGTGGAGGCGGTCAGAAGAGAGAGAAGCATTGGAAAGGCCTGGACTTGAGGGTGATTGGATGAATAAAATATGAAATATGAATAAACCGTGTGGTGTTTGAACCTTTGGTGTCTGCCTGTCTGTGTCCGGGCTGTTTACCACAATGTTTAAAGTAACAAAAGCATCTATAAATTCTATAATGGATGTGTTATTTAGGAACAGGCAATTTTCTCTCAGCTTCATCTGTTTTAGACAATAATAAAAGATGTTCCTTTTTCTATCCTACTCTGAAGACCACATCTAAAAGAATGACAAGGAAATAAGATTTTTACTAAACTTGAAGTCATTTCCAGAACGGGAAATTTCAAAGAAAAAATAGAAATAATTAGAAATTTGAATATTGATTTTGAGTATTGCCACAGGTTTTGGCAAGTCTTATAAATAGGCCAAATTTTGAAAATAGATGAACCATTCATTCAGTTTCAAGATGCAACAGAAACAAGAATACAAATCCTAATAAATGTTATAAGGAGAACACTTCTAAAACTGACACATTAAAAGCCAAAAGAAAACAGAAGTAAGAATATGAAAACAGATCTTTAAAGATATCATCAAGTTGTGTTCTCCCAGTGTCTGTGTTGCTTTTTCTCTGGGTAGACCAATTTTTCTTCCAAATGCAGAAGATGTTCAGGTTAGGTTAATTTGGGGCTGAACTGGCCTCGGTATGAGTGAAAATGAGTGTTTGTGTAAGAGTGGATGTCAGTTTATGAGTGTGCCTGGTGATAGTTGGCTTCGACTTTGTTCCAAATGTTCTTGGGATAGACCCTAGAACTTCAGAAGCAAAGTACAAAACAGCCACATACAGACTGCTGTCGATCGGGTGTTGTGGGGATTGTTCTCACAGCCTGAGATTGACAGCGGTGCCCCAGAGGTGGAACTTCCGGTTTCCTTTTTTTTAATTTTCGGGGAGCAATTTGGATAAAGCGTGCCGTTTAAAGGAAGAGAGGAGAGCCAAGAAGAAGACGGGGAAAAATCGAACAAAGCAGATCAGCTGCTTCATGGGCTATGAGACGAAGTCCAGGAGCTTCTAAAGTCCTGTCGGTTAGGTGGAAGTAATGCTTTTTTTGACCGGTGAATTGATCGTTCTGCTATCTCCCACAGACTCGGGTGAGCTTGTCGAAGGACTTACTGTTCTGTATCATGGCGCAGACTGACTGTAAATATTTTTTTTGTGAAGATTTGATTGCTGTTAGGAGTCAGCATCTGTTAGAACTCTTCATTTCTCCTGCCGGCATCAGGGGTTGGAAATGTGGACTTTCTTATAAGCTCTGGAAGGGGAACAAGGAGGAAGAATATTCTTATTGTAATATATACAGTATATATATATTTGTATCGTCACATATAATGGTTATTTAGGGTTGAGGAGGGCATATGGAAGGGATTGGTTTTTTTTCTGTCTTTTCCGGATGTAATATGTTCCTCAAGTGTTTATGGAGATTGACTATTAGTCTTTTTTTTTGTGAACTATAAATGCTCTTGCATCAGGGGTGACTGAACATTTTAAAAAAGGTGTTGTGGCAGACGATCAGGGACCTTGCCCCACCAGGACGCCTGGATCAGGGAACAACCGGGAAAGGGGCAATATCTCCCCTGGGTGCAAGAGGGCAGAACCCCTGATTTCCATCAAGGGCCATGGATACGGAGCTGGGAAGCTCAACCCTGTGGGGTCCATGGCCCAACCAAGGGGCTACCTGAATGGTTCCTGAGCCCTGGAGGACAGCACTTCCGCCACACCAGGAAGTGCTGCTGGAAGACCATCACCGAGCACCTGGAGCACATCCGGGGCATGATAAAAGGAACCACCTCACTCCCTTCGAGGAGCTGGAGTTGTGAGGAGGAAGAAGGAGCTTGCGAGAGAGGAGTGGAGGCGGCCGAAGAGAGAAAAGGACTGAGGAGTAGTGTGTGAGTGGGTGGAACTAGTTGTAAATAGTTCAAAAATAAACCCGTGTGTTTTGGACATTGGTGTCATGTCTGTCTGGGGCCGGGCTATCTATTACGATGTATAGGGCTTTACAGGGTGTGATATTGGCATATCCTTTTTATCATCTGCCGCCATTTAGGACAGGTTAGCGGTAGCGATCTTCTCATGTCAGCGTGGTGGGATGAATTGTTACAACTGTAAAGCAGTGGTTATTAAACTTTTTTCCTTGTGACTCAGTTTTGCTGTTTATGTGTCTTTGCAACCCACAATCACCACGGAGTGTCAACCTTGGGATCCATCCCTCATGTTGAATCGCCAATGATCATTTTCCCCGTATCCCCTGGAGCATCACTGCTGATCACCATCCTCAACCTTTTAGAACCGCTGGTGATCAACATCCCCTCTCCTTGGACAATTGTCACAGATCTTCGTCATCATCCTCCTTGGAGAATCGCCCCGATCATTGTCCCTGTAGTGACAAGTTGTGCCAAGGTAAAGCAATCCCTTTAGCATGTGGAGGTCAGGATGACCAGCTGTTTAAAACTCAGCTCAAATATGAGATTCAGTGCTAGTTCATTAGTAAGTAAAAAAAAAGACAGATTTGTAACTCACAGGATGCACAAGGTGTTTGTTTGCATGTCCTTTTAGCTTTTCAGAACAGATCTGTAATGTTATTTTAGCCTTACATTATGTGACAAATTAAGTATGCAGGAGGTGTGACTATGGGTTCAATTACAAGAGGTCAGGCATCTTCTTTGTATTGCATCTCTGGAGATTGCACTGACAGTTTAATGGTGATCAAACATCATTATGTCATCCATTCAATAAAAAATCTAATTGTGAAGTAAACTGTATCTAATCATATCTTCAGGAACCTTGCAGCTTGAACATCTGGTAAACTTTGAGAGATAAAGAGAAAGACAGATGAAGTGTAAAAGACATAGTGACAGAGCAAGACAGAAAGAGAAAGCACCTTCCTCTACCAAAGGAGAAGGAAAGTGTTAGTCACCTTGTCGGCTTTATGTGCCGTTTTAATGATGCTGTTTCTGTATATAATGTGCGTTCATTCATTTTTGTTACACAGGACCTTGAAAATAAATATGTGAAACTAAGCATTCAGTTCTGATGACTTCCATTACTCCTATCGTTTCCTGAAGAATCAAGGCTTTTATAATGTAAAAATAAATTATGAATGGACTCAAATGTTAATTGAAATTAGAAGTAATTATAATTATTCAAATACAATAAACAATAAAAGAAAACAAAAACTAATTAACATGAAGCTTATGAAAAAAAATAAAATCATATTATGTTTTGACCATTAGCTTTCATTAAGTTCTTGGATTCTACGTTAAGGTTTAGGTCAGTTGTCAAAATGTTATTGTCATCCTCTGAAAGGCCTAGAGTAGGAACAAACT
This sequence comes from Erpetoichthys calabaricus, assembly GCF_900747795.2. Classification (NCBI taxonomy): domain Eukaryota; kingdom Metazoa; phylum Chordata; class Cladistia; order Polypteriformes; family Polypteridae; genus Erpetoichthys; species Erpetoichthys calabaricus. The sequence continues at coordinate 165,204,142 of NC_041402.2, read as the reverse complement.
CAATGAAGTGATGGACTAATACAGGTTTTCGGATTTGGATAGTTTCTGTTATTGTACATGCTGTCGCAGGTGGCTGGGGGGCGACCTGGCTGGGACGCCCCAGAGGAACAGAAGAGGGCTTACACCTTCCCCAGACCACATGGGGGCAACCGCCCTGGCAGCTATGGGGACCACGGGTACAGAGCATGGAAACTCATCTTTGTAGGGGCCTGTGGTCACTGCCAGGGGTTGCCTGAATGCCTTGGGAGCCCTGGACCTCAGCACTTCTGCCACACCCAGAAGTGCTGGGGGGAAGAGGATCGGGGACACCCGGAGTGCTTCTGGGTATGCAGCCGACACTTCCGCCACACTGGGGAGTGCCGGTGGAAGATTGCTGAGAAGCACCTGGAGCACATCCAGTTGAGGATAAAAGGGGCCGCCTCCCTTCATTCAGGACTGGAGTTGGGTGGAAGAAGAAAGAGGTCTGGGAGGAGGCAAGGAGGCGGCCTGAAGAGAGAGAGAAGGCAGTGTGTTGGCCAGGACTTTTGGGGACTTGGGGACTTGTGAGCACTTATTGTAAATATGCACTCTGTAAATAAACGTGTGTGGGGTGATTTAAACGTGTCTGCCTGTCTGTGTCCGGGTCATGTTTCACAATGCACATGTAATCTCTTTATAAGTCCTGTAGTTAAGGCTGAAAGAAGTAAGATTATGGAGTACATATTAAAAGTTAAGAATTGTGCCCTATCCGGGTGTTCCTCCTGCCTTGCACCCAATGTTTGCTGGGATAGGCTTCAGCTTCCCCATGATTCTTCCTTAGATAAGCAGGTTAAGAAAATGGATGAATGAATGCCTTCATTTTAGACCATGCAATGGTGAGCACTGCTGCATGGCATGTCCTGGGTTTCAGTAGTTACTGATTTATGTCTAAGTGGAGTTGAAGATGTTTTCATCATATTTAAATGGATTTTACTCCAGGCATTCCAGTTTTTCTGATATTTCCAAGAGGTATATGCACAAAGTTAATTGACTTTGGTCACGTCAGATCTGAAGTCAGTCAGGACTTTGATTCTGCCTTCTGCTCAGCGCTGTCGAGACAGTCTCTGCTCACCTTTGTGATATGATTCTGCTCCAGCTTGCTGTAGACTATTCATGCAAATTATACATTGGACCTGTTTTTTTTTTTACTTCTAAGAATTCAAATCTACCATTAATAACATTTTTTGAATTGTTGTTTGAACGTTTTGTATTTTTTCTCGTTGTTCCACAACAGCATTTTTGTTTTGGTATGTTTGTTGACTACTATGATGAACCTGCCATAATTCACCAGGAGGTCACGATTGGTGTCATCATCAGCAAGATGGTATTTTGGTCATTACACAAAAGACTCAAAAATCTAGATTCAAAGACCATTCCTTGTAGTTATTTTTGTTTAAAGACTCCCTGATTACTGAATCTCCATTTGTTTTATATGTTTTCCGATTTTCTTGTTAGCTTTTAGGATTGGTGAAACTTTATTTAGTCATTCTGGTTTTCGATCCTGACACTTTTTGTTATTTTTGACCATGTCTCATTTTTCTGGTCCTTTTATATAAAATCTTCTGTTTCTTGTGGAGAACAGAGCACTGTGACTCATATTTGGATTAAATGGGTTTGAAAATGTGAAATTTCTATGGTATTTTTTGTGTTAGTGTTAAAGAGCTCACCAGATAATAAAAGAATGGACAGAGAGGCAGCGTGTGTGTGAACATGTGGTTCTACAGTAGGTGGCTCACATTCATTTCAGTGTGTTGGTAAAACACTTTACAGACCCGGAGTTTCTTTGTTCATTGTATTTAGTAAACTGTCAGTAACACAACAGTACAGCAATTGGGAAATGGCGTTTAACAGATCTAATTGATCATCATACAGGTTTAGTTTACAAAGGTAATATTTACTTAACCCTTACATACTATTCAAATTTCATGCCTTCACAGTATGGTTTGGGTCAATTTTGATCCGGGCCAGGAATTCCCTCATAATAACTACAGATCTTTTAAGAATGTATAAATAGCATATCTGACATTAATACATGGATGACTAATCCTTACTTTATATTGCAGAGAGTAGTGAGAGTTTATTTTTTAGATTTTACAACACTCATTTTTGTAGAAAAACATCTACTATCACACAATATCATGTCCTGTTTTACCTAAGACATGAAAACATAACAGCCATAATGATTTAAATATATTTTATTGAAAATGAAAATGGCAAGAACATTCTGGAACTGTTGGGATTTATTATACTGTATAACCATGTATAACCATTACAACCATTGAACACTCTCTTCCCTGCTATATCATAAAAAAATCCTCGTAACTACCATCTATAAATTCCTATATTAATTCATCATTAATTAACACTTTGAACACAAAACAAAAAAATGTCTATTGCAAACTAGTCTGTACATTCAAAGCAGTGGTAGGAAATCTTGCGTGTGTGGGACTTGAACATGTTTCCCGGCTCATGTAGGCATGTAAAGTCAGTTACATCCATGGTCTTCCAATCTTGACCATCTTCTTCTATAATACACTACTGTGGCTGTCTGTTTGTCTGTCCAGGATTTTAAATCACCTGTAGCTTGCAAACCATTTGAACTATTGACCTGAAATTTGGCACACATATACTACATGAGCTCTACAATTTGCTTTCGGGGTGATGATTGACCTCCAAGGTCAAAGGTCAACCGACGAAGGTCAAGGTCAAAAATCAAATAACCTGTAGCCTGAAATTTGGTACACATATACTACACTGAAACTCTGCACTACAGCTTTATATTAAACGTGAAGAGTTTTGGAATTATTACTCTATCATTTTTATTTTATTTAATTGTAGAATGAACTCTCGGCAGCAGCCAGCAGGGCGACTGTGTGTCACATGTGTACGGGCTCCGTTCTCATCCCTACCACCTCCGCTGTCAATTACCCTACCAGTTCATGTCTTAAATCATTGTACACATATATGGTCAGCGGAGTATGGTCAAGTCAAGTGTATTCACTGCATGTTATAGTGCAGTGTGCTGTTACTGTTCAGCACTTTATAAGTCCATCCACGTTTGTCATTTCAATAATATTTTTTTCAGTTCAGTGGCAACTGGGTAACAGAAAACTCAGCAAACAGACCACTCGGTGAAAGACAAATCGGCAAAAAAATGACTCGGCGAAAGACAACTCGGCGAAGAAACAATACACCTCGGCGACATCCTTTACCCATTAGGTAATAGTTACCCTGCTCCTGTTTATCAGTCGGTGAAGGGACTGACACTGATGCTGAGAGAAAATCTATTCCTTAAGCCATACTCGCAGGTCACCTTTTGTATTCTGAATATCGTTATCATATGATTACAATCAATATAATTTATATAAAGGAATAGCAACTTTGGTTGCAGAAGATAATGTAAGATAGAGTTTGTTCCATCTGCAAAATAAAGTTTGTTCGTCAAATATATAAATTTATTTATTTTCAACATTTTAAATCACGTTGTCATTTAAATATAATTAAAAAATCTCTTTGAACCTAACTAGTACCTAACTGGTAAGGGATGTCGCCGAGTTGTCCTTTCGATGAGTTGTCTTTTTGCCGAATAGTCTTTTGCCGAATTGTCTTTTCGCCGAGTTGTCTGTCACCGAATTGTCTTTTTGCCGAGTTGCCTTTCACCAAGTTGTCTTTTTCACCAAGTTGTCTGTCGCCCAGTTGCCCCTGAACAATTTTTTTCAGTGACAGGAGAGAGGAAGACCTGGAATGTTGACAAAATGTCGGATGCATGAGAAGTAGCCAGTCTTGTGGTTTCTGAAGTCATTCGAATTACATTTTCTACTGCCGTCCTGCTTGCAACTTGATGTGGAAGTAAACAAACTGATAGCATGGTTTTTCAACATAAATGTATCCCTTGCTGCCTCAGAGACATCTTCAACCTCTCCCTCAAAGTCGCTTTCATCAGAGGGGCAGTATTCAGAATTTTTCTCCATGTTGTCTTCCTGCTGTGAAACAATCTCCTCCAAAGCACTATCTGTTTCTTCATCTTGGAAGATCAGATCAAGGGCCTCTTGCACAGTAAGTCTTGCTGCCATTACGTCAGTCACTGAAATGGCAATTCAGGTGCCTTTATAATCTTATGACCCCCAATCCTTCCTCTGATCTCTGATTTAATCACAGTTAGTTCAGAATAAATGGATTCTAATTTGTGTATGTGATGATGCGGGTTCTACTCTATGCTCCCATCGTGCTAATGGGAGCTCTTGAACCTGACACCGTTGGTAATGTCACCAGATGAGCTGGACAGTGAAGACATCACAACTAAGCAAGGGAATGGTGCAAAATGGTGCAAAAGTGTTTTTGTTACAAACAAAAAAATCAACAGTGTTCAAAATAAATAGTGCAGTGCTTCTAAAAGACAATTAAGTAAGGAAAGGGTAGCTAGTTAGTCAGACAGGGAAATCAGTGCCAGTACTGGCCAGTTACAGATCACTTTAGAAGTCTCCCACTGCTAACCAATCATATAACATTAAAAAGGAACCAGCCAATCAGAGATCACTTTGAACAGCTTATGCAAATGAGGTGTTGCCATTAGTGAATATTTAAGATGCGTTTCTTTCTCTTGTCTTTCTTTTTTGGTACTTTTGACCATTTTTGCTGAATTTCCAGCCCGCCTGCTATTTTTTTCTGCCATGAGTGCCACCAACCTGGAAATGGCCCATTCGTGGATATCGATTCTGTACGAGTTACCCCCATGCAGTCCGGCTATACTTAGCCAACATTGCTTCTTGGTGTTAACTGGGTTGCAATTTTTTTTGGCCTTATTCCTGTCATTTTGATATCTGATGGATTTTCTTGTTTGAGGTTGTCTATGGTATATTAAGCAGATGTTTTGGAATGCTGGTTTTATTATGTGGGGTTTGCTCCACTGGAACAAGGTCTGATCCAGGTATTGTAGAACTTCCAGGAGTGGTTTTAAACAAACATATCCCCACTCTCAATTGAATAAGGAAAGTGTAGCTAGTTAGTCAGATAGGGAAATCAATGCCAGTACCGGCCAGTTGCAGATCAATTTAGATGTCTCCCACTGCTGACCAATCATATAACTTTAAAAAGGATCCAGCCAATCAAAGATTACTTTGAATAGCTTATGTGAAAGATGTTCCCACTCTCCATTAAGTAAGGAAAGAGCAGCTAGTTAGTCAGATAGGGAAATCAATGCCAGTACTGTATACGACAGTATATTTTTAGATTATCTTGTTACATTGCAGGTGCAGATCTCATGTCTGTGTCAAGGCACCCCCTGACCTCTGTTTGTCCTCTGTTTCTTATGTGCACCATATGTGATCACTCCTATGGAGCCTGTCTCTGCAGGATCATGGGCAAATATGGTGGGAACACAGACAGTTTTCGTGACAGTGTTAAGTTCCCCCTTTAACTCTGTCACCACTGTCCCATACAAAATACATACAGACATGGCATGTACAGTTTCAGTATTTCAAGATTTTTTAAAACCACCATTTTCCTTAATTTGACCACCACTGGTGGATATAAAATGGATGTTATGTCGTAAATGATGCCAGTTGTGTAATGTTTTGAATTGGATATATTTTGTTAAACCCCGAGGGGAAATTGTCTTTTCGCATGACCTTTGGGAGGTCACAGAACAGGGTCAGCACCCCTCGAACAGTTTTCAGGTTAAGGGCCTTGCTCGTAGGCTCAATGTAGTACGAGGATTTGAACTGGCAACCTTCCAGATACCAGCAGAGAATCTTAGCCACAGAGTCACCAATCCACCCTTTTTTAAAAACTTGGCAAGAAGGGGACAAAACCTCCAAAACACAGGCAAGACCATTTATTGGCCTGCCTAAAGTTAGACCTTGAATGTGGCAATATGGTACCACACTTAATAGACAGGCTTTAGGCTGCACAGGCCCAAAATGGGATTGAAATGTTTAAAGTTCATAAAACAGTTTTAAATGTTCAAAATACACAAAATGCCTTTTATGGGATAGGGTAAATTGTAAACCCTCTGGCTTGAGAGACAATGAAAATGAACAATCTTTATAAAATTTATTTTAAATAGAAAAACGAAGGCAAAACAGAAAAAAGGTTAAAAAATGAGGCCAAAGGTGTTTGCCTAAAAAGGTAACCCAAGACTAACAGGTTCAAATGAAAATCCAAAAAACTCCGGAATACATTGACAATAAGCAAAAATCTGGTACCAGACAAATCCATAGGACAATACTTGATGCACTGGATGACAATCAATGAACTTCTTCTGGGACCGTTTTCTTCACCTACCTATAAAATCAGAGGGCGGTCCAAAAAGCTGTTGGTTCATATTAGCTCCTCCTCTTGGGTGTTTAAGCTTCAAAATGCAAGGGATGTTTATAAAGATACAATTGCATAAAACATAACTACTTGGTAATATTTAAATAGAATCATATTAATAAAATTTACATAATAAACACAAACTCAATAAAAATAGTTTTTCAAAATTAGCATAAATGACAAAAACATACTTATGCCAGAGACCTGCCCTGCACTTTGTTTTGGACTCTTTGTTTTTAAACAGTTTTGTCCATAATTTAAAACATTACAAACATCTGAGGAGCTGAGCTTGCACATCAATGGTGTAGTCTATGAGACAAGTGCCAACGTGATGTAACCTTAGCAAGTTTGTGCAAGTATGAATTTGATTAAGAGCTATACAAATCCATTGAAGTAAATTATTCACCTAACTCCATCAACTGCAAAGATGATGAATTCATTAATGTGTGCATATAATTTTTAAATTTACACAACACTTGACAATGAAAGAATGCATGCTAGGATAGCACTCTGGGGCCACTCTTTTATTTTTTTGTATACTGTCGCTTATTTTATTTTCTGCATTTTTTTTTCTACAGATTTTCTCTGGAATCTGAATTCTTCAGTTGGCATGGCTTTTCATCTGAGGTTATAGTGATGCCATCTATTGGCTAGAAGATTCTTAACTGATATGTTTAGCCTTCTGAAGAAAAGTCCTGGATGGAAAGTAGCTGCTGACTAGAATGGCAATAAGCTTTATATTGTTTGAGCAAAAGGACAGAAGATGGCAAAAAGCAGTGATAGGCCTCAGAAAACACCAAAACCAGATGAGGACCTCCACTAGTCTGCCTAGAAACAGGCCTCACTTCAGGCAGTCTGACTACAAACTCAACACGACCTGCACAGGCCCAAAATGGAGCTTGAGTTTTTAATGTTCAAAAAGGCCAACAAGGAAAGACTACAAATTAAATGTTTATTCACAAAATTCTAAAAACAAAAAAAAAATTGGATATAGGCAAAATAAGGGAAAAACAGGGTTTGCCTTAAAAATGTGCTATATAAATTAAATGTATTATATGTATAAAGCTATCCAAAGCAAATAACCCCCAATTAAAAATTCAATAGATCAAAAAATACAATAATATACTCACAAAAAAATCTTCACTCCACAAACTTCACTGATACTCTGAGGGAATATATTCCTCAGCCAGAATATGCGGGCTGAGGACGAACACTCAGCAGTGATGCAGTGGTGACCGTGCCTCTTGGGTTTCCACCAAAAAAATCACATGAAAAATTATTTAAAAAACATACAGACACAATACATAAGAACAAAAACAAAACAAAAAATGCCCTAAAATGTATGAAAAAAAGTATTAAAAAACAACAGAAATGGCAAATTAAAGAAAATCTACCTTAAGTCATGGATCAGACCCTTGTCTGAAACACATTTATCTGTCTTCTCTGAACATTTACAGAAGTTAAAGCTGAAGAGTTTGTCGCTCTGAGAACATGTCCAAAAAGTTTGCCTGCCCACAGTGGGCAATTCATACAAGGAACAAAGAAAGAAAAAGGAAAAGAGCCAAAGGAATTGTCAAAAGTATATTTTAGAAAAAGAAGCAGGAGGCAGAAACAAAATTTTAAAAGAATCAGTAAAAAAAATTCAGGATCATACAGAAGCTCTTCAAAATAATGATGTTCATTCTTCACTGCGGCCTTCTGCTGTGCCCAAGAACTCCGACAGGATCACCTTTCTGGATTACAATACCTAGACAAACCATACTGGGTTCCAGCCAGGGGAGCACTACCATCTTTCATGCTAAGGGACAACATATCCCTCATCGTTCCATTATTTGATCATCCCGATCAGGACAGAAACTGAGGACCATCCCAGCCAGGTTGAGTCTCCAATCTTAGGCACCATCCATTGTGGGCTTCCAGCCAGGTAGGTAGCCATTCACAACACCAGAAGGGATGCCAGTTCATCCAATCCAGCACTTACACTAGTAATTGCCCAAAAAACTAGATATCAACTGGGGAATCCCATTTAATCGGAAACTCAAAAAAAAGAAAAAAAAAGAAACAACTGCATGAGGGGAACAACTGAAAAACAGACAACAGTAGCCATAAGTAAGGCAAGGTTTGTGCTTTTCATTCTGTCTTGGGTCAGGTTTGAGCTCCACCCTGTATAAGGCTCCAAAATTAGAAGCCTCCTTCATAAGACACAGAACCCCATCTGGAAGGGTGGTAGCTCAAGACAATTAAAAGACTATAAGAGAAACTAAAGTGTTACAATCAGATTCACACACACACAGTAGAGCACACCACCAAAGCTCTGGCCAGCTGTATTTCCCACCCGGGGCATTTCTATCATTTCAAAGATACCATAAGGTATATTTTGTAAAAGGAATTCTTAGTGCCCAAGACCACTAATTATCAGGTCTCTTGTACTGATTGTTGAGTGGTAGTCAAGGAGGCCCGGAAAATTCCTAATCTGTCTATTGATGCAAATTTAACAGTTTACCACTTTTAATCCACCTATAGCCTAAACTAAACAATGACACTTGAAATAAACTGCTTGTGAAGCAGATGGCAGTCCCCCACTTCTTACCCTCATTCTTTGGTCAAGAACTATGTCTTCAATTCAAAAGTATGACCTGTGTCAATGGGCTTCCTGTTTGTGGACTAGCTTTACTTACTAGAGGTATTTATCTAATAATATTTTGCCAAAAAATTGCACGTGTCCTTGTGAGCATACAGATAGATGACTTCACATGTGAATTATGCAACATGGGTAATGTGAGATTTTGTCATGGATGTTTTTAATACTGTTTGCTTTTTCCACTGTTCTTCATGATAGGATCCCATTCTATCAGAAATATTGTTGTCTCTGATCTCTATGAAAACTTGAGATTATTTTTTTTTCATGGTCAACACTAGAAATAGCATATAAAAAAGATCATTTCTGTTTGTTTCTCTTGATGCAGTATTCCAACCGTCCTTGTTTTCTGATGACCCATGCTAAGTTAGAGCATAATTAAAGACTATATGAATCTAAAAACAGAATGTAATTGTGTCAATGCTGGCTTTATACTACTCCTTACTTGAAAAAAGAAGTTTTAAATTTAATAAGACCATGTTGGACATGTTTATCGTGGAATGAATAGGAGTCCCAAAAGCATGCCCAAATAGTCCAAAAATGGCCACGAGGGAAGTATACACGACCAAATTACGGCTAGGTATAAGGGCAAGAAAATAATCTTTATAAAATAAAAAAATATATTTTCTCAAAATGCTCTGTTGTACAAATGAAGCTCCATGAAGTACAGAAGGCAAAAAGGAATTGCCTAAACAATGAGGCAATCCATATCAGACACAGTCTCCAAACATAATCCAATAACAAGTTCAAAATTACAGAATAGAAGGTCAAAATTCCAGAAATTCACAAAGGCACAGTGAGCTGTAATTTTAATCTTAGAAGGGATTGGGTGTTACTGAAACAGCAATGCTTTGCTAAGTTTCTAGTTTGAAAAGACTACCGGAGATAATGTGGAGACAGAAAGGACTTTTATATTGAAGCAAAGTGTAACAGGAAATTGATCATCATAAGGAAGGTAGAAGAAAACGGAGAAAAACAACAGAATCCACTGGGGAGCAGAAGATCCTCCATCTTGGGAAACAGGTCTGTAATGTAAACCTCTGGGACTGGTATTAGGGATTACAAACTGGTTGTGGAATTCTAAGTGGAATGGAGAAACTTCAAGATAACTCACTTAACACTAAAATTACCAAAGCCTACAAAAAAATTTGTAAATCCGGCCCACCTTAAATCTGTTTGCACCTCTCCGTCAGCGTCTTTTGTGTTCTAAATGAGTCGATAAGCACAAGCAGCAAGCGGCCAGCTATGCCATCCCTCCACCACTGCAGAAAGGGCAAGACGTTCTCTCAGCTCAAGTCTTTTTATCTGCCCGTGAGTTGCCTAGAGTTGTATGGGGCAAATAATATATAGTTATTTGGAATACATGCATTTCATGTGTGTTCCGTGTCAACAACAATCTATGTAAACACATTGTTAAAACAGAAACAATTTTCATGTTTTAGTAATAATTGACAAACTGTAGACATGAAGCGTATAATGTGTGCAGCCTGAAGTCCAAATATCAAATAAACACTTTCACAAAAGGTACAAGTATAACAAAACAAATGCACTTTTATTCAAGAATTTTACTGCAGAAAAAGATTCCGCATTAGGGTGCGACATTGACATGCCTTTAATAAGACCACTTTGGTGGTGCAGCGGTAAGAACTGCTGATTGGTAATCAGAAGGTCACGGGTTCGACTCCGGACTCCTCAGTTTTGAGAAGTGAGCTGCTCTTATTCTTACTATTATAGAAGAAAAACATACATTTGATTTGAGTCTGTAACTACTGTTTTAAATGTGTGAAGGTGTGAAGGGATGTAAGGTGGGCCGAGATTACGAGTTTTTTCGTGGGCTTTGGTAATTCTAGTGTTAATGGATTATGCTTCCAGGATGTTCTCAGGCTGTAGAAAATGAAAAAATAAAACAACCAGCATTAGATATAGAAACAGAAGTGGTGTTGATGGGAGAGACCAATAACATTTCATAAAGAAAACAGAGACGATTCCCTTGCTTGATGGAAGTGTTAAAAATAATAGACTCATTTTTCTGTAGTTTATTCTAATCTTCTTGTTTTGTTTATGTATATTCTTGCATCTGTATTTGTTTATGATTTAAATCGAAATTCCTAACATTTTTGGTTTTGTTACATCCTAAATTAAAGCAGTATATTTTTTCTCTTTTTCTTTATAGCATTCTAGAATTCAAGCTTGGTGTTTTAGTAGCTCAACTTGGTGGTAGTTGATTGTTACATACTTTGCACAGCAAAAGAAACAAGAACTCACTAACTACAGAGTGCATTCACAATGAACCACCAGGAACTGTGGGAGACCCTTTGGATTTATAGGAAAGTTCCTGGTGGTGATTAGCAGGTGGCCCCACCTCTTGGGGGACCACCCACAAAACACATGGAATGTAATACAGGCAGCTTACGTACATGGACAAAATCAAAAACAATGAATAATGTACATTATCAACAAAAGTAACATTAACTTAAATAAAAGAATTAAAAGAACAGACATAAAACATGAATTTAAAACCTATGGAGATCCTGGCTGCGGGTATCTCTGGACATTTGCTTGAGTTTGACTAGCACAACTATATTGGTCACAGTTCGCTCCCATCTCATTGAAAGGCAAATGCTTGGAATAGCAGGCCATCCCTAAATTAAAAAGAAAGGAAATCCTGGTGCCTTCGGTGCATGTTTTCATTGGAGGATCTAAATGTCCAGGGAAACCAAGCCTAGTGAGGCCAGTAGGAACGCTCCAGAGATATCCTGGTTCATGAAAGTCTCTACAGGAGTGCTGACCACCACTTCTGGTCACCTGCCATATAATGGAAATTCAACTTACAGGACAGCTGTAACAGGAGAAAAACTTTGCTCTAAACTATATTTGGTAAGCTAAGGGTTCCTATACCTGTTAACTAGTGTCGAAGCAGGCTGTGGAAGAGCCCACAACTCTTTTAGTAATAAAGAACTAGGAGTGTGGATTCTAGAGCTTAGGACTCTATGGAGAGAGGATTGTTTAAGCTCCATGAGGACAGTTTTATGCTCAAGGAAATGATTTTGGGCATAAATAAAAAATAGAGGCATCTATGTGACAGAGATGGAATATCTATTCAGGAAGTTTGTGTACTGGTTGATAGAGCACCACCATGTGGTTACTGCACGCACACACACACACACGTATGTAGACAGCAGGATTTAAAATATGTTTTTCTGAAATTACAGTTTTACATTGGATAACACTGAGAAAACATAATGTCTTATTCATAGATTTTAGGAATTTGCTCTTTTCCTGACCCTTTTGTAGAGGCAGGGATGAAACTATTATGGAAATGTCTACCAAGGAGAATTGAAAAATAAAAAGCACTTTGGACAGATTCCAAAATGAACTGCCTTTAAAAGCACAACAAAAGATAATGTAATATGACACCGCCAATTTTCACAAGGCAGCCAGATGTTTTCCTGGATTGGAAGCATCTTAAAAATATCTGGAGTCAGAAACAACACATGGCATAGTGCATAGTATGGTCTCTTAACAGGTACCCAGCAGAGTGTGGCTTGGCAGAATTATTCAGAAGTTGTGATGGAAGAAATATACTGATAGATAGATGCATGCAGTGGATTCAGAAAGTTTTCAGGCCCCCCTGACTTTCTGCATTTTATGGTGTTGTAAATTTACATGAATGCTTTCACCATTTTCTCCATCAAACTAAACTCAATGATCCATAATAACAAAACAAAAAACATGTTTTCAGAAAGGTTTGCAAATTTAGTTAAAATTCAAAAACTGAAATCTCTCCATTTTATAAGTAGTTAGACCCTTTGGTGTGGCACTCCAAATTATGGTCAAGTGTATCCTGTTTTGCATTAATTCTCCTTGAGATGAGTCCAGAATATGATTGGAGTCAGCCCGTGGCAAAATGAATTGATTGGACTTTGTTTAGAAAGGCGCAACCTGTGTATGTAAGGTCCCACAATTCACACTGTATATCAGGACAAAACCTAAGCCAGAAAATCCAAGAAACTCTCTGTAGACCCCTGTGATCAAATTGTGACGAGGGGCAAGGGAATAAAACCTTTTCTAAAGCTTTGAGTGTTCCCAAGAGAACAGTGGCCTCAAGAATTGTGAAATGTAAGAACGACCAGGACACTTCCTAGAGTTGTCCGTCTAGCCAAACTGAGTAACCAGTCACGAAAGACCTTGGTCAGGGGGGTGACCAAGAACTCAATGGTTACTCTAACAGAGCTTCAGAAGTCTTCTCCTGAGATGACCACTGTCACAAATGTGCATCCAGGGGACAACCTCAGGGCTCATTTAATAACTGTTATACTCCAAGCCAGAGGGTGGCGCTGTTGTCTAATGCCTTTTCTCTTTCCCCTCTGCAGAAAGGATGATTGACAGTCCCTAAGTCTCTGATGTCACTTCTAGTCTCTGCCTCCTTTCTGGATTGTAGATGTCATAACCTCTCTAACTTCACCTTGGGGCAGTCTGAAGAAAGCTTGCATCTGAAGACAATTTTTGAGCACTGCAAATGTTTATCTATTTGGCCACACAATATATGGGGATCACTATGGTTCCCCAACTATTTCTGATGTCTCCTGTGTCTTCTTACATCATTTAAGCAGCACCCTGTCAATCAGGCATTTACGGTAGAGAGTGGCTAGATGGAAGCCAGGTTTGAGTAAAAGGCATATATAGCAGTTTAAAGCGGTGTTTCTTAACCACTGGGTCAAGGTTGTGGGCCGCCGCCAGTTGGTCTCGAGTTGCTTTTGCTTGTAAAGGTGGTGGGTCACAAGTGTGTCAGGCAGTGGGCCATTCCAACGGTCGTGCTCGATTCACCAAGGATGAACCCAACGACACCCTTCTCTGATGATCGCTCTTAATTCACCAAGGGAGAACCCAACAATCCCCTCCCATAATGAGCGGCAATGGCACTTAAATGGGAAAAAGAAAAGGTGGTAACAACCAGAAAGGGATTCTGACAGCATGAAGGAAAGGAATCTCTAGTCTGATTTGACAAAACTTGAACTCTTTGGGCAAATCTTCAAGCACTATATCTGGGAAAGGTCAGGCCCTGCTTATCACCTAGCTGTTTTCTCTAAGCTGAAGCATGCTGGTGGCATAATCAAGTGATTGGGAGTGGTTCTCTGAGGCAGGGACTGGGAGACTGGTCAGAATTGGAAGAAGAATTGAAGCTGTCCAAAACAGAGAGGTATTGCCGAAACGGTTTACCTTTTAGAATGACAATGGCCCAAAGCATACAGCCAAGACAAGTCTCTGACTGTCCTTGAATGGACCAGCCAAAGGACAAACTTAAGCCCCATGGAACATCTGTGGAGAGACCTGACGGTGGCAGTTTACCGATGCTTCCTATCAAATCTAATGGAGCTCTAGAGAATCTGCCAGGAAGAATGAGATAAACTGCTCATCTCCTGGTGTGCAAAGCTTGTAAAGATTTACCCAAGACGACTTGAAGCTGTAACTGCTGCCAATGAGGCTTCTACAAAATACTGAATTAAGAGTCTGAATACTTTTATGAATGAGAGAGTTCAGTTTTTGATTTTTAGTAAATTTGCAAACCTTTCTGAATGCATTTTTTCACTTTGCCATTATGGGTTACAGACTGTAGTTTAAATCTACAGTACGATAAAGTGTGAGGGAAGTGAAGGGGTGAATACTTTCTGAATCCACTGATGATAGATGTCTTTCTGTCATTTGCTGTCATTTATGTCATGTATTGTCACAATACCACAATGCTGCATTATTTTACACTCTTACTGAAATTACTATTCTAAGTAATAGAAGCTTTGAATTTGACCTTCGTCTCAGTTTCGTACAGCTCCCAGAATCCTGAAGGTTTTGAATGATGGCAGTATGACAAAATGAATTGCATCGCTTGTTATTTAAAAACGTAATGGAAGATTAACTTCCAGTGTCATCCTGATTGGAACATTACACTCTGTGGTAAAACCATTTACACGTCTGGTAGGATTGGATCACTAGATTTATGGGACATAATGGTATGTGCCACATGATCTATTTAATGATTTAGATTTTTTTTTATTTGCAATATAGAAATTAGCCATACCACCCAAATACCTAAACACACACAGACTCATGTTATGTGCTGGCTGCAAAAATCTCTGATAATACAGCATTGTGCGGTATCACAAGATGTCTATAAGGAATTACACCAGGAAAGTGTCAAGAATGGAGTGTGTCAGTGCCTAACGCTGCATTAAAAGAAAAAGCAGTTAATGAATTTTAGGTTTTGAAATACAACAGCAATGTAGTTTGGTTGATAAGATGTTGAAGCAATCGTTTACTATGGATTTGGCATTGATCCCTGCTTTTATTATTACTGCTGCGCTCCAAAAAATTAATCTTACAAAGACTTAATCATTAAAACCCACATTCTGCAATTCATGGGCTATTGATTGTTGTAGGCTTTGATGAATAAAGCTAAGCCTCCTTGGAAACTATATTAGGCCAACAATTTTCTTGGACTCTCATGGGCAAACGGATCAATTGATTTCTTTCTCTAAGTCAACTAAATGATGCATTATCACATCATTTACTGCAAAGTGTTCATTAAACACCTTTTTAAATAAAATCTCAGTCCACTAAATACCAAAAGCTTCTTAAATCACCACGACTGTTCAACCATACTTAAGGCTTTAAGCCTTTGTCACTTCAATTCTGCAACAAATTCATATGTTGTTTAATGTTTTATTTTTTTTTTCGAATGAATGCAAAGCAGACCAAATAAACACACATACACTGCAGCAATTTTTTTAAAATAAATTACATTTGCGTTCCCGAGAATTAATTAAAAGATTGCATTTAAACAATGTATCAACTCATTACAGAGCTCTCATGTAAATAATTACAAGCATAAGGCAGCACAGTGGCACACTGGTTAGAGCTCCAGAGTTCTAGATTTGAATCCTGGCTTAGTTCATAAAACAAAAGGGTAGCGATTACAGTCTTAACATTCCAGGCCAGTCCCTGCGTGTGGGACATTTGCATGTTCCCCACATTTCCAGGTGGGTTTACTTTTTGGGTGCTCCAATTTTGTTCCCACAGCCAAGAGATGTGCACATTATGTTAAATGTTGACCTTACAATAGGCCAGTATGAATGTGATTTTCCCTTGCAATGAACAAATTGCTAATTCAATTCAATTTCTTATAACTACACCTTACAGAACTGTGGAGTGCCGGCATTGAGTCATGAGTTGCTATTGTTTATAATAGGTTACAGTGGGTTGTGAGGGGGTCATGCAGTGGGTCATGGCAGGTCTGACAATTGAGCTTGATTATGCCCTCTTGATTATGGCACTCTGACAATCATGCTCAAATCACTGTTGGGTTGCAAAGACACTGTGACAAAGGCGCTATATAGGCGTCGACCTAACACAGACTGACAGCAGAGGCACATATTAAAATAAACAGAAAGGTTTTTATTTTTTCTTCAGCCATGGGGCACGTCTTTCCGGTGTCCCACAGGCCCTACACAGTCCCAAAAACACCCCAAAAGAAAGTCACCACAACACACAAAAGCACAAAGCAAAACCCCACTACAAAATACTCTTCTTTCTCCTTCACTCCTCCAAGGCAGCTTTTTCCTTGTCCTTCTTGTCCTTCTTGTCGTCGTCGTTGTCCTCCCGACTCTGGTACCTCGAGTAGTGGCTGCAGGCTCCTTTTATAGCCCTCCCAGAAGTGCTCCAGGTGGTAATTGGCCTAATTAGGGTGCACTTCTGGGTGTGGCTGCATTCCAGCCCACATGGGCTTGTTAAGCTATGCAGCTCCTCCAGGTGGTGGCCATGGAGCTCAACAGGTCTGAGCCCTGTGTCCCCAGTGTAACCCAGGAGGGCTGCCACCACGCATTCCGAGGGGATGTAGTGTGCATCCTATGACTGCTCCCCCAGATCCGGTGTCAAAGGGACATCCCGGCCAGGCATGGGTCCAGGCCATCTGCCACCACACTTTTTTGGGAACTAGGTGTGTAAGCCCATGCTGTAAAAAGCCCGGGCTCTTAGAAACTATTGAAATCGTCAAAAAAAAAATTGAAATGCAGAGTAGTTGGTTTCATTTTCTGGACATGCTCGCCCCCCCCCTTGTTTATCATCGGCTAGGCAAGTTTCTCTCTTCTCAGAGGTTTTGTTTTGCTGATGTGCTCGCCCCCTTGTCTATCAGTGGCTAAGCAAGTTTGCCTTTCGTTGGCGGTTTCACTTTGGCAACAGCTTCATTCTGTAGCCTCGTACTTCTTTCTTCTCCCGACTCGTTAACTTGGGGCCGCCTTGCCAGCTCTTTGAGCTGCATGCCGTTGCCTCGCACTTCCGGGCCAGATAGACAGACACACACACTTCCATGCGTAGGTGTTTCTATATAAGAAAAGTGGGTCACAACACCAGTACAGCAGAATGAAGTGGGTTTCTCGCTAGTCCCATGCAGTGAAATTATAGTACATGATAGAAGACGATACGCTATACACTCAATCTCTAACCCGCTTAAGGGTTGAGCAGGGCTGAACGTGTCCTTGGGGCACTGGGCACAAGATAGTAAATAACCCTAGACTGGGAGTCTGTCCATCGTTGTGCACACACCCACAATTTACAGCCAATTTAAAGTCACCTATGAACATAATCTGCATATATTAACGTAGGTACAATAAAA
Organism: Erpetoichthys calabaricus; assembly: GCF_900747795.2. Taxonomy (NCBI): domain Eukaryota; kingdom Metazoa; phylum Chordata; class Cladistia; order Polypteriformes; family Polypteridae; genus Erpetoichthys; species Erpetoichthys calabaricus. Next base: position 165,186,509 of record NC_041402.2, on the reverse strand, counting down.
ACTGGAGTGAGCAGGCGTCAGGCACAGTAAACTGAGTTTATTAAACAGTGGCAGACACAATGAATTTAAGAAAGAAAAGGTAATGAAAAATAAATAGCAAAAAATATTCAGAGTAAGTAAATATCTGATATAAACATACAGCATGTACCAGGCTCAAAAAGTAATAACCCGACAATTTGAGTAACTGAGCATTGAATGATCAGTGCCACTAATTTGGCAGTGCAAACTAATTGTTATGATTCATCCAGAGTTTCTCCCCTGGCTGGGGTTCAGATCTTTGTTTTTGCTGTCTTTTTTCATTTTTGATTCTTTTGATTGTATTAATTGTATTTATGTTGTAAAGAGAAGAAAAACAAAACAAAGTCAAAGTGTTCGGGCGCCACCCTGGTGACCCCGTATAATTGAAATAAGAAAGCAAGGAAAAATACGCAACAAGTAATGTCCTTTCAGATGGGAGCTCAGAATTGAACTGAACTCAAAATGGATGAATGATGACCTTCCGGTCATATGGGTTCCAGGCAGGAAGGGGTGTGTTCAAGAGTGTGGGTAACGGAAGTGACATCAGTAGTGGAACAGCCATCAGTCTTCCACTCTGCAGAGAGAGGAAGAGAGAAGACATTAGAACTCGGCACCAAACCCCTTACTATCACCAAAGCCCTTAAACTGTCTCCCTTGCACATATGTGTGACAATGTTTATTTGATTTTATCCATGTATCAATGCCTTTGTTATGTGCCTTTTTTGTGTGTGGGGTCCCCCAAGTGGCGGAACCACCTGCTCATCACTGCCTTCCACCCTATAAAGGTGAGGGTTTCTTACAGTTTCTAGTAGTTCATAGTGAAAGTGCTCTGGACTTGGTGAGTTCTTGTGTCTGTTGTTCTACTTTGTGCTTTTTGTGAGATTTTTAACTTTCCGCTCTGTTTTTTTTTTTGACTTTGCCATTGGATTTCTGTATTGGCACTCGGCTGCTTTTGGAATTGGCTTTTGCAGGCTTTGTATACTTCTTATGCTCTACACACAGTGTAACTGAGCCTTTTAATTAAATACATCATTTATTTTCTTAATAATATTGTGTGTTTGTCCTTATATCTAGCCAGGATGTGATGGTAAATCCCCACCAAGTGCACATTTTTGCCCATTTCTGGAACTGTTAAGTGTTTTGGAACTCTCAGTTTATAATAGTGATCAGTCATGCAAATCCTTTCATACAGGAGCAATGATCCCTAATCAAGGAGACCAAAGCAAGGACGTTGATGGTTTAATTGGTCATGGGTAGTGATGGGCACAATGATTTGTGTGAAATTGAATTCACAGTGAAACTCAGTATGTAGTTCCTGTTTGAAAGTGTTTTAATTCTAAAATTACATGTATCTGCCTGCCATTTAGTATTTAATTAAATGTCTCTAGTGAGAAAAAAAAAATAAAACACAGGAAGTATGCATATCTTTAACTAGGATAAGGTGGCTGCTATTTAAGGGCTTTGAGGTTGGCAGCAGTGGCTGTCGAAGACATGTATTAATATGCATGATGGTATGTTTTAGTTTGTCTTCATGTGGAAAATACATAGCCTGTTACCTTTTTTAAAAGACGTACTGCACTCTTGCATGGGACGTTGAACGAGAGGCATAAATACAATTGATTTTCCTTAAGTGGTATATGCTTTACGCAGCTGCAGAAAAGAACATATGAGAATGTGACAGTATAAATAATTCTTTACGGAGCTGCATTCCTTGTTTTTCATACCAGAAAACATTTAAAAGTACCAAAACTACTCTTTTTAGTGAGTACTGTGTTATACAATTTTTGAAATCACATGCAAAATTGTTTTATTATCCATGAAAGGCACTATACTTGTGTCGTAGGTTCTATTTCATTGGTGAATAAGAAGAAATGCCCATATACTATACCTCAGCTTATTGTTCTTGTGTTACATGTGCACCCTGTAATACTCTCCCTGGGGATCTTAGCAATGACAGGCCACACACTGCTGGGTCTACAGTGCACAGTCTGCTCTTAGTTTTCCACCACTGAAAGGATGAACAAGAACATCTTCCAGTTTTCCTGAAGGGCCTGGCCTAGACAGGAACATCCCTTAACTTCTCGGTGATTGCTATCAACAATAAATACAAGGTAGTTTCAGTGAGATAATAACATTTATTTCATTTAAACCTGTATAAGTGTATTTGCAGAACATAACATAACATAGCAGAATATAACATGTTTTTGCCAACATAAAAAAGGCAATTTGCAGCAATGTCTTGTTCTCCGACTCGAAGCAGTTGACTGCATTCATACTCCAAATACAGCACCTAGTGAGAACAAAGCTGCTTTTGTTAACCATATGTAGTTACATTCCATTAATGCACAAGTCATCTGTGATGCCATGTTGTGGCAGGTAAACGTCATGTCTCAGTGGCCTGGGTCAGCTTGTCATTCATTTATTTTGAGGCAAAGTGACTTTGGCAGACATGATGCTACTGTAAGTGGTGGCTGGCTTGTTGGTATAGTAACTGGCTGAACTTTCGTTCTTTCATATAGTTTGCACTATTCATTGTAACAGCAGTCATGTAATTAAATGTCCCAGGTGATAATGGCTACCCACTCAAACGCAGGTACTCTATGCCTTTCCCGGACCCCATGAACACAAAGAAGAGGCACCATCATGCTGCATATTATCTTGTGCTCTTCAGTGTAGAACACAGACAGATAGTCTTAAATACAGGTGTCAGGGTCTCGACATATTAGGAGGAAGGCCGCTGTACCAGCCAATGAAGTCCTGTAGCATCGTGACTGCATATGTATGAGGTTGAATAGCATGCTCCATAAACTGATGTTTCAGGGCGGTGTTTGTGGTACACTCACATATGTACATTTACAAGGTAGTTGGATTTATAAACAGTAAACTGTATAAAAATGTGTGTATGACAGTGATGTGCGGTACAAAATCTGTAAATTTTGTTCTGTATTTTCATTATGTTTTGCTCAAGACAACAACAGATGAACTTAATACAGGACACATCAAAGCATGTCCTCTTCCCGATTGTACCTCACTTTTAAAACAGCTGTTCCAGCAAAGAAAGGAAGGCATGCTGGTGCCTAAGGCTATCGATTAGTTTATAACCTGGGCATCTGGGACAACGAGTTGCTAAATTGGTTTACAGCCTGGGAAAGGAAGACATGCCAGTACTACTAAGCAACATCAAAAGTTTTAATGTTTGGGAAAAACGGACGTACTCTAGATTAAAGAATCTGAGCAAATCTATTCATCATATTGACAGCCAGCCAATCAGGTGTATCTAACTGCGTAGAATTTTATAATAAATATGCCTTGTCTGAAGAGCAACATCAGACAAAGACGTCAGGAAAAGGAGAACAGGGCCCTCAGAAGAGGGCACCGACAACGTGCGGCCATTTCCATCCGATCATCAGAAAAGCATTTAATGAACAACTACGAGTGCTAGATCACAAGCCGCCTGTGACATTCATCCTTGTCATCTTTTAACTTTTCGTAAACTTTTTCCAAAGACTATATATATATATCCGAACTTTGCTATCCACATTTTATGCTTTTCTCTACTGGTATTATTATTATTCAAGTATTAAATAGCACACTGCTTTTAACTTTCTATAATTTGTCTTCATATTTAGAGTGCTTGAAGTAATAAGGTAAATTTCTTTGAGCGCCTGGAGTAGTGAGGAAGTGCCATATGATCCAAGCTGCAAGGTTTATCGAGCTAAGCTCTGTCCAGTAAAGAACAGTGTGTTAAAGTAAAATAGTCACTGTTTGGTAAATGGCCTATAGCCAGGGATGTTGAGTCTGTGTATGTCTGAATATATTCTTGGAGATCAAAGGTAATATTTAGGTCTGAGATATATGTAAGACATTGCACACATGTTGTTCAAGTCTATGATAAGTAAGTCTCTTGGAGTACTAGGGAAAGCGAACTGTGCACATGTTATTCATACGGTACTTGTGTGGGTTAAAGTGCTAGGGAATAACGTGCACGTGTATACATCTTTCAGGGTCTGTGTGTATGCATATATCTATGTACGTGTGTGTTAATCTTAAAGTGTAATAGCAGACCAACCTGGTAATGAACTTGATGAGTACACTTACCCTTAAAGAAAACAGGTAAAGGGTAAGTAGAGGGAAACACCACGCTAATACAGACAGGTTTTATAAATCTGATTTTTTTTTTTGCTGTACGCATTTTTCTGTTTTTTTGCCATGCACAAATTTTTATGCAATGTTTTATAAATGAGGTTCCTGGTCATTGCTGCAATTCTTTACCAGCCAAGAAAATGACACATTAGAAAATTAGAATAGAACAATTTGGACGAGAACAGGCCATTCAGCTCAACAAAGCTTGCCAGTCCTATCCACTTAATTCTTCTAAAATAACATCAAGTCTAGTTTTGGAAGTCCCTTAAGTATTTAATTATATATATATATAGTCTTAATTATTATATAATTATAATAACACAACAAAGAAAACAACTCAATTATATTATAATATAGTAATATTTTAATTCCTTATTTGGTGTAGCTCCTTTTGTACAGACTTTAATCACAAAGATAATCAAAAAGATTAAAATATTGACAATATTTAGTTGTTCTTCTCAGTTTCCATTTTAACACTCACATAAATGGCAGTCTAAAAAATATTGTTTTTTTTACAAGTTTACATCCCCCTGCAGTGTGTTGTCAGAACTGTTATCTAGTATGTAATATTATATCAGTTCTTCGGCAAAACTTTACATTGCTGTTGATGACAATGAATTGAATTTGAGAAATCTGGAACTTGAAAGTTAATGGTGTAAAACCAATCAAGGATATTTAACAAGGAGGGCAAGACTGCAACCATTATACCCTTAGGGAAGCTCTCACTATCACTGCAAAATGTCACCACACTTGCTTTGCCTTTTATTTTATATGTCTTTTTTGTTCAATTTTTGCAGTTAAATAACGTCGACTGGAAACTAAAGTGTTTAAGTAAAGTGTGAATTTTAGCAGCTGCCAATGACAGACAGACCACCCTGTAATATCAAATTAATGGACTGCACAAAGACCACTTGGACTCCCATTGATTTCAATGAGAAAAAGCGGTCAGGTGAAAAATGTAACACAGTAGGCTCAATAACAGCACTCTGCTAGGAATTCAAACATTTTAACCTTCAGGTATGCTTCTACTGATAGCCATGCTACTCACTTTAATTTTTAAAGAGCAGTGTTAGTGCTGAGCCTCTTAATATTTATTAATGAAGCAATCAGTGAAATCAGTAGTACAGCAGAATTCAACCCACATCCCCCCAGGTCCTCTGTCTATGTTTGTTCTCGTATTTTGGTTTTAGTTATGGGGATATGTTCATTAGATTCATGCAAATTTGTTATCAAGCTTTCTATATTTACCACTTCCATTTTTTACTTTCTTCATAGCATACAATACCAGCCAAAAGTATAGCCACAACCTAGAAATGTTCATGTTTTTGATTGAAAAAATTGATAATTTTTTTTATCAATATACCATTAAACTGATTTAAAAATAATGGATTTTACTGCTTAATATGGTTCATTTTTAATTTATTATTCACATATAACTGATCAACTCCTTTAGCTTATTTTTAATTAGTCATTTTAAATTGGTTGGTCAATTGGTTATTAGAGAAACCCATCCATCCATTATCCAACCCGCTATATCCTAACTACAGGGTCACGGGGGTCTGCTGGAGCCAATCCCAGCCAACACAGGGCGCAAGGCAGGAACAAACCCCGGGCAGGGCGCCAGCCCACCGCAGGGCACACACACACACACACACACCAGGGACAATTTAGGATCGACAATGCACCTAACCTGCATGTCTTTGGACTGTGGGAAGAAACCGGAGCACCTGGAGGAAATCCATGCAGACACGGGGAGAACATGCAAACTCCACGCAGGGAGGACCCAGGAAGCGAACTCAGGTCTCCTAACTGCGAGGCAGCAGCGCTACCACTGCGCCACTGTGCCACCCCTATTAGAGAAACCTTCTAATTAAATTACCTTTTATTGTTTTTATTGGATTTCAAGATACTGGCTTCCTAGAGTTCAGTTCTGAGTTCAAAGATGTCTGAAATGGCATATATGATGCAGTGCCCTATGCATTCAGTTTCTAATTGAGCATCCAAGGTGGCATAATTTTGAGCTCCTAGTTTCAGGACTTTTTTGGTTAGTTGAATCTGAGCAGCACCCCAAATGGATATTGAAGATGCAGACTTGCCTAATTTATTGCAAAATATCCCCAGGTTGATAGACTGGAGCTCTGTCAATTGAGCGCTCCTGCCTTGTGCCAGATGCTTGCTGGGAGAGGCTCCCTCAACCACATGACCCTGCTCAGGATGGAAAATGGATGGATGAATGTTTGGTCAGGGTAGACAGCATTGGACAAAGCACAGGGACCACCTCTGGACAGACCCAGATACCCTGGTGTATTTTGGTAAAAGAAAGGTGTAAGTGAAATACTTAGGGGTTAAGAAAGAGTAGCATATGCTGACAAGTCTGGCATTTATGATGTCACATAACAGGCTTATACACGATGGCCGTACAGCTAATGAAAAATCTGTCATCTGTCCATTGCAAAAGTGCTCCTTGATAATTTGTGAACATCTATTGATCGATTAGTGGCAACCAAGTGAGTTGTTGACAAGAATGGTTCAAAAATTAACTTCATTTATATACTGGGCATCCATCCTCACGTTTCCACAAACAGTTGGCTAAAAGACTGCTGAGTGATTTCCAGAGAAGTGCTTTTCCTACTGGTTTTTCCTCATTAGCTTAATGTTCTCAGTGGTCAGCAAATTGAATTGCCAATAAAGTCAAGGAGGGGAGTCAATTTAATCTTGGATCAGTGGATGCTAAGGCAATGTTTTACTGAATTAATGCTGTAGTTCACATGCTTAATAAGCTTTTCCTCTCTCCTCTGGTCTAGTATTACATTGTCTTCCAACTGTGCAAGTAGACCGGGGCTACCGACTCCTCCTAAACTGTAAAAATATTGGAGAAAGGAATTATGTACAGTATGATTATATGTGCAGATATACTGTATATATTAATATACTGTGGAAGACTGTGGGTTCGCTTCCCGGTTCCTCCCTGTGTGGATAGCACTTTGAGTACTGAGAAAAGCGCTATATAAATGTAATGAATTATTATTATTATTATAGTGTGAAAGAGTAAAACAATGAACAAAATTAGGGTAAGGATCCAGAGGATGCCCTGTTTAATGCTGCTGTCTGGACAAAAGAGGATGAGCAATTGATCATGAAGCCAGTTCACCCGACTTCTGGTGGTAGGTCCGTCTAGATAGATAGATAGATAGATAGATAGATAGATAGATAGATAGATAGATAGATAGATAGATAGATAGATAGATAGATAGATAGATAGATAGATAGATAGATAGATAGATAGAACTTGTCCCCAGGCAGAAATGTGGCTTTTTATTGTACATAAATAGGTAGAAAGGTAAAGTAAGTAAATAAATAAATATACATACACATTGGTCTAAACAAAGATGAAAATTATAAGGAAAGAAAATTCCTGACTTTGTCACAGTCACAGTGAGGCATTATGCAGACGTATTGTTGTTGGTATAAAGGAGTAACAGCAGTGTTTCTTGACAAACGTCTGTTGAAAAATTTGTTGGCTGAAAGTCCTTTGTGTTAGTGTGTCAAAGAGACAGGATGTGCAAAATTGTTCATAATGGCATGCAGCTTTGTTTAAATTTTCTCTTTTGCTACAACCTCCAGGGGGTCCAGAGTGTGTCCCCTAACTGAGCTTGCCCTTTTAATTATCTTGCTGATTCAGTCTTCCTCACTTGAAGTGATGTCACCAGCCGAGCACACCACAGCGTAGAAAGTCACACTGGTCATCACAGAGTTGTAGAACATGTGAAGGATGTCACTTCCCATATTAAAGGAATACAGTTTTGTTCCTCTTTGTTCTGAGTCTGGTCCCATCCAAGTACTTGTAGGATTGGAGCACCTCCACATCCACTCCTTGACCAGACATAGAGGGTCTTTGATGTGGCAAAAGTCAATAATCAATTCCTTGATTTTGCCAAAGTTATGTTGTTGATAATTCTCTTTGCACCAAAAAACAAACTTCTCCACCTGACTCCTCTCCTCTGTCTCATCCCCTTTAATGAATACACCGCATAAGTGCAGAATCATCTGAGAATTTCTGCAAGTGACATGACATGATGTTATATTTATAGTCTGAGATGTAGAGAGTGAAGACAAAAGGAAGCAGGACATGAAGAGGCGGAGCTTAAGATGACATGGCGGAAGTGACCTCACCTTCTTCTGGGGGTTTCTCCTCCTCTATTTTGAAAGGACAAACAGAACAACTGTTAGTGATGGCGTCATACCCTTTTCCTATATAAAATGCTCCCAATGCTCACATTTTTGACTATATATATATACACATATACACAGGTGTGGGCAAAAGCAGGTTTACAGTTATTTGTATGAGAAAAGACATGCAGGTTATAATTGCTCAAGTACACTTTAATAAGTAGAAGAAGAAGGCAAATAAGACAAATAATACAAAAGAATAATACAATAATTAAATAAATAATAATACAAGAATAAACTCTGTGTTTTGTGTACTCAACCGTAAATCTACTTTTGTCCACCCCTGTATACACATACACACACACACACACACACACACACACACACATACAGGCAGTCCCCGGGTTACATACGAGATAGGGACTGTAGGTTTGTACTTAAAGTTGAATTTGTATGTAAGTCGGAACAGGTACATTATTTTAATAAATGCTATTGTTGACCGACTGTAACCAAGTGCTCTGCCAATGATTGATGGAGTTTCACCTCTCTCTGACCTTTTTATTATTTCTACTTTATTTTCAATGGTGATGGTTTTTCTCTTCTTTACTGTATCACCAGCACTTGCATCAGATTTGTGTTTCAGAGACATTGTTGAAGGGTGAAGACAAAAGGTTAAGATGAGCTCTTCTGTACAGCACTGTACAGCTATCACAGCAGGAAGGCATCCCTCGTCAGCACGTCTGGTGTACTGACAAGAGACAAGTTCCTGCTGTGTACGTAACAGTACAAGCAGGCTTGCTATTGAGAATGAATGGGAGTAGCGAGGGGCGGTTCACCACCCATCCACCACACAGTCATCTCCACTGCAGTAGGCAGCCTGCAGCGTTCTTCCGCCCACCGAGAACAAACAGGGTGCGGCCAAAGGCGTATAGTGAATCGCCCACCACCGCCCCCATTCAACAGGCAGCCACCCGAAGAACACTACAATGCTACCCCCCACCGCCCCGTTCACCCTCAATGGCCTCCATTCGGCCACAACCGGGTCACCGCTTGTAGCATTACCAGCCGCCCACTGAAAACGATTCGGGGGGAGCCGTGTGTAGTGGGCAGGCAGTGAAATGTCCTACACTGCTCCATCCAGCCTGCGTCCAGTCAGGAGCAGTAGCTGCGGTGGCGTAGTGGGCGGACAGCGAACCGCCCCATTAAGCCTCCGTCCTGCACACGAGCGATAGCTGTGGCCCCAGTGACTATGGACCACGGGTCACCAGACTGCGTGATCAGCGAAATTGCACCCCTCCATCCACTACTTGCAGCGTCCTCCGGCCAAAGATGACAGAGCAGCAGTTAATGAGGCGCATGCGTCACAGCTACGGCCTCGTTCATAAGTCGTAGGTCGGGTGTCCGTAACCTGGGGACTACCTGTATACACATATGTATACACATATACATACATACTGTATATACACACACATATATATATATATATATATATATATATATATATATTGTGGAACGAGCCCGGGACACAGACAGGCAGACATGTTATTTTTGCACCACCACACGTTTATTTACACTACTAATATTTACAAGTCTTTAAGTGCTCCACAAACCCCAATCTTCCCCAAAGTCCAGGCCAACCACACTGCCTCCTCTTCGGACCGCCTCCTTCTCTCTTTCTCTCTGACCTCGTCCTGTTTCCACCCGACTCCAGCCTCGAATGAAGAGAGGTGGCCCCTTTTATCCATACCCAGTTGTGCTCCAGGTGTGCACCGGCAATCTTCCACCCGACACGCCCCAGTGTGGCGGAAGTGCCGGCTGTCTCCCCAGAAGCACTCCGGGTGTTCCCTCTCTTCTTCCCCCCAGCACTTCCTGGTGTGGCGGAAGTGCTGGGGTCCAGGGTCTGTCAGGCACGGGGACGCCCCCTGGCGGTGACCACGGGCCCCTACAGGGTTGAGCTTCTAAGCCCTGTACCCGTGGCCCCCAATACAACCAGGGTGGTCGCCCCCTCGTGGTCTGGAGGAGGCATGAGCCCTCTTCCTGTCTCCCCGGGCGTCCCGGCCGGGTAGGAATCCCAGCTGGGTGCCACTATATATATATATATATATATATATATATATATATATATATATATATATATATATATACAGTATACACATATATATTCATAGTAATAAAACACATAAAATGTGATAAAGGGTTGGCTACACCTTTTTTAATGTGACGCATCCTTTTATAGCAGAAAACGATAGAAAGGAAGCTACTTTTTAACCTCAAAATCCCTTCACTGAACTCCTTATCTCAAGCTTATTATTTGCTACGTGCCTCAACATTTTTAAGCAGCAGATTTCTAGAACTCAACTTCTGCATGGTTTATTCCATTGTGTTAAGTTGCTGGTACCGTACTCTAGGATTTTATATCTGCTGTGGGGCCCTGGACTCCTTTGTAATTAAACGTCTATAAAGATCAAATAATCAACATTTTTATTGAACACACAATCGCAAGAGCACAATTTAAAGTAATAACAAATTATTACTAATTAAAAAAATATAACATTATTACAAAATGATGCATTACAGAGAAACATGGTCTGTTAGTAAACCAAAAGTGTGAGTTGACTTATTCTATAGAGATGAGGTCAGTAAAGCAGGCAATGTGTGACATGTGAAACTCATTGACAAGTTATTTAGGGGTTTAAATTTTTTGTGTTTTTTTTGGATGGAATACAAGGAATACTGCTCTCTAAAAAATCATTTACCTTCAAGTGTTTAGCTGTGTTCTATTCTGCAGCTGCGTAAAGCACATAATCTGTACAACTCTGTAAAAAATCAATTGCATTTATGGCTCTCAATGTAACTGCAGAGTGGTACAGTACATTTTTAAAAGAATGTGAAATGCTGCATATTTTCCATATGGAGACACACCAAAACATACCCTCATGCACATGGAACAGGAAAACTCAGCACTTAGAAAGTCACTGCTTCCAAAACCCCTTTGTACTCCATTACCTAGCAGTTGTTATCCTATGTGAGGATATGCACACTTTGGGTAATTTTTAGTTTTTCACTAGAGATCCTTATTTAAATACTAAATGAGCAGAAGACACATATGGAATTAATGCATGAAAATGCTTCCAGATAGGAACTACATGATTTTCTTCTTCTGTGAATGGCACAGATTTTCCTGAAAGTTGAACACAGTTTAGTTTAATTTATTTGTGTTGCAAAATAGCCAGTTACCCTACAAATTGCGTGAATCGTTTTGCTCATCACTACTCATTATTTTCAACATCACATGATCACTGATGCTAACAGATATTTCAGGCTACAGTAATTATGTTGCGTTTCACATACCTACCACACAGTAACATAAAGAGCTTTATGTAAAGAAGAAATTAAAGATTATCTTAGATTTTACACTTGTTTTCATAGATGGTGTGCCACAGATTAATACTAAAGTTAAAGTTCACTCTTTTTTCTGTAATATACTGTACAATTACCTTATTTAAACTCTGTTATTCATATACACACACTGAACAAATAATAAGGAACACCTGCTGATCCATACAATTATTTAAACAGCCAATCACGTGGCAGAAGCACAATGCATAAAATCATGCTGACACAGGTCATGCGCTTCAACTAATGTTCACATCAAACACAAGCATGAGGAAAAAATGTGATCTCAGTGACTTCAACCATGGCATGGTTGTTGGTGCCAGATGGGCTGGTTTGAGTATTTCTGTAACTGCTGATCTCCTGGGATTTTTATGCTCAGCCCCTAGAATTTATTCATAAAGGTATGAAAGACAAAAAACATCCAGTGAGTGGCAGATCTGTGGATGGAAATTCCTTATTGATGAGAGAGGTGAGAGGAGAATGGCCAGACAGACCCAAGCTGATAGGAAGTCTACAGTAGCTCAGATAACCACTCTGTATGTCCATGGTGAGCAGAAAAGCATCTCAGAATGCACAACACATCGAACCTTGAGGTGGATGGGCTACAACAGCAGAATATCACTTAAGGTTCTACTCCTTACAGCCAAAAGTACAAAGTTGAGGTTCTAGTGGGTACAGGTTCACCAAAACTGGATAGTAGAAGATTGCAAAAGTGTTGTTTGATCCGATGAACCTAAATTTCTGCTCAGGCACAAAGATGATTGGATCAGAATTTGTGACTAGTGCTTGAAGTGGGCCGGGACTTACTGGTACACAGCACCTGTACCTCTTCCAATTTTAAAATAAAGTACCACCACCTCTTCCAGAATCATCAAGGGGGGGCCCCCCTATCAATCAAGTGTTGACATATTCTGCTGTTCGAAATGCAGTACAAAGTGTACCGCCATTAATTTGCTTCCACTTCAAGCACTAGTGCCAACAGCATGAGGCCATGCTTCCAACCTGCCTTATATCAATGGTAATGGTAGTGCAATGGTGTGGGGAATGTTTTCGTGGCCCACATTGCTCCTGTGAATACCACTCAATCATCGCTTGAATGCCACGGCCTATTTGAGATGGTCACAATTTATTCATCCTCTTCAGGCTACTTCCACCTGGATAATGCACCATGTCACAAAGCAAAATGCATCTCGAACTAGTTTCATGAACGTGACAATGAGTTCAGTGTTCTTCTGTGGCCTTCCCATTCACCAGATCTGAATCCAAAAAGAACACATTTGGGATGTGTTAGAAAAGGGGCATGAATGCGCAGGTGACAAATCAGGAGAAATTGAGTGACTCATACATGTCAACATGGACCAGAGTCTCAAAGAAATGTTTCCAATATCTTGTGGAATTCATGGTATGAAGAATAGAGGCTGTTTAGAGAGCAAAAGGAGGCCTTACCCATTATTATTATATTGTTCCTAATAATTTGTCCAGTGAGTGCTTATTTATCTTTGTGCAGTGTTGAAATTAGGCTTTGTGGCCAAGGTGTACATATAAATGCAATGCATAGGAGGACAATCCACTTTCTAATTGTGAAATTCTAAGTGTTTGGCTTCCTGTAAATAGAGTAACGGCCACCTTGATGCCAGGCATTACCTCAGGTGTCAATGTATCATAATGACACCTGTAGCATGGCAACACACAATGGTAGGAAGCTCTAATGATATCATCAATGCATGGAACTGTGAACAAAAACACAAGCAAACCAGTTTGATTTCTGCTCTCTATCACCTAAATAAACAGAAGCTGCCTATAAATACTAAGTCAGTCAGTTTATCCTAAATTCTTCTTGTGAGTCTATCTGGAGTTTTTATAATGATATGTGCTGTATAAAGAAGTCAATTGATTAGCTAGCCATGCCATTGTGTCCCAGTTCTCAATAAAGCTCATACAAGAATAAGTAAACATGAAAAATTGACGCGAGATGAATCTTCCCAGATATATTGGACGTACCAAATTATTCATGTCCCAAATGTGACCCTTAGCTGTTCATCAGATACATTTCCCTTAATAAGAGAGACACTGAGGCGCCCCTGAAACTCAGCCAGTCATAAAGGATGATCATTTTTTTCAAAGCTATAACAGTCACTTAGATTCTTACCATAACTTCATTTGAAATGACGTATACTTCTCTAGGGCTGTTGTTTTACCCTTTGTTTATTCCAAATTAATTGTGTTAAAAAGGGAAAACACAGACTTTCCTTTAGCAGAACTTGGCAACTTCTACTCCACTCTGTCAATTAACTAGCTGAATAGGTTTTGGAATTCAGGAGAGATGATTTTATGGCTCCAGTTTTTCATTTTTATTGTAAACTCTGGCCCATTAAAGGTTGGCAATGGCAGTCTCTTTAAAGATTTCTTTTGTCCTCTGCAGTTTAATCTTCCATAGCAGTGGCTCTCAAGTTCATTCCTGGTGTGACTCGGTAGAAGCAGGCTTTTATTCCAACCAGCTTCACAAATCAATGAGGCTCTCTTACTTGTAATTGATCTAATTGTTTAATTAGGCACCCTTATTTGTTCTCTTATTTTGCTTTTAAAGACGTCTGCTAGCATATTAAAAATTTTTAAAAAATTGAAGAAGTATATATTTTTATTTGAAGTTTGCCCCTTAATTGTATCCAAATGCTAACAATCAGTGGTGAGCAGTGTGACCACAAGTGCAAATGACACTGAATGCTAAAGGGGAGCAGATACCTCAGTGCCACATTCAATTTGGGTGGTTATTGGGAAGAAAAGGCCAAAATCGGCGCACCTCAACTTTACTCCTATGGGCCACTGTTGCTATAGTTGTTCAACCCAAAACATTTGTGCTTTTTTGTTTCTGTGATTATGTTTTTATCAAAAAGGCAAAATATGAAATAATAAAAAAAAGAAAATAGAATCAGTATTGCCAACTATTTGTGATGTAGTCATTAATGTATGCTCAAAAACTCACCAGAAGTCGCTAGTTGAGTGCTGTTTTAAATTGGACTCCTAGCCCACTTAAGTGAGCTGTTATTTCCCAGTTTCTGTATTTTGGCGTCAATGGAGAAAAACAGGGCGGCACGGTGGCGCAGTGGGTTGTGCTGCTGCCTTGCAGTTGGGTGACCTGGGGACCCGGGTTCGCTTCCCGGGTCCTCCCTGCGTGGAGTTTGCATGTTCTCCCCGTGTCTGCGTGGGTTTCCTCCGGGCGCTCCGGTTTCCTCCCACAGTCCAAAGACGTGCAGGTTAGGTGGACTGGCGATTCTACATTGGCCCTAGTGTGTGCTTGGTGTGTGGGTGTGTTTGTGTGTGCCCTGCCCGGGATTGGTTCCTGCCTTGTGCCCTGTGTTGGCTGGGATTGGCTCCAGCAGACCTCCGTGACCCTGTGTTCGGATTCAGCGGGTTGGAAAATGGATGGATGGATGGAGAAAAACAAAACTAAGTTTCATCATTTTTTTTTTAAATGTACTTTTTTAAATGTAGGGATTTTTTTAACTTTTTAACAATTTTCAGCCTAATTTTCATTCTGCTTTTTTGGTGTTCTGATTGTTTAATTTATTATCTACTAATTAGTGGGTCTGACGCTAAAGTTATTGCAGCCTTTCATCATTCAGTGTTGTTTACCTGGCTGTCAGTTCTGTTTGTTTTAATTAACATTATTAGGATACAATAAGGGGCGGCACGGTGGTGCAGTGGGTAGCGCTGCTGTCTCGCAGTTAGGAGACCTGGGTTCGCTTCCTGGATCCTCCCTGCGTGGAGTTTGCATGTTCTCCCCGTGTCCAGGGAGAAACTCCAGTTTCCTCCCACAGTCCAAAGACATGCAGGTTAGGTGTATTGATGATTCTAAATTGGCCCTAGTGTGTGCTTGGTGTGTGTATGAGTGTGTGCGCCCTGTGGTGGGCTGGCGCCCTGCCTGGAGTTTGTTTCCTGCCTTGCGCCCTGTGTTGGCTGGAATTGGCTCCAGCGGACCTCCGTGACCCTGTAGTTAGGATATAGCGGGTTGGATAATGGATGGATGGATGGATGGATACAATAAAGGGTGCACATTTCACAAAAAAATCACAAAACAATAGGAGAACAACAAAAGAGAGGTAAGCGTTTAAAGCAAAAGTAGAAATATTGCTAAATGTCTTATAAATGTAAAAATCATACTGTTGTGCTTCTCTAAAAGCAGAATAAGAGAAGGGGAAAAAAAGATCATTTAAATAAATGAGATTAATTGTTATCACTAATTGTGAATTTCGCTGGAATACAAACCTGTAGCCACAGTGGGTCCTCAGGACCAAGTTTGGGGACCACAGCGGTAGATGAAATCATTATCTAATTTGCATATCCATATAAAAGGGGATTATCTAAAAATGCTTTACTGAAATATCTATAATAGTACATACAAATATAATTCTATGAAATTAATTAAAAAAGAATAAACTGAATTGTGCTGTACAAAGTAAAAAAAAAGAAAAAGAAAATCCCAGTTTACAGTTAAGAAAAAAAAAAGCAAAGCAGCACACCTATAATACATAAGCTAAACTTTCCTGTAACCATACAAGGTGAATAGTAAAATTCACTATGCAGATTTTAGACCACTAATTAAAAACATAAAGCGTGTGTACACCTTTGTTTCTTTGAAAGTTAAAAAAGTCAGTTTTAGTATATATTAAGTAAAAGTAGAAGAAGAAGACATTACATTTGCATATAGCTCTTTTCTGACTACTTACATAGAGAGTACGGAGCCACTTCAGCCACCACCAATGTGCAGCATTCACCAGGATGATGCAGCAGCAGACATATTGTGCCAGTGTGCTCACCACACATTAGCAGTCAGGTGGTGAATGGATGAAGGGAGACAGTAAGCCAGTTAGAGACATGGGGTGGTTAGGGGGGCA
Organism: Erpetoichthys calabaricus; assembly: GCF_900747795.2. Classification (NCBI taxonomy): domain Eukaryota; kingdom Metazoa; phylum Chordata; class Cladistia; order Polypteriformes; family Polypteridae; genus Erpetoichthys; species Erpetoichthys calabaricus. Next base: position 165,169,887 of record NC_041402.2, on the reverse strand, counting down.
GAATGACTAGGCCATAGTGGAGACTTTGGACATTAGGATACACCCTACTCTTTAGGAAGGATGCCTATGGATCCTTTATGACCACAGAGGTTCAGGACCTCAGTTTTATGTGCCATAAGATAGATAGATAGATAGATAGATAGATAGATAGATAGATAGATAGATAGATAGATAGATAGATAGATAGATAGATAGATAGATAGATAGATAGATAGATAGATAGATAGATAGATAGATAGATAGATAGATACTTTATTAATCCCAAGGGGAAATTTTCATACTCCAGCAGCAGCATACTGATAAGGAAACAATATTAAATTAAAGAGTGATAAAAATGCAGGTATAACAGACAGTAACTTTGTATAATGTTAACGTTTACCCCCCGGGTGGAATTGAAGAGTCACATAATGTGGGGGATGAACAATCTCCTCAGTCTGTCATTGAAGCAGGAAAGTGACAGCAGTCTGTTGCAGAAGCTGCTCCTCTGTCTGGAGATGATACTGTTCAGTGGATGCGGTGGATTCTCCATAATTGACAGGAGCCTGCTCAGTGCCCATCCCTCTACCACAGATGTCAAACTGTCCAGCTCCGTGCCTACCATAGAGCCTGCCTTCCTCACCAGTTTGTCCAGGCGTGAGGCGTCCCTCTTCTTTATGCTGCCTCCCCAGCACACCACTACATAGAAGAGGGCACTCGCCACAACCATTTGATAGAACATCTGCAGCATCTTATTGCAGATGTTGAAAGACGCCAGCCTTCTAAGGAAGTATAGTCGGCTCTGTCCTCTCTTGCACAGATCATCAGTATTGGCAGTCCAGTCCAGTTTATCATCCAGCTGCACTCCCAGGTATTTATAGGTCTGTCCCCTCTGCACACAGTCACCTCTGATGATCACAGGGTCCATGAGGGACCTGGTCCTCCTAAAATCCACCACCAGCTCCTTGGTTTTGCTGGTGTTCATTTGTTCTGTAGGATGGCACCAATTTTTAAAGACCATGTTATTGCCACTGAACTGCGGCACTGGGATCCATACGTAGACCACAGAGTAAGTGTCCCCTGCTGGCATCTCCTGCACCTCTTCCAGCAATACTTCTAGCTTTTTCCTACATTATCTCCCATCCAAGTACTGGTTGGGCCCTAACAGGCGTAGCTTCAGGATTACCTCTTTTGAAGATCATGTGGCATGGCTGCTCTGTTTCATTTAATGCCCCAATGCTATTACAATACAGCAGAAGCAAGATTTTAACTCAGAAGGTTTTTTACAGGTCATAATAGGAATACACAATGTTGCAGTTATTATTGCGATCTGTTTTTACAATAAAATATTGTGTTAAATGCATGAACAGTTTGTAGGATGTATTGCATGCTTTAAATTAAAATAATTTGACCTATTGGAAATAATTTCTGCTATAATTTGTTATGTTCAAAGAAATCTGAGAGCCAGGTTCATATTAGGAGCAGAAGGAAGGTTTTTAATATTTTGGTAGAAATTAATTGATCAGCTTATAACTTATACAAAAAGGCGTTATGTTTAGTTAGAAAACATTGTAAAAAAATGGCACACATATAACTTAAATTAATTGTGTAAGTATCTGGTAATCTCTTTGTGTAAACATTAGACGGCATAAATGAAGTGCAGTGTCATCCTATACTGTGTAGTGTACACGTGTATCAGTCTCAAAGCTGACCATGAATTATAAATTGTATGACTTGTGTAAATCGGAACATGAAGTTGCAGCAAGAGAATCCTTTTCGCTCAAGATTGTTAACTCCATTGCTTTCATTTCTGCAAATATAACTTTGAATGGGGCATCTTTATCCAACAGCAAACTATATCCTAACATTAAATGTGTTGGTTATGTTGTAGTGCGTTAGAATGGGCCGTCTATTTTGCAAAATGTAAGTTATTGACTTGATGTAGAATACGCAGATGTGGCAGAAATGGGAAAGAAGTAAATGGCTCCTTTTTGACTACTTGATAAATACAGCCTAGCTATTAGCTAAATCATCTGAAGTTTAAAATAAAGGCGGAGCAACAGTTGTGCATAATGATTGGTCGTTAGCCACTCTCTGAATAAACATGGAGGTTTGTGAGCTCTGTTAAACTGTGGAGTAATCAGTTATTACATGAATCGTCAGTGACTTGAGTAAAGAAATTGTTGCTAGGGTCTTTTCAAAAATAAAGTCACCAAAGGGGTCTGAAAAGTCACTAGACATGCTGACAAAGTTGCCAAGTTGGTAACACTGAATATAACCCTGTGACTTGCAACAACCACCTAGACAGACTTAAAGAGGCAGTTCACAATTAACCAATTGATAGAAATAGCATAAAAATATGAAAAACAATAATTCAAAGACCACAAAAACAATAAAACACATTACATGAAAAGAAGCCAAAAATGGTTGGGGGCACATCCATGACCCCGTGTATAGTGAAAATAAATCAAAGCAAAATCATCTTTTTGACCAAGATGAAAATGATGTCTTATGAGATGGGAGTGCAATACAGAACTGATTTCAAGATGGCTGAACTTCCGGTCATATGCATTCCCATCCATAAGGGGCAGGTCCAAGAATGCAGCAACGGAAGTGACGTCAGCACTGAAATGGATGTCTATCTTTCGTTCTGCAGAGGGAGGAAGAGAGAAGGCATTAAAATATAGCGCCAACCCTTGGTTCAGTGGGTAGTTAACATCACCAGAGCCCTTACGCTGCCTCCCAAGCACACTAGCGTGACAACATAAACACAAGGCAATGCATAACAGACACAAGCATTCTACTCTCTGCTAAAATACTTTTCCAAACAATGGTTTGTCACAGCCTTTCTCAACCTTTAAGTATTTGCAACCCAAGTTTTCATAACAGTTTTAATCGCGCCCTCTATCGTTTTCTTGAAAGGACCCCACTAATACCAATTTGTTCTTTTTTAATTAATGATATATCATAGATGCATATTTTATTATACCTACTTAACTTTTATCGACATTTATCTAACTCTGTGCTTATTTTTCTAGTATCAGAATGTAGTTTGTTAATTTGTTTTGGTTTCAATAGATGTATTTTTCATATTTTCGATTCGTTTTCTTTTTATCACATCTTCGCGATCCCCCTTTTTGTTACTTTGCGCCCCCCTAGGGGGGTCTGCCCCACAGTTTGAGAACCACTGGCTTATCATTTATCTGTGGGCATGAGCTGGCATATTTAGGATATAGTAGTGGTCTACTCAAAAGTTTAGAACTATATTAATTAATTAAGGTGTTGCACCATAACCTGAAATTTAAAAAATCCTCAAATATCAGAGAGTTGTATCGAGGAGGATCTACATAAGAATCAATATTATTAACTACAAGAAACACCCGGCTGTAATTATTACTACTAAAGTAGTGTAACCATTTGCTGCTTCTAAGATCTGATTACTTATTACACAGGGAGTTGGGTTTTCTGCATTAATGAAATTAGTATTTACGTTTTGTGTTATTTAATAACACAGCGTTCATTGACTATAACAGAGGTTTTCAAGTTCAGTCCTGGAGCCCCCTGTGGCAGCAGGTTTTGTCCCAATTAATTTCTTCTTTTAATTGAAATCCTCCATTAATTAAGCAAGCTGTCATTTTCCAGTTTTCCTTGTGTTATTCTAAAAATTGCAAACTGGCTATGCTAAATGATTATTAGATGAAGCAGACAGCTAGCTATATGTGTGACAAGTGGATGAATTCATTCTTTTAATTTGATTTTGCAATTTGGTAATGTTCAGGTTGTTTAAGCCATTATTTGCTAATAGTTACGCAAGTGGATAACACTGAAGTAACTCCTTCCCTTAAGCCTTCAGTGTCATTTGCATCACATTAAATTACTGCACTTTGTTGCAAGAAAAGAAAAGAAAATAGGTGAGCTAATAAAAAAAGGATCAATTAATTGTAAAACAACTCATTGATTGTGAAATTGGTTGGGATGAAAACCTGCAGCCACAGAGGGGGCTGGAAAACCCCTGGATTATAACACTGGCTTTTGTTTTACAACCTACTTATATTCAAAATATGCAAAAATACAGAAATTAACAAGAATCAAATGCAGTTTTGCAATATTCTATTGAGCTAAATATATAAACGGTAAGAAAATAAGGTTTGAATAATTATATCATACAAGAAGGCTCAAAGACATCCATTGTGAGAAGTGGTACCCAATGCTGATTGTGTTGCTGAACTCTGCAGTATTAAGTGTAACGTTTAGGGACACTGAAATTAAAGCAAAATTTCAAATAACAACAATCAGAATAATTAAAAAAATGATTTTATGAAAATGGCTGTATACTGCTGAATCAATGCAGAGGCCAAATGTAAGGAACCAGTGCTATTGATGGTGTTTATTATATTCTTTCTGTCCTCCCAGTTATCCGACTTTATCATCAGACTCTTCTTTACAGCCATAGAATATCATATCATATACAATACAATGCAACTTATTTTTTGTATAGAGCTCTTAAACTGAGTGCAGGTGCTGAGCCCCATGAATAATTCTCTGTTAAAATACAAGCACAGATTATACTAATAACTAAATGCAGAACAGGTACACATATAAATGCAAATTTGTTAAAACACACAGTGAACAAGGTAGAAACTGATTAAGCATGGAAACCAACAATATCTGTCCATTAATTAACTGATGAACTACTGCCAGTTGACAACAGAGGAGATTAAAATTGCAAAAGAGAAACTCCAGAATAAAGTCACAGCCAACTGGCCGCCTACCAGCTCCTGGGTTTTCCATAGTGGAATCTGTGCTGGCTGTCCAATCTGATGAGAGATGTAAGGACTCTATTTATCTATTAATTACTATTTTTATGTTATCCTGTATTGATTTTTTTATTTACTCATTATTATTCTTGAATGTTGCAATTGAGCCAATCGCAACAACTACAGGGAGATAACACTGCTCTCGATGCCGGATAAGGCCCTTGCTAGGGTCGTCCTCAATAGGATCCGTGATCACTTGCTCACCTACAGTCTGGTTTTCCGCCTAAGAAGTCTACCATCGGCCACATCCTGGCACAGTGGGTTCTCATGGAGCGCAAACGCAAATATCGGCAGAGTTTCTTTGCAGTCTTTGTCGATTTTCATAAAGCGATCGACTCAGTTGATCAAGCTGTCCTGTGGGACATCCTGAGAGTTCGTGGGATCCCCTCGAGGTTGCTGGATATCATGGCCGGCCTATACACTGGTACTGTGAGTGCTGTGCAGAGTGGAGGCAGAACCTCTGAGTTTTTCCCAGTTCTTTCTGGGGTTCGTCAGGGGTGTGTTCTTGCTCCTACTCTGTTCAATGCTTGTATGGAGTGGGTGTTGGACAAGGTTGTGGGGTCCAGTGGCTGTGGGGCATCTGTTGGTGAAGAAAGATTCATGGATCTTGACTTTGCTGACGATGCTGTGATCTTCGCGGAGTCAATGGAGCCTGTGATCGGGGTTCTTGAGAGACTGAGCGAGGAGTCTGAGTGTTTGGGCTTGCGAGTGTCCTGATAAAAACCAAGAGCCAGGCCTTTAATGACTTCTTGGGCACATCCATCAGCAGTGTGTCTGTTTGCGGAGAAAGTGTCGACCTTGTCGAGAGGTTTACTTACCTTGGCAGTGACATTCATGTCTCTGGTGACTCTTCCTATGAAGTCAGTAGACGGATTGGGAGAGCATGGGGGGGTCATGAGGTCACTAGAAAGGGGTTTGTGGCGCTCCCGATATCTATGCAAAAGGACAAAGGTCCAAATCTTTAGAATCCTGGTGCTTCCTGTCTTGCTATATGATTGTGAGACATGGACACTATCCAGTGACCTGAGACGAAGACTGGACTCCTTTGGTAGTGTGTCTCTCCAGAATATCCTTGGGAACCGTTGGTTTGACTTTGTGTCGAATGAACGGTTGCTCATGGAGTCCCAAATGAGGTACATTACCTGCATTGTGAGGGAGCGGAAGTTACTGCACTACGGCCATGTAGTGCGTTTCCCAGAGGGTGATCCAGCTTGTAAGATCCTCATTGTTGGGGACCCGAGTGGCTGGACCAGGCCTAGGGGTCACCCACGTAACACCTGGCTGCGGCAGATAGACGGTCATTTCCAGAGGGTGGGACTGGACCGCATGTCTGCCTGGGGGGTTGCAAACTGGGATCCCGAGTTATTTTGTTGTGTAGTGGGTGCGGCAACGCACTGTACCAGCGCATGCTCCCCAACTTGACTTGACTTGATTGTTGAATGTAATTTATTTCTCTTGTCTTGAACTTTTCCTGTGGACTTCCTGTAAAGCACTTTGAGCTACATCCTGTCTATGAAAATGTGCTAGAGAAATAAATGCTGCTGTCGTTGTTGTTTGTTGTGTTCATAAGAATTACTTAGAACACTGTGAAATCCCTTCAGTTTTTTTGTCCAGCACTCACTGGTATGTGAAAACTACCACATATGAAATACCATTCGACTTATCTTGATGTGTAGTTATACAAGGTGTCAAGCTTTTTGTGGCTTCCTCCTATTTTTGGTCTTCTAGACCCAGAAAACATTCATGTACAGGCCATTTTTAGACCCAATATTGTGCAGGAAATTACATCCTTATGATAAAGAGTAAACCAATAAGTGTCTGCATCAGATTTCATAAGAAGGACTTCAGGTCATGCTTGCCACATCAACCGACTCCAGGGGTTTACTCCCTAATGGTTTATGAGGAGTGAAAGGCATTCCTTTTCACAATACTTTAAAAAAATGCATATCGGTATTAAATGCATGTGGAGTATCATTTTATGCTCTTTCATGGTTTCTAATCACAAAGATGGGAATATTTTTGATTTTTGATTCATTACCAGTGGTCCTAGCCTTCTAAGAGAGAAAGTTAAAAAATCTCAAATTTCAAACATGAGCATGTAGGTTATCATTTAAACCAGGGGTAGGCAATGTCGGTCCTGGAGTGCCACAGTATGTGCAGGTTTTTGTTCCAACCCAGTTCCTTAACGAGAACTCAATTATTGCTGATGAAGCACATATTGCTTAAGTGACATTTTAATGCTTCATTTTAGTGGTCTCGCTTGTTAAGGTTCTCCAACCTTAATTGCTTATTTCAATCTTAAACTGCTGCATTCAGTGTTTTAATTGCTCCTTATTAGCAATAAGATGTAAAACAGGGTAGGCAATGTCGGTCCTGGTGAGCCGCAGTGGCTACAGGTTTTCATTCAACCCAATTGCTTAATTAGAAACCAATCATTGCCAATCTCAGACCTTATTTAATTTTATGGCTTGTTAGTCTGTGCAATGTAAGGCTTTTATATCGTAGATTTTTTCCTTTCCAAGGATATCATCCAAATGATTTGAAGCCTAAAACAGATCATTTTCAGTCTGTCACATTTTTCTATTAAGTGTTTTATTAAATCAAACCGTGCATGATGAACACACACAGATGTAATTGGAAAAAAGCTAGCTGGAGAACTGCTGGCTGCTTTGTCTTTTACATCTTATTGCTAATAAGGAGCAATTAAAACACTGAATGCAGCAGTTTAAGATTGAAATAAGCAATTAAGGTTGGAGAACCTTAACAAGCGAGACCACTAAAATGAAGCATTAAAATGTCACTTAAGCAATATGTGCTTCATCAGCAATAATTGAGTTCTCGTTAAGGAACTGGGTTGGAACAAAAACCTGCACATACTGTGGCACTCCAGGACCGACGTTGCCTACCCCTGATTTAAACCACTTCAATGTCAGTGATTACGAATATGATGTTATTTTTGAATTTTGACCCATTACTAAGGTTTTTGGTCCACTATGGACCTCTATCTGTGGGTGAAAAATGACAAATTTCTGTTTCAAGTGAGAACATTTAAAGTGAAACACACATTTTAATATTTCAAATATTTTTGTTTATTATGTACTTCGACCTCATAAAGTAAATCTTTACATTTCTTATGAACACCCAGAATTAGGGTGACTTAAACTATTTCAGACTTTTTACATTTCATTTTTATTATTATATTATTACATTATTAGAAATATTATTTATTAACAGTCACCCAGTTACAATATTAGATAGATAGATAGATAGATAGATAGATAGATAGATAGATAGATAGATAGATACTTTATTAATCCCAAGGGGAAATTCACATACTCCAGCAGCACCTTACTGATACAAAAATCAATATTAAATTAAAGATTGATAATAATGCAGGTAAAAAAACAGACAATATCTTTGTATAAAGTTAATGTTTACTCCCCCGGCTGGAATTGAAGAGTCGCATAGTTTGGGGGAGGAACGATCTCCTCTGTCTGTCAGTGGAGCAGGACAGTGACAGCAGTCTGTTGCTGAAGCTGCTCCTCTGTCTGGAGATGATAGTGTTTAGTGGATGCAGTGGATTCTCCATAACTGATAGGAGCCTGCTTAGCGCTCGTCGCTCTGCCACAGATGTCAAACTGTCCAGCTCCATGCCAACAATAGAGCCTGCCTTCCTCACCAGTTTGTCCAGGTGTGAGGTGTCTTTCTTCTTTATGCTGCCTCCCCAGCACACCACCGCATAGAAGAGGGCGCTCACCACAACCGTCTGATAGAACATCTGCAGCATCTTACTGCAGATGTTGAAGGACGCCAGCCTTCTAAGGAAGTATAACCGGCTCTGTCCTTTCTTACACAGAACATCAGTATTGGCAGTCCAGTCTAAATTATCATCCAGTTGCACTCCCAGGTATTTATAGGTCTGTACCCTCTGCACACAGTCACCTCTGATGATCACGGGGTCCATGAGGGGTCTGGGCCTCCTAAAATCCAGCACCAGCTCCTTGGTTTTGCTGGTGTTCAGGTGTATGTGGTTTGAGTCGCACCATTTAACAAACTCATTGATTAGGTCCCTATACTCCTTCTCCTGCCCACTCCTGATGCAGCCTACGATAGCATTGTCATCAGTGAACTTTTGCACGTGGCAGGACTCTGAGTTGTATTGGAAGTCCTATGTATATAGGCTGAACAGGACCGGAGAAAGTACAGTCCCTTGTGGCACTCCTGTGTTGCTGACCACAATGTCAGACGTGCAGTTCCCAAGACGCACATACTGAGGTCTGTCTTTAAGATAGTCCACAATCCATGCCACTAGGTATTAATCTACTCCCATCTCTGTCAGCTTGTCACTAAGGAGCAGAGGTTGGATTGTGTTGAAGGCGCTAGAGAAGTCTAGAAACATAATTCTTACAGTACCACTGCCTCTGTCCAAGTGGGAGAGGGATCGATGTAGCATATAGATGATGGCATCCTCCGCTCCCACCTTCTCCTGATATGCAAACTGCAGAGGGTCGAGGGCGTGTTGAACCTGTGGCCTAAGGTGGTGAAGCAGCAGCCGCTCCATGGTCTTCATCACATGTGATGTCAGAGCAACAGGCCGGAAGTCATTCAGCTCACTAGGACGTGATGCCTTTGGGACTGGGGTGATGCAAGATGTTTTCCAAAGCCTCGGGACTCTCCCCTGTTCCAGGCTCAGGTTGAAGATGCTCTGTACAGGACCCCCCAGACCTTCAGCAGTCGTGGCGATACTCCATCATTATATCATCATTATTAATTATTAATTTATTAATAATTAATTAACTAATTAATTATTAATAAACTACATCATTATATGATGGTAGTGAACATTATCCCATTTTACAAAACAATTAATACTGTAGTACAAAATTAAATAATGCATTTCATGTGCATGAAAGCATGAAAGCATATAGTATATACATAATATAAATTAATAAGATGGTTTATGAACGATATCAAGGGTAAGCAAATAAAAAAAAAATTAAATGCAATATGTTGATAAATCATGTTTTATACTGGTTGTAAGTATATTAACAGGTAAGGATTTATAAACAGTAGTTGCATTTGATAGATGCACTATTGAATAAATATTTTAAAAGCAGTTTATAATTGTACTTGTACAAAGCAAAAGAAAATCAACAGTGTTTATTTCATGGGGGCAAACCCAAGGAGCTCAGTCCTGCAACTGTATTTAAAAACATAAAAAATCAGGAAAGCAACTGACTAGTTAAGCGTTGGATAAAATGACAATGCTAAGGAACAAGAAGAAAAAAATATCAGATGCTGAAGGCAACAGAAAAGAGTAGAGACTCTTATTAAAAGAATAATAATTCAACTCCATGAAGACCCACTTAGACATTTGTGATGATGTTCGGAAAGAAGCACTGCAAACGGCAGTAAGAAAGGAAAAGAAGGAAAAAAATGATAATTCTCTTGGCTAATAACAGGCTATTCAGGTTGCAGTCTCTTTGTCTTCCATGTTCTTTAGAGATTTATGGGCGTCTATTCACCTTTCAGAGACAAATAGTCTGAATGCCCCTATAGGATAGACTCAAAGACTTGGCAGCCTCTTCTTTAGTTAGCGGGTCCATTATATAGTTCAATGAAAACATTTTGTTCACCTTCGCAGAAAAAAGAGGCAGATGTAAAGGCCCAGCAATTTACAGGCAGAAAAACCTGTAAGACAAAAATTAACTCCTATTCCAAAGGTCTCTTATGTTTTGAAGGTAATGTAGTTGTCACCATGGCATACTGCTGGTTGCAGGGTGACACAGGTCAATGCAGCTCAATACCGAATACTATGATTAAGTATGTCTGAATGTATATACAAGTAACCAAGAATAACAGCTTATTAATATAGAATATACGTCACCAAGAAATTTTGCAAAACAATTTAAGCAGCAGGTTATTGTTCCACAAAAATAATCCATGTCAAATAAATTCTAATAAATAAATACTTCTAGTATTAAACAAGGAATATTACACAGCATAGGTCACCATATATAAGAATTTACAAATCTAGCAAATTAATATAGTAGATACAGTAGAGGCTTCATACTCAAATTGCCAAACAAGGTAAAGTCCAGCTGTACAGTGTCCACAACAACATCCCAGATATGGGGGTATAATGGGCAGATTGAATGGCTACCCGCTTAAATAGGTTGGCTGACACATTTCTGGAAATCTTCCCTTCATGAAAACCAGGGCAAGTCACTGGGGACGAAAGAAGTATACAACCCATACATAATAAAAGGTTACATACCTACATACATAATGGTCGGCATGGTGGCGCACTGGTAGTGCTGCTGCCTCGCACTAAGGAGTCCTGAGTTTACATCCCAGGTCCTCCCTGCGAAGAGTTTGCATGTTCTCTCCGTGTCTGCATAGGTTCCCTCCAGGTGCTCCTCCCACAGTCCAAAGACATGCAGGTTAGGAGCATCAGCAAAGTAAAATTGGTTTTAGTGTGTGTGGTTACCCTGCGATGGACTGGTGCCTGTCCAGGATTTGTTCTTGCCTTACACCCTACACTAGCTAGGAGGATAGGCTCCAACATCCCCCGTGACCCCGTTCAGGAATAAGTGAGTCAGAAAATGACTGACTGACAATTATTTGTATCATAGCCATTGCAGCATATAGTTCATTTTCATTTCTTTCATATCAAGTAAATTATGACTCTACTGTATGCCATGAATCATTTTTCACTAGTTTCTCAACACTCATACTCCTCACTTCTCACTCATCACACATTACCTATCATACTTTGCCACTCTCTCATTTTTCAGTCGTCATTCATCACTACTCATTTGTCACTCAGAATGAATCACAATCAAACAGGGGGTGCAATACTAGAACAGGGGGAATATGGGGCATACTATAGGTAAATGAGCAGTAAACACAGGACCAAATAAAAATAGTATTTCTTAAACACATAGGATTCAATACCCTCACTAGACTTGTTTTTTTATGCTATATATACAGTATATATTTTTATGTTTTTGAAGTTTTTGTCACATGAGCACTGCAAAATCTACTCCTAAGCCTAAAAGTGCAACGATTTTATGTCACATTTTTATGTCACTTTTTTGTCACACTTTAAATCGGGCTTATTTTAAAACCTACATACTGTATATATTTTTGGTATCATTCTTTTCAGAATTTATCGAACTTTAATTTGATGTTGTTAGATTTTCAGATTCTTATTCCGTTTTTAAATTATAAACTAAAATATCAAGAAAGTCGTGGTTTTTAATATCAAGAAAGTCGTTTTTGATTGCGTAAACTTTCTTTCAAAGGAACAAACTGTTAAAAAAAAAGATCTATTCATAACACCAATGTTTGTATTTAGGTGATTTAGCTGAAGGTCGAGGTACGATGACCCATTGCATACCACTTTTGGTCTCCAGGCTACAAAAAGGACATAGCAGCGATAGAAAATGTCCAGAGAAGAGCGACTAGGCTGATTCCAGGGCTACAGGGGTTGAATTATGAGGAAAGATTAAAAGAGCTGAGCCTTTACAGTTTAAGCAAAAGAAGATTAAGAGGTGACATGATTGAAGTGTTTAAAATTATGAAGGGAATTAGTGCAGTGGATCGAGACTGTTATTTTAAAATGTTTATCAAGAACACGGGGACACAGTTGGAAACTTGTTAAGGGTAAATTTCGCACAAACATTAGGAAGTTTTTCTTTACACAAAGAACGATAGAAACTTGGAATAAGCTACCAAGTAGTGTGGTAGACAGTAAGACGTTGGGGTCTTTCAAAACTCGACTTGATGTTTTCTTGGAAGAAATAAGTGGATAGTACTGGCGAGCTTTGTTGGGCTGAATGGCCTGTTCTCGTCTAGAGTGTTCTAATGTTCTAATGTACTTTAGTTTTCACGTCATTTTTAAAAAAAAGATTTTATCTATAAGAATGTCAGTTAAAATGAATGGATTGTTTATTTAGTCTCTTATAAATACTCATCAAGCATAGTGGACCTCAGTTTAATGGGAATACATGATTTTTACTCCATTAAATAATAATTTATTTTTCTTTTACATATTTATAGAATTTCGTGATTTCGACTCCAATAAATAATTTTATTTTCTTTTGTGCATTTATAGATGTTAGTAATATTCTGGACGCAACTGGGCGTTGAGCGCCGAAGGCACCAGGGGGGTTTGCCCCCGTAGTCTTTCAATATATAAAATCCAACGTCTGTCTGTCTCTCTGTCTGTCCACTTTTCATGAGAGAACTATTTAACGGATTTAGATTGGGTTTTTTTCTATTTGCTTGAACATTCCAGTTGCTTTTGTGACCTATCTCATTGCGCGAAGTATCGTAGTTCGCTTTATTTGCACGAATCCATGAAACACGCAGCGTTCTGAGGGGAGGGGAGGCGGAAGCGTGATGTCAGGAGTGGAGAGCCGGGTAGGGCCCTCCTCACTGTACTGTTTCACTACTATGCGGACGGAACCGCGGGGGCAGGTTAGTATTTGATAAAAATGAAGAATAAACTCTAAGTAAACTAGATGTATTCAGTAAGGTAAGACATTATTACTCAAAAATAATCTAAAATAAACTAATTATCGGGAAAGAAATTACCCACCTTAGTGATAGGAAAAGTGACTTTGTGTCCATCTGGTTGCTATGCCTCTGTCATTCCAATAGATGGTGCATCACAAACACCACCACAGCTTTTAGGAATCCTATAACAAATGGCATATAACAGACAAATATGCACTGCATAGTGTGCTGCAAATCTTAACGCTGAGGTCCACATTGATTATTTAGATATCAATCCGTCTTAGATGGGTTCCACAGCTAGTACATTTTTAAAGAGTGGAAATCCATATAAAACAATGCTATATTAATGCAAACTGCTTTCCCTCTCATACAATTTATATTTTTAGCTCCAATTAAACTTAAAGCTAATCTGAACAAGATCTGTTGTGGCTATTCTACTATGGCTGCCACTACTGTTACTACTAATACTACTGCTATGATGCCATATGAGTTTAAAATCAGCATACATTCATCTATCCATTTTCCAAACATGCTTAAACTGAGCAGGGTCATAAAGAAGCCCAAACCTATCCTAGCAAGCAGAAGTAATCTCAGGACAGGGTGCCAGTTCATCGTAACATGAACACACACACACACACAGACATCAGGGCCAGTTTACTAATGATAATTCACCTAACATGCATGTTATGGGAGGTGGATTATGGGAGGAGACCGAAGCAACTGGAGGAAACCCACGCAGACACAGAAAAAAGACTGAAGCTCCATGGAGAGAATACCTTTTGATAAAGTAAGGATTTATTGACATTTGAATTAAATGTTTTGAATTTACAGATCATTTACCTACAGCTACACCCTCTAGGTGTTGCACCCACAATTTGACTGTTATTCTCTTTGTTAAAAAAAAATTAAAAATGAAAAACAGTGAGTGACAAATGAAAAGTGCTGCTTAATGAGCAACAATCGAGTAGTGATGTGTGATGTGTGAGAAGTGAAAAGTAATGTGGGATTGTGACGAGTGCTTGTTGTTGAGTAAGACGTGACGAGTAAATAGTAAGAAGTGGCAAGTGAATCGAGAGTGACTAGCAAAGAGCGACAGATGATACCTGATATGGAGTACTGATATGTGAGAACTGCAGAAGTGAAGGAGTCGTTCTGATATGGGCCTCATCTCTTAAACACAGTTTTGATTATGGCTATTTGGTTTTGTTTGAATAAGACAAACGCATGAATTGATACTAAACCTTTCACAAGAATCCCTCCTTCTTTGACACTGGGGATAGTATTCCTATACTTGTTGCATGGATGTTCACAAAAGTTATTGCAATTGATTCTTTTTCATTTATGTTAAGATTGGAGCATAAAATGTGCTGTGTATTTGTTATATACCGTTCAAACTGTGTGCAGTGGATTTATCACATTTTTATAAAACAATTCGTTAATCCCTTCATGCATGTAATTTATGATTTCTACTATAGCAATTGGATGATTTTTGGGAGACGTATGAGATCCAAGAAGGAAGTCCTTTATTTTATTTATCGACGTATTCACACTCTGTGGATTACAACATGTGAAGAGTCATGCATGGATTTTTTTTCACAGTTTGCTCTCCATTTTAATTTTGTTGCTCTGTTTTAAGTATGGGCTCTTTTATATGTACATCACATCTTCACTATGGACGGTTTGAAACTCCAGGACCCTAATGAAGAGACCACCATGGGCCGCGCAAGTCTTTGCAATATCAGGTTACTGTGGCGTTTGTTCTTTTCTTCTCCCTTCTCATTTTTATTTTTGCAGTGGGCTCAAAAGCAACCACATTTTATGTACTGTATGGTCATTTTTGATTATCAATGTGACATTGTGTCTTAACGTTTTATTATGAATTCAAAGGGGGAAATTTATGAACAGCAAAATTGCTACAGTTAAATGAACACTTGCAGTGCTGATGTGGAAACACAGTTTTCATGTATACCCTTTTAATGGTTGCTTTCACACAACAACAGATGATTCAACACTAGCAACTTTGCTGTGTACTGTGCATTTCCTTGTTATGTACAGCATACTGTACTGCAATGGTTTATTATAAGGCTTATGACAGCAATATGATAAGATATGCATGTTGAATATGAATCTTATGGTCTAGAATAGGCCACATTTCTGATCATGCTTTGCAATATTATTTTGTTTGTTTTGCGCACCGTGAGAAGCTGATCAAACTATTATGACAGACTGCGTCTTCACGTACAGATTCGCATTGCTCAAACTACTCCATCGATACCCACACACACTCACAGAAAATGTACTGGTTGCTACAATCACTCATTTATTACAACTGGGCTCCTGCTTAGCAAGCTGCGGACCTGCCATACCACCAGGGGTTTATTAAGAGCAATGGACCTAAAACCTACAATATAGCCATGTGATGGAGTGGCTGCCTGTCAAAGGTGGCTTCCTTCCTTGCCCCCAATACTCTTAGTTCTCAAGACACTGTTTATGATTTGTTATTCCATTCTATATGGACAGTACGACGGAAAAGAAGTAAAAATACTTCTGCACTTACTGGTGCTTGTCATGCTAAAATATGTTTGCTTAAATTTCAGTCATTAAGTAAACCTTATTGAGCTAAGCCATTTTTTTTATTTATTGATTACATTTTCAAAGAATGCATTGATCTTTTCTTGATGGCATTCAGGTAAATTGAAATGGTCAGTTTTCCATTTTAATATAAGTTGTAAGTAATTTTAAAATCAGTAAATTGAGTTGTCTTGCAATTAACATAATTCATTACATACTGAGACCTCTAGGGGGCATTCGGCAAACAAGAATGCCAGGAAGTTAAATGTGCCTTTTAAATAGAACAACATATTATATATTTTTCAATCAAAACAAAAGTAGCAAACAAGAGCAGACCTTCTGGTTAAGTGTCATTAGCTGACTTTTTACATAATCTTAGCGAGTCAGAGACAGTCGGTGGTGTGCTCCAGTGAAGCCGAAGGCCTACTGTGACATACCCAACAACTCACTCCAACTAGTCCACGACTCACTTTGATAAAATCAAAATGTCTGATTTTGTCTTTAGTCTTCGGGTAGGCTAGTGTGCATGACAGCTAACAACCAATGAATGCTCAACCAGAACTACAATACATACAGTTGTGCTTAAAAGTTTGTGAACCCTTTAGAATTTTCTATATTTCTGCATAAATATGACCTAAAACATCATCAGATTTTCACTCAATTCCTAAAAGTAGATAAAGAGAAACCAGTTAAACAAATGAGACAAAAATATTATCCTTGGTTATTTATTTATTGAGGAAAATGATCGAATATTACATATTTGTGAGTGGCAAAAGTATGTGAACCTCTAGGATTAGCAGTTAGTTTGAAGGTGAAATTCGAGTCCGGTGTTTTCAATCAATGGGGTGATAATCAGGTGTGAGTGGGCACCCTGTGTTATTTAAAGAACAGGATCTACCAAAGTCTGCTCTTCACAACACATGTTTGAGGAAGTGTATCATGGCATGAACAAAGAAGATTTCTGAGGACCTCAGAAAAAGAGTTGTTGATGCTCATCAGGCTGGACAAGGTTACAAAACCATCTCTAAAGAGTTTGGACACCACCAATCCACAGTCAGACAGACTGTGTACAAATGGAGGAAATTCAAAACCATTGTTACCCTCCCCGGGAGTGGTCAACCAACAAAGATCACTCCAAGAGCAAGGCGTGTAATAGTCGGCGAGGTCACAGAGGACCCCAGGGTAACTTCTAAGCAACTGAAGGCCTCTCTCACATTGGCTAATGTTCATGTTCATGAGTCCACCATAAGGAGAACACTGAACAACAATGGTGTGCATGGCAGGGTTGCAAGGAGAAAGCCACTGCTCTCCAAAAAAAACATTGCTGCTCATCTGCAGTTTGCCAGAGATCACATGGACAAACCAGAAGGCTATTGGAAGACTGTTTTGTGGACGGATGAGACCAAAATAAAACTTTTTGGTTTAAATGAAAAGTGTTATGTTTGGAGAAAGGAAAACACTGCATTCCAGCATAAGAACCTTATCCCATCTGTGAAACATGGTGGTGGTAGTATCATGGTTAAGGCCTGTTTTGCTGCATCTGGGCCAGGACGGCTTGCCTTCATTGATGGAACAATGAATTCTGAATTATATCAGAGAATTCTAAAGGAAAATGTCAGGACATCTGTCCATGAACTGAATCTCAAGAGAAGGTGGGTCATGCAGGAAGACAACGACCCTAAGCACACAAGTCGTTCTACCAAAGAGTGGTTAAAGAAGAATAAAGTTAATGTTTTGGAATCCATCCATCCATTTTCCAACCCACTGAATCCAAACACAGGGTCACAGGGGTCTGCTGGAGCCAATCCCAGGCAGGACACACACAAACACACCCACTAGGGCCAATTTAGAATCGCCAATCCACCTAACCTGCAGGTCTTTGGACTGTGGGAGGAAACCAGAGGGCCAGGAGGAAACCCACGTAGACACGGGGAGAACATGCAAACTCCACGCAGGGAGGACCCAGGAAGCGAACCCAGGTCTCCTAACTGTGAGGCAACAGCGCTACCACTGTGCCACCGTGCCACCATGTTTTGGAATGGCCAAGTCAAAGTCCTGACCTTAATCCAATCGAAATGTTGTGGAAGGACCTGAAGCGGGCAGTTAATGTGAGGAAACCCACCAACATCCCAAAGTTGAAGCTGTTCTTTACGGAGGAATGGGCTCAAATTCCTCCAAGCCGCTGTGCAGGACTGATCAACAGTTACCGGAAATGTTTAGTTGCAGTTATTGCTGCAATGGGAGGTCACACCAGATACTGAAAGCAAAGGTTCACATACTTTTGCCACTCACAAATATGTAATATTCGATCATTTTCCTTAATAAATAAATGACCAAGTATAATATTTTTGTCTCATTTGTTTAATTGGTTTCTCTTTACTTTTAGGACTTGTGTGAAAATCTGATGATGTTTTAGGTCATATTTATGCAGAAATATAGAAAATTCTAAAGGGTTCACAAACTTTCAAGCACAACTGTAGACAGGTAGTGAAAAGGAATAAGGAACACATGTATTTTGCACCTCACAAACAGAAGAAAAGTTTATCTGTCTGATGTCTTGTGTTTTACGTACCCGTGACAAAATTGTGACAGAAGTTGTGACTAAACTCATCCTAGTAACTATACAGCGTCTTTGTCAGGCAGCCGGTTATTGGCTGTCACAGAAAGGGGCACGCATGACTGTACTGGATGGTTGGCACATGATTTCTAGATGTGACATTGCCAATGATTTACAATAACTTAAATTGATGTGGTCTGGCAATGAGGTCAAGGACTGCTGGTGGCATATCTGACACACCCCACGACAAGAATTCATGTAATGTATCATTTACAGATTGGGCTATCAAGCAGATGTTCAAAAATCATCATAATCCAAATTGATATTATTATGCATCAATAGAAATAAACAGAATATTAAATGGAAAGAACCAAAAGATGAGGCATAGTCAGAATAATGAGACAAAAGTCAGTTCTGAAAACATCAAGTCTACCTTTTACCAAAGCCCTAACAGCAAAAAGTTTCTTAAACAAATAAAGCAAATCTGAGAAGCAAAGCACACATTAGTGAGAGAGTATATTTATTTATTTTTTATATACTGTATCTGCAAGATTCAGATAACGAGAAAATGCAAAATATAACATCCTATAAAGAAAAAGAGTCACAAAATGGCTACATACAAAGATAAACAATAATGGCAACACAGGAAGACGTTAATAATTTTTAAAACCATTCTGAATCTACAGGGAGATTCACTCGAAAGAGGCCCCGAATATTCTGTTGTAACTCCCGTTAGGATGAAGCAATCTAAACCAAAAAAAATACGCTATATACCTTGACGTATGTGTAATCGATTGCATTACATGCAATGCTGGAAGTGGTTTCTGTTTTCTGCCAGACTCATTTCAACATGGCGCTCCATGTTCCTGAACGTATCGGTAAGCGCCTTGGGGAGGAATAGTAGCAATTTCACGTGGATGTTTTCCTTCAAATCTTCCACAGTGCGAGGCTTTGTTCTGGTAGACTTTTCTTTTGAGCAGATCCCAAAGGAAGAAGTCTGGTGGTGTCAGATCCTGAGACCGTGGTGGCCAAATCCCCTTTGAAATTACCCTGTTGCTGAAGAAGGACTCAGTTTCTGCCATGCTCCTTGCAGATGTGTGACATGTTGCTCCATCTTTTTGTAAGTAACCTTCCGTTAATTCACAATCTCTGACATTGCTTAAATGAATTGGTGACCCAATAAGGTTCACATCATGAAGACACGTTGCTCAGTACTACACACCACCACCCTGATGCAAAGTTGAGTGACTGAGTGAAGGGGTATGGCCGGTATGAACCCAGAAGTTGCAAACGGAGGTTAAATGTCGTGACGGCTGTCCGGCGCCTACCTCATCGTTCTGATGCAGGGGCATCCCAGCTTGTTCGAAGCTCCAAATACTGAGGAGCACATTGCACGTTGTTTCGTTCAGACTTCTTCGTCCTAGCGAGAGTTATTACAGAATATTCAGGGCCTCTTTTGAGTCAATCTCCCTGTATAAACAAATACTAGACATGTGTTTGCCAGTATATAACACTACACACAGATCCCAAAATAACAGTAAAAGATCTTGGTGCAGTGGTAGTGCTGCTGCTTTGTAGTAAGGAGATTGTGGGTTCACCTCCCGGGTCCTCCCTGTGTGGAGAGCACTTTGAGTAGTGAGAAAAGCTCTATATAAATGTAAAGAATTATTATTATTAAAGAATTATTATCTCCAGAAACATTTTAAAAAATGTAAAATAATTAAACCAGTTCATGACAAAAGTACTAGATTAGTAACTTACAGTGACAAGTGTAGAGTGATGAAATGGGAGCGTTTTCCACAGAGAATTTGCTTTGTTTGCTGTCTTAGGCAAACTTATTTTCCCAGCACCATAGGTTCTTAAACTGTGCACCACAAGAAGAAGGGAGATAAAATAATGTAACACTAGAACTGCCAGAAGTACCCACATGTGAATTGCTATCTCTCTACTCTGGCTTTTATTTAGCTGCATTTTCATATCCTTTTTGCCTCGACAAATCCTCACCTGTCACTGTTAGTAATCGACAATACAGAACATTATTTCAAAGATATGAATTGCTGTCTGTTTTCAGCAGAAAATTATGAAATTATGAATGAACAAATGCCACACTTGTAATTACTCACATTGTTTCATTATGCATGATGGACAAAAAGACATTTCTGAAAGCTGTCAGCACTTCAGTTATTTCAGTTCGGTAAAAAATGAAACACACTTGAAATTGAATTGCATTGTGCTTCACACAGCATGGAATATGCAGCATGCAGCCAGCATGAATTTGATGTTAGTAAGGGAGACTATAGAAAGTGGCATATAGTGGATGGTAAGATCAAGTCACAAGAGAAGAGCACAGTGACAGATGGTGGGTCAATCATAACGTTTTCACAGACATGGCAGACCCGACAATGAAAACAAATGCAAAAAAATGGTAGGCTTTGTTTGTGAAAATGGAAGAACTGATGTAACATGGTACTTGAGTGTAAATGCGGCATCCTTATAGGAGAAAAATATATGATTTGAGTACAGTTATACTGAAATTCTGGCACATGTATTGAATTACATGCACACAATTGGATTTATTGAATTATAGAATTTATTAACATGCATACACACGCAAAGAAACCAACTGTTTATTCTAGTACTTGCATGCATTGTCATGTCTGCTGTGTCTGGGAAATCACTGGAAGTCAGCTACTTTCACTCACAGGTCTCTCCATCCATAATGTGCTTTCTCGGGTGTTCTCCTTTCCCCACATAAAACTGATGCTGGCAGTGCACGTTGTATATTAACAGCTTTGTTGCTGTGTCAGTCACTTGACACTCTTTGTGCAGAACTTCATAATGCATTATAATTTACTGTATATCTAACTTATACTGTGGTGGGTTGGCACCCTGCTCGGGATTGGTTCCTGCCTTGTGCCCTGTGTTGGCTGGGATTGGCTCCAGCAGACCCCCGTGACCCTGTGTTCGGATTCAGCGGGTTGGAAAATGGATGGATGGATGGATCTAACTTATAAGTTTCAGTGAAGTAATTACACAGCTATATCTGTACCCCGCATGTCCATCCATCCATTTACCAACCCGCTGAATCCGAACACAGGGTCACGGGGGTCTGCTGGAGCCAATCCCAGCCAACACAGGGCACAAGGCAGGAAACAATCCTGGGCAGGGTGCCAACCCACCGCAGGTACCCCGCATGTGTTTAAGAAAAAAAAGAAAAACTTGAAATATCTTAATTTGAGGGGTACATTAGCTGACCATAATGAGTATATTATGAAAATACTTCCTTGCTTTGCATAGATATGTTGCAGGTTTTGTCTTTGCGGCTGGATTAAGCATGTTATGCTCCCCTCTGTCTAGGACATATTGTGTAGCAACAGTACATCACACTGACCCCTTGCATCACAGGCTCTGTAGGTGTTATTCAAAGTGATTAGAGCTTGGGAGACGGAGAGAGAGAGAGAGAGAGAGAGAGAGAGAGAGAGAGAGAGAGAGAGAGAGGAAAGACTTGGAATATTGTGGACTCAGAGCATTACTTTTTCTCAAGGAGGTACGGTGGCACAGTGGTTAGTACTGCTGCCTCACAGATCAGGTCACATTTTTGGCTATAATAATTGATCCAGAAGAGTTGAAAGACATTTCCCTATCCCTAAAAGGCCATTGTGCCATTATAATCCCCTCAAAATTAGTTCAGTTTCTCCTTCCCTACTGACATCAATGTATTTTGCCAAGATTGTTGTAATACCTGAACATTTCTATGTCTTTTGCTGAACTCAAGGCAAAGCAAATTCAGAGGGGTTTGCTCAGCAGTGACATTTGATTTGGTCTTACATGACAATGTTAACCCTCTACCAAATTATACTCTTAGAACTTTAAATTTGCCATTCTTTATAAAGCAAAATATATTTTTATATATGTGTACATTGTATTGTCCATGTGTATATGTCCATCTGCATGCCATCCAAACTTGAAAATAAAATTTAAATACACAAAGTTAGAAGCTTGATTTTGAAAAATGGAACCCGAATAGTCATAAGTGGGTGAAAAAAAAAAATCAGATAAGCAGAAAATGCATAACAGGTTGGATACCATGCCTGTAATACTAAATACTCTCTCACATCCTTTAACTTTGTTTACTTGCTTTCTGTCCTGTAGTCTGTCAGTTGAGTTCTTGCCTCAACTCACCTTTCAACTACAAAGTCAAAGGAACGGCATGACCTTTACACCTGACCCATCTTAGAAACAACTTTTGGAAGTCCAGGGACCACATTACTTGACTTGCCTCTGTTGGCCTTTGGGTTTCCTTCATCCATCAGCCCTAATTCTGAGTTAACAGTAGAGCTGCCATGTAGTACAAAAACTGCAAAGTGGCATCCAAATCTTTTTGTTCACATTAATTGCACATTATTGTGCCATTCTGATAGAGCAGCCCTACTTCCATACAACCCTCCATTATTTGTATTGCATGTATTGATAAAATGCATTTCATTTGTCATTCCAGCAGATGGCGCATTACACATTTTTGTAGTAATATAAATGTTTGTGATGTGTCATCTGTTAGTATGACAAATGCAATGCATATATCTCTGTTATGTGCCATTTGGAATGGGATTCATAAAAGCAGTGTGAATTATTGTGATATTCTATCTTTTAAAATGACAAATGCAATGCATTTTATTACTACAAATGTTTGTGATGCTGCATCTGTTGGAATGACTGAGATATAGCAACTGGATGGATACAAAGACACATTTCTTGTAATAAAATGCATTACTACAAATATTTGTGATACACTCTAACATTCTAACTATTAGAATGACAAATGCAATGTACAGTATATGTATCCATTATAATCCGTTTGGTATGGGATTCATTAAAGCATTGTCAGTGTTGGTGAGACACCATCTGTAGGAAATAATGGAGACATAGAAACCTGGAAACACTCACAGACACACAGAAATACAATTATACTTTTATTAAGGTGGATAATGTACTTGATGGCCGGCACGGTTGCGCAGTGGTAGCACTGCTGCCTCATAGTAAAGTGACCCGGGTTCGCTTCCCGGGTCCTCCCTGCGTGGGTCTTGCATGTTCTCCCCGTGTCTGCATGGGTTTCCTCCAGGTTCTCCGGTTTCCTCCCACAGTCCAAAGACATGCAGGTTAGGTGTATTGACGATTCTAAATTGTCCCTAATGTGTGCTTGGTGTATGTATGAGTGTGTGCACCCTGTGGTGGGCTGGCGCCCTGCCCAGGGTTTGTTTCCTACCTTGCGCCCTGTGTTGGCTGGGATTGGCTCCAGCAGACTCCTGTGACCCTCTGTTCGGATTCAGTGGGTTGGAAAATGGATGGATGGATGTACTTGATTGCCGTTAGTCATTTTCTAACCCACTTAATCCTGAATAGGGTCACAAGAGGTGTTGGAGCCTATCCCAGCTAGCAAAGGGCTCAAGGCAGTAACAAACCCTGGACAGGACACCGGTCCATTGCAGGGCAAGCACATACACACACTCAGACACCAAACACACACACTAGGGGTAATTTAGTTTCGCCAATCCACCTAAACTACATGTCTTTGGAGTGTGGAAGGAGACAGGAGCAACTGCAGTAAACCCACACAGACATGGGGAGAACATACAAACCCTACACAGGGAGGAGCAGAGACACAAAGCCTGGTGTCCTTACTGCAAGGCATCAGCGCTACCACAGCACTACCATGCCACCCAATGCTTGATTGCATGTAAAAATAAATATCCTGGCACGCAGCTTCTTGTTTGCATATGGGTTCAATTAAAATATGAGCATACCTTAGCAATTAAAAAAATAGTTTTGTGGGACTAATGTTTGGAATAAAACCATCTTTGTATCCATGAAAAGCAAAATAACATATTTTAATTGATGAGGCACATAAAACAAACAAATAATGACTTTTTTTTTATCTGTGGAAAGATTTTAATATTTATACCCATACTCGCATTTTTCCTTTTTTATTTTAATGGAAATATCTGTAAACCAGTAACAGTGCACAGCATGATAACATGCAGTGAATACACTTGACTTGAGCATTCATAGTTCTCATCCTCTTTCTCTGTACATTTAGCATTCGTTTGCTCAGAGGTTGATGCGCTTGCTGCTTCCTGAGCAGCTCTTCTTTTCTCCATCCTAGCGACCCACTTCTTCTCTTCTTCTGAATAATGATTTAAGATATGAAGAGGTAGGGAAAGCGACATCGAAGGTGGTAGGGATGAGAATAGCACCACATGTACCGCCCTGCTGAGAGTTGATTCTACAATAAAATATAATAAAAAGAGGAATCACCTTGGAGGTCAATCATCACCCCGAATTCGAATAGTAGACGTCACATAGTATATGTGTACCAAATTTCAGGTCAATAGTTCAAACGGTTTGCAAGCTACAGGAGATTTAAAATCCTGGACAGACAAACGGACAGCCAGGGTAGCGTATTATATAAGAAAATGACAGCCATAGGTTGGGTGAGTACAAAAGACATCAGCAGTCAACACAAATTTCTTGTGACGTCTTAGAGCATCTCCAGTGGCACTTTACATGGCTTCCCTTTATTTTCTTATGACTTTACCCTCTAAACTGGCACTGCCTCATTCAGCCAGCAGTGACAGGGACCTGCTGTGTCACGAGCAGCTTTCTCTTTCAGTGCTGCAGCCACCATCACCATCATGAGGTTGCAGTTCTCATAGAAAAATCATAATAAACTGACTTCTGTTTCCTTTCTTTCTCATACTTTGCAATTATAAAATATGGGCATTGATTGTGGTCAAGTCTAGCAGGTTATAAAATACAGTGACAGGCCACCTATGACTCCCTCCTTCCACTGTGTAAAGCCTTGTCATCTGGTTGAGGACTTTCACACCGTCCTACAAATGTGATAAGAGATAGAAATGTGAGATTTCAGGTTTAACAAGTCACATCACTACAGTCTCCTGGTGGTCGCATGGATTCTTTCCCTAAATACAGAACAGTGTTCAGCATACTTTCATATATTCACATCAGCAGCTGTCCAATGGCCAAACCACAAAACAGCTTGCAATATTGTATACTTGTTAGTCAACATTGTGTGAAAAATATTACAATGCAAATTCAGGTGAAACTGTATAACTTTTTTATCTGAAATAACTGGAGCACATACAGTTTTCAGATTAAACTATGATCTTACTTATTTTTGATATAGATGATATTGATAGTGGTTGTACGTGATATTTTTTCTGGCATTATTGTGTATTCGTCTGGAGGAGAGAGACAGAAATTCACATTTGGGAAGCAACATATAATAAGCTCGATATCAGCGGCTAGACTGGATTTATCAAGGTGAAAAGAATATGCAAAAGTGGTCAAGTACAGTCCAGTGGCAACAGACAGTGGTCCACATCTGGGTACCAACGTTCCATGGCATTGTTTGTGCCAGTAGTAAGTGGTCTTTTTTGTGAAAAAATAAAGAAACGTCCAATCAAACATGCCATCTGGGTAGAATTTTATAGTTACAAACACATGGGCTTTTGCAATGCAGCTATTTAGGAAAAGTCATGGAAGCACAGAGCATGTCACATGCACACTGATGAAATAATTAAAGATTTAAAAGCACAATGTCGATTGATATTAATAATAATAATACATTTTATTTAATAGGTGCCTTTCTTAACACTCAAGATCACCTTAAAATGAAATTAAACAAAAGTAATCTACTCTATATATATAAAATCCTAAGCCTAAAAGTGCAAAGGTGACATTTTTTGTCACACTTTAGATCAGGCTTATTTTAAAACCTGCATATATATGTTTGGTATCGTTCTTTTCAGAATTTATCAAACTTTAATGTGATGTTGTTAGAATTTTCAGATTCTTATTCCATTTTTAAATTATAAACTAAAAAATATCAAGAACTCACATCCCGCAAGACGAGACTTTGTGCCAACAGATTTAACCACACCTGGGGCCGGAAATAAAAGACAAAGAGTAGGACAGCATCTGCACAGGCTTTTAAATGTTCGAAGTGCCGCATGAGATGCAGATCATGCGGCACAGCAGCAGCAGCAAATCAGCAGCTCTTCGAGCAAAGAGGAGGTAAAAAAAAACTATTTCCCATTATATTACCGTTTAAGAGGGAGTTTCGGAGGACCAACCGCGTCTCCTTGGGGTGTGTTCAGCCCCCCTCTTCACAACGTGAAAGGCAGAGACGCAAAATGGCTGGCAAGCAAAGCGAGCAGGGGGGAATCCCCTATGAAGATATAAAAACAAAGAGGACGATAAAATCAAATAGCAATACGGTACAGAGGTGGTAGCAAACATCAAAGATAACAGGCAGTAACAGTGTTAAATTCACAATTGGTATGCCAGTTTGAAGAGATAAGTTTTGAGAGTAGCTTTAAAATGTGTTATTGAGTCCACTTGACGGATATGAGAGGGAAGAAAATTCCAGAGTTGAGGAGCACTATGAGAGACGCTCAAGCTCCCATAGAACAGAGTTTGATGTGTGGTACAGAAAGTAGAGCTGCAGATGAGGATCTGAGTGAGCGAGAGGGATTGTAAGTCTGGAGGAGATCAGTGAGGTAGAGGGGAGCAAGATTGTGGAGAGCTTTAAATGTTAAGAGCAGTATTTTGTATTGTATTCAGTAGTCAACAGGGCACCAGTGGAGTTGAGAGAGAATAGGTGTGATATATTCAGTGGATTTAGAACAGGTTATTATCCTAGCAGCAGAATTTTGAATAAGTACGTTTGAATAAGTATTAGCCATGGTGACTCTTGTGTTGAAGAATAGGATATCCTTGCCATTGGATTACAGGCCAGTGCCAGTAAAGTACCCTGACTGAGGAGCACAAGCACACCTGCTTACCCATGCAATTATCTAATCAGCCAATCATATGGCAGCAGCACAATGCATAAAGCCCTGCATTTACATGAATCATGAGCAGGTCAGGAGCTTCAGTTATTATTCACATCAAACACTAAAATGGGAAAAATGTAAACTCATTGATTTTGACCATGGCATTATGGTTGGAGGCACATGGGCTGGTTTGAGTATTCCAGTACCTGCTGATCACTTGGGATTTTCACACACAACTGTCTCAAGTTTACTCAGAATGGTAAACATCCAGTGAGTGGTGGTTCTACAGGCAGAAATGCCTTGTTGATGAGGGAGGTCAGAGGACAATTGCTAGACTTGGTTCAAGCTAATAGAAAGGCCACAGTAACTCAGATAGCCACTCAGTACAACTGTGGTGAGCAGAAAAGCATCTCAGAATGCACAGCAATTCACCTTGAGGTGGTTGTCTACAACAACGGAAGACGTTGGGTATAATTCCTGCCATCCAAGGCTGTAGTGTGGTACAGGCTCACCAAAATTGGACAGCTGAAAACTGGAAAAAACATAGACAGGTGTGATGAATCCTGATTTCTGCTGAAGCACACAAACAGGATGGTCAGAATTCAAAGCCAAGAGCATAAATCCATGCATCTAACCAGACTTGTTTCAACAGTCCAGGCCAGTGGTGGTGGTGGAATGGTGTGGTATGTTTTCCTGGCATGCTTTTAATACCAACCAATCATTGCTTGAATGCCTGTTTGACTATTGTTGCTAACCATGGCCACAATTTTCTCATCGTCAATGGCTACTTCCAGCATCATAATGCAACATATCACAAAGCAAAAGTCATCTGAAACTAGTTCCAAGAACATGACAGTGAGTTCAGTGGCCTTCTCAGTCACCAGACCTGAATCCATTAGAACACCTTTGAGATTTAGTAGAACAAGAGATTTGCAGAATGAATGTGGAGCTAACAAATGTGCATAAACTGTGTGATGCAATCATGTCAACATGGACCAGAATCTCAAAGGGATGTTTCCAACATCTTGTACAGTCCATGCTACGAAGAACCGATTCTATTTTGAGAGCAAAAGGAGGCTCTACCCAGAATTAGTGTAGTGGTCCTAAGAATTTGCATGTATGATACAACCCCAATTCCAATGAAGTTGGGACGTTGTGTAAAATGTAAATAAAAACAGAATACAATGATTTGCATATCCTTTTCAACCTACAGTATATTCAATTGAATACACTACAAAGACAAGATATCGAATTTTCAAACTGATAAACTTTATTGTTGTTTTGCAAATCTTCACTCATTTTGAATTTGATGCCTGCAACACGTTCCAAAAAAGCTGGGACAGGGGCATGTTTACCACTGTGTTATATCACCTTTCCTTTTAACAACACTCAATAAGCGTTTGGGAACAGAGGACACTAATTGTTGAAGCTGTGTAGGTGGAATTCTTTCCCATTCTTGCTTGATGTACAACTTCAGTTGCTCAACAGTCCGGGGTCTCCATTGTCGTTTTTGCGGTTCATAATGCACCACACATTTTCAATGGGAGACAGGTCTGGACTGCAGGCAGGCCAGTCTAGTACCCGCATTCTTTTACTTCGAAGCCACGCTGTTGTAACACATGCAGAATGTGGCTTCGCATTGTCCTGCTGAAATAAGCATGGACGTCCCTGAAAAAGACATCACTTGGATGGCAGCATATGTTGTTCCAAAATCTGTATGTACCTTTCAGCATTAATTGTGCCTTCACAGATGTGCAAGTTACCCATGCCATGGGCACTAACACACCCCCATACCATCACAGATGCTGGCTTTTGAACTTTGCGCTGATAACAATCCGGATGTTCCTTTTCCTCTTTGGCCTGGAGGACACGATGTCCATGATTTCCAAAAACAATCTGAAATGTGGACTCGTCAGACCACGGCACACTTTTCCACTTTGCGTCAGTCCATCTCAGCTTGGGCCCAGAGAAGCCGGCAGCGTTTCTGGGTGTTGTTGATATATGGCTTTCGCTTTGCATGGTAGAGTGTTAACTTGCACTTGTAGATGTAGTGACGAACTGTGTTAACTGACAATGGTTTTCTGAAGTATTCCTGAGCCCACGTGGTAATATCCTTTACAGAATGATGTTGGTTTTTAATGCAGTGCCGCCTGAGGGATCGAAGGTCATGTGCATCCAGTGTTGGTATTTCGCCTTGCCGCTTACGTGCAGAGATTTCTCCAGATTCTCTGAATCTTTTGATGATATTATGGACAGTAGATGACGAAATCCCTAGATTCCTTGCAATTGTACATTGAGAAACGTTGTTCTTAAACTAGACTATTTGCCCACGCAGTTGTTCACAAAGTGGTGAACCTCTTGCTTGTGAACAACTGAGCCTTTTGGGGTTGCTCCTTTTATCCCCAATCATGACAAACACCTGTTTCCAATTAACCTGTTCACCTGAGAAATGTTCAAAACAGGTGTTTTTGAACATTCCTCAACTTTGCCAATCTGTTGCTGCCCCTGTCCCAGCTTTTTTGGAACGTGTTGCAGGCATCAAATTCAAAATGAGTGAAGATTTGCAAAACAAACCCTGGGCAGGGCACCAGCCACCCTTGTCTATCATTAACCCAGAGGAATATCACCTTTAACTGCACACAGGAATGTTGTAGCCTTCCATAAATGCCAAAAACACTTTGAAAAGTAAACAATGCTGACAGTACAGGTAAAATCTTGAGCTTGTATAGTGAAATGCAAAATCTGTGCTTAATAGCATAGTGATAGTAGCACATAATCTTAATCTCATGACTTTTTGTTATTGAAATATTGTGTTATCAAATGCTACTGTATGTGCAAGTCATTTAAATAAATTAATGTGTTTAATCAGCTATAAATATGGTATATTCTATAATGCTGGGTGCATAGAGAAAAAAGAAGTATTGTTCTTTCAGATGAAGGAGGAGCTTTCACACGAATCAAATCTCATATATATTTTAACATGGAGCTCTTGCTCAGAAATACTGCCTTAGGCCTTCCGATGCCTGCTGTTTAAATTTATCTGGCAATGACAAATATCTGTAAAGAGTTTTGACCACCCAGAGACAAGTGAGCCTTAAAACCAGGGAAAAACAAATTACATGCATGCCTGGAGTCAGTTGCATAATTTTCTCTGTGTCCAGGTGGCACAAGATGTCCTTTGGTGAAACCAAGGACTCCAAGAGTCTGTAAGCTAGCAGATGGCATAAGTAACTACTGTAATTAGCCCTCTGTGTGCTGAAGGGTGCTGCCTACTGTACAGCATTCATAAGTGTTCATTATCTTCTCTTGCTCTTGCTAAGCACAAGACGAGGTACAAGGTGGGGCACATACAAAATTTGAATAGTCATGTTTGCTAACTGGAGCAATCATTTGTGATGTTGGGAAGGGCAAAAGGACAGTGACGAGTGTTGTCGTTTCACAGCTCAAGGAAGCTGGGTGAGTTTCCAAAGCCTGTCACCATTCTGTGTGGGGTTTGTAAAATCTTCTTATGTAAATGGATTTGCATTCCGCGTAGTCCTAATATTTTACACATCATGTTGTAGACTAGGAGTTCCAAAACACATTATTCCCAAACAGTTCCAAAAAGCACTTTCAAAAATGCCCACTAGAGGGGGATATACTGCCAAACCCCGGCTAGATAACTGGGCAAATGCAGGATCATTTTAAAAATAAAAGATTTAACAGAATTGTTGTGAAGCACAAGAAGCTTTGTGGAGCACAAAAGAATTGTGCAAGAAGGCAAGGTAAACCAAAGCAGACACCGTCCCAATACAGAATCCAAAGACGAGTTCAAAAACTGAGCACAGGTTCAAAAAATTCACAAAAAGAGCATAAGGCACAGCAAAACACAAAATCACACCGACTCCAGAGAACTATAGGAATAAATTGAAACTGCACAGAATGCTTCTGCCATGATCAGCTTTATGATTATTATTTGTTTTTTTTCTTCCTAGTTTTCCTTGCCCCTTAAAAATTATTTACATACTAGCTATGCCACCCTTCTAAAACGAGTTGAAATCTACAAGTGATTAACATAGACCTCAGCATTAACATTTGCTGTGCAACAACTATTGGAACTGAAATGCTTGTAGTAATAAAATGCATGGCATTAGTCACTCCAACAAGTGGTGCATTATAAATGTTTTGTAGTAATAAAATGCATTACTACAAATGTTTGTGATGCACTGCCTGTCGGAATGACAGAGACCTAGTAACTAGACAGACACAAAGACACGCAGACACTTATCCTTTTATTTTGGTGGACAGTTCCTTGAGTTTTGTAGGTAAAGGAATCAACATGCAACCTTGTTTTCCCATCTGTTTTCACTAGTGTTAAATATGATTCATGTTCTTCCACTGCACTATTTATTTTTCTTATGGGCACCACCATTCTGGGATAGTCTTGTTGATGATTGCTAAGCTTAATATCATTATCATGATGACATGAAGGTCAGCATATCTACATTTCTTGGTTGTCCCTAGTGTTTGGTTGGTGTGTGTGTGTAGTGTGTTCACCCTGTGATGGATTGGCACCCTGTCCAGGGTTTTTTCCTGCCTTGCGCTTTATGCTGGCTGGGATAGGTTCCACCACCCCCTGTGACCCTGTTGCCTGATGACTGACGTACATTTTCTGTTCTCTGACTATGAATTACATCCTGCTTTTTTTTTTTCGACTCTGTTTATGTGTTCCTTTTTTGGCTTACTGCTGTGTTCTTTGATCACTATTCTGTCTACACATTCGGTTCTTCGTTTATTTAAATTTATTCTTCCTGTTTAAGAACCCTACTTGAATTCTCATCTGTCTATGCCATCTTCAGATTTCATTCTCTCTCTCTTTCTCTCAAAACTGCTGTTGTCCCGTGCAAGCAGTACAGTTTCTCTGTTTTAAGATATCTGGATTCTTAAATTTGCCAATGCTTTTGAAATGGGAGATTTTGAAATTTCAAAAAAATTGTTTAGCATACTCTATTCAAGATATCTCAACAAAAATCAACTTTCATGGTAAATTTCTTTGAAGAATAAGTATGCCAAATTTCAATTCAATCTGTCCACTGGAAGCTGAGTTGTTTAATATGGACATACAGATGGATAGAACACACACCAACATGGCACACTCAGTATGTGCTTCTTATAATATATGCAAACACATCGAAAAATCCACACATCAAATTATTTATCTTTAAATCTGCTTAATGTATTGGTCTCAAAAGGTAAAAGCCTGTCCCAGAACCACAGTGCGGAAAGCAAGAACCAACCCTGGATGAGGAGCTAAAGCATTCCTAGACACAGTCACACATATGACCACACTGGGACAATCTGGAGTCACCAGTCAACTAATCAAGAGTGTCCTTGGGATGTCTAAGGGAAACCGCAGAATATAACTGATGAATATTACATTACCATTAGCACTCACATCAGCAGATTGAGAGACAGATTTTATTCACAGGGCTTAAGGTTGTTCAACGGTCATTGACACTGAAAAATTCTTGCATTTAATATATAATATTGTATACTTTATCTTTTTTTGTGGTTGGAACAGTCTGAGGGAGACTTACAAACTGCATCCACATAATCAATCTGTATTTTAAAGGCACTTTTCAAAGTCTATATCTTCATAAAAGACCTAATGAATTTGTAGTAAAACAATTCCACACAGAAATCACACATTATGCAAATTAAATTACCACCACCAACACTCCTTATAGAGTTAGCCAGCCAGCCAATATGAGTTGCTTTACAAGAAGAGCTTTGGGCAGAGATGTCAATGTCAATTTACTTATAGAGAACATTTCATGTAACCAAAAACTCAATGTAACCAAATGATATAACCAAAAACCCAATGGTCACTCTAAAAGAGTTTCAGAAGTCCTCTACTCGAATAGGAGAACATGTCAGAAGAATGACCATCTCGGTAGCACTTCATCAATCGGACAATTATGGCACATTGGCTAACTCCTGCTTAGAGTTTGGCATTTAAAAAATCCTGAAAGCCAGAGGGCAAAGAACTGCTCTGTAGTACACTTCTCCCAACCATCCAAGAACAGTTTGGTGATGAACAATGCCTTTTCCAGCATGATGGAGCACCATGCCATAAGGCAAAAGTGATAACTAAGTGGCTTGGGGAACAAAACTTAGAAATTTTGGGTCCATGGCCAGGAAACTCCCCAGACTTTAATCCCATTGAGAACTTGTGGTCAATCCTCAAGAGGCGGGTGGACAAACAAAAACCCACAAATTCTGACAAATTCCAAGCATTGATTATGCAAGAATGGGCTGCCATCAGTCAGGATTTGGCCCAGAAGTTCATAGACAGCAGGCCAGGGCAAATTGCAGAGGTCTTGAAAAAGAAGGGACAACACTGCAAATATTGACTCTGTGCATAAACATAAAGTAATTGTCAATAAAAGCCTTTGAAACTTATGAAATGCTTGTAATTATATTTCAGTATACCATAGAAACATCTGACAAAAAGATCTAAAGACACTGAAGCAGCAAACTTTATGAAAACCAATACCTGTCTCATTCTCAAACCTTTTGGCCATGACTATAGATAGATAGATAGATAGATAGATAGATAGATAGATAGATAGATAGATAGATAGATAGATAGATAGATAGATAGATAGATAGATAGATAGATAGATAGATAGATAGATGTCTCCGGGGGGAAATTAAGGTTTGCTGCTTATTTGGGCCCAAACCGCTTCCCAGACCTTTTGACTATATTTATTGTTGTAATTACTGAGGTGCTTTTTTTTTTACTTCCGCACCATCGAGGTCCTATTTACTTTGCATGCTATAAGAATAAAGGGCACAACCTGGATGACACCCCAACACTTCACCAGGGCTAAGTATCTTTCTTCCACCCATCCACAATAGATAGATAGATAGATAGATAGATAGATAGATAGATAGATAGATAGATAGATAGATAGATAGATAGATAGATAGATAGATAGATAGATAGATAGATAGATAGATAGATAGATAGATAGATAGATAGATAGTGTGACAGATTAAGGTCTCTGTGACCCCTTTAACCCTCAGACCACACGTCAGACACCAGGTAAAATCCAAAGATGAATATTTATTATAATAATAATGTGCACAAAGCACCCTCCTCTCCACAACACTCATATAAATCAATAATCCACTATAATCACAATCCTCCACTCCCAGATACTTAGCCACCCTGCCTCCCAACTCAGCTCAACGTCTGGGATTTCCCATCGTCCTTTTATATTCCCTATATCCCCTGGGTCAGATAAAAATCCTTTTCTTCATCCCGGAAGCACATCATTTTCTTTGTCGCCTTGCTTACAACGTACTTCCGGGTTATAGGGCACAAACAACTCTCTGGGCCTCCCTGCAGCGTCTGTTGGCCCCTGTGGTATCCAGCAGGGCTGTAAAGGAAAACTCCATCGTCCATGATTCCCTGCTGGTATTCGGGAACTTCCATGCCACAGGGACAGCTCCATCTGGTGGCCTGGGGGTATTGGCCGGGGTAACAGGCCGGCCATCCCTCACAATAGATAGATAGATAGATAGATAGATAGATAGATAGATAGATAGATAGATAGATAGATAGATAGATAGATAGATAGATAGATAGATAGATAGATAGATAGATAGATAGATAGATAGATGGGTGGCATAGCTCATCATGGTATCATCAAAAGCACGGAAGGAACCAACCCTGAACCTTCACAGGACACACTCATACTATAAGTTTGGACAAACTAGGGCTAACAAACTGAAATTGCCAGAATGGCTTCTGGATCCCCACAACTAAGAAGTAGATTTAGTTGGTTTGAAAATAGGTGGATGAATCAACCTAACAAGCAAGATGTGAAAGGTAACCAAAGTGTTCCGAATATACCCACAACAACACGCAGAGACTCTGCAGACTCCACATAAAGCAATGACTGAACTAGAATTTGAAGTCGGGTCCCTAGAGCTGTGAGACATGAGCACTAATCAGAGAGTGAATGAATGTTAACAGTATTTAAAGAAAAAGGAGTTTAAATAAAGTGTAGAAATCTATTACAAGATTGTTTGTACCATAAAAGAATAAAAAATGAATAATTAAAAGTGAAATGAGATTTAATTGAAAGACTATTTTCACTGAGACCAAACCTGGATGGTTCAGCAGTCTGTCACATGACATTGAATTCACAGATAAACTTTTACGGCCAACCTAGAATCATCTTTAGAATGTGAGAAGAATCTTAGACAGTCACAAGAAGATCACATAAACCTTCACAAATGTATTTAGATTTATGATAGTGGGCACACAGTGAAACAGAAAGTGCATCCAAATTGGCTTCTTATCTTTTTGCATCTTATTAAGACAAATGTTTTATTTGTTGCCTCTCCAAATGCTGATGTTAGTGTTACTATGATGAGTAATACTTTTGCCTCTTCACAATCAAGGAATTGGTGAGTGACACAGATTATATATTGAATTTCTGTAAAGCTGTCTACAATCACTTATATTTCAAGTAACCCGCAGATCAGCTTTTCCTCCATTTATTTTATTTTCTTCCCTTAGTAAAATGTTACATTCAGTACTTATCCAAAGCATTTCAAACATATTTAGAGAAAATCACCAGCAGGAATCAGAATTTGCAGCAAGAAAAATATGTGCATAGCTTAAACAGTAGCACACTGCAGCTGCTACTGGACTACAAAGCAGTCCAGAATTACAGTTTTAAATAAGACCAGGGCATAACATAACATAAAATTCTCAAACTCGCTTAATCCAAATGAGTGTCACACGAGACCAGAGACTGTCACAGCTAAGTAGGAACCAACTCTAAACAAGATGCCAGTCCATCACAGGTTCCACCAACAAATACACCCACACTCACACTTTTCAGTTTAGAATTGCCATTTAATATTAGTATCTATGAGATGTGCTATTCTGACTGCTCTGAGTCTCCTCCATTTTTAAATCTTCTCCAAATCATGCTGCACATCATCTAGTCATCTTTGCCTAAGATGGCATTTTAGTCTCCTTGCACAAAACTCTTAAAACTCTTCTGGTTCTTTATTGGCACTATACTGGGATGTGCTTTTCCTCATAGACCTATTGCTTGACAAAGAACCATTTTATAGTCAGTAGAGTTCTTTGAATATGTGATAGTTTTTAAAAGTTTCCTAATATGTGGACAAACCAGAAATCTTTAATGTATAGTAGGCAACAGGCCAAGAAAACTGGAACCTGTGTGGTTGTATGAAGCGAGATTCCTTTTAAAATCAGGAACTCATTGGTATTTCCCAAACTTGCTTTAATATGTATATGATTTTGATAGATCCTGTTACAGATCTAAATAAATAAAAGTTCTTCTTTGGCACTTTTATTTTTGAGAGAAACAGCCTCTGTTACACCTTTCTCATCACCCTTTTCTCCTCCATCCATTTTAAGTGTCCCACTCATTTGCTCCATCCTATTAAAATCTGTCATAATATCCATTTCCTTGAACACCTCATGTATTTCTTGACTGATTCACACCCTGGGTATAAACAAAATTATAGGTTACAACATAAATAATAATTTAACAATAACAACAACAACAACAATAATACTAATCCTTAGACTGGTGTGGCATAGGAGACAGAAATGCAGCAAAATGAAATTAAATATCAACATGGCAATAGGACTACAACTGTAGGCTTTGAATGTTTTGCTAAAAGCCAATTTAATTCAAAGTATATGCCTCTCTCAAATGGGCTTACATTAGTGCTTGCGTGAAAACTTTGCAAACACCATCACTCGATGACACACTTCTCATTTACTTGTGGCATGCTAAAAAGCTCTCCTCTTTCTCTTGCTGGAAAAGCTCTTATACATTGATTGGATGGTGATATTGTAATTTTTTAATATATAGACTAGAGAGAGAGAGAGAAAGAGAGAGGTTGACAGCATGTGCTGATAGCGCGTTCCGCACCCACTATACGAACTACCAGGATTGGGACACAAGTACAGCGAGTGACACCTCGGCACTTTATAGACTAGGATCTCATTTAATTGTGTATTATATTAGGCTACTCATTTTATTTCAGGGATCTAACTTGAATTTATATGTTTCTGTAGCTGCTTGGTAAGATTATGAGTATGTTGTCACTATCAACGTAATCTACCTGTTAACGTGGCGGGTTAAATAGAAAGCTACCCTTTTAACTCTTAAATATCAGTTCCTTTTTTCCCTCATGTGACAAAAATTCAATCTTTTAAGAGAAACGTGAAATGCAAAAATGAAACGCTATGTGTTCTCTTAAATGTACTGTATATATTTATCCTACCAAGTGACTTCTTGAATCATGGTGGTTTTAAATAGAGCAACAGCTCAACCAGTTCATCCCCCTTTATAATATCCTTTACATCATTTTGTGCACAAATGTTCTGTGGGGTTTAAGTCTAGGGTTTGACTGGGCCACTCAAGGACAGTCCAGAACCATTCCAGTGTTATCTTGGCTGTATGCTTTAGGTAAGGGGTTGGCAACCTATGTCACGCGTGCCACGCAACGATTTTCAATGGCCCAACGATTGAATTGAATTGAAATATAGTAAAAAAATATATTTTAATTACAGCGCACGCGTTTGCACCCTCACCTTCATTTTACATATGTGACTCACATGTAAATGGAAACCATATGTTCAGTGCAGGCCGTGGTACATTAAACCAAACCTCTTGTTATTCTTAAGTAATATACTGCCCTAAAATGACTCATAAAAGACAAAAACTTGATGTTCGGTCTTTTCAAGACTCTTTGACGAATGATATGGATTTGTTCAACAAAAGGACGGTGCTGTGTGTGCGTTATGATGTGAAAGTGTCATACATCAAGTGTAGAAAGACATTATCAAACTAAACATCAGTCCACGTTTAAAAACTCTGATGAGAAAAGTGAAGCTATAAACAGGGCTTTCTGGCTTTAAGAAACAAATTACTTATTTTAAAATTGGAACCAAAAATAAAGCCATCGAATGTAGTTATAAAAATATTTGACAAAACATTCTTTTCACATATGATCCTATGTATTTTAAAGATAGATAGATAGATAGATAGATAGATAGATAGATAGATAGATAGATAGATAGATAGATAGATAGATAGATAGATAGATAGATAGATAGATAGATAGATAGATAGATAGATAGATACTTTATTAATCCCAAGGGGAAAAAATAATATAAGATCCGGTTAAAATGACCTGACCAATTTTGATACTATATACAGTATATAACAAACTTGGTAGAACTATGTCGGCACGTGGAATAACATTGTGTAACCTGGGTCAGGTTTCAAAAGGAATATGTAACTGCGAGTTTGTGTAAATAAAGTTTATTGAATGAAATGGGTTACCAGTTGTGGGGGTTGGGTAAAGTTAGATATATATGTAAGTGTCGCCTGATTGGAGAGGTGTGAGCAGACAGAAAGAACAAGAGAGAGAAAAGAGTCACTGTTGAGGCAGCACGCCGAAACAAGACAGAAAGAACGAGAGAGAATGAGAGTCACTGTTGAGGCAGCACGCCGAAACAAAACGAAAAGAAAGAAAGAGAGTCAAAGTTGAGGCAGCACGCCAAAACAAAACGAAGAGAGAGAAAGAGAGTCACTGTTGAGGCAGCAAGCCAAGACAAGATGGACAGAACGAAAGAGAAAAGAGAGGTGCTGTTGAGGCAAAACGCTGAAACAAGATAGAGAGAAAGAAAGAAGAACTAAATGTAGCAAATGGCTAAAACAAAAAGAAGAGTTGGTGGATAAAGGGAAAGAAAGCAGGCAGGACACAAGTGTAGAAATGGCGATCAGCGAGTAAAGAGGGTGTTTGAGAAAGAGGGAGACGGGAGGCCCAAAGGGGGTACCGAGTATAAGGAGGAAGATATAAAACAAGGTCGGTGTTTTTTTTGTTTGTTTGTTTTAAAGTGGATTGAGTAAACTTTCAAGTGAAGGGGCCAGTTTCTGTTTTTTTTTGTTTGTTTGGCCTTTACGCACCCGAGCTACGAGTGGGGCCCCAACGGAGTGAGTAATATTCACTGACTGTGGAAATAAGTCAGGGTGAGCTCACCAATAGTAGTTTCGGACCCATGATATATGTATAGTTATAAATAAGTTATTGTTTGTGTTTTATGTATAGTGTATAAATTTGTAAATTATCAAGTTTGGAAAACTGTTCACGTTTCAATTTAGTAAAGAGAGTTTTTTTTTTATATTTGAGTAACAGTGATTTGATTATCTATACTAATTAATAAAAGGCAAAGCCCTCACTGACTCACTGACTGACTGACTGACTGACTGACTGATTGACTGACTGACTCATCACTAATTCTGCAACTTCCCGTGAAGGTGGAAGGCTGAAATTTGGCAGGCGGATTCCTTACAGCTTACTTACAAAAGTTAGGCAGGTTTCATTTTGAAATTCAACGCATAATGGTCATAACTGGAACCTCTTTTTTCACAATATACTGTAATGGACGGCAGCTCGATGGCCGTGGGAGGAGGAATTGAGTGTCACGTCATCACGCCTCCCACGTAATCACGTGAAAAGACTGTGAACGCAGTAGGGAGAAATGAAAGAGGAGCCGCAAACAGCGAAGAACAAAAAATTCATTAAACAATTGAGAAGGGAGCGAAACAATAAGAAGTGAGCGAGTAAAGCATACAAGCATCTTCATAAGGGAAACAAAGCACGATGTAAAACATAAGTTTAAATTAAGTTTATAGAAACGCTCCCGCTGCGGATTGCAATAACATATTCGCGAGATAAAAGTTTAATGAGAAGACACGAGGTATAAACGAACCACACGCCGTAGTGCAACGTTAGGGGCTTCACCTCTGGCGCTGACGATAGAGATTCGATTCCCGAGAGCGGATGCAGTGAGTGTGTACGCCTGATGAGCCCAGAATTAGGGAGAAACACATGTCGCATACTCTTTGCATTATTTGAAAGTAAACTATTAAAACCATTCTATGATCTGCTTCTGGGAACAGAAAGAGGGCACGTGGCAGACGTAAGGCGACTTGCTGACAAACCACAAGCGTGACCTGGCAGGTAACCACCCATACAATCAGATTGTGATTCAGAAAATGAATGCCATGAATGTAATTACCATGATCTACATACTGTCAAATAAACGAAACACACGGCGTAGCGCGACAGCTGTGAAAAGGGAGCTTCACAAAAAAACAGATCCTTAACAAATTGTTATTGGTATATTTTCGATCCGTTTAAAAAGGTTTTCTTTTCTTCTTAATAAAAAATTAAAAGCAGTACTTCGCCGCAACAAAGCGTGAGAATTTGTCTATATATATCTGCTTCTCGCAATTAAAAGAGGGCACGTAGCGGATGTTAGACGACTTGATGACCAAGCATAAGCGTTACCTGCCAGGTAACCATCCATACAATCAGATTGTGATTCAGACTAGGAATGCAATGAATGTAATTACCCCGATCTACATACAAGGCGAAAGTCTTGCAACATTCAAAGATGATGGTTTGGGATAAGTACACCATGGAACATAAAAGAGCTTATGAAGCCTTGAACCGAAAAAAGCAAGATCTCAGAGATCGTAAAAAGAAAAAAAAAAGGAGGTAATGTCATTTTACTCGCTGTAGATTTTAGTCAAACATTACCAGTTATTCCACGAGGGAGACCAGCAGATGAACTCAACGTGTGTTTAAAATCCATGCTTCTCCCACGGTCGGTTATATGTCGCGTGTTCTCGGGTAGGTACACCAAAAAATGTATACATTTAAGCATGTAATGGGCAAAGAAGAAATGAGGTATACCCGAAGGCACTGCAGTAGTACTCAATGTAACTTTACTTCTTAAATGTTAATGTTTTACTGTTTAATAATTTATACGCTAATTATATGTTGTTCAAATTCTTTTATCAAAATACCAGTGACAGCGCAATGCACGATAACATGGAGTGAATACACCATACGCATCCGCCCACGGCCGCCCTGGTGTGCACAGATAGGAGTTGATTCTACAATAAAATAAAATAAAGATAAAAAGAGTAATACAATCATCACCCATAAAGCGGATAGCAGACGTGACGTACTATATGTGTACCAGATTTCAAGTCAATAGGTGAAACGGTTTGCGAGCTACAGGTGATTTAAAATCCTGGACAGACAAACGAATAGCCACGGTAGCAAATTATAGAAGAAGATTTTACTGTTTAATAATTTATATTTATATGAAATGTGCTTCTTATATATTACTTCATATTCTCATATGATAATGATGTTAATGTTGTTTATATTGATTTCTATGTTATTGTAAGTGCATGTATGTGTGTATATGTATGTATGCATGTATATATATATGTATATGTATATATAATATATGTATATATATATATGATATATCTGTATATGTGTGTATATATATATATATATATATATATGAATGGAAGAGAAGGTCTGTGATACGGTTTGCATATTTGCAGTTGGAGATCCACGAAGGGAGAAAAAACGAATCACGTATTATAAAATAGTTTTATTCCTGAGCTTTCAACCCCTATCAGGGGTCTTCATCAGAGGATAATGCTTAGACTTACAAGGATGTTGTATAGTTTAATTATTGTATAGTTTAATTATTGTATAGTTTAATTATGAAC
The DNA here is from genome assembly GCF_900747795.2 of Erpetoichthys calabaricus. NCBI lineage: Eukaryota > Metazoa > Chordata > Cladistia > Polypteriformes > Polypteridae > Erpetoichthys > Erpetoichthys calabaricus. The sequence goes on along the minus strand of NC_041402.2, from coordinate 165,127,940 downwards.
CCCCCCCCCCCTTGATCATACTGACTTAGTCACCTCCACCCAACCCCCCCCCCCCCCCACTGAATGTGTTGCTATATATTGCCTTTGATCCTTGTAAGTCTAAGCATTATCCTCTGATGAAGACCCCTGATAGGGGTTGAAATTATTATGTGTCTGGGAAATCTTAAAATTTTAAAAATGGCTTTATAACCTTACGCTGATCTATTTAACACCACACTTTTATTGCAGAGGTCTACAGAGAGTTCCCTGGACCTCATTGTTTGGTTTCATCACACAGTGTGAACTGTGGACCTTCTATACAGGTTGGCTCCAATAAAATTCTATACACATCTCAAGGAGAATTTAAAAAAGGATGCACATTCTGGATGAATGAGAGATACTGTATCAGTCTTTTGATTTTTAATAAATCTGAAAACCTTTTAGAAAGTATGTTTCCTCTTTGTCATTATGGTTTATTGAGTTTAGATTGATGGGCAACAGTGGCAAATGTATCTATTTAACACAAAAAAGTGTGCAGAAAGTAAAGGGGTCTGAATACTTTCTGAATCAACTATTAAATCTACATTAAATCTGAACGACTCCAGATTCATATTTTCTGACCTACCAAATGGCACTTAATCCAATTTTCACTAATGATATTTCCAAACTAATGACTAATTACATACTCATTCATTACATAATATGAAAATGAAGAAAATGTGATTGAATTATTTTCTTTAGTGGAGCACTTCTCAGGACACAAGTTTAAAAGACTTTAAATTTAAAAATCTAAAACATGAAAATACAAATTACACAACTTTCACAAAAATATGCACACATCTATTTAAAATACACACTAACAACTTAGAATGTTATTAATAAAATGCTCAAAAAAATTAAAGTAACACTTTTTTTTCAAAGTATAGTATCAGTATAGTGTTAATCAGTTTCAGATGCTTTGGTGTTAATGAAATGAACAACAGGTGCACTAGAGGGGTAACAATGAGACGACCCCCAAAACAGGAGTGAATGGTTTAACAGGTGGAGGCCACTGACATTTTTCCCTCCTCATCTGTTTTTTTCACTAGTTTTGCATTTGGCTACGGTCAGTGTCACTACTGGGAGCATGAGGTGATACCTGGACCCTACAGAGGTTGCACAGGTAGTCCAACTTCTCCAGGATGTGCCATTGCCAGAAGGTGTGCTGTGTCTCCCAGCACAGTCTCAAGGGCATGGAGGAGATTCCAGGAGACAGGCAGTTACTCTAAGAGAGCTGGACAGGGCTGTAGAAGGTCCTCAACCCATCAGTACGACCGATATCTGCTCCTTTGGGCAAGGAGGAACAGGATGACCACTACAAATGACCTCCAGCAGGCCACTAGTGTGAATGTCTCTGACCAAACAATCAGAAACAGACTTCACAAGGGTGGCTTGAGGGCCCAACGTCCTCTAGTGGGCCCTGTGCTCACTGCTCGGCACCATGGAGCTCGATTGGCATTTGCCATAGAATACCAGAATTGGCAGGTCCACCACTGGCGCTTTTCACAGATGAGAGCAGGTTCACCCTCTGCACATGTGACAGACGTGAAAGGGTCTGGAGAAGCTGTGAAGAACATTATATTGCCTGTAACATTGTTCAGTGTGACCAGTTTGGTGGTGGGTCAGTAATGGTCTGGGGAGGCATATCCATGAAGGGACACACAGACCTCTACACGCTAGACAACGGCACCTTGACTGCTATTAAGTATCAGGATGAAATCCTTGGACCCATTGTCAGACCCTATACTGGTACAGTGGGTCCTGGGTTCCTCCTGGTGCATTACAATTCCCAGCCTCATGTGGCGAGAGTATGCTGACAGTTCCTGGAAGATGAAGGAATTGATACCATTGACTGGCCCCCATGCTTGCCTCACCTAAATCCAATAGAACACCTCTGGGACATTATGTTTCGGTCCATCCGACACCGCCAGGTTACACCTCAGACTGTCCAGGAGCTCAGTGATGTCCTGGTCCAGATCTGGGAGAAGATCCCCCAGGACACCATCCATTATCTCATTAGGAACATGCCCCGACGTTGTCAGGCATGCATACAAGCACATGGGGACCATACAAACTACTGAGTATGATTTGGAGTTGCTACAATGAAATTTCTGCAAAATGGACTAGCCTGCCGCATCATGTTTTCATTTTGATTTTCGGGGTGTCTTTGAATTCAGCCCCACTGTAGGTTGATAATTTTCATTTCCATCAAATGATATGTCATCCTTTCGTTCTTAACACATTATACAGTCCATATCAGTAGAGGTATCCAGCAGGATTTTTTTACCATTGAGATCTGATGTGTTTTCAAAGTGTTCGTTTAATTTTTTTGAGCAGTATATGTTTAAATCAAATGTTCCCATCGTAACATCATATAACATTCTCAAACTCATTTAATTCACTTTCAGGTCATGGGAGGCCAGAGACTACCCTATAGTATCAAGCACAAGGCAAGAACAGGCAGCCCATCCACCATGTGGTCCACCAATGCACACATCCATACTCACACACACAGGGCTAATTTGGAGTTAACTTTGGGCAGACATTTTTGGTGAGGTGGATAGAAAGGTGCACTTCTTGGAGGAAAAGCCAGTCAGACATGTGGTGAAAGTAAAAACTCCGTAATGGTCAGACCTAACGTTCTAAACAAAGTGTGGATCTGTGTGTCAGCTTTGCTAACTACTGAATCACCATGCAGTTCCTTCAGCAAGAGCAAAAATTATGAAGTATAAACATCATAAAAAGAGTCAAGATTTAGCCAGTTTAGGACTAGGGTGTTGTACCGTGTTAGCCATTATGAATGTAGAGAAAAGCCAAGCAAAATGACACCTTTTATTGGCTAACTAAAAAGATTACAATATGCAAGCTTTCGAGGCAACTCAGGCCCCTTCTTCAGGCAAGATGTAATCACCGCCAGTTTAGGAGAAATTAAGGAAAAAAATGGAATACAGCCAGCTCCCAAAGAAGGAACGCAAACCATAATTGAGTTGAATCTTTCTTATCAGTAGATAGATAGATAGATAGATAAATACTTTATTAATCCCAGGGGGAAATTCACATACTCCAGCAGCAAAAAATACTAAATTAAAGAGTAATAAAAAATGCAGGTAAAAAACAGACAATAACTTGAATAATGTTCAACGTTTACCCCCTCTGGTGGAATTGAAGAGTCGCATAGTTTGGGGGAGGAATGATCTTCTCAGTCTATCAGTGGAGCAGGACAGTGACAGCAGTCTGTCGCTGAAACTGCTCCTCTGTCTGCAGATGACACTGTTTAATGGATGTAGTGGATTCTCCATAATTGATAGGAGCCTGCTGAGTGCCCGTTGCTCTGCTATGGATGTCAAACCATCCAGCTCTATGCCAACAATAGAGCCTGCCTTCCTCACCAGTTTGTCCAGGTGTGAGGCATCCTTCTTTTTAATGCTGCCTCCCCAGCACACCACTGCGTAGAAGAGGGCACTCGCCACAACCATCTGATAGAACATCAGCAGCATCTTACTGCAGATGTTGAAGGATGCCAGTCTTCTAAGGAAGTACAGGCGGCTCTGTCCTTTCTTGCACAGAGAATCAGTATTGGCAGTCCAGTCCAATTTATCGTCCAGCTGCACTCCCAGGTATTAATAGGTCTGCACCCTCTGCACACAGTCACCTCTGATGATCACGGGGTCCATGAGGGGCCTGGGTCTCCTAAAATCCACCACCAGTTCCTTGGTTTTGCTGGTGTTCAGTTGTAGGTGGTTTAAGTCGCACCATTTAACAAAGTCCTTGATGAGGTTTCTATACAGTATATTTTATACAGTAGAGCCCCCCAACACTGCAGTACAGCCCCCCAACACTGCTAGCCTCTATGTGCAAACTGAGGAGGTTCCAGAATCCCAACTGCCACCTGCATCCTACACAACTTCACGTACAATAACATTACACCTACAGTCTCCAGTCCCCCTTCACATCATGGACTGTGTGTTTCTGCTGATCAAGTGAGAGGGGAGACAGGAACATTCTGCAAAAACAAGACTTCAGGGATGGATGGAATCAGCCCCACACTCATATAAATAAAAGTGCCAGAATGGTTCTTCAGTGGGATGCCCTATGGCAGTGGTCTCAAACTGGAGTTTAGTTTTATTTTACAATTAAAATAAAAGTAAAATGAGTTAATTAAGAGCAAAAATTTGTCACTAATTAAAAAAAGGGTTAGAATGAAAACCTGCAGCCTCTGGGCTCCTTCAGGACCAGAGCTTGAGACCACTGCCACAGGGCAACCATTTTTGGTTCCCAAAAGACCAATCTAATGAAGGTTCCAGAAACAGACATTATTTATTTGGATCTGTAACAGGCTCCATTCAGTAAATAACCAGGAACAGATGGTAACAGATTTGTGAAATACCAATAAAGTCATGATTTGTAAAGGACTCTTGTTGCATACAATAACACAGGATAAACTCAGGTTTTCTTAATCTGTCAATGTCCTGCTAGATGGCCATACATTCAAGATTTCAGTTTTTATCTACATATTAGGAATTTTTTCAGAGCACAAATAACCAACTTAATATGCAGAAAAACTGTCCCAGGATGAAATGGTGCTTTGTCAAGCAATGATTCTATGGTAAAGAGCCATACAATGCAATTAACTCTTTTTGGGCTAATTGTTTTTTTTCCCTTTTGTCCCAGGGCTGAATATTTTTCCAAAAATCTTCTAAAAAGCTCACAAAACAATGGTTACACACATACATCAATTTAAAATACTTATTTATGACAAATGTCACTCTGTTTTATGTTCCATGAGCCCCTGCAGTATGTAAATCCACATACTTATTACATACCTGTTTGTCTTATCACTCATAAGCTGAAAGACGCTTTATACAATTTGAAGTAGTTGAGTGGCTGGTAATCCATAGAATCCACTATCTATCTATCTATCTATCTATCTATCTATCTATCTATCTATCTATCTATCTATCTATCTATCTATCTATCTATCTATCTATCTATCTATCTATCTATGTAGCATGCTGTGTCGTGTGAAGTCTAGTTGCCACTTCACCCCCCACAGACTTATGTCTGTGTAGTCCTCCCAGAGCAAACTTTGGTGTAGGCACATCAGCTACATGAGTGTCTTCAGCACTATGATCAGCTGATGCAGGTACCTGTCTTTCATTTTAATTTTTAAATCTGAGTTTGATAAATGTCTGTGCAGTTCTCTCAGGCGAACGTTGCCATAGACATATCAGCTGCATGATCACCCGGGGACCGATCAGCTGATGCAGGTCCCTGACTTTCGTTTTCAATCTCCAGATCACTTGGATCAAAAAGTCAGAGTCCGATTCAGCAATAATAGATAATGAATGAATGAATGAATGAATGAATGAATAAATAAATAAATGATATGCTCTCTCGTCCGATATTGGTACCATTCTAGATGTTGTTTATGGAACTCATGCACACGTTGTCAATGTCAACATTAAGTCAATGAGTCTAACAGTCTTGCTAGCAAAGAGGGTCTATCTATAACATTACAGTGAGTTTTATCGACATTTACAGCTTTTTTTCTCCTTTTGTCACTGAATGTCGACTTGTTGCGACAAAAATCGACATCTGCCCTAAAAGAGTTAAAGAACTATTATTTTTAAGAGCGCAGCGAAGTGTGAAACATGTGGCAGCCAGCTCTGTTCTTCCTGTTCTTCCTTTCTCAGAATTTGCAGAAGGTTCACTAGCAATGTGGAAAACATTCTGTGTGGTTCCGGTGCCATTGATCTGATCCAGTGATCCCTATGACTTCAGACCAGTTGTTCTTATTTCATACATCATGAAGACCTTTGAGTGGTTGATCCTAAAACAGAACCTATAATGGAACATATGGATTATCTGCAGTGGAGGTGTGGACGATGCTCTGATCTGCATCCTCAACAGAGCCTACTACCCTTTGGACAAATCCGGCACCACAGTCGATGTTCTTTGATTTTTCCAGTTTACACCATTCTGCCTCATTGACTGGGGGAAAAACCTTAAGGCTTCTGATGTCACCACAATCTCCTGGGTCATGGACTACCTGACCAACAGATAGCAGTTTGTGAGGCAGAGGGACTGTGTGTCGGAAATTGTAGTGTGTAATACTGGAGCACCTCAGGGAACTGTCCTGTATCCCTTCCTGTTCACCCTCTACACAACAGACTTCCAGGACAATACCTATGCTTGCCACCTACAGAAATGCTCAGATGTTTCCTATATCACATGCTTCATTAATCAATGAGATGAGTCAGAGTCCAGGAAGGATGTGGAAGACTTCATCTTGTGGTGCAGGGAGAACCACCTGCACCTCAGCGTCTGCAAGACAAATGAGCTGGTGGCGGACTTCTGGTGTGCAGGGGGAGGATGTGAAAGTGGTGCAGAGCTACAAGTACTTCGGGGTTTACATAAACAGCAAACTGAGCTGGTCTGACAACACAAGAAGGGCAAGAGGGGTGAGAGCAGACTGTACTTCCTGAGGAGAGTCAGGTCATTAGATGTGTGCAGCAAGCTGCTGGAAATGTTCTACCAGTTCACAGTAGCCAGTGTGTTGCTCTACGCTGTGGTCTCTTGGAGAAGCAACCTCAGCTCCAAAGAAGCACAATGCCTGAGTAAAAGTAACAAGAAAAGTCTACTCCATCACAGGGTAAACCCTGGACACACTGGAAACAGCTGTGGAAAAGAGGATGTTGCAAAGTTGGTCTCGTAGCACTTTAATCCACAGGCTCATTCCAACACAGTGTGCTGAGAAGCACATCTTGGTGTCTTTTCTGCCTGCTGCTATCAGGCAATTTAATGTTTCCTCCTGATGTACTCATTAAGGTAATTTTGAAATATCTGCACAATAAATATTTAATGATTGATTAATTGATTGACTGTATAATCTGTCCTATGAGTCTGTATTCTTGTTTTTATGTTTCTACTTGATATATGCATCTGGGAATAATAAAGTTTATCTAATCTAATTAAATCTAATCTAGTCTAAACTAATCTAATACAATCTAATCTAATAAACAGTAGCTGACACCTTCCAGGAGAAATAAACCTGTGGGTGTTAATTGTCTTTTGTCATACACAACATAAGAGCTAGTTGACCTACATGAAATGTCTGCCCATCCTTTTACAGTATTGTGCATAATTGTGATAAAATGATACAAAACTCTTATGCTGCATCTGGCACTATTGATAACCAAAGACTTTCTGATTCCTTTTGATTAAAAAAATCAGCACTGAGTTACCCTCTCAGAAAATAAAAGGTTTCATGTCAAAAGTATGAAATTTCAAACACAAAGATGAAGAAAATTCATTCAATAAACAATGTATTATTTAAAGACTATCTACCATTCTTTTTCCCACAGATGATCAGTCTAGATTTTCCTTTTTCATTTCTTTTCTTTCCTTCTTGATGACACCCTTCTAAGGTGTGTGCTCATGCATATTCATGAACCTCTCACCAGCATGCGCTTAAGTAACAAGCTTTAGCGTGACTCTGTCTGAGAGCTGATCCCAGTGAATAAATTACCACGGGCACACATTTTCACTGTATGTTTTTAACTAATGCCCATTTAAAGATTAATTTTATCTGTATGTAAGATTAAAATATGTCATGTTACTTTGACCCATAAAAAGGCTCATGTAACAAATGTGTCATTCCAGATATTTAAAAGTCAGCTCATAGGAACTGGATGGATTTCAACTAAAATCCCTGCTTGGAAGAGAAATATCTCTTATTCATAAGATTTAAATTATTACTTGAGAACTAATATGTCAGCAGGATTGTTTTATAAGCCAGCAGCAATTTGATTCAAATAAATAAACAGAAAATATCACAACAGAGAGAAAAAATAGCTTGGACTCTATTAAAAACCAACTAAATGAAAACAACATTATGATAATTATCTACACCTCTAATTTCAAGTTGGCTTGTTTTGTGGGAACAGATGTTAAACACATCTCAGAGTTAAACTTTATCTCTTAATCTGTTGACATCTTCTGCTACTGTATTTTACTTTTCTTAATTCCGCTGCTTCTCATTTCTCTTTATTAGCAGAGAGTCGGCCATACAGGGTGCATCTCTTTGAATTCTTTCCCATGTATTGCTCCTTGGTGGATTCTGATTTTTCAGATTGGCATACCCAACTCCTCTCTTCTTGCCAGCATGCTTTCACTTTCTCTGGCAGATCACTTCAGTAGAGTATGCCATCTTGGTGGTTTATTTGGCCGGACACCACTTCAGTACAGAGCACACAAGTGAAACTGGACAGATTACATGAGTTTATTACTAGGGTGTTGTACCGTGTTAGCCATTATGAATGTAGAGAAAAGCCAAGCAAAATGACACCTTTTATTGGCTAACTAAAAAGATTACAATATGCAAGCTTTCGAGGCAACTTAGGCCCCTTCTTCAGGCAAGATGTAATGAGTTTATTAGAAAATGAACTAGGAAGTAACAAGCTCTAAAGGTTAGGAATGAAATCTGGGACTTAATACACAGGGAAATGGCTTCATAGATCATTAGAAATAATTTCAAAATTTTGAAAAGGTGCACCACAACAGCAGCTCTGAGAAGTTGCAGGAGTATTTTACAAAGAAGAAGAGGAAGATTCAAATACTGCAAGAGATGAAAAACCCAGGCCAACCATTAATATCACATCTGATTAACTTTGAGCAAAGTCATAGATTTTAAATTATTCAATGAGCCCAGCTGAGTACCCCGCTGTGCCCAAAGAGTTGTGGAAAAATAATGTGCAGCAGATCCACAGGCTATTAGAGTGTTAAATACAGGTACAGTCGTATCCAGCCTGCAATGAAAGTAGTACCATTTTCTCCTTGTAACGCCAGAGAATTTGGGCTTCACAGCATCTGTAAGTGATGGGTGTTTGAAGGGTGCCAGTAGGTAACTTCTACTGTGAATCTCCTGGGAACACATGAGACCTTTACAATTTATACATTTGGAAAATGTAACATCAGATTACATCATTTGCGTACTAACACAATATTGGAAGACTTTTTTTTAGAATGTCTCTGAAGAACCCTTATAAATAACATACAGTAAATAAATGTGTTTCAGAAAAACATTTTTCTCCTGTTTTCTCCACTGGGCTTATTTAAATAAAATGTACAGAAACATATTATCTTGACCCTTGCCCTAGTCATAACAAAGTAGTTGAAGAAGTGTGGATTTCCTATAAAATAAGAAACACATATTGAGTTATTTCACAGTATTATAAATTACAGTGTCAGCCATTGTTCTTACATAATAAACATCCTAATTATTTCCATTATGTACAAATGACTGATGACAGGAGTTGTATTCCCGAGTGGAATGACATAGTGCTGCTTGTAGACTCTTATTTTCCCAGTGACACCATGTAATGTAAACTGGGTGTGAAATTGAACAAATGAATGACCTGATAAATGGCAAAGGCTTTTCAGAACCAAGGACAGCTCCATATTGAATAAATTATAGCTAAAACATGTTTTATTTCATCACACAAATATCTGGCACTGAAATATTATAAATTGTGCTAGCTAAACATCATATGGACTTGAGTTATGCCTCACTTAAGCTCTTATATTTTAATTGCCCCTATACTTCAGTATTTTGCTTTGGTAACCTTCATCATACTGCATTATAAGTATGTCTTAGCCTGCACTTCATGTCTGGCTACTGCAGGTGTTGAGTCACTCAACTGCAGCCTCCTTTTCATATCATTTCTGGTTTCTTTATCCCCAGAAAGTTTATTCTACACATTGGCCTTTAATTTGGATTCAATTTCTAACCTTTTTCTTCATCACTATTTCATAAGCTTACAGTTGTTTTCTGATGATTGCCATTTCACGCTTGCATGGCAGCTGCAGTTTGGTTTTCATTAGTGTCCCACATTGCTCCTGGGTACTTTGTGTTTTCAGACATTTATGTTAATCCTCAATCCATGGGCAATACTCCCTGCAATTTTGTTTCTACAGTGAAACCATTTTGCACCTGGACGCTTTGTAGTTTTCAGAATTCAATTCAATTTAATTTTTTTCTTAATAAGTGTTCTCCCACTTATGTGCCCAATGCTTTATACAATAATGACAAATAAACCATGAAAAAAGAGGTGACACACAAATATACAGCAAAGTGTAAATACACAAATAGCAAAATATATATATATATATTGTGACAGATTAAGGTCTCCGTGACCCCTTGAACCCTCAGACTAGACGTCAGACACCAGGTAAAAGTCCAAATATGAATATTTATTATAATAATAAAGTGCACAAAGCACCCTCCTCTCCACAATACTCAATAATAACAATACAATAATCCTCCACACTCCCAGACGCGTTGCCACCCTTCCACCCAGCTCAGCTCAACGTCTGGGATTTCCCATCGTCCTTTTATATCCCCTGACCCGGAAGTGTTTCTGTCCAATCAGTCCACAGTTCCTTTTCCCTTCCGGGTCAGGGTAAACAGTCCTTTTCTTCACCCCGGGAGCACGTCGTTCCTTCCTGTCACGTGACCGTGACGTACTCCCGGGTTATAAGGCACATAAGAGTCCACGAGCCTCCTTACAGCGACTCCCGGTGGCCCCCAAGGTATCCAGCAGGGCTGTGTATAAAAACTACATAGTCCATGAGGCCCTGCTGGAACTCGGGGCACGTCCACGCTGCTGGGAGAGCTCCTCCTGGTGGCCTGGGGGTGAGGGCCGGAGTAAAAAACCGACAATCCTTCACAATATATACATAGACATATATATAAAAGTCAAATACCACTCATCACAATATCTCCCGAACCATGAGGACTAGGGACTTGAAATTTGGAATGTATGTTACCCTTGGCCCATAGGTGCTCGCTAAGAAACGGTTTTAAAATTTTTGTGGTTCAAGCACAAAATTTCTTATAGTTTTTTAGATCCATTTGTATGTCTTTCCGCTTTTCACGAGAGAACTACTTAGATTTTTTTCTATAATTTGCTTTGACATTGAAGTTGATTTTGCGACTTCTCTCATTGCGCTAAGAATCATAGTTCTCTTGCAGGAGTGATATATTCACCCTAATCTGAGACAGAGGCTGTGGGCTGAGGGGAGGGGGAAGAGTGACGTCAGGAGTAGAGAGCTGGGCGGGGCGGGGCCCTCCTCACTGTCCTGTTTCACTAATATGTGGGCGAAGCCGTGGGGGATGGCTAGTATACAGTATATATACTGTATATATATAAATATAGACTTACATAAAGCGGTTGGTTTTATGTTCAACTTCCAACTTTCCTAGATCAACTATATTCTAAAAAAGATTATACAATATGCAAATTACTGGCCTGTTCTATTTGTGTCTTTTGCTGCATAAGGCATATAATGCAGCAGCAGTAATAGGAGAACACAGATAATTAAAAGGGGCAGCTCTGAAGGTGGCATCACTCAAGCACTGAGTTAGTCTACCTGTGCAAAAGCCACTCCGAAGAGCTCCTGATGCCTACTCTTTTGTTGGTTGTGAAAACATCATTTATATTCTTGCAAATATTTCCCAAGGACTCACAACTTGCCTGCTTCAAATATACTCCTCCTCATGTGTCTCAACGTCTCTTGCCTGGCATTTTCTCTTTCCAAAAGCCAAATTGAGCCAAATCATAATGCTTTATGACTTTATAGTGACATTCTTCACATTCACACAGTAAAATTGTTCTCATTAATCAGTTTCTCATTGAAAAAAACACTCATGTCAAGCATTGACTGGATAGTGATATTGCATTGCTTGCATACATAGTCTAGGATGCAGCAAATAGAAATTATGGATAACTGTTTTAAGATAATCATTTTAGCTCAAATTCATTGAATTGTGTGTAATTAAATTAGGCTAATCACTTTATTTCAGGGACCTATATTTAATTTATATGTTAATGGGGCTGCATAGCAAGATTTTGATTATGTTGTCACCATCACCATAGTTTACCTGTTAAGCTGTCAGGTTAAATAGAAAGTAATAATTTACACTGCTGTTAAATAGTAATTTCTTTTTTACTCATGTGACACAGATTCAATTTTTTAGGGAAATGGGAAATGAGAAAATGAAGGAATGCCTGCCAATACAGCCCAATTGTTATATGTTTTCTAAACTGCATATATTTTTCCCAGACAGCCTTGCCAAGTGGCTTCTCTGTCGTATCCATAGGTTTCTTGGTGCAGAATAGGCAGTGATAATTCCACTCAAGCCATCTTTTAGTTCTTGCCATTGTAATTTGACAAATTCACAGACATCGTCCACTGTAAGTAATTAGCAGTCTTCATGTAGTGAGGTATTCATTGTTGTCTATTAGATGGCATCTGTTTGATGAATTCATTTCTATTAATTATTTTTCTAATTCAGGATAGATATGTGTTGTGATGTAAGATTTTGCATTTAACTTGATAAATATTTTGTATGTCTTTATTTGTAATTTAGGCAATGCAATGTAATTTAGTGTTACATTGTGTGATAAGCAATCATGTTTACAACCCCTTCCCCCCCACCAGGACTGAGTCTCTTTGAATGTTACATCAGGATTGGTGTGCCTGAAACAAGTTTGGTAAATGTTTCTCTGAAGTCTGTCATCCCCCACACAAAGTCAGACTGCCTGACTGCCAAGCTGCACCTATGTATTTGGGGGATGGCAGGTGCTAAGATTTTCTTTGCCCCATTGGTCTGAAGTATGGCTGTTTGGAATTGGCTTGTATCAGAAGCTTTAAAGTACCATGATGTCCTATTGACTCTACAGGTTGGACAGAGAATCTATAAATCTGCTTGCTCAACCACATTCTCTCTCTCTTACCAAACTGATGAAGACCATCACACCATGAACTGAAGAAGACAACACAATGGAGAGCACAACTCGGCAGCCATATTGAGGCAGGCAACGCAGCCTGTTCTGAAGAAAGCATGAATGATGCTTTAACTAGAGACATTTTTAACTAGCAAGTCTGTGTGCCGCCTGAAACTACACATCACCATTTAATCAGGTTGTATGGTTGCCAATATTCAAATGTACTTTGCATATTGTTATTATTTATGAATATTATCAATAATACATTGTTTATGTTGTAACTTAACTTCTGCTTGTCTTTTACTACACCTAATTGCCTGAGGTTATAGATATAGAAGGGATGGTGGGGAGGAGTTACTGTATATGGTACAATACCTTATAAACAGTGGTAAGTCTGTGAGATTAGAGGCATTCTGACAAAGGCTACATATTAATAATACAATAGGGGAAAGTAGAGCAATACATTACTCTACCAATATAAAACAATATGATACACAGACTTATCAGATTTGAATCACTTGCAAAATGAATTTGAATAGTGAAATAAAGAAATAAGATATGAGCCAAATATCGTAACTGATTGACTTTTACTTGTAGTGTTACTGTAGCTTTTGTCACACACGTGCGCTTAGGAGGCAGTCAACAAGCCCTAAAATGAGTGAAATATCGCGAGACATGGGGTTGATTTGCGGTACTTATGCCTCTCTCTCTTTTTCATCAGACAAAAAGAAGAAAAATAACATACCTTCCATACTTCCAGGTTCCCAAGATGGCCACCAGATGTCACTTCCACATCCGGTTCCCTCTGATGATGTCACTTCCGGCTCCAACGCAATGAAATCACTTCCAGCTCCATCTCAATTATGTCACATCTGGTCTCCCAAAGATGACGTCACTTCCACTATTACATCACTTCTGGCACCCTCTGATGACGTCACTTCGTCTGCCAGTCACGACGTCATCACCTGCCACATCAACTCCGCCCACCATTTTGTTACTGTATATAAATGCCATCTTTGTCATTTACATTTATCAACTGCTGTAAAAAGTATTTTGATCAGCTAATTTTGCCTTTTTGCATTCTTTGTCCATTTTACATTAAACGGTGGAACCTCGGTTCACGAACATCAAGGTACACGTACAAATCCATTTACGACCAAAAAGTTTGCCAAACTTTTGCGTCGGTTCACGACCACACACTTGGTATACGAACAAGCCAGTTTCCCTTTCGGTTTGTACATATTCAGTCTCTCCCTGTGCATTTCCTGTGCAGCGAGCAAGAGAGAGAGTAAGAGAGCGCGACACACACACACACACAGGCAGCACGCGAGAGAGAGCCGCACACACACACAGGCAGCGTGAGAGAGACGCTTACACACAGGAAGCACGAGAGAGAGACAGACGCACACACACAGGCAGCCGCGAGAGAGAGCCGCGCACACTCACAGGCAGCAGGAGAGAGAGAGAGCTGGACACATAAGGTAGGAAGGCAATTAAAGAATGCACTGGGCTTGATTTTGTTTTCACTTCTGTTTACAGCGATCGGTTCGTAGTGTGCATTGTTGCAATGTTACTTTTCTTGGTGGTTTATTAAATTATGGATTTTTTCAAATGTTAATTTTTTTCCCTGTGTTTAAAACTCATTAAAAAAAGTGTTTTTAGCCAGCGGTTGGTAGCGCTACAGCGCAAACTATTGCAGTGTTAGTTTTCTCTGTTGTTCAAGGTTTTCTCAGTGTTATTCAATGTTTTTACATTGAGTTTACTATTACGCTGTGCATTCTATGGTTTAATTAACTATATTTGTGCTTAAAAACTTAAAAAAATATATATATTTACATACAGTTCGTATGGTCTGGAACGGATTAATTGTATTTACATACAATCCTATGGGGGAAATTGCTTCGGTTCACGACCAAATCGGTTTACGACCAGAGTTTTGGAACGAATTATGGTCATGAACCGAGGTTCCACTGTACGGGGACGGTCCCCAACTCTTTTCCTTTGTGGAAGCTGTCTTATTTCATCACACTTTTTTAATCTGTAGGAACATAATGTAATACCCTTGGTATGAACCTGTGAAGGACACATTCCCCAGGTGGCCAAGGACAGTCAGAAGGGGCAAGGCTACCTGAAGAAGCTGGAAGTTAAAACAGCTCCTGTGAGTGAAGAGAGGTGGTATAGGTACAGCTCCGCAAGAAGCATATCAACCTAACGTGCATTGATGCTGGTGAGCGTTGGGTTTGGACTGTGGCTTTGCGTCAGCAAATGAAGCCAGGGAAAAAATGTGGCAGTCAGGTTTCCTCTGACGCTGGGTGAGTAGTGTGAGGTGAGGTTGGTAGCGTGTATCTGCAGGCACTGGGAAGAGGCAGCCGGGAGAGTGTGGAGATGCAGAAGACATTAGCAGCATCGATGAGTGATCAAGGAATGAGACAGTAGTACTGACATAGAAGAAATAAATGATCCTTTTATGGTCCTGATACCACCAATGTTGCCAAAGTGCTAAGTCAATTAATCCTAATTGTATCCCTAAGTCCTTAGAATATGGAATCACATGCAGCTGATACAGACTTTTCAATTCATTATATCATAGGGTGGAGTGGCTGACCCTATGCTTACCAGAGATAGCACCTTTGTCTGCCACAATTCTTCAATTACAGAAAGACATACAAAAGATATACTGCTGCTTAGTGGATGTACTGCACCTTACAAAAACCAAAAAGCAATTAAAAAATGGTACAGTGCCGTTCAGGCTAAACATACTCATAGCATGAAACAGAAACAATGGTGCATATTCTCTGCAACCATTTCTAGCATTACATGATGAGTCTACTAAGTGGCAGAACATGGATATTACAGACTGGGATAGATTTATCACATTTATTATGCAAAGCGAAGATCCTAGGGGATGAATAGCATCAGACTGTAACAACAACAACAACAACATTTATTTATATAGCACATTTTCATACAAAAAGTAGCTCAAAGTGCTTTACATAATGAAGAAAAGAAAAATAAAAGACAAAATAAGAAATTAAAATAAGACAACATTAGTTAACATAGAAAAGGAGTAAGGTCCTTTTATTTTTATGTAAGGCAAATGTTTTATGACAGATAAAGCTGCTTTTGTTTTTGACAACTTTTTGTTCAGTCCAGCAGACATACAGGGTCCTAACATTATATGAGCAACTAGTGCTTTTTTATTTGTCTTTCTTATTTTATGAGAGCAAAGGAGATTGCAAACCTTATAGCTTGTTTAGCCTGCAGCATACTCACTCCTGGTACTTTATAACGACCCAGATTACTGAAGTAATCAGAATGTGGGAAAGTAATAAAAGAGAATCCAAAGAGTCTCTTTTGGCAAATCTTTTGATCCAGGAGCCTTTTTCATATCCAGATGGACAATGTGAGGTTAGGTGGGAGCAGAGGTGACCTATCTCTGTAGAAGGTTATAAACCCAATCCCGCTAGATCCGTCAGGTGTCTGAGGAACTGTTAAGTATAAAAGGATAAAGGGTGAGCGGTGATTAAAAGAGAGTCACAGTCACTGACTGTGGCTTTTAAATTTCACCCTGTCTGAAGTCTCTCTGAACGTGTGTTCTAAGTGAAATGCTAAAAAATGACCTGAAATACAATCATCTCTTAGATCTTTCAAAGCTGCACCTTTGAACTGAATCTTATCCCGGTGACAGGGCACCATTTAGAAATATATGGCTTCGGTAGTCACCACTGCCTATTGGAGCTTTCAGCTACTGCAACACTTTTCTTCTGCTTGAAGCTTGTTTAATCATACAGACTTACTTTTCCTCTGATTTTAACACAACATGGATTTCAATGAAAAAGACATCAATATTTTGACCAATAAAGGTTATCTTTGAGTTTATTAAATAGCAGCTATGGGAAGCAGGCATTTAATTTAATATTATACACCACTGGTAATTTAGCACAACCATAAATATAATTTCACCATTATTTAGTGTAAGAAAAAATGTATTCAATAATGCATAAGCCTGTATTATCTGGACTGATATTACAACCTTGCTGTTCCATCCGCAGTGCTGAGGTTATGACATCTGTTGAGATTAATAAAGCCTTATACATTATTAACCACACAAATCACAGGAGAAAAAAATGCAATATATTTTTTACATTAAATAATCCTAAAAGTGCACCAATGTTAGATATCACGGTAAATTACTACTTGGGAAAAAAAAGAAAACCTGGACATACTATTCCTGTTTTAATTTAATTTGTTTGCACAAAATACATTAAAATGCATAAATATCCTGTTTGGTTATGTGTTTGAGTGGGTGTGCAGTCTAGAAGAAGACAGAGTATGTACAGGGATAGGGGTGGCACAATGCACTTCTTTGCAAAGCTCCTTCACAGACCTGGCATTATGTACTTGAATTCCATGCCTACTCGTTGTCTGAGTTCACACATTTTTTCAGTATCTACAACCTCATATCCAAAAAAGCAGAACAGGATGTAAAATGCAAATGTAAAAAAAACAGCAGACAGTGATATGTAAATGTTCTTTCAGCCATATTTAATTGAAAACACTACAATGACAAGACATATAAAGTTGAAACTATTCAGCTTCATTTATTTAGGTAAATAAACACTCATTAGCACACAAGTGGGTTTACCACTGTGTTACGTCACATTTCTCTTTAATAACATTCAATTATTGCTTTGGAACTGAAGAACAAATTGTTGTAAAATTGAAAGTAGCATTTTGTCTTGCTTTTTTTCTCTTTGCTCAACAGTTCTGGGTCTCATTTGGTATATTTTGCACTTCAGAATGACATCAAGGTGGCCCCGCCTCCTGGGGTACCACCTACAAAAGGAACATAAGAAAATTATACAATACATGAATACTAAATTATAGATAATATACATTTTAATTACACAATGTATAAAAATTAAAAAATAAACAAGCATAATACTAAGAAAAGGTAACAATAAACTCATGAAAAAATCAACAAAAATGAAGAACAAAAAGGAACAAAGGTTTTTGATCTGCATTGTCATTATTTGCACCAATAAAAAATGGCAACATACATTCACTCATGTTTAAATTTTGTCACCGTAAAGGATGAAATGTGAAAAATGTTTGTGTTTCGAAGGAAAACAAATTATTGTAGGGTTTATTATTTTTTTTTTTTTTTTGGATGAAAAATTTAGAATTGCATTTTGGAATTCTTACCCATTACTAACAAACCCTGCTTGTCTATTGACTGACCACAAAAAAATAAAAAAGATCATTTTCTAAATGTTATGGTCAGGCCAGGGTTCCTTTTTGTTATTATTTATTAGCCATGTTAACTGTCAAAAAATGCTGTAAATATAAAAATATTTGATATTCCTTGCCCTACATGTATGTTCGGCATTCCTCGTATTCTTACTTGTCTCAGCCTTTCTTGCCAGGCAGCTCCCCGCTAAATTCCATTCCTGTAACGCCTGTCATTCTGAAGTGTCTTTGACCACCACCAATGGTAGGTGGACCCCCTTAAAAGCTGAAAAAGCATCATTTGTATTCTTGCAAATACCTCCTGTTTTTGAAGGTGACTGTTAGGGTGCCTTCTACGTCTTTACTCCTCCCTGTGTTTCTTAACGTCTCTTGCCTGGCACTTCCTCTGTTGATCATGTCACCAAAGCAAAACTGACCAGTCACATTGCTCAAAAGGACTGGCCACACACAAACACACACAGTGCCATTTTATTAAATAGTAGATTGCTTTCCATTATGTTTTATAATATTGTTCTGTTCATTTGTTATACTTCTAATTATGTAATATCTGTTATGTTGTCTCACAGGGCTCAGTACTGAGACCATTACTGTTTTCACTCTACATGCTTCCACTGGGAACAATCATTAGAAAACATAGCATTAACTTTAACTCATATGCAGATGACATCCAATTATACCTTTCTTTAAGACCAAATGACATTTCTCCAATGCTATCCTTAATTAATTCTGTCAGTGAGTTAAAGGAATGGATGAATGAAGAGCTGTATGTCTCTGAATACAGAAAAAAAGAGAAATGTTATTTATTGGAAGGAATGATGCAGACTGCATCAACATTCTGTCATTCAGTTAGCATCATCAGTTTTAGTTTTACTGAATCAGTGAGCAATTTAGGCATTATCTTTGACACTTGCATGTTATTTAAAACACACATTACAAAGCTATCAAATAAAATTCATTTTTTACATCTCAAAAGTGTTGGAAAATTACAGTCTTTTTAAATATGCAGAATACTGAGATATGTATTTCTAGTAGGATTGACTACTGCAATGAGTTATTCACTGGCTCTTCAAATTGCTCTTTATTTAGATTTGGTTGATTCAAAATGTTGCTGGTATAAATCATTACAAGAACTAGAAAGTATGAATACATAACTCCTGACCAAAGTACTTACACTGGTTTTCAGTTAAACTTAATGAGAATTTCAAAATCCTCCTTTAACATATAAAGTCTTAAATGGCCATGGTCAAGTTTACTAATTTGAACTTTTGGTTACTTACAAATCACAGCACATATTAACAAATCAATATGCTGGCATTTTATATTCCAAGGATTAAGCTTGAGCTTTTAGTTACAGGGCCCCTATGCTGTGGAATGTTCTGTGTGCTGATATAAGAGATGCCCCTTCAGTCTCAGATTTTAAATCCAGGCCGAAGACTCAAGACAACACCTTCATAACTAGTTCATTTAATTTTTTTTTATAACTCTGAGGCAGTTGCCGCCATAGTCAGGTTCATTGAGGTAGATGTGAACATGCCAATCACACTCTGGTGCCGATCAAAACAATCATACCAAGACCCTTAGGAAATGTTGGTCTCAGTGCAGTAGCAAGATAGAAATGTTATCCAACATGGAATCAATTTAACTACAAGAAATACTGCATAACAGGGTGTGGAGACCAGCCTCGACACAGATAGGCAGACACCAATGTTCAAACACCACCACACATTTATTTACAGCTATATACAAAGTATTCAGTCCCACACACAACCCAGTGCCCCTGCACCAAGCACCCTCAGTCCAGGCCTCTCAACAATCCTGTCCTTTCTTCACCGCCTCCACTCCTCTCCTCCAAGCTTCATCCTCTTCCACCCGACTTCAGCTGAAAAATGAAGGGAGGCGGCCCCTTTTATGTTCATCCGGACATGCTCCAGGTGCCCCTTGATGAGCTTCCTACTGCACTTCATGGTGGGGCGTAAGTGCCATAGGAGCACCCGGAAGCATTCCGGGTGTCCCTGGTAATGCTTCCGCCAGCACCTCCAGGTGTGGCGAAAGTGCTGACGTGACGGGCTTCAGGGTCTTTGGGGCACCTCCTTGCAGTGACCACAGGCCCTTATAGGGTTGAGCTTCCATGCTCCATTCCCGTGGCCCCCACACAAACCAGGGCGGCTGCCCTCTCGTGGTCCGGAGGAGGCATAGTCCCTCTCCTGGTCCTTCTCGGCGTTCTGGCTGGGTACAGCCCCCTGCTACATAGGGAAACATTTCAACTAGTAATTAGGCAAGCTCAGTATAACAATAAATCCACACATGCACATAAATTCAAATAAAACAACTTGCACAAGTACCAGTCAATCAGATCAATCCTGCACTTGATTCAGCCTCAAAGCCTCATTTTATCTCTCACAGAACAGATAGAAGTTGACCAATTTAACACTAGAATTACCAGAGCCTACGAAAAAACTCGTAGATCCGTCCCACCTTAAATCGCGTCTTAAATCCGTTTGCACCTCTCCGCCAGAGTCTTTTGTCATCTAAATGTGCTGATAAACACAAGCTACTAGCAGCCAGCTATTCCATCCCCCCACCGACTTAGAACGAACTTCTCCTAGCTCATGCCTTGCCTTGATTTGATTATCTGGGATTGAAATGGAGTTTTAGAGTGGAAATAATATAGCGTTATTTGGAATACATGCATTTCATGTGTGTTCCGTTTCTATAGTAGTCTGTGCAAACACATTTTTAAAACAGAAACGTTTTTCATATTCTAATAGTAAATGACAAAATGTAGGCATAAACT
This sequence comes from Erpetoichthys calabaricus, assembly GCF_900747795.2. Classification (NCBI taxonomy): domain Eukaryota; kingdom Metazoa; phylum Chordata; class Cladistia; order Polypteriformes; family Polypteridae; genus Erpetoichthys; species Erpetoichthys calabaricus. Next base: position 165,107,090 of record NC_041402.2, on the reverse strand, counting down.
ATATAACGTGGGACGGATCTATGAGCTTTTTCGTAGGCTCTGGTAATTCTAGTGTTAAAAAACAAATTGTATACTGTAAGAGTTAAATTTGAACCCTGCTCTATGTGTGCACCTGGCATGTGTTTGAGACTCATATCCTTCTGAGCTTAAGCTTAAAAGCTGACGCTGTCATTTTATTATTCACTATGATAAAATGCATTTCTTGTCCTTTATATAACCCCTTAAGAGAAGTGCTATATTTATGGCATAACCTTTCTTTTTACAATACTGTTTCGTGTTTGTACCAAGCTGGATCATAATATACAGTATATGTCCTGTTAGCAACTAGGTGTAACCAATCTTGTTAAAAGTTTTCTAAATTTATAATGAATTCCTTTGAAAGAATAATGATCTAATCAATGAATTGTATAAATATAGCCTGAGGATATTTTTTCCTTTGTAGCAATGTGACTAACATGTGGCTAACATGTAATAAACTTGTTACCTCTTTGAAGATTTAGATAAAGAATAACGATTGACGCTTTCTCCTTCCTGTGTTTTATTGCTCAAATCGGGGCATTCCAGTGGGGGGGTCTGTATCCATAATTTTCTTCCACAATACTTTCACTTGTGATTGGGTGGATCAAACTGACCAAATGTGGAGTTGGTGTGAAATGAATGTCCTTTGTGAATGGAGATCAAACCAACTAATCAGACATCACAAGGTGATGTGCAGAGGTGGAGTGTCCTCCCAGTGTGATGGCACAATGTGGTGCATTAACTTTGATACCATTTAGTAAACATTGGCAAGTGAACATTATTTATAAATATTTACAGGATAGTGGACATGTGATCTGAGGTGACGTTCCGAATATTGGAGAGAAAATATGCAAAATCATACAGTGAAATGAAATTCGCCTACATCTACTGTCTAAATGAAGTTAAGGTACATCGTTGTGCGCCCTCAGCAGAACTGGTCATACAATTGTCTAGATGAAATGTGGCCTTTACATAGCATGCAATGTAATGAATTTTCATGTTCTCTTCTTCTTATCAGATAAAAGACATTTTACTCACAGATCTCTGCTTTGGAAACACACCCAAAGGACATTTATTTTTATTTGTTGTTTACCTGCATGTTTGCTTTGTGTAACGTAACCAAACTAATTGGGGATTGGAACGAATCTCAGCACAAATCAAACAGACTACGGGTGTGAAAATACCTTTCATTTAACTATGTTTTATTACCATTTGACTATAATATGTTGAGTTTATAAGTGTAAAACTGCTTTTAAGATAAAATTTTATTGAATAATGCAAAATTGTAATGCATGTGCCATATATACTCACAGATAAGTCGGGACTTGATTTTACTGTATAATTTCTGGTATTTTATAATGTCGGTTGTATAAGTCGAATGCAGAAAACTCATGCTATTGGTACAAGGGATTATGATATGCTAAAGCCCACCTGAGAGAGTAACCATGGAGCACACTGCCGTTTCTTTCTATGTGGGTGCGGCAATGCGCTGTATCAGTGAGTGCTCCTCTCCTCTCTCTCTCTCTCTCTATTGTGCCTACGTGACCATTCGGTAATACCCAAACTATTCCGAAGCAACGTTTGCACTGATTTGTGGTTTTGTATACACCTTTATCGTAAGAGCATCCCTTATCTACGATGGAGCATTTGATCAAAAGATAATATGAAGCTGGTTTTAAATTAAACATCATTGAAATAGCGAAAGAAACTGGTAACTGCGCTGCTGCAACAAAATTCAATGCATCTCAGTAACTGATGTGAGATTGAAGGAGGCAAGAAGATGTTAAAAAAATAATAAGTGTCACATTTTTAAATGGGCGTATAAGTCGGGGTATGATTTTATGGTTGATTTTTTGGGTTTTAAGACCTGACTTATACATAAGTATTTATGGTATTTGAAATTTTGTACCATTGATCAACGCAAAAAAGTCTACATTGTCAAATTGACAACAAGATTCTACCATTCCCTTGATATCTATATATATAAAATTCTTTTCACGTTTGAAACGGAAATTACGTATGACCACGTGATATGGAAATTACGTATGACCATAGAACATATTGTAATACAGGAACTAATCACTTCATTTGTGGATGCCATTTTTATATCGTCTTTACGAATTGTTATTATTTGTGTGAGAGTTATTTTACTGATATTGAAAAGAACTAAACACAAACACGCTGATCTATCCCATACAAGTACAACCCGTGTCGTCCTCTCCCAGCCCTACTCTCTGGACTACAGTGCTGAGCGCGTTCTGACAGAAAAGTTTTATTTATTCGTCCATGTGACAGTTGCGGAAACTGCCACATTGTAACTTTTTTTTTAGTTGGCAGTACATGATAGTAGAAGAGATGAAGAAAACAGCTTTGCATCTTTCTACTTTTCAACTGCGGCGAGCTGTAAACAATGTGCGTGAGAACAAAGTGGATGCTGGGATGCGCAAAATGTCGGGCTGCTCCGCAGGGTCGAGAGCTTCGGAGTTTCGGGCAGCATCCTCTTTTCTTGCACTGTTTGTGACACTGCAAGTGCCCCGTCAGTCCTGTTAGAGTGGAAATCTTTGCGAATGAGTGTAATTGGCACCATCGAAGCAGGACTATGTTTGTAAATTACCCTGCACTACTATTTACTGTACCTTAAGGTGAGTTCGGGTCACTAAAACCCTGCAACATTCAAGATTCCTTTTGTGATTAATTATTTTAAGAAGTAAATCACAGGCACACTGTGCAAGGTTGTCAGGCAGAAATTTAGACGATCATATAGAAAATGTAATTTCTATACCACAGCAGTCGTGTAGCGCCTTTCACAAGGGATCTACTACCGACAGATGATCCAAATACATTTTATCTGCTGTTAGTACTACAACTCCAATAGTGCTCAATATATCTTTACTTCTTAAATGTTAATGTTTTACTGTTTTATAACTTATAGCGAAACCACTGGGTAATCAACTAGTACTATATATAAAAACAATGTGAAAAATCTCTATTGTCAAAGTAACAAAAATAAGTTTACAGCTGTATCTAAATCAGTTATACACAGAGAAAAAAAAAACAAATATATATTTTTGCTATTAGTTCAGTTTTGGAATCAAGCTTACGAAAGTCTATTCTCCTTTACTTTGTAATGAAAATTTTATGGCAGACAACATAAAGGAGGTGGTAAATAAAACCAAATGAATTCTCGGACTTCATTGTCTAAAGTAGTCCATAAATTTAGTCAATGTATGGATTATTTCATCATGTAATGTAATACTGACATTTACTGGGTAAATCCCTCCCCTAGAAAGTAATTATTATGAAAAGTGATAAAAATGATTGCTGAATTGATTAACTGTACTTCTCTTATCTATTTTTAAGTACATTACCTGATTAATCATTTAAGCATTAAGCATTTTACGTTGATTAATGACAATCGTCCCTCAGTGTGCTCTCTATATCACTATCCATCCATCCATCCATCCATTTTCCAACCCGCTGAATCCGAACAGGGTCACGGGGGTCTGCTGGAGCCAATCCCAGCCAACACAGGGCACAAGGCAGGAAACAATCCTGGGCAGGGTGCCAACCCACCGCAGTCTATATCACTATTTACAAAAAAAGAATGACACAAATTATATTTGTATTTTACTTTCTAAACCAGCGTTTCTCAACCTTTAAGTATTTGCAACCCGTTTTCATAACAGTTTTAATTGCGCCCCCCTAATGTTTTTTTGAAAGGAGCCCACTAATACCAATTTGTTCTTTTTTAATTAATGATATATCATAGATGCATATTTTATTATACCTACTTAACTTTTATTTACATTTATCTAACTCTATATTTATATAACTCTATAGCGCTTTGAGTACTGAGAAAAGCGCTATATAAATGTAATGAATTATTATTATTATTTATTTTTCTAGTATCAGAATGTAGTTTAAGTTAATTTGTTTTGGTTTCAATAGATGTATTTTTCATATTTTCGATTCTTGTTTTTTTTTTTTCAAATCTTTGCGCCCCCCCCCCCTTTTTGTTACTTCGTGCCCCCCTAGGGGGGCCCACCCCACAGATTGAGAACCACTGTTCTAAACCATCCTGCAATGGAATGGTCTGTAAAGAAAATGGCTTAGTATTGTGCTTTGTCAGTGAAGTCAGAATTTCTTTGCTGCTATTGTGAATTTCCCATTGGGATTAATAAAGTATCTATCTATCTATCTATCTATCTATCTATCTATCTATCTATCTATCTATCTATCTATCTATCTATCTATCTATCTATCTATCATTAAAAATTTTTATTTTTATTAATAAAAGCAAGCAAATATGGGAAACAATTAAATATACACACTGTAAGAGATGGCCGGCAGCTCAACCTGACTGGGACGCCCATGAAATGGAAGGATGGGGGAAGGCAGCTTTTGTAGGACACTGCCTCCCCCAAAACACTAGATGGCAGCTCCCCTGGAATGTAACAGTGCCCTGGATTCCCACAGTGAATCCTGGAACTTGAAGTGTGGTTTCTCAGCCCTCTTGGGTACCGTGGGTGCCTCCAGGATGAGTCTGTGAGAGGACCGGAGGAGCCATACCTCATCCATAGCCCGGAAGTGCTCCTAAGTCACAAGGACGGGAGCCCCAAAGTACTTCCGGGCTGAAGAAAAGTCAATTCTCCATCTGCTTCTGTCTTTCCGCCCACGTGACTTGCTAGCACTTCCGGGTCAAGGACTATATAAAAGACTTTTGGGAACCCAGCAAGAGAGCCAGGACAGAGCTTGCTGGGAGGTTTGGAGGAGAGAATTGTTATTATTGTGATTACTAGGGGGTTCCCCCTTGCTCGCTTCGCTCGACAACCGCCCCCCCCCTGGCCAGCACTATGCACCAGCTACTTCGCGTCTCTACCGCTCGCGTTGTGAAGAGGGGGGCTGAAAGGAGATGCGGTCGCTTCTCCAAAACCCTCTCTTAAACGGTGATACAATGGGAAACAAATACAGTTTTTTTTTACCTCCTCTTTGCTCAATCAGCTTCTGGATTGCTGCTACTGCTTTGCCACGTGATCTGCATCTTGAGTGGCGCTTTGAACATTTAAAAGCCTGTACAGCAGCTGTCCTACTCTTTGTCTTTTATTTCCGGCCCCGGGCATGGTTAAATCTCTTGGCACAAAATCTCGTCTCGCAGGATGTGAGTTCTTGATATTTTTTAGTTTATAATTTAAACATGGAATAAGAATCTGAAAATCTAACAACATTGCATTAAAGTTTGATATATGTGGAAAAGAATGATACCAAACATATATATGTAGGTTTTAAAATAAGCCTGATTTAAAGTGTGACAAAAAATGTGACATAAAAACGTCACATAAAATCGTTGCACAAAATCTTTGCACTTTTAGGCTTAGGATTTTATATATATAGAGTAGATTTATATACTTGTGTATGGTGGCTGTGGTGCTTAGAACAATATTAATAAGAAGAATAAGAATCTTCTTAGTACTTGCCTGGTGTCCTGAACATTTGTGTTTCGGGTTGGAGGAGCAACAGTGAGCTCCTAGTGTTACAATACATATACTGTAGATATACTGTAAAACATGGATAAATACTCCTCAAAGTGTTGGTAACCCAGCCAGGAAAAGCAAAACAATTTATCAAAGGCGATACAATTAAAGAAATAAAGTAGAGAGAGTTAAAAAAGGCTTGTGTATTGTTGTTCCATAATCATTCATTTTTTAGCAAGTTGGATCATCAGCTGCTTCTGGTCTCTGCTTCTTTTTTATATCATCATGCCACAAGTGGCATTGCTGGTCACAGTGCTGAAGTGATATCAATATAAATTAACATATAAACATGACTAAGCACACAAAAACATACCATGCATCATGCAGGATCCCATGTAACACATGTATGTGTGTGTGCTCATATATACATAAGACTGAGGCTAAATGGAGTAAAGAAGCAGTATTGTCACATGTGCAGAGTACAGTGAAGTTCTTACTTGCATGTTCGACCAACACAACCCTTGTTGCCATTCTCCAGCTCCATAATAGGCAAAATAGTAGTTAAACAGAAAACTTTCTTTTATTTATTACTCTGTCATGATGATTGTGTAAGTGGCCATACGTTGTTTCCCATGTACTAAAATATGTAACTTACAAAAGTTCTTCTCTTTGTGTTTTATAGTGTACTTTTTTCACAACCAGGATTCAACATATATACCATGTTAAAAAAAACAAGTATGGTGCTTTCAATTAATTTTTAACACTAAAGAAAAATATCTTTTCAGAGACTAATTCTTGCCTAGTCCTCATGTACCAGAATCAGACCCCTTCGTATGCCACAGTCTATATATGAGATACAGAATGCTTTTGTTTCATTACTTCTCCCTGGCCAGCTTTGGACTACAACAACAGAAGAAAATGTTGCCATTGTGGAGCAAGTTGTGTCACAGAATTGAAGAAGAACATTGGATGAATTAGCAGCCACTGTTACTTATGGGCCAGTTGAATCCATGCTTAATGAATAATTAAACAAGAGCAGGGCCTGTGTCTGTTGGGTGCATAATGTGATGACTTCTGACATGAAGCATCACTGCATCTCATTCAAAGTAGAACCATAAACTAATGAATTGAAACTGAAAGAAATTTATGAAAGGTTTCGTAACTGGGTAAGAAGCTTAGATTCCTCAGTATGATCCAGAGTCCAACAAACAGTACATTCAATGGAAGCACAGTGATTTTTGAACATCTAAGAAATTCAAGATGCAAACTAGTGCTACCAAGATCATATGCACAATTCATAATGATGTTGAAGGGTATCTATTTATTACATGCCTGAAAAGACCTGCATGACTGGTCTAATGTACACTGATTTCCTTTAGCATCTGTGGCAGTAAGACTCGCAAGGGAATCTATTGACTGTCCCTCTTCTGCTTCATAACAATGTCTAAAAATCTACACTGTCAAAACTGTGGATTTGAAGAGTATTGCACACCCTGTTCTGTTCTGTGGCCCTCTGTGACTATCACCTGATTCTCAATATGAAGGGCAACCTCACTATCCACTATGAAGCACCATGATGTCATCAAATCAGCCACAGAACAATGGCTGTAAAGACAAAACATTTACTGCATGTCAATGGTATAGAGAAGCTTGATGAATATTAAACAAATACCTGCATTTTTATTAAATGTCAATCATTTTTTAGAAAGTATTCTAAGAATACTAGGCCAACAATCAACTCATATCCACTACAGACACTTTGCCGTGCACCATGGAGCAGGTATGCATGGAGTGGTACCTCTATGTTTAAGGATTGTGGACACTAGGTGGCACTGTTGCCCCTTTAAACCCAACAGACAGACACTCAGTTTCTTCTTCTAATAGTGTCCTCTAAGCACCACAGTCACACTAAACAGGCAAGTAAATCACAATTCACAATAATTATAAACACAGTTCTCTCCTGCACACCTCCCAGCAAGCTTTGTCCACCTCCATCCAACTCTGGCTCCCTTTCTGGGTCTTCAGCAGTCGTTTAAATAGTCCTTGACTCAGAAGTGCTTCTGCTCTTCTGTCCACATGACTTTCCAACACTTCCAGGTCAGACGGAGAATTAAAGTTCTTTAATCAGCCCGGAAGTACTCGTGACTTCCTAGTACTTCCAGGCTATAAGGGAAGCATGACTCCCCAGGTCCTTTCACAGAACTCCCTGACGGCACCCACAGCACCCAACAGGGCTGAGAAGCTGAACTCCAAGTCCCAGGATGCCCTGTGGGAATCCAGGGCACTGCTACACTGCCATCTAGCATTTTGGGGGAGGCAGTGTGCACAAATATCTGCCTTCCCCCTTCCTTCCATTTCAAGGGCTTCCCGGCTTGTTTGAGCTGCCGGCTATCTCTTACAGGATTTATGCTGGCATCTAGAAGGCTGCTGGTTCAAATCCCATTACTGCCAGAAGAGCAAGGCCCTAAACCTGAAAAATTGCTCCAGGGGCACTGTACAATGGCTGACCCTGAACACAGACCCCGAAAAGATAATTTCCCCTTGGAGATTATCAAAGTCTATCAAATCAAAAAAAACAAAAAAAAACAAAATGGTTGATTAAAAGTTCCATCACTGGCAATGGTATATCCACCCAAAGGTTTCGTCTTAAGGCTACAAATGAAAACTTGAACAAAACGGCAGTGTCTTCTGGTGTCAAAGCAGGGCACTGAGAAGGAAACAAAAATTGGAAAGGATTAGTCACAGCCAATCGTGCCAGTTGTTTCATCGTTGAAAAATCTCAGCAGCAGCTCTACCTGTAAGATGCAATGCTAACTTGTTAGTCTGTTACCTTCACTCAAATACTTGGACTTTCTAATATTGGCAGGCAGATAATTTCAGAGGATGGCAGCGCTGTAGCTAAAGGCTTTACTCCTGCAGTAGTATTATTTTTCTTCAACACTGTCCATCCATCCATATATTCCTTTAAAAATCAAATTAGTTCTCACCAGGAATGTGCAGAGCCCATCCCAGTCGCATCAGGAACTTTGTAGGGACCATCGCTGACAAGGATACCAGCCAATCACAGGCAAATGTGAAAAGGGGCAAAAGAGGAGAACAGGTTCAACAACTAACCACTGTAAACAGAGTAATACCATAATAGGGTGTAAACAAGTGACAGGTGATGATGACATGTTGTTCAGTCATCCATGCTTATTAGATTGCCTTTCGGAGAACACTTTCACAATCTACATTTTTAAAGTAATTAACACTACACTACAGGTTAATGTGAAAATGAGCCTAGATAAGGTGGAGGCAGAGTAATGTGCCACAGAATGAATATATAGTGCTGCAGGAATACCAATTGCAAAGCGTGAGATCTGACAGACAAACCCATGGGACGCTCAAATGAAACTATTCATAAATATACAAACAGGATTAGGCTGCAGATCCTCTCGGCATCGAAATTGGATTAAACAGGTTTAATGATGGATGGACAAACTAATGGGTTTTGTAAGTAAATACACACAAGCACACACACACACACATAAGGTACACACAGTGAATTCAGAAAGTATTCAGATCCCTTCACATTTCCGCATACTTCATTTTGCAAAAGATTTCATTTGAAATAGATAAATTTGCCATTTTTACCCATCAGTCTACCCTCAAAAACCCACAATTATGAAGTGAAAACATGTTTTCAGAAAGGTTTATAAATTTATTCAAAATCAGCTTTGTAACTTGTTTAATGAACCAACTTCCTGGTATAGGCTCTGCAAGTCATGAAAAGACATCTGCGTTAATGTGTTGCTTTTGTGATGGCGTTGAATTGCAAATGCCAATGTTTGAAATGAAATAAACAGTCTAAGGGCGGCACGGTGGCGCAGTGGTTGCGCTGCTGCCTCGCAGTAAGGAGACCTGGGTCCTCCCTGCATGGAGTTTGCATGTCCTCCCCGTGTCTGTGTGGGTTTCCTCCCACAGTCCAAAGACATGCAGGTTAGGTGCATTGGTGATCCGAAATTGGCCCTAGTGTGTACTTGGTGTGTGGATGGTGTGTGTGTGCTCCCTGTGGTGGGCTGGCGCCCTGCCCGGGGTTTGTTCCTGCCTTGCGTCCTGTGCTGGCTGAGATTGGCTCCAGTAGACCCCCGTAACCCTGTGTTAGGATATAGCGAGTTGGAAAATGAATGACTGACTGACTAAACAGTCTAGTGAGCCTTCTGTCTTCAGAGCCATTGTAGCAGAGCATGATCAATAACCGATTGATAAACCTACATCTCCAAATGTAACAATGGAGTGTTTCAATCACACATTTTATTGACAGAAATGATTTTTGAACAGGTGAATAATTGGGCATTGTTTTGTGACTTAAATAAATAATTGGACATTCTTGTTGATCAGGCAACACAGATGCCAATCGGATCGCATTGGCATGCATCTGCAAAATCAAATCCTTGGAGAAGTCTGGGTTCCTGGGTACAAGGTAAAAAACTAGGGCATTCTTTAATCTGCAAAAGCTTTTTTCACAAACATCAGTCCAAACAATAGAGTGATTCTTTCAAACCTTTGTCAAATCAGTAAAGCACGAGCAGCAGAATTAGGTACAAATCACCTGTAATAACCAGCAAATCTTAAGAAATCACAAACCTATTTCAGTCTTTTTGGGAACCTCACTGATTTTTTCATTTGTGGCTTAATTAGAACTTTACCCATGGAGTAACCTAGATAATGAGTTTCTGTCATATCTAATTTACATTTTTTGGATTAGCAGTCAAACCAGCATTATTCAAACTGTCTTGCACTGCCTGGAGGTGTTTTAAATGAGAACACCAGCCATTACTAAAGATTGTAACATCATCAAGATATGCACAGAAATATTCAGAGAGAAGGTGCAGCATCTGAGCCATCATTTGCTGAAACATTAGGGGTGTGCCATGAAGCCCAAATGGAAGCCCAACAAATTCCTATGGACCAGACCTGTTTTTAAGACTTTTTTTACTGTGATTTATGAAAGCTAAATGTTAAGGCAATTAGCATGCAGCTAATTCTGCAACTCACTGATTAGTGTTTGAATAGAAGTGTGTTTTTATTGAAAACAAATTTAGTCTAGAAAGCTAAAGCAGTGTTTTCATTATCATATGTCAGAAATTTTATATATAATTTTTTGCGATTATTAGGCAGTCAAAAAGCCTAAAGGTGAGTGAAATATCGCGAGATGAAGGATTGTCACGTGGTACTTACCTGAATCTCTTCTCTCAACAGAAAAACCGAGGAAAAATAAGTGCCTCTATTTCCAGGTTCCAAAATGCCCGCCATGACGTCACTTCCGGCGACCCGATATGACATCACATCCGGCCATCATGACTAACTTCACTTCCGGTTCCTCCAAAATTACGCTGTTTCCGGCTCCTGCATTCAGCGTCACTTCTTGCCAACCATTTCCTGTTCCCATAATTCATTTCTGTATTTAAACGCCATTTTGTGCCATAAACTTTATCAGATGTTACATTACAATACTTTCATCATCATTCATTCACATTTTTTGCTTGATTTGTCCATGGGACAATATACGGGGATGGTCCCCAAAACTTTATATTTGTGGAGTTTCTTCTTTTTCTGGTGATATTTCCACAATATATATATATTTATATATTTATGAGGTGTAATTTTCTTGTCATTATTACTGGAATGTATAACTTTCTACAGTGTAGTATTATCCAAGTAGTACTTCAGTGGGTGTAATAACACAGTTTGTTCCAACTCTGCTTTAAGACAGATAGAAGGTTGGGTTAAGTAATCAACAGAAGTTTGGACACCTGTGCAAATTGTTTCAACTTTCAAGGCTTAATGTACTTTAATTACTAATATTTTGAATTTTCCTTTTTTTCAGTTTTTGCTAACCTAAACTTTAAATTTAAACCACACACAGTTTACTGCTTAACTTTTCACCATTTTAGGTCATTCTTTGCATTTCAACTGATCATATTTGAAGAATCACTGGAAAAACAGAGGTGTTGTAAAACTTTTGACAGATAGTGTATTCAGTACATATATATATATATATATATATATATATATATATATATATATATATATATATATATACAGTGGTGTGAAAAACTATTTGCCCCCTTCCTGATTTCTTATTCTTTTGCATGTTTGTCACACAAAATGTTTCTGATCATCAAACACATTTAACCATTAGTCAAATATAACACAAGTAAACACAAAATGCAGTTTTTAAATGATGGTGTTTATTATTTAGGGAGAAAAAAAATCCAAACCTACATGGCCCTGTGTGAAAAAGTAATTGCCCCCTTGTTAAAAAATAACCTGACTGTGGTGTATCACACCTGAGTTCAATTTCCGTAGCCACCCCCAGGCCTGATTACTGCCACACCTGTTTCAATCAAAAAATCACTTAAATAGGAGCTGCCTGACACAGAGAAGTAGACCAAAAGCACCTCAAAAGCTAGACATCATGCCAAGATCCAAAGAAATTCAGGAACAAATGAGAACAGAAGTAACTGAGATCTATCAGTCTGGTAAAGGTTATAAAGCCATTTCTAAAGCTTTGGGACTCCAGCGAACCACAGTGAGAGCCATTATCCACAAATGGCAAAAACATGGAACAGTGGTGAACCTTCCCAGAAGTGGCCGGCCGACCAAAATTACCCCAAGAGCGCAGAGACGACTCATCCGAGAGGTCACAAAAGACCCCAGGACAACGTCTAAAGAACTGCAGGCCTCACTTGCCTCAATTAAGGTCAGTGTTCACGACTCCACCATAAGAAAGAGACTGGGCAAAAACAGCCTGCATGGCAGATTTCCAAGACGCAAACCACTGTTAAGCAAAAAGAACATTAGGGCTCGTCTCAATTTTACTAAGAAACATCTCAATGATTGCCAAGACTTTTGGGAAAATACCTTGTGGACTGATGAGTCAAAAGTTGAACTTTTTGGAAGGCAAATGTCCCGTTACATCTGGCGTAAAAGGAACACAGCATTTCAGAAAAAGAACATCATACCAACAGTAAAATATGGTGGTGGTAGTGTGATGGTCTGGGGTTGTTTTGCTGCTTCAGGACCTGGAAGGCTTGCTGTGATAGATGGAACCATGAATTCTACTGTCTACCAAAAAATCCTGAAGGAGAATGTCCGGCCATCTGTTCGTCAACTCAAGCTGAAGCGATCTTGGGTGCTGCAACAGGACAATGACCCAAAACACACCAGCAAATCCACCTCTGAATGGCTGAAGAAAAACAAAATGAAGACTTTGGAGTGGCCTAGTCAAAGTCCTGACCTGAATCCAATTGAGTTGCTATGGCATGACCTTAAAAAGGCGGTTCATGCTAGAAAACCCTCAAATAAAGCTGAATTACAACAATTTTGCAAAGATGAGTGGGCCAAAATTCCTCCAGAGCGCTGTAAAAGACTCATTGCAAGTTATCGCAAACGCTTGATTGCAGTTATTGCTGCTAAGGGTGGCCCAACCAGTTATTAGGTTCAGGGGGCAATTACTTTTTCACACAGGGCCATGTAGGTTTGGATTTTTTTTTCTCCCTAAATAATAAAAACCACCATTTACAAACTGCATTTTGTGTTTACTTGTGTTATATTTGACTAATGGTTAAATGTGTTTGATGATCAGAAACATTTTGTGTGACAAACATGCAAAAGAATAAGAAATCAGGAAGGGGGCAAATAGTTTTTCACACCACTGTATATATATATATATATATATAGTGAAAGATTCAGCCCAGACACAGACAGACATGGACTCTGACTGTTCCAAAACACACACGTTTATTGCACAATCATCCACCTGCACAACACACAGCGCACAAACCACCAATAATAATGCTTACACTCCTTTTCTTCTCTCTTTCTTTTCTTCTGCCACCTCTACTCCACTCCTCGCAAGCTCTGTCCTCTTCCACCCGACTCCGGCTCCCCAAATGCAGTGAGGCAGCCCCTTTTTTATAGTGCACCCAGAAGTGCTCCAATTAACCTTCAGCAGCACTTCCGGGTGTGGCGAAAGCGCTGCTAATGAATCCAGCTCCTCTTCAGGCAGCACTTCCGGGTGTGGCGGAAGTGCTGCAGGTCTTGTTTCTGGAGCTGTCCAGACGACCCCTGGTGGTGGCCACGAATCACAACAGGTTGGATTTTCTAAACCCCAAGCCCGTGATGATGTCACTTCCGGTGCCGAAGACGGCCTGGGCCTTTAAAACCACCATTTTGACATATCCATCATTTCTCTTTTAGACTCTGACCTGTGAACATCTTAACAAATTTACCCACTTGCAGCCAGGGCATAATAGCCAGTGGCTCCCCCAAACCTTTGATGTCTGCGGCTCATTCCTGTGGATATATATATATATATATATATATATATATATATATATATATATATATATATATACACAGAATACATATGCACACTCACACACAGGTTCACATTGGATAGCCAAGAGTTAAAAAAAATAAATTCAACAAGAATAAATCAATAAGAAATTGTAATAGGCAAAAAAATCCATTTTAGGTAAAGCAATAGCTTGTCTAATGCCACGGTCCTGCCAACAGCCAGGTCCAAAGCGTTTCTAGACCCTCAAGCTCCATCCCAGCACAGACACAGCCAGAATATTAATTAGACTGGCAGAAGTAGAGTGGGTGCCCAGTGAAGCGTGATGTGCAGTCCTCAGTTTTTGATTTTTATTTTTCAGTTTTTCCTTTCTTGCCTCCACCACAGAACTGGACAGAATGAAATCTCTGCAATCTCTCTCAATATGACATCTTTCTATTGTAACCACCTTGCTCTCCTTTACTTTCAATTTACACTTTGTGTCTTTCTAACATTAATTATTTAAGACATCAAACAAATGTTTTATTTGAAAGTTTTTTTTTCACGCCTCCTGATATTTGAATACACTCTACGTAAAAAATGAAATTTCTGTGTCTTTAGCCTGCTTCACTTCCAGCAAAACAATACCAGCTATTTTGTATTCATCAAGTTATATAATAGGACCTCTGTCGTATTATGAATGCTTAGATTTTACTTAATATTTATTTCATGATGTATTTTTTCCCAATATTTCTGCTTGAAGTTGCATTTTCTAACCTCACTTTTTTATCAAGAGGCCATCCAGGGTAAGGCCCACTCACATGCACGAGGCAAATTTGAACTCGACAATTCAATTAATGAACGTTTGTTTAGAATGTAGGAGGAAAACTGGAGTCTTCAAGCAAAACCCATCCAGACACAGGGAGAATGTGAAATCACCATGCACACAGAGACAGATCTGACATTTAAAATGTCTCGTGAAGCTGAGAAAGCCATAGGTTCATTAATTCAATTCCCACTTCATGAAAATTTGGAACTTTTATTTATGTATACACAGATCAAAGCTTAATGTCTTTGGGTTTGCAGACTTTTAAAGATTAATGCATAGTTTGTGAATAATAAAATTACATGGTTTCAAAATGTTATGTTGATGATTTTCAAAAGCAGTATGTTTGGTGGGCCAATTAATCAAACAACACAGTATTCAGAAACTTAAAACATGACTTTATAACTCACAGAGACTTGCCCAAAAGCCAATCCAATGTTGCCCTGGATGTATGCTTTGAGCTGATTTCATGACAGAGTATAGGAGTCAGATCGAGAATATTGTTTGTTGATGCAGAAAGAATTGTCTGTAACTTAACATCAGCAAAACCAAAGAATTGATTATGGACTTTCACCACACTCTAGCCATTCTCAATTAAGGGAGTGGATGTAGTGGATGTCTGCGGTGGGCTGGTGCCCTGCCCAGGGTTTGTTTCCTGCCTTGCGCCCTGTGTTGGCTAGGATTGGCTCCAGCAGACCCTGTAGTTAGGATATAGTGGGTTGGGTAATGAATGGATGGATGGATGGATGTAGTGGATGTAGAGGTGGGGCACTCCTACAAGTACTTCAGGATCCACATATAATGACAGTTTGGACTGGTCTTGTAACACAGAGGAACTACATAAGAAAGGGAACAGCAGGCTCTTCTTCCTCAGGAGACTGTGATCCTTAAATATGAGTACTGACATCCTTCACATCTTCTATGATGGCCGGTGCGATTTTCTATGCTGTGGTGTGCGGGGCTGGTAACATCACTTCAAGAGAGGCCCACCGAATCAACAAGCTAATTAAAAGGGCAGGCTCTGTTATGGGACACACTGTGGACCCCCTGGAGGTCGTAGCAAGGGTGAGAATTTAAACAAAAATGATTGCCATTATTAACAATGCTGTACATCCTCTCTCTGCGACACTAACACTGAGGACTTTCAGTTCATGAATCATTCAGCAGAAATGTATCAGGAAATGCTACTGGTAGCTACTTTATACCAAATACACCAGAGAACCGTCACCCCAGTCTGAGGTCATGTTTGCTCTGGAGCAGGTTTTCTTGAAGTACCTATCTGTATTTGGCAGCATTCATCCTTCCTTCATTATACACCAGTATAATGCCTCACTGTGACTGTGACGCCAACTCAAAAACTTTCTTTCTTTTTAATTTTTATTTCTTATAGGCAGTCTGGTGTTTGTTCAGACTATAGTATGTGTATATATATTTATTAATCTTATCTATTTATTTAAAGAGCTTCTGTAAAAAGCTTAATTTCCCCCTGGGGACAAATTTTCTATCTATCTATCTATCTATCTATCTATCTATCTATCTATCTATCTATCTATCTATCTATCTATCTATCTATCTATCTACAGTATTGGCTGAAAGTTTTGAAAATGACACAATTATTGGTTTTCACAAAGTTTGCTGCCTCAGTGTTTTTAGATCTTTTTGTCAGATGTTTCTATGGTATACTTAAGTATAATTACAAGCATTTCATAAATTTCAAAGACTTTTATTGACAATTACATTACGTTTATACAAAGAGTCAATATTTCCAGTGTTGGCCCTTCTTTTTCAAGACCTCTGCAATTTGCCCTGCCATGCTGTCTATTATCTTCTGGGTGAAATCCTGATTGATGGCAGCCCATTCTTGCATAATCAATGCTTGGAGTTTGTCAGAATTTGTGGTGTTTTGTTTGTCCACCCGCCTCTTGAGGATTAACCACAAGTTCTCAATCGGATTATGGTCTGGGGAGTTTCGTGGCCATGGACCCAAAATTTTGATGTTTCTCTGAGCCTTCTAGTTATCACTTTTACTTTATGGTACAGTGCTCAATCAAGCTGGAAAAGGCATTGTTGGTCACCAAAATGTTCTTGGATGGTTTGAAGAAGTTGCTATAAGAGGATGTCTTGGTACCATTCTTTATTCATGGCTCGGGATTGAGGCACCACTGCATCAACTTAATGTAATTGTCAATAAAAGAATTTGAAACTTATGAAATGCTTGTAATTATACTTCAGTATACCATAGAAACATCTGACAAAAAGATCTAAAACACTGAAGCAGCAAACTTTGTGAAAACCAATGTCATTCTCAAAACTTTTGGTCATGACTCTATCTATCTATCTATCTATCTATCTATCTATCTATCTATCTATCTATCTATCTATCTATCTATCTATCTATCTATCTATCTATCTATCTATCTATCTATCATGCTGAAAGGTGAACTGTCACCCCAGTGAGAGGCCATGCTTGCTCTGGAGCAGGTTTTCTTCAAGGATCACTCTGTATTTGGCTGCATTCATCCTTCCTTCAATTCTAACCAGTCTCTCTGTCCCTGCCAGTGAGAAGCACCCCATAGCATGATGCTGCCACTGTAAGGATGGTATTGGGAAGGTGACGAGCAGTCCCTGGTCTTTACCAGCAATATTGTTTGGAATTCTGTCTAAACAGTTTGATTTTTGTCTCCTCAGATTAGAGAATTCCAAACTGGAGTTAGCTACTATACCCTAAATGCCTGTTTGATGAAGTATTGCTGATATGGTCATCCTTGGAACATGTTCTTCCATTTGAACAAAGGACTTCTGAAGCTCTGTTAGGATGACCAAGTTCTTGGTGACATCTCTGACCAAGGTCATCCTACGCAAGGTTACTCAGTTTAGTTCTAGGAAGAGTCCTAGTGGTTCCAAACTTCTTCTATTTCATAATTTTAGAGGCCACTGTGCTCTTGTGAACAGTGAAAACCTTAGAAACTTTTGATGCCCTTTCACCTGATATATGCCACATCACAGTTTGATCACAGAGGTCTACAGAGAGCTTCATGGCTTGTTTTTTGTATTGACATGCACTATAAATTGTGGCACTTTATATACATGGGTATGCACCTTTTTTAAACG
Source organism: Erpetoichthys calabaricus (assembly GCF_900747795.2). Lineage (NCBI taxonomy): Eukaryota > Metazoa > Chordata > Cladistia > Polypteriformes > Polypteridae > Erpetoichthys > Erpetoichthys calabaricus. Next base: position 165,089,344 of record NC_041402.2, on the reverse strand, counting down.
ATATCCAATTAATTCATTGTGCCACAGGTGGACCCTAATAAAGTTCTTGGCAAATCTCAAACTTAATTAAAGCAAACCTCACTACATTCTGCAGGGCCACTGAATAGGGTCTGCATACTGATATCAATGAGAGATTACAGTTTTTTACTATTAATAAATTTGAAAACCCTTCTGAAAACATATTTTCCATTTGTCATTATGTGTTATTGAATTTGGATTGATGGCTAAGAATGGCACAGTTATCCATTTAAAATTATATCAACAACACAATCAAATGAAGGGGTCTGACTGTTTTCTGAATCGACTGTAGGTCATAGCTGGCTTTTCCAATTTAGGCAAATCAGTTACATCTTTCACTGAGGCAAAGTAGGAATGTATTGAAAAACACGGCAACCATAAGAGTTAAGGCTCTTGTAGTACTAAACCACATATGCCTAAGCATGCAAGTATTTCCCAGAAGTGCCAACCAAACGGCAGAATTTGTACATAAAGCAGTTAAATGTTCATGTGTAGTATAGATCAGTTGTAGTTGAGACTAATTTATTCATGCCAGACTCAAAAAAAGTGCTGCTCTGTAGCTTGAATTTTATGTTCCACTCGTTCCTAAATAGATTTTCAGTAAGATGCTGAAGCAAGCAGATGGTTTAATCTCCTTCGTGAATTTATCTTTAATAGACTGTAATGATCCACATGCAATTCAGGGCATTAGCATTTACTACAGCCATTCTGCGACACAGTAACTTTTATATATTGGGTACACCAGGGACAGGGACACCACACCAAACCGGCAATTGGAGTGGAACAGAAAAGAGTGAAAGAAAAAATGAAACAAGTGGAATGAATGAGAACTTGACTCGGAGAGATGAAAGTGTCAGGAAAAAGAATTCAAGTGGGTCACAGAGGCATTAACGTTATTGTTTTTTGCACCACCACCTTTCACAAAGATGAAAACAGGGATTTTTGAATAAGAATGCATAAATAATAATAAAAAAAAAGTTACTTTGATGGTTCCTTTCAGGCATATTTAAAAAAAAAATTACAGACAACTTACTGAAAGCCTTTGACAAGCTTTTAAAAGGGATACATTTCATGGAGCACAAAGGTCATTGTCAAATAGATTTATACTAGGGCATGGATGGGCACTTTCAGGGGCAGCCCTGGTGAGTGCTTGGAACTAAATGGGTTTTACACATTTTCACTGGCATGAAAAATGTCTACATATTTGAAAACAGGAGGAACACACAGGAAGACTCTCTTCTTCTTCAGCAAAGATGCAATAGAAACATCAAGTAAATTCACAGTAGAAGTACCTGAGGATTGGAAAGTTTCAAATGTGACTCCAATCTCCAAGAAGGAAGACAAAATTGATCCTAGTAATTATAGACCAGTTATTCTTAGTTCTGTGCAATGCAAAATTATGGAAACTATAAAAAGAAATAAATTAATAAATTACCTAATAATAATTCATTACATTTATATAGCACTTTTCTCAGTACTCAAAGTGCTATCCACACAGGGAGGAACCGGACCCACAATCTTCCACAGTTTCCTTACTGCAAAGCAGCAGCACTACCACTGTGCCACCTGTGAGGACACACCTTATTTTTACCTAAGCAAAAATACTATTCTAAGTAGCAGCCAGCATGGGTGTATGAGAGGAATGCCTGCCAGACAAATCTTTTAGATTTTTTTGAAGAAGCAATCAAAATAATTCATAAAATGAAAGCGTACAGCATAATTTACTTAGACTTTCAAAGCACCTTTGATAAAGTCCCACACCAAAGGTTAATTCTGAAACTGGAAGAGGTAGGCATCAGAAGTAACTGATCTAAAGTAAAACTGGATCTAAAAAAGTTAACCGACTGGAAGCTGTGTTATTGTCTGTTTACCTCTTACACGTGCCAAGTTCGTTATTGGATTGGTCTACTCCCACACCCTAAATAATAACACACATGCATAGATATACGCATACACTCAGACCTTAACCATAACAGTGCCCTATGAATGACAAACACACAGCTGGTTAATCACTAGCACTTTAAACTACTCAAGTGCCTTATGAATAACACAACTTGTCACTTTCCTAGAACTTGATGAGACTTTCTTATTTTCGACATGAACAACACACGATGTTTTAATGATATCTCAGACCTAAATATTACTTTTGGTCTACAAGAATTCATTTAAACATACAAAGGCTTAGCACTCTGCCAAGAAAGCCTTACTTTGCATACTGTACCCTACTTTTGGGTGGAGCTCTCACCCACAGCCTTAATAAACCTCACAGCACAGAGGTAATGGCAAATCTCCGGCTGTACCAGGTGCTCAAAGAAATCTACCTTATTACTTCATTCACTCTAGACATTAAGACAAAGCATAGAAAGATGAAAACAAGTTAATATTTATTAAAGAACAATAATAAGTAATATAAAATAAGGTCTATAGTAAAGTCTGGATAAATAGTCTTAAAAAAGATTACTGAAGGATGAATGTTCCAGTGAGGTGTAAGGGAAGAGGATATGCCTATTTTATTATAATGCCTATACAAGTGTCCTGCATCTGAATTCATCTTGTTGGGATTGAGCAAAATATAACTAAAATATAGAGAATAATTTGCAGATTTTATACACGATAACAGAAGCAAAGAGTACAAATAAGAGGAGAATGCTTTACATGGAGCAAGGTCATCAGTGGAGTCCCTCAGGGGTCTGTCCATGAAGCATTGCTTTTTCTGATTTACATTGATGACTTTGATTCTGTTAGTTAGTAAACTTGAGAAATTCACAGATGATGGGATGGCAAACACTGAGGTAGTAACAAAATTAATTCAAAATGACCATGGCAAAAGGAACATCCGTTATAAATACAAGATGGGAGACACTGTCATACAGAAATCAACTTCTGAAAAGGATTTGGGGGTATATGTTGATGCAACATTTTCATCGTCTAAGCAATGTACAGAAGCAATCTAAATGGCAAATAAAATGTTAGGTTATATGATAAATACTATTAAATTTAAGTCAAGGGATGTTATGTTCAAACTATATAATGCACTAGTAAGAGCACATCTGGAGTATTATGCACAGTTCTGGTCACCACGGTACAAGAAAGACATAATAGAACTTGAAGCTGTGCAGAGGAGAGCAACCAAGTGCATCTCAGGAGTTAAGGACATGTTCTACTATGACAGACTCAGAGAATTAAATCTGTTTAGTCTCGAGCAGAGGAGACTGTGAGGGGACCTAATCCAGGTATTAGAAATCCCCAAAAGCATTAATAGAATAGATGTAGCCAAATTCTTTTGGCTTAAGGGTGAATCACGTACTTGAGGACATCAGTGGAAATTAAGGGGAAGTGAGTTTAAAACTGAAGCCACACAGCATTTCTTTGCGGAAAGAGTTGCGGGACTCTGGAACAAACTACTGAGACATGGAGTTCAAGCAGAAATTTTGACAACCTTTAAGAAGAATCTGGATGACATATTGGGACAGCTTAGCTATTAGCTAAATAAATGGGCTTGTTGAAGTGAATGGTCTTCTCTCATTTGTCAGATTTCTTATTTTCACAGACTTGCATCTATCCAGGGCGGCACGGTGACGCAGTGGGTAGCGCTGCTGCCGCGCAGTTAGGAGACCTGGGTTCGCTTCCTGGGTCCACCCTGCGTGGAGTTTGCATGTTCTCCCTGTGTCTGCATGGGTTTCCTCCGGGTGCTCCGGTTTCCTCCCACAGTCCAAAGACATGCAGGTTAGGTGCATTGGTGATTCTAAATTGTCCCTAGTGTGCGTGTGTCCCATGGTGGGCTGGTACCCTGCCCAGGGTTTGTTTCCTGCCTTGTGCCATGTGTTGGCTGGGATTGGCTCCAGCAGACCCCCGTGACCCTGTAGTTAGGATATAGCGGGTTGGAAAAATGGATGGATGGATGCATCTATCCAGTTTTTAGAGATATGTTTATAATCTGCATGAAGCCTTCCATAAGTTCTGTGCCCAAGGTTCTGTTCAAGGAGTAGATGGTGTTTCAGTTATGAGGAAATGGGTGCTTAGGTTGAGGTGAAGAAGCGCTTGAACCAAAAGAGCTACATTGGTCTTCCGGATGACCATGTGTTATCTTGTGTGTTTTATCTACAGAGTAGCCATGTCACATGTCACATCATACTGTGTGTGATTGACACGGAGAACATTCTTAAGCAGGGGTGGGCAAAGTCATTCCGGGAGGGCCGCAGTGGCTGCAGGTTTTTGTTCCAACCCAATTGCTTAATAAGAAGCACGTATTGCTCTAGAAACACTTTTGCTTCATTTTAGTTATCTCCCTCGTTAAGATTTTGAACCCTTATTGCTTATTTTAGTCTTAAACAGCTGTATTCTCAGTTTTTAATTGCTCCTTATTAGCAATAAGATGCAAATGACAAAAGAAACCAGCAGTTATCCATTTTGCTTGTTACCCTTTACACCTGTGTGTAATTATCGTGCACTATTTGGTTTAATTAAATACTTGGAAGGAAAGAGAAGAGAAAAAAATGAAGGATTGAGAATTACCCATCCATTTTACACTTCAAAGTATTTGGATGATATCCTTAGAATGCAAAAAAAAATCTAGGATATGAGAATGACTTGACATAGCAGAGTTAAAGCACTAACAAGCCATGAAATGTAATTATTGGCAAGGATTGTTTTCTTATTAAGCAACTGAGTTGGAACAAAAACCCGCAGCCACTGCGGCCCTCCAGGAATGACTTTGCCCACCCCTGTTCTAAAGCATTCTTGCATCTCAACTGGCCCACAAAATGTACAGTCCTAAATCCTGTAGAAAGTCTGTGGGACTATTTAGAACTGGCAGAGCCATGTGACCAATTTCATTACACTTTGATAGTTGGTCTAAGAATGGATATAAATTGTTGTTGCCCACCTCCACAAACTTGTGGTGCCCATGCCTGACAGAATTTTAGCTGTTCTTTGATCATAAGGAACGATTTCACTTTATTTGATAAGATTTAGTCGGGGATGACTAGCTTTTTTGTCCATTGAGCTTATCATGCCTTTCATATCATTCTGTCTATTTAAGCGTAGCACCTAAGGCACAGCCACACTCCCTGGGTGCACATTTAGAGCCTGCTTGCTTGAGTACAGTTGTCTGGTGTAGTGAATATCACTCTTCCAATATATGTGAAGAAGCAAAGATTTTTCTCCTAATTCCAGTGTTCTACTTTAATTTTGATATATTCACATTTAACTAAACATGAAGCACACTACATCACTAAGTGTCACATTTATTTCCTTTCAGGACTTAGAGATGTATGTTTAAACTTCTGCTGCTGAGCCAGTTTTAAATCCTCTTGGAATAATACACTAATTGACCCTTTTTTCTAGAAGGCCCTTTCTCCCTAGTTTCTCACTGGTAAGCCCAGCACATCATTTATTTGACATCTTAGCCTCATTCTTTACCAATGCCGGAGACTTTCTGGCTGAAATCTGAAACAATGGCCGTAGGTTCATTATCTGAGGAAAAGCAGCAAAATTAGCTTTTCTGCCACAACCTAATGCTCCCACAGAGAGCAAGCCAATCATGTGCCCAGAAAGACTAACAATTGCAATATTAGATATAATTATAGTTTAAAAAATATAATGAAATTTTAATAGTTTGAAGCAGGCAAACAGTTAATATTGATAGCCTTTTTATCTGGCTTAACGTTTTAAGAGCAAAATTAAATGGCAGTTATTTTAAGACAGAAAGTCTTTTATATCCCCATAGAATTACCTTTAAATTTGCTGTCTTCAACTTGCACTGATATATAACAGCTTCCCTTTAGAATGGGCCTCCTGGCAACACAAGATGACAAGCTATTCTGAAACAAGCTGATTTCCTCCCAGGATGTGATAGAAATAATTCTTCACTAAGCAATAGCATATGCCCGTTTCTTTTAATTAAAACCGTTTTTTTCTGAATTCCCAGGTTTCAAGACTAAACAATTTTATAGTTCCTATATTTTACCAATCAATAAATGTCAGGATCACGTAAGTACATTTGGTACTTGTCATTTTTATTGTTATTCAGATTTTTTTACCTTTATGATGGTGAAAACACAATCTCCACGATCTTGTTTGTTTGTTTTTATGTGTGCTTATGGTATTAGGAATGTTCTAACTTTGTGAAAATAAAGGAAAGAACATGCAAGAGAATCATTGTTTAAGCATAAACTATTTAGTTTTATCAGTAAGGTTTTGACTTTTGATTAACAAGTTGTGATAAATAAAGCAAATGAAACAGATTAAGGGTTGGGGAGCCTCCCCGTATACTAGTTGTAGGTTTCAATTGTTAGCAACAAGGTCAAAATCACAACAAAAAGTTCGATACATTTGACAAAAAACACAGGGGTCAGGAAGCTTTTATAGAGGGACAAATCAAAATAACGGATGTGACGAAGATGATATCAGAAGCAGAGGGACGGAACTGAAATTATCAGGACAGAACTGGAAGTGAGGTGATTCCATGGGCCGGAACAGAGCGTTTTCTTCATGGTTTGAAAAGCGGTGGAGATCAGTACATTTGTTGAGGTACGGGCTTTGTATTCAGATGTTTTTCTGCAGATGAAAAGGAGAGAAGAGTATTAATACCATGATCCAGATCACCATTTCTTGTAGTTTCATGCATGATACAGCCCGCTGACTGTCCCCTAATCGTGTGTGTGTGACAAAGTTTAGTTAAGAGGACACCACTAAAACTGAGTTTATTGTTACTATGTAAACTTTGGTCACCAATCACTGATTTTACTGTGTAACAAACTCTGCTTTTCTGATGATCCTCCTGATACATGATTAAAACAAGGAAGGAGATTTCTGCCGCTCTTCCATAATGAGTACAGTTTTCGATGGTCATGGTTATACATGTCAAACAGATCATATTTGTAAGAGTGCAAAGTGGAAACAGACAATACTGCATGTGTAACGCTGAACTACAAAAGTTTTACTTCCTGAACAGTTACAGATGCTTATGATAGGCGGCTTTAAGCTGAACACAAATATAATTTCAGTTTGATTATATCACATAGATATTTGGAGAAACATGAAATGAACTTTTATTGAATTTAGCTTGTTTAATCATTTATTGCATTAGTTTATTTCAATTGGACTTATCATCTGATGTACATCGTTTCTGTGTCTTACAACAGCCAGCCAGCATTGATGAATTCCACTAGACCCTAATTCCGCTTGTCCATCATTGAGATGTCCTGGTGAAACTTTTGGTCATCTTTATCTCTGACCACACAAAGATTAGCAGCAATGAAGTCCAAGTGTGAATGCAGACAATTCATCTTTAGCTACATTTTTTTGTTTTATGCTTGAAGCATGTTGTTGTAAACCAGCTGGATAGTAGTTTGGTGCTCTCTGGTTGCCAATAAAATTCTCAACAACATCCTTGGATGCATTCCATGTGTTTTCCTTTGGCCCCACTAGGAGATCTTTGAACTGCTTGTCATTGATGATGTGTCTAATTTGTGGACCAATAAAAGTGTCTTCCTTATTCTTGTTATTGCTTATTTGTGGAAACATCTATCTCAGATATCACTTTCACAAAATATTTCATCAATCCCAAGTTTTTTGTGAAGAGGAGGCAAAAGTATCTTTGTTGCTTATGTGCCCTACTTTTCTCTCTTGGAAGCAAAAACTTATGGAGCTGCCAGTTCTTGTTGAAGTAATGAGACTTTTTAGCATGGGTATCCCAGTTCACAAACAAAATAACAGTATTTGGAATATATGAGCTGCATTCCCTGTATGCAGTGTGTGAACAGTGGGTGGCACTGTTGCCCCTTTAAACCCAACAGACAGATGCTCAGGACACAGGGTAAAAGCACTAAGAAGATCTTTAAATCTTTTTTCTTCTATAAACAGTGCCTCCAAGTGCCACAGCCACACCAAACAAGCAAGTAATTCACAATTCTCAATAAGAAATACAATTCTCTTCTACTCCACACCTCCCAGTAAGCTTCATCCACCTCCACCTGAGTCTGGCTCGCCTGCTGGGTCTTCAGCAGTCCTTTAAATAGTCCTTCACCTGGAAGTGCTTCTGCTGTTCTGCCCACATGACCTGTCAGCACTTCCAGGTCAGACAGAGAATTAGTTCTTTAATCAGCCCGGAAGTACTTTGGGGCTCCCGTCCTCATGACTTCCTAGTACTTCTGGGCTATAAGAGAAGCAAGACAACCCCCAGTCTTTCCACAGCACCCCCTGGCGGCACCCATGGCACCCAACAGGGCTGAGATAGTGAATTCCACGTCCCAGGATGCACTGTGGGAATCCGGGGCACTGCTATACTCCAGGGGAGCTGCCATCTAGCATCTTGGGGAAGGCAGCGTCCTACAAAAGCTTCCTTCTCCCATCCTTTCATCTCAGGAGCATCCCGGCCGTCTCTTACAAATGCCACTACATTTTGACCATCACAGATCTTCTAGTTCTAGTGGTTGCATTGTATATATCATCTCATTTTATGAAGCTGCTTTTCTTGGTGAGGGTTGCCATGGCAGCAGTCCAAGCAGCTCATCCCAGACCTCCTTGTCCCCAGCTACAGATTCCAGCTCTTCTTAGGCAATTTCCAGTCGTTCCCTAAGCCAGCCAAGAGATATATTCCCTCCAGCAGATCCTGGGTCTGCAGTGGGGTATCCACCCAGTGGGACATGCCCAGAGTAGCTCTAGTGGGCTCCACCCTTGTGGGCGGTGCCTGGAGCAGCTCTTTGGGGGGCATCCTTATGACATGCCTAAACCTCCTCAAATTGCTCCTCTTGATCCAAAGGAGCAGCAACTGTATTCTGAGGTTCTCCTAAATTGCGGAGCTTCTCACGCTATCATGGAGTGTCACTCCAGTCACCCTGCAAAGAAACCTCATTTCTGCCGTCTGTACTTTTATTTTATTCTTTTAGTCATTACCCACAGCTCATGACCATAAGTGAGATCAGGGGTGTACATCAACGGTAAACTGAGAATTTGGTTTTTACACTCTGCCCCTGCTTCAACCACCACAGACCAGTAGAGCTTCCACAGAATAGCCACTCCAATCTGCTTGTCAATGTCATGTTTCCTTTCTCCTTCACTCGTGAACAAGATCGCAAGATACTTGAACGCCTCCACTAAGGCTAGTTGTTCCTTTCTCACCAGGAGAGAGCAATCCACTGTTTTCCAAGGAAATATATTGTACATGCAAATTTATAATTTGAGCGGAAATCACAAAAATAGACAATTGCAATAAAATGGTATATGAGAGAACAATCTAAAGGTGATTTTTGTGATCAAGAGGTAAAAGTTCATGAACCTCACCTAGAGGGATTCAAGAAGCAAAACTATTGTTCAGTGTAATCAGTGTCTCAAGGACTGTTGTGTGGTTTTAAACATGTTCATAATTAAAGACTGAGAGATTTCCTAATAAATTATCATAGGCAAGAAGTACCCATGTTTTCTATATGCAGAAAAGCTATTATTATTATTTTTGTTGTTGTTGTTTTTTTTTTATATTTGTTATCTTTTCACTAGTTTAGGGTCATAGATGCTGGAAGTTATCCCCGCAGTATCAGATAGAAGGCTTTGGATCCCCCATGGACAGAATGCCAGGCCACCACAGGTCACACTCACAGACACACACCCACTTATTAATAAGGAACCATTTTAGAGACGCCAATTAACTAAACACACAATTCTGTGAAATGCAGAAGAAAGAATGACGCATTTTTATCTTTTAATCTAATTGGCTTTTTGATACACTTGATAGAAGGTGTTACTAATTCATTCATTGAAGCTACAAAATACTTCATGTCACTCCTTCAAACAGTAAGCCAAAGTGAAGGTCAGTTTTCATTACTTTAAATTAAATTATATCATTTTGATTAATGAATAAGCTGATTTCTAATACTAATTCTAATAATTTCTATACAATTCCCAGGTGTTCCCAAGCCAGCCAAGAGATATAATACTTCTGGTATATCCAGGGTCTGTTGTGGGGTCTTCTCCCAGTGGGACATGCCCAGAGCTGCTCTAAATTTGCAATTTTTCTGGAAGTTTAGGAGTACGAATAACTAGTATGGTATAGCAGCTGATAGTTTTGCCACCTCTTCCAGCTTATCACACAAGTGTAGCTAACCAGTCCACAATTAGCACAATCACTCTACAGTTGTAATGTCAGCAGCACTAGAGGATTCATTTTTTTTCTTTGATAATTTATTGATTTTCTGGGGGTAAGTTCCAAATGAGAAATGATGATTCATATAAGTATTGAAATATTTTAAATCTAACTAAAATTACATTTCATCTTTAAGGGAAGTAATTTAAGATTGTTACGGACATAATAACTACACAATAAAAATTAGGTTGTGCATGAATAGAAAGCCTAATTCTTCACATGACTGATATATTTCTGATTATGATCAGTTCAATTTTTTAAGCACTCAAAAAACACTGGTCAAAAAGAGAGCACATGGGTCATAACCAAACATACTTTTGAGAAAATGGCCAGTCAGAATCTGGAGACTGGGAGCCAGAAATTCCAGCTACAAATAATGGCATCTTATATGAAGTGAAATTGCAAGCAAATCAAGATTAAAATCAAAAATTCAAGGCATTGTCAGTGCCATTGCTTGAATAGGCACGTTGTCCACACAAGCAGTTGCTGTCCACAAAGGTCAGAAGGCTACAGAAAGGCTCCTCGCAAACAGGCAGCCAGTCTCCCATAAGGGCTGAGCAGAAACAAAGCTGGCCGGTTGGCAAAAATACAAGTCAGCTGCTGCCAGCATATAAAGCATAATTGTAGCTTCCCTCATAAACCTCAAAGATTTTCTGAACACAAACTTCAAAAGGTGTAGGAAACAAACACAAAAAAATTTAAATAAGCCAGAGAAAAATGTTATAAATCACGTGAAAACCCATCCAGAGGCAGTGATTTATTTTACCCATCAAGTGATTTATTTTACAGTGCAATACTGATGGTGTGACAGAGCAAAACAAAAAAAAATAAAAATTACACTTGCTGTTGGTTTATGTGAATGCAGAGGGACTCTTATGCCTGTGCTGCAAAACCTTCTTAATGTGTCTAACTGGCATAGCGTGATCAACGAAGGACCCTCAGTACTAACTGCATAGGGTGCAGTTTAATGTAAGATGGAATCAGAAGATGGATTGTAAATGCAATAAAACGGCAAGCTCATAATTGGGAGGGCAGGAGATAAACAAGCAAAGGCAGGATGTGGGACAAAATCATACACTGAGAAACGTCACTCTACCACCTCAATTTGGGGGGATAGTATTTCAAAACATCGAAAAGGTCAAAAACTGAGAAATCAAACCGCTCTTTTATTTAGCCCAAAACAAGAGAATTGAAAAATATTTAAGGAAAAGTTTGTTACTCAAAAATATCAAAGAAATCCCAAGGAAAGGCTTTTTAAATTGTTATCCACAAACTCAAATGCAAATGACCTTTTAAAACACTCAAGCTAAGTGACCCCTCAAGTTGTGACTTTAGAGGCGTGTCATGATTTGGTATGATTTTGGATCTTTAAAGACTACTAGTGTTTAATTCAGTTGCTAGGCCCGCTTGAGGCGTTGTTAGGGGTGTGGCCTCTGAGGTCAAGACCAAAGAGCAATCGATATGATGGGATTAAAGGACTGCTATGAGCGCAAATCGTAAAGAATTCAAAGTTAATCTTTATTCTATCTTCACATACTGTATGTGCTTTCAGTTTTGACCCTCTTGTTCTCTCAAGCACAGCTTTTGTTTTATTTCACTTTCTACATTTTTTTTGTTTGTTTTTTACACGCACTTCACGTTTTTTTGCTAAAAAAGTTTATCTTTCAATACCCTGGCAGAACAAAACCCCTAGCAACAGGAACTTGAGTCAGAATGATGAAAACAAAACGATAGCACCCACAGAGAAATAAAATGGCATCAGAAACAAAATTATTTTGCCACCTTTAATTAAAGCTTGAATATAAAATATAGACCAGATGAACAGAATCCCCATAATCAAAAAATTCAACCTATTTACTAAAAGTAGTAAAATGCACTGAATAGATGCCATGAAAAATTAAAATAAAATGAATTCTCAATAGTAGCAGTGTCAGTAGCCAGAATATTTCACATAGACCTAAGCCAAAATGTAAGACATATATCAAAGACAAAGAATAGAAAATAATTAGTAACCAGAAATATTATTATCAATAATAATGCACAGTTTGGTTTTTTGCTTTGGTTTATCCACAAACTTTGACAGTCTGGAAGTATGTCATGCTCAGATTTATACGTTAGCATTAAAGATGTCACCTGTTGCTCACTCCTGGTCATCCCGCCTAGCACCACCCTGGCCACCTTGAATCACAAACAGCAAATAGTGGAAGTGCCCATAATAAGAGCAAAACAATATTACAGGAAGATGTATTTCAAAAATAATGTCTTCAAAAACATCCTAAATAAAAAACAACTATCTTGCTTTTACAAGTCAATGAAAAGGCTAAAAATGTCAAACAAAGTTCAGATCATGACCCTCTCATTTTTTAACCTTTTGAAAATGATACTATTCTGATTATCGTACTGTTTCATTTGTTTGCCTTGGCTGGCATATCACTCTCGTTACCTGAGTTTTGGACTTTTTTAGATAATGGGCTGGAATGTCAGTTTATACTCATTTTATTGAACATAACCCCCAAATATAATAGGGCATCTGTTTGATGTCAGTATTACAGCTTTGTGTAATAATCTGGTAAGTTTGGAACATGTAGTTTTCATTTTTGCATCTGTTCTTAATACATTGTTATTATTTTCTTCTTCTTGTTTTTATTTTCAACTTTGTTTCTAATTTTTTTCACTGCCATTCTGTCTTTCGTGAGTGCTGACATTTTGTGGTAGTCTCAGGGCTGGCAGTCTTTTTGTGTACAGGAACGCATCTCCGCTACTAACAGATGACAACAGGAACTCGTGTGTCATGACATCATCTTCTGGATCCAATTTAAGATGGCAACGCATTCCTGGATTTTGGATTGTATTAAAAGAAACTTTTGTGATGTTTAAAAAATTTCAAAATGATTGATTCAAAAACACTTTAGGAAAACAATATTCTATGGCATGTTTTTTGACTTTGACTTTTGTTTGAATGACTAAGAAACAAAATTTAAAAAGAAAGAAAAGTTCTGACTTGGCTGTCACAGTCATAGTGAGGCTTTATACAGGTGCATTGCTGCTGGTATAAAGGAGCCCCCGTAGCATTTTTTGATACAATTCTGCTGAAAGTCCTCAGTGTTAGTGAGAGGATGTGCAGCATTGTTCATAATGACACTCAGTTTTGTTTTTATTCTTTCCTTTCCTACTACTTCCAGGGGGTCCAGCATGCATCTCATAACTGAGTTTGCCCTTACATCTAGCTTGTTGATTTGGTGGGCCTCTCTTGAAGTGATGTTACCAGCCCAGCACACCACAGCATCAAAAATCACACTGGCCACCACAGAGTTATAGAAGATGTGAAGGATGTCATTACCCACATTAAAGGAACACAGTCTCCTAAGGAAAAAGATCCTGCTCTGCCCTTTCTTTCATAGTTCTTCTGTGTTCCGAGACCAGTCCAACCTTTCATTGATGTAATTTGTTGAATAGTTTCAAAATCGAATGAGATCTTCTTATGGTGTTTTTGCATTTTTTTTATCAAACTAGGGGACTCCCCCGGGTTTGGTTTACCGGATATACAATTTAAAGAGATTGTTAGTTTCGTGGGAATTGTTACATACTGTATGCATTATTTTCACTTTTACTTTAAAACTTTTGTAAAAACAATACTTGTCCTTTATTTCCGGCCCTGGGCGTGGTTACATCTCTTTCTCTGAGGACGTATAACTCTGCTACCGTTGTGAAGGGAGTGCGGTTGAACGCACGCTAAGGAGAAGCGGTCGGATCATCTGCTGGGTTTCCGCTGCTGGTGAGCTGCATGTTTTGCTTGTCACTTGTCGTTGTTTTAGGAGCTGGGAGAAAGTTAAGTGTCTCTCGCGGGACTTCAAATTGTCTTCCGAGAAGATCACGTCTTGTCTCCCTAGTCTCCCTTGCAAAGATTTTTTTTATAATAGAAAGACAGAATAACATGTTTTAGAACAAATCATATTGAATAAATGATTATATACTTTACTGTTATACTGTATCAGTTCTTGGTATTATTCACAGTATATCCCAATTTCCAATTTTCATTCAACTTCATTTTTATTTGGAATCAGTTCAGAGATACCAATAAATGTGATCCCCACTACTTTACATTATACAATTTTACAGTTTACATTAGTAGGCTCACTTCTGATGGTAAAATATAACCTGTCTTTTTCCAGGTAGACAGTCAATTGCTTCCTCCACTCCAAATTTTGATAAGCAAACTGCAGTGGGTCCAGGCAGTCCATCATAAGAGGACTCATATAGTCCCTGACCAGTCTCTCAAATGTCTTGATAGATAGATAGATAGATAGATAGATAGATAGATAGATAGATAGATAGATAGATAGATAGATAGATAGATAGATAGATAGATAGATAGATAGATAGATAGATAGATAGATAGATAGATAGATAGATAGATAGATAGATAGACTATGGAAGGTTCAATTTAATTGTATTCAAAATGGTGAACTACAAAGACCAGCAAATGGAAATACATGTGAACCATTAGAGTCAAAGTGTTACAATGATCTTCTAAGTTGTTAATTAAAGAACAAAGAGTTCAACCTGGTACATCTTGTCTATACATCTGTATGACAGGAGAGATAAGCGAAACAGGCAAATTTTGATTCACACAGTTTCTCGAAACTGATACTTACGTTTGTTTTGTAGATAAAGCACGAAACTCAATAAAACAGATGTTTTGAGCTTTCAAAGTGGAAACATGAAATATTGCTCCCTAAAGCTGTGTTCACACTTCTGTGTACATGTGCTCTTTATTACAGCTGCGTAAAGATTGTTATCTGTAGTATACAAGTAAAATCAATTCCATTTATGTCACCCGTTCACATAACTACAGAGAACTGTAGTGCATTTTTCAATAATGTGCCTATAAATATTTTTCATAGGGAGACACACCGTTGTGCTCATCACTCTCTTTTCACCAAATAAAATCCCATTACACAGTAAGTTTCAGACCTGTCCCCGCCTTTGCCAATGCCGTTACCTAGCAACTACCCTTACCTTTTTCTTCATTCCTGCACAGGAAGTTGAGGATGTGCACACTCCAAGTGCCATGGAGCCTTGAATTTCATTTCTGTCTCTGGATGCATTTTTAGGATTGCGTTCACAGAAATCATAATTGGCACAGTCTGGATCATACTACCAGAACACATCTGGCAGCTCAATAAAATCCCTACACATGACAAGAGATGTGTCATGTAATTTTTTTTTTTTTACTATAAGTCTTTAATTAAATACAAGGTGACAAACAGACACTTGTGCCATCAATGCATAAACACACTTCTAGATAGGAACTAAAAGCCTTTCTTCTTGTGTGCATGGGTAGCTAAACACCAAGGTTCACTGAGAATTCAGATTTGTGCAAATCGTTAATATGATATTTTAAAATGAATCTGGCCATCAACATGTATTTCAGTAATAATTAATAATGAAAAACAATAAACATATGAAGTCTTGTAATTTTTTCCTTTAAATGTTTTCCTAGGGTATATTTTTCTATATTTAAATGAATGTAAGAAATGTATTTATTATCATAAAATATAAACCCAAATAGCAAGATCCATATGTTTTCATAACATTATATTGCTTTACTTTTGATATCTTTACAATATATTTTAAAGAAAATAAATGGATACAGTGTATTACTTTTTATAATGCAAGTCTTTTACATAAATAAGCCAAAACACAATTAGTACCGATCTGAGCTGATCTACTGCATGAAAACTGGAAAGATTTCAAAAGAATATAAATCATAGTGTGGTAGAAGAGACCTTTGCGATCCTTCGAAACTTCTGTACTCTTTTCAAGTTTCACAGTTGCTGCAACATACAGTATTCTTAAATAAAAAAAGTATTTATTCTACAATATGTCTCCTGTAGTGGGATAAGATTAATAAATGAAAATATCCATAATATTGTTATTGAGGCTACTGTGATAACTGGAAAAGTACTTTATTGGCCCCAGAGGGGATTTACTTGTATTATCGGCCATATAAATTACTTATTTTGTTTCCATCCCTTCTTTTACAACAACACATAACATACACATAAAAAAGTCTTAAAATAAATTATGCATTTTTCCTTTAGTTCCTGTGAGCTGGCAGCCAAAGCACTAGTAATCAAAATATCAGCGGGCTGAGTAGCCAGGTCTACAAACAGAACTTTTAAAAACACTTTGTAATGTAAATTCCACATTGTTTTTTTTTCTTACTGAGAGATTATATTGAAACATAATAATCTGTCATCTCTCTTATATTTCACACTGCATGGACAGATTCGAGGTGTAATAAAAATAAAATGTGTGAGCTTAGTGTTATGTCTATATGCTATCTTGAATGAAAGTTCTTCGCCAGTGCCAAGCAACGAACTGCTCCCAACAAATCATTTTATCACCTCCGGCATAGTCTGACACATGTGTTTCCTCTTAGCTGTGCCAAGTGAGTGTATAGTTTTTAAAATTATCTCTGAAAACTTTAAGATGTACTGCTAAGAGAGAAAGGGGAAAATGAAGAGGGTGCCTAAGCAGTAAACACCCATCCATCCATTATCCAACTCGCTATATTCGAACACAGGGGTCTGAGGGAGCCAATCCCAGCCTGCACAGGGGCAAGGCAGGAACAAACCCCAGGCAGGCCACCAGCCCACTGCAGGACACACACATACACAGCTACACACCAAGCACACACTAGGGACAATTTAGGAACGCTGATGCACCTAACCTGCATGTCTTTGGACTGTGGGTGGAAACCGGAGCACCCGGAGGAAACCCACGTAGACATGGGGAGAACATGCAAGCTCCATGCAGGGAGGACCCAGGAAGTGAACCCGAGTCTCCTTCCTGTGAGGCAGCAGCGCTACCACTGCACCGCTGTGCCGCCTAAGCAGTAAACACAGGAAAAAAAAAAATACAAATGTTGCCTTTTAATGACACTTCTCAATCACATAATAATAATCTGCCATCATAACTCATGCTGCATCCATCAGGATCACTCCATACTGTGTATGAATCTGCAGAGGAAAACTGTCACTGAAGTGGCAGTGATCTTTTTTCTTAAAAGATGAACAAAGAAAATTGTCAAATGCAGCACGTAAAGGTTAATATAATAAAAATCAGTGACCAAAACCAAAGGGACAAAGAAAAATTTTAACATCATGACCAAAATAAAAGGCAAGAAACAAAATTGTACAAAGCAGGAAAGAAATTGTTCAAAAAGCTCAAGGCAGCTTGGCCTTACAAAGATGGCTGCCATGACTCCCAGTGTATAGCCACGCCCTCACTCACATACATGACCACGCCCCATGTACACATAGTTCCGCCTTTAAGAACATCAGCATCATAGCAACAAATGATACTGAAAACTGCATGTTGAAAACACAACAGTAAAAAATAGAGGCAGAAAACAAAAAATTGTAATAATAATTTAAATTCTTTAGATAGATAGATAGATAGATAGATAGATAGATAGATAGATAGATAGATAGATAGATAGATAGATAGATAGATAGATAGATAGAATTTTATTTAGTTTTTTACAGAAGCTCATTAACAAATATATAAAGAGATAGATAAATAAATGTGTATACACACACACTATGGTCTGAACACACACCAGAATGACTAAAAAGAAGAAAAATGTAAAAAGGAATAAAAAAGAAAACTTCACAGTCACAGTGAGGCATTATAAAGATGTAGTACAATTGGTGTAAAGGAGCCCCTGTAGCATTTCCCCGTAGTGTTTGTTGGCTGAAAGTTCTCAGTGTCAGTGTGTCAGAGAGAGGATGTGTAGCATTGTTCGTAATGGCACTCAGTTTTATTTTTATTCTCTCCTTTCCTACCACTTCCAGGGGATCCAGCATGCCTTTATATCTATCTTGTTGATTTGGTGGGCCTCTCTTGAAGTGATGTTACCAGCCCAGCACACCACAGCATCATAAATCACACTGGCCATCACAGAGTTGTAGGAAATGTGAAGGATGTCACTTCCCACTTTAAAGAAACACAGCCTCCTAAGAAAGAAGAGCCTGCAGTGCCCCTTCTTATATAGTTCCTATGTTTTAACAAGACCAGTCTAACCTGTCATTATATGTGGACAGCCAAGTTCAGTTCTTGTAGGAGTGGACCACCTCTACATCCACTCCTTGAATGCTGACTGGACATAGAGACTCTTTGATGCAGTGAAAGTCAATATGCAGTTCCTTGGTATTTCTGATGTTAAGCTGTAGACAATTCTCATAGCACCAAGAAACAAAGTTTTCCACCTGACTCATGTGCTCTGCCTCACCCCACCCTTATCAATACACCACATAAGTGCAGAATTATCTGAGAATTTCTGCAAGTGACATGACCTGGTGTTATATTTCTAGTCTGAGGTGTACAGAGTGAAGAAAAAAGGAGACAGAACTGTTCTTTGTGGTGCTGCAGTGTTGCTCACATTCGCATTAGAAAGTCTCACGAACTGCAGTATGTCTGACAGATACAGGACATTGGCTCATCCAGCTGCATATCTCTGAGCTTATCCTTCAACAAGGATGGCTGATTTGTATGGAAAGCTCTTGAGGAACCAAACAACATAATTCTCAGTGCTGCCAGCTATGTCCAGGTAGATAGTCAATTGCATCCAATCCAATCTTTGATAAGCAAACTGCAGTGGGTCCAGGTGGTCCACCATAAGAGGGCTCATATACAGTAGTTCATGACCAGTATCTCAAAGGTCTTCATAGATAGATAGATAGATAGATAGATAGATAGATAGATAGATAGATAGATAGATAGATAGATAGATAGATAGATAGATAGATAGATAGATAGATAGATAGATAGATAGATAGATAGATAGAAGTGTTCATGATGGCACTCAGTTTTGTTTTATTTCTATCATTTGTTACTACCTCCAGGGTGTATAGAGTGTGTCTCATAACTGATTCTACCCTCTTAATTTGCTTGTTGATTCAGTGGGCCTCTCTTGAAGTGATGTTACCAGCACAGCACAACGCAGCACAGAAAACTGCACTGGCCATCACAGATTTGCAGATGTGAAGGATGTCATTACCCACATTAAAGGAACACAGTCTCCTAAGGAAGAAGAGCCTGCTCTGCCCTTTCTTTCATAATTCTTCTGTGTTCTGAGACCAGTCCAACCTTTCATTGATGTAATTTGTTGAATAGTTTCAAAATCCAATGAGATCTTGTTATGGTATTTTTGCATTTTTTTATCAAACAGAATAACATTTTTTAGAACAAATCATATTGAATAAATATTTATATACTTTACTATTATACTGTATCAGTTCTTGGTATTATTCATAGTATATCCCATCCATCCATCCATTTTCGAACCCACTGAATCCGAACACAGGGTCACGGGGGTCTGCTGAAGCCAATCCCAGCCAACACAGGGCACAAGGCAGGAACCAATCCTGGGTAGGGTGCCAACCACCACAGGACACACACAAACACACCCACACACCAAGCACACACTAGGGCCAATTTAGAATCGCCAATCCACCTAACCTGCATGTCTTTGGACTGTGGGAGGAAACCGAAGCGCCCGGAAGAAACTAGTATATCCCAATTTCCAATTTTCATTCAACTTCATTTTTATTTGGAATCAGTTCAGAGATACCAATACATGTGATCCCCACAGTTTTACATTACACAATTTAACATTTTACATTTGTAGGATCACCACTGGCGATAAAATAGTGTTTTGAGTTATGAAAGGGGCTAATGGGCCTCTGAATTATGTGCTTTGTCCAAATTACCCAAAATCATATAAGTTGAGAAACACTGGACTAGGTTACTGTAATGCACTCCTAACAGGACTACCTAAAAAAGACATCAATCAGTTGTAATTTATGCAGAATGCAGCAGCCAGAATCTTAACCAGAAAAAGAAAATCTGAGCACATCTCACCAGTTTTAGGGTTGTAATATTGGTTACCCATGTTATTTAGAACTGACTTTAAAATAACTCTAATGGTGTATAAACGTTAAATAATCTTGCCCCTTCCTATATTTTCTAATGTCAGGCTTAAAAGAAGCTGTGAGGTGGTCTTTTGCTGAAATACTTATCAGTAAAAATTCGCCAGTCTAATACTGTGGAATAAACCCATTATTTTAATTTGTTTTCTTCATAGCTTTATTTTAGTTGTACACCTAATAGACTACATAGGCACAGAATTATCATATTCATCAGGGATTTGCAATCTTTGTTAATCACTTCTTTTCTCTGCTGTCTTTTCCAGTTTTTCTTTCGTGCAATCTCCACCACCACCACCACCTGATCAAGGCACCATGCAGCCACCATTGATGGATGCCCCAGCTGTCCAAGAGACCTTCTTCTTCTTCTGGCTGCTCCAGTTAGGGTTCGCCACAGTAGACCATCTTTTTCCATATCTTTCTGTCCTCTCCATTTTGCTTTGTTACACCTACCACCTGCATGTCTTCTCTCACTATATCCATAAACCTTCTCTTAGGCCTTCCTCTTTTCCTCTTACCTGGCAGCTCCATCATTATCATCCTTCTCCCAATATACCCAGTATCTGTTTTCTGCACACGTACAAACCAATGCAATCTCACCTCTCTGACTTTGTCTCCCAACCGTCCAACCTGAGCTGACCCTCCATTGTACTCATTTTTGATTTTTTCCATCCTTGTCAAACCAAATGGAATTCTTAACATCTTTAACTCTGCCACCTCCAGCTCTGTTCCCTGTATTTTGGTCAATGCCACCCTCTCCAGCCCATATACTGTAACATAGCTGGTCTCACTACTGCTCTGTAGATCTTCCCTTTCACTCTTGCTGATAACAATCTGTCACAAATTACTCCTGACACTCTTCTCCACCCATTCCACCCTGCCTGCACTCTCTTTTTCACCTCTCTTCCACACCCCCCATAACTATGTAATGTTGATCCCAAGTATTTAAACTCATCCACCTTCACCAACTCTACTACCTTCATCCTCACCATTCCTCCGACCTCTCTCTCATTCACACACATGTATTCTGTCTTGTTCTTACTGACCTTCATTTCTCTCCTCTCTAGAGCATATCTACACCTCTCCAGAGTCTCCTCAACCTGCTCCCTACTATCACTATGTCATCAGTAAACATCATAGTGCACGGGGACTCCTGTCTAATCTTGTCTGTCAACCTGTCCATCACCATTGCAAATAAGAAAGGGCTCAGAGCCAATCCCTAATGTAATCCCACCTCCAACTTGAATGTATGCGTCACTCCTACCGCAGACCTCACCACTGTCACACTTCCCTCGTACATATCCTGTACAACTCTTACGTACTTCTCTGCCACTCCGACTTCCTCATATAATACCACAGCTCCTCTCGAGGCACCCTGTCATATGCTTTCTCCAGGTCCACAAAGACACAATGCAACTCCTTCTGGCTTTCTCTAAACTTCTCCATCAACATCCTCAGAGCAAACATTGCATCTGTGGTGCTCTTTCTTGGCATGAAACCATACTGCTGCTCACTAATCATCACCTCACTTCTTAACCTACCTTCCACTACTCTTTCCCATAACTTTATGCTGTGGCTCATCAATTTTATCCCCCTGTAGTTACTATAGTCCTGCACATCCCCCTTATTCTTAAATATCGGCAGCAGTACACTCCTTCTCCACTCCTCAGGCATCCTCTCACTTTCCAAGATTCCATTAAATAATCTTGTTAAAAACTTCACTGCCATCTCTCCTAAACACCTCCATGCTTTCAAAGGTATGTCATCAGGACCAACGGCCTTTCCATTTTTCATCCTCTTCATAGCTGTCCTTACTTCCTCCTTGCTAATCCGTTACACTTCCTGATTCACTATCTCCACATCATCTAACCTCTTCTCTCTCTTGTTCTCTTCATTCATCAGCCTCTCAAAGTACTCTTTCCATCTGCTCAACACACTCTCCTCACTTGTGAGCATGTTTCCATCTTTATCCATTATTACCCTAACCTGCTGCACATTGTTCCTTTTCTCCCTCCTTAGTGTCCAACCTCTCATACAACTCACCATACACCTCTTCTTTATCCTTAGCCACCTCTCTCTTCATCTTTTGCCTTATCTCACTGTACTGCATGCTACTTTTTGCATCTCTCAGACTATCCCACTTCTTCTTTGACCCAACCACAGGAGATGCACAAACTAATGTGTTTCTTTGTGCCGATGGGGAGGATTACATCAGGAAGGGCATCTGGTGTAAAATGTTGCCACATCAATATATGGACAAAAATACAGATTTCCATGATGACTTAAGGACATTTGTGTTAGGTAGAATACCCAATGGGGGCTGGGTGGTCTTTTGGCCTTGAAACCCCTGCAGATTTTGTATTTTTGTTTTTTCTCTAGCTAAACTGGAGGTTTTTTGTTTGTTTGTTTTTTCTGTCCGCACTGCTATCTGACCTTATTACCTTACTTATCTTTAGTGACTTACATGATGATATTGTATATAACGCTGCTCTTCTACTAGTTATATATGTGTTTTGTAAGATTGTATAGATTTATTTGTTTTAATATTGTAACTTATTCTTTAATATTCTTGCCCAATCTTATTTGTTTTGCTTTTCTTGTAACTTTATCTTTGAAATTTTGTAAAGCACTTTGAGCTACATTGTTTATATAAAAATGTGCCATATAAATAAATGTTGTTGTACAATATAATGTTCACTATTTTATGATAAGCTTCTTCTTTTGAACTCAACTGTGCAGGGGAAAGGAACAAGTAAGAGTTTAGTATGACTTACAAAAATAAATACAATACAATACAATACAATTTATTTTTGTATAGCCCAAAATCACACAAGAAGTAGAACAACGGGCTTTAACAGGCCCTGCCTCTTGACAGCCCCCCAGCCTTGACTCTCTAAGAAGACAAGGAAAAACTCCCAAAAAAACCCTTGTAGGAAAAAATGGAGGAAACCTTGGGAAAGGCAGTTCAAAAAGAAACCCCTTTCCAGGTAGGTTGGGCGTGCAGTGGGTGTCAAAAAGAAGGGGGTCAATACAATACAATGCACAGAACAGAACAAATCCTCAATACAGTATAAAAGTAAAAATTTTACAAGTACGGACCAGGATTTAACAGTAGATGATATCACATAATATGATTTGGATCTGTTTAGAGTCCTGGAGACCTCAGCCATCAAGCTGCCTCCCCCATTTGGCCATTCCACAGCTGAAACAGCGCTGGGCCAGCCAATCTGATGAAAGGACACCTCTACCCGATGATTCCTGCAATCCTCCATCAGGGATGACTTTACTTTAGGCAGGCAAAACAACCTGAGAGGTGGGCCGTGGCACCACGTGCCACATTTAAGTACGGAGAAGTGAAACAGAATTGGTGAGAGTTAATAACAAATTATAACTATCATGTTACTTATGTTTTAGTGCTAATGACTAACAACAGAGATGCAGTCTGTACGGTTAATCAGCAGCTCTAGTCAGGATATGCTAAACTGAAGTAGTGAGTCTTCAGCCAGGATTTAAAAGCTGAGACCAATGGGGCATCTCTTATAGTGGCAGGCAGATCATGCCATAGCTTAGGGGCCCTGTAACTAAAAGCTCGACCTCCCACTGTTATTATATTAATGCTTGGAATCATAAGCAGACCGGCATCTTGAGATCTTAATGCGCGCTCTGGTTTGTAAGTCATGATAAGTTCAGACAAGTAAGCCGGACCTTGGCCATTTAATACTTTATATGTTAAAAGGAGGATTTTGAAATCTGCCCTAAACTTAACCGGGAGACAGTGTAAGGATTTAAATCCATCCATCCATTATCCCACCCGCTATATCCTAACTACAGGGTCACGGGGGTCTGCTGGAGCCAATCCCAGCCAACACAGGGCGCAAAGCAGGAAACAAACCCCGGGCAGGATGCCAGCCCACCGCAGACCAAAATGAATGCTAATTAGAATTAGGATTGCTTGGTGGGATTGTGTCTCATTTTACTGAAAGTGTTTTTTGATCTTAGTAGTAATCCTGACTGAAATGGATCAATGAATCTGTCTGTTAGACTCTGAATCAACATGTGATTGTTGGTGTGAAAAGTTTAACTTTACGTTTTAATTTAAGCTATAGGGTCCAACTTTAAAAAAATAACTCGCAAAACAGAAAATAACAGTCAACAGAAAACATAACACACCGTTGTTCTAGTTTCACTTGCTGCTAAGTAACTGAGGCAGGCAGTGTGGTGTAGTGGGGTAAGGCTTTCGACTTCAAGCCCTGAGGTTGTGGGTTCAAATCCTACTACTTTGTGACCATGAGCAAGTCACTTGACCTACCTGTGCTCCAATTGGAAAACCAATTGTATCATAAATGTTGTGAGTTGCCTTGGATAAAGGCATCAGCCTAATAAGTAAATGTAAGTAACTACCAAGTGGTTGTCCTGCCTTTCCTACTTTTTGGCCAAATCCTGATTATACTCTAATGAGAGCAAACATTATGGTCGCTCCCATATGAAGCAAGTGATGTCAACTGTTTCATAAGAATGCCACATGTCAAGGTCAGGGATATATTAGATGGCAAGCTGAAATTTGATACTCATAGCTGACTTGTTGAACGTCAAAGATATGTGCAGGTGTAAAGACTTTAGTGACTTTGATAAGGGACAAGTAGTTAGGGCTAGGTGGCTGGATCAGAGCATTTCCAAAATGATAGTACTTGTGGGGTAATTTGAGAATTTCCTTCCAGGGCATTCCTAATCCCACTTTATAGCTGGCCATTGAGGCTTTGTATTTTTGTCTTTTGCATAGTACCATCCTAGTCTACTGTTTGCTCCCAGATTTTTTGCTACACCCTGTTGGCTTCGGATTCTCCTGGTCCTGATTTATGTTTCTGATTTTTGATTTAATTCTACATAATAATTAGTGCTTTCATCATTCATTCTAGACCAGCAGGGGCATTATGTTTGGTCTTACAATACACAGTATACACAGATACAGTATACACTGTATATATTTGCACTTCTAAAATATGAAAGTTTATTTTTCATTTATATCATTACAAGACCGTAGCTCAATACTTTCCACTGAAACTGTGCTTTTAAAGTTGTCTAGTTCTGAACTTGTTATCTATAAATCACTCCTGCTGGGGCTCTGTGAGGGCAATTGCAATATTTGCTGTGCAATAAAGTCAAGTGTCCTTTTACTACTGTAAAGAGAGCTTGGTTTGCCAGAAGGCACACACTTGTCTCTAATATTAAGACTAGCAAACAATTTTGATGCTTGTCCATTTGTGCTCAGGTCAAATGAGCCCCAACTTACCCTGTAGCACAGAGCACTCATCTTTGTGAATGTGATCGACGATGAACTCCTCACATAAGAATAGAGGGCATCCTTTAAATTATAAAAAAAACAATAAAACAAAATAAAATCAGGTAGTTAAAGAAGTAAGTATAGACTTTATTTCTGTGGTTTTATACATCAGAACATAACTGCCAATCATCTATTCTTCTACATATCTTAAAATGAGATAAATCCACCCTCAGGTGACAAACAACATATCGCCGGTTTTGCTTTGTTATTATTTATGCAACAATATGTAGAATCCATCTGTGGAAACATAACTACACTATGCTTTTGTGTTGTTTGTGATTTTTGGAAACAGCAGTGAATTCAATCTTTGGAATATATTCTTGGGAAGTTCTTACTCTCTCTTGAATGTTCCTCAATGAAACTCTTGCTCACTGTAGAATAGCATAACATCTCCAAATCCACTTAATCCCATTCATGGAGAGCTGGAGTCTACACCGACAGTCCTGGGAGCATTTCAGGAAGCAGCATTGGATGAGATGACAGTTCACCACAGGGCGCAGTCATTCACGCAAAACAGAACACGAAACTTACCCTATGGATAACATGGGTACAGGATTAGAACCCAGCATATCACCATACAGCCCACTAAGAGCTGGAATCTTCACCAACACTCCTAGGAGCAATTCAGGGAACAGCATTAGATGGGCCCAGTCATTCACATGAAACAGAACATGAAACTTACCCATGGGTAAAAAACGGGTGCAGAATTCAAACCCAGGACAACCATAAAGCACACTATATAATAAAAAACTCCACAATGTCTGGAAATGGCCTTAATAACCCTTAACACTCCGAAAGTTAAATAGTGAAAATCCCTACAATATCTTCTGTCCTTGTCATGGCATTACAATAACACTGAATGTTTTAGATTGAACTTCCAAAGCTTCTATTTTTACATCGTTATGGCAGCACTCAGTGATCATTGACTAATCAAGGGAACCTGAGTAATGGCTTTGGCTTAAGTGATATGGAGGCAGCAGAGGTGCACATACTGTTTCACGCATGGCTTCTACATGCATCAAGTGACACATATGGGAACCAGAGATACTTCCACATTGGTGTTCTGGCCAACTTTTCCAAGTGTCGCATCACATGTGAGATTCCCATTCTATCTTTGAAGAAAAGCATTGAAACAGCTGTATAATGATAAATATACTTTATTATTATACAACATTGAATCACAATGGATTTCCTTTGACTTATCTGAGCAACAGAACGAGACTCTTTAATGTAAAAGTAAAAACAGATCTCCACAAAGAGGACTAAATTAATTAAAAATAAAAAAACAAAACACTTGATTATGTAAGCATTCTGCACCTTTAATATGACAGATCTAAATCATTCCTGGTGAAGTTGGTTTTAGAAGTTCCAGAATTAGATCAATTAAGATCAGCTGCCTAAGGTTTCAATTGATTGTTGAATAAATGCACCTCATTTGGAAGGTCTACCTTGTGGTGAGTCAGTATGGTGGCCTAACCTACACAATGAAGACAAAAGAACACTCCAAGCAAATTGAAAAGGACAAGTTGGGAATGGAGACAAGAAAATAGCCGTCATTGAAATCGCTTGAACTCCAGTTAAATCAGACATTAAAAAATGAAAAAGTATGGTACAGCTATAAATTTGTCTAGAGCAGGCCACAAAGAAGCATTGAGTGATCATGTAAGAAGAAGATGAGTGAGAGAGGCCATCAAGAGACTTCTGAATACCCTGAAGGCTGACAGTGAAAGCCCTAGAAGGATATCAATCAGGTTAAGAGAGATGACAGAGACATGTGCAGAGAGCAACTGTTGCTTCATGGGTGCTTCACCAGTCACTTCCTTATGGAAGAGTCGCAAAGAGAAAGCTCCTGTTAAAAAATAAATAAATTAAAAAGTTTGAAATCTTTGCTAGACTTTTCCAGAAAGCCTTTAAGAGGTTTGCTAGGAAAAAGTTTGATGATCTGATGAGAAGATAATTGAGCATTTTGGCTATCATGTTGGGTGTAAACACTGCGCATCATCAAAAACACACCATCCCCTCTGTGAAATATGGTGGTGGGAGAATCATGCTGAGAGGATGCTTCTCTGCACCAGGCCCTGAAAGGCTTGTGAGATTAAAATGAATGACACAAAATACAGAAAAATCCTGAGGGAAAACCTGATGCAGTCTGCAAGAAACCTTAGCCTTAACAGAAGATCTGCTTTCCAGCAAGACTAAGAACCCAAGCATAAAGCTAAAGCTACACAGGAATAGCCTCCAAACAACAGTGTGAATGTCCATTTCAGCTGATGCTCAATTGATGAAGACTGTTCAGTGATGATCCCCATACGACCTGACAGAGCTTGAGCAGCGTCCAGATGTACAAAACTGATAGACAGGGACAGAAAGACCTATGCACACTGAATCAAGGCTGTCATGGCTGCTAAATACTGACTTCAAGAGGGTGAGTGCTTACAAAATCGATTATTTTATATTTGTAATTAATTTAGATTACTTTGCAGAGATATGTGTTCACTATGTTTATGTTAATCAACGTCAAAAAAGGCGCAATAAATCCACTGTGATTCAATGTTGTATAATAATAAAATGTGAAAAATTCCAAGGGGGTGAATACATTTTATAGGCACTGTGAGACTCGATCACCCTGATGTGATCTCAATGTCTTCAGCCTTTTTAAACACTTCTTATGTTCAGCTAAGAACATCTTGTTTATCTGCCAGCAGAAAGACGGCTTTCAAATAGAAAGAATATGTCATATTGCGGGGGAGCAGAGAACAAAGAAAAGCAAACAGTATCTACATAATGGCACATAAACAAAATGGGCACAAGCCCTCTTAAATCAATACATGGATTTTATTTTTAAAATAGTGAGGGGGTGGTTCATAAATAAACAAAAGGATAGAAAAAATATTCTTTTATGAACTTGTCCAACACTCTTTAAGCAAACCTTATAGCTGAAGATTCAGACACAATCACTTATTTATGGACCTCTTATAAGCTAATGCTCCCACATTGCTTAAGGGCACCATGAACGGAAAGCTCACTTATCAAAAGTAGAGAAGTTTCTCTATTTCTTCTACATTTTTTCCAAGGATAATGAAGAGATAGAAATGTGCGTGGGGTAAGTTGAGTGGATGAAGAGTCTGATTTTCTTTAAAAGTGCACTTACAGCACATAAGGAGATTAAGAAAATGGGAGAATTCAAAACATGTTCCTTCAATAATTCCTTGAGCGATCTCTTTGCTCACTGTCTTCTTTATATCATTCATTTCCTGAATGGACAGCGGATTCAAAAAATATTTAGACCTTACCTTTCTGCATACCTTATTGTTTTATAGATTTAATTAAAAATGGTTAAATTTGCCATTTTTGCCTATAAATCTACACTCAGGCTTTTTTTGCTGCCCTAGGTGAAGGTGAAAATGTCCTGCCCAAACTTTGGAATCTTGAAGTCAGTTGCTTTACATCTGTTGAGTTGAGCTGCCCCCTTTATTTTTTTAGGTACGATGTTACACAAATATTTTTTCAAAGAGTGGTGGGCTGGTGGGTGTGGGATGTTATTGGTGTATTGAGTCCAAAACTGCCATCCAAAACTTTGACACCCTAGACGACTGCCTAGTTCAACTATATGGAAAAGCCAACCCTGTCAATAACCCATAATAACAAAGTGAAAGTACTTTTACAGAACGGATTGCAAATGTATTAAAAATCAAAAACTGAAATCTATCTCTTCATAGAATTACTCAGACCCTTTGCTCCTTTCACTCCAAAATGTGGTCAGGTTCATCCTGTGTGCTTTAATTCTCGTTGAGATGTGACTGAAAATTTATTTGAGTCCACCTTAGGTAAACTGAATTGACTGAACATCGTTTAGAGAGGCACACACCTGTGTATAGAAGGTCTCACAATTCATAATGCATGTCAGATGAAAACCAAGCCATGAAGTGCAAAGAAGTCCCTGTAGAACTCCATGATCAAATTGTGGTGAATCATAAATTAAGGGAATGGTATAAAGCCATTTCTGAAGTATTGTGTGTCCCCAGGAGCACAGTGGTCTCTGTATGAAATGGAAGAAGTTTGGAACCATCAGGACTTTTCCTAGAGTTGGCTGCCTGGCCAAACTGAGTAACTGGGCAAGAAGAGTCTTAGTCAGGGAGATAACCTAAAACAACAACAACAGTTATTACTATAGCATATTTTGAATACACAGAGCTTTACAGTATGAGCAAAGGAAAAATTACAAGAAAAGGAAAATTAAATCAATTAAGGATAATGATGAATAAATAACAAAAAATAAATTAGTACACACTTACATAAGTATAGGTATGTAATAAGTACATAGAGCGAGTCCTTATATATAGTATCATATTCTAGTCTCTAAAGATGAGTATGATGATAAGATCAGATGAGTGGAAGAACAGAAAAATAATGATGAAGAAAAAAACAAACTCTGCAGAGCTTCCAAGGCCAAAAGGCTGTCCAGCCCATACTAGGCCAAAGGACTGAATAGTCATTCTAATTGCTTGAAAAGGGAGAACCTTTTGGAAGGATGATCATTTCATCAGCACTCCATCAATCAGGCGTTTATGGTAGAGTTGCTAGACAGAAGCCACTCTTGAGTAAAAGGCATTTAAAGGATGCCGAGAGCCTGAGGAAAATGATTCTCTGCTCTAATGGGACAAAAAATGAACTGTTTGTTTTGCAGAACTTCAAGCACTGCTCATCATCTGCCTAATACTATTTCTGTAGTGATGCATGGTAGTGACACCATTGTGCTATGAGGCAGGGAGACTGTGGTAAAGTCAGGTCCACAGCTGATCGGCATCTTTTAAAATAAACTAGCTGAAATCCCCGCCGTTGCCCAGGAGGAAAATAAAGTTGCTTTTTTTATTTTTGTAATTGTTTGAGAAAAATATAATTAAAAAAAAAAACATATCTTTAAAAATAAAAATACCTATGAGTCGGTTCTTGAAACCCGAAAAATCGATCATAAAATCAGACCCCAACTTATACACCCGTTCAAAAATGCGACACTTCATTTTTTTTTTTTTTTTTTTTTATCTTCTTGCCTCCTCCAATCTCGTATCAGAGAGAAGTCACAAAATCAACAGGAAAGTTCAAGCAAATTATAGAAAACAACCAGATCTAACTCCGTTAAGTAATTTTCCCGTGAAAGCGAATAGACATAAAGCAGACAGACATACAGACATAACGCGTTTGGACCATGAACTTTTTAAAACCGTTTCTTAGCGAGCACCTATTCTGTAATTGCTGCCAAAGAGACTTCAAGAAAGTACTTAAATAAGGGTCTAAATGAGAATGAGAGCTTTCTGTTTTTGGCATTTAATAAATTTGCAAACCTTTCTGAAAACATGTTTTCACTTTGTCATTATGGCAAAATGGCAAATTTATCTGTTAATAAGTTAATTCTACAACACAGCAAAGTGTACATAAAGGCAAGGGGTCTGAAAACTTTCTGAATCCACTGTATTTCCTTCTTATGGAAATGTAAAACATGATAAAACTCAAAGCAGAGCATTTGTTTTTCAAACAGACATGTTACCAATTTTGATATGGCTAACAACCTAAGAGTAAGTCTTGTTAGGGGAAACCAACACAATGCTAAAGTAGGTATTTAGACATTACCTAAACCTGGTTCTGCTTCAGCCTCAGTACAAACCAAGAGTGAGGGAGCTACCTACAGAGGCGTAGCAAGGTGTGGTGGCACTCGGTGCAGAGTTTAAACTTGTCACCCCCATGTCCACCAAAATATAAAATGAAATTTATTGAGAAAGCAATTTTTTATTCAATTGGTTAAATAAAGAGGGCATAATGTTAATTATTTTGGAAACAATTTTTTATGAATAAAAAAAAAAGTAAAATGCCTTTTTATTAATAAGGAATAAATCACGAAAAACAGTATCACTATTGAAGTCTTATGAACAGCACATCTCGAAAAATACATCGAAATTGGAACAATAAATTATGTACACGTTTAAGTTACCATAGATTTCCAACACAAATTTCAAGGAAAAACCGAAGAAGCGTAGAAAAATTAGAAAAAAATACGTTTAAAAATACCGTCTTAAATAAAGGTAATAACGAGCCAAATCAA
Organism: Erpetoichthys calabaricus; assembly: GCF_900747795.2. Taxonomy (NCBI): domain Eukaryota; kingdom Metazoa; phylum Chordata; class Cladistia; order Polypteriformes; family Polypteridae; genus Erpetoichthys; species Erpetoichthys calabaricus. The sequence goes on along the minus strand of NC_041402.2, from coordinate 165,057,752 downwards.
GAGAACGCCAATGATAATTTCCCAATACTGCCCCTTCTTGGCCTCTGATTTGTCGCCAAAAATTACGCCAAATCGCCAATTAACCAAAATTGTGACACATGATTTCGTCATGTGTCCCGACTCGTATATATAGGGGCCTTAAGATAGTGGGATGGGGAGGGAGATATTGTCTGTTCGCTCGTAGAACGATCCTAAAGTGAACTTGTTTACTTTATGGTCGGTTCTAGAGCGGTCAATACCTACCCACCCCACTGTTTAAAACGTTTCTCGCCGACTATATTATTATGATATTCGGGTTAAAAATATCATCTTGCTGCACAGAACGACTTGGGGCGATAATATATTTGTGGCAGGGATGAGACAATGAGTCACAGGACCAGTTGTTTGTTTACTTGAGCACCAGCACAGTTCAAAAGAAACAAGACAGAACACCCCCTCCTCCCACGCACCACACAATAATACTAAATCATTACAGAATCATATCATTCACCCGCAATTTGCTGCAATTATGGATTGTTAAAGCCCATGTAAATTATTTGACATGTTATTTTATGTAACAAAAAGGCGCATTAATACAAAACCGGCAATTTTTTGTCAACCCCTCAGAGCTGGTACCTGATGCGGGCCGCACCCACCGCACCCGCCTTCCTACACCACTGGCAACCTACAACAACACGCTCATTCAGGAAGTGCTCCCCTGAGGCAGAGCAGGCTCTGAGAGACTGCTTTGGAACTACAGACTGGGATATCCTGCAGGGATCATATAGTGAGAACATTAAAGAGGTTGTTGACTGCACAACTGACTACATCAACTTCTGTATGGACATTGTAGTTCCAGTAAGAACAGTATGCTGCTATGCTAACAACAAGCCAAGAATTACAAGTGACATCAAGAGCCTTTTGAACCAGAAAAAAAGGGCTTTTGAAGGCGGTGATCAGCATGAGCTTAAGTGCGTGCAGAAGGAACTCCGAGTCCAGCTCAGAGCGGCGAAGGAGCAGTACAGGAGAAAGCTGGAGCAGAAGTTGCAGAATAACAGCATGAAGGAAGTGTGGTATGGGATGAAGATCATCACTGGTTGCAGCTCAAAGTGGGGTGCCGCCATTGAGAGAGATGTGGAGAGAGCAAACCAAATGAACAATGTCTTTAACGGGTTTGACCACCCTAACCCACTCTCACCTCAGAGTACTGCACCCTCCACCCATCCTTCTGCTGATACCAGCATAGGAGAGAGTTTCTCCCCACCTACAGTTACAGCAGCCCAGGTAAGCAGAGAGCTGAGGAGACTTCGTGCCAGCAAAGCAGTGGGTCCAGATGGAGTATTGCCACGACTGCTGAAGACCTGTGCGTTGGAGCTGGGGAGTCCTCTACAGCGTATCTTCAACCTGAGCCTGGAACAGGGAAGAGTCCTGAGGCTTTGGAAAACATCTTGCATCACCCCAGTCCCAAAGGTATCAGCTCCTGGTGAGCTGAATGACTTCAGGCCTGTTGCCCTGACGTCACATATGATGAAGACCATGGAGCGACTGCTGCTTCAACACCTGAGGCCACAGGTCCGCCATGCCCTTGACCCTCTGCAGTTCGCATACCAGGAGAAGGTGGGAGTGGAGGATGCCATCATTTATATGCTACACCGACCCCTCTCCCACTTGGACAGAGGCAGTGGTGCAGTAAGAATTATGTTTTTGGACTTCTCTAGCGCCTTCAGCACCATCCAACCTCTGCTCCTCAGGGACAAGCTGACAGAGATGGGAGTAGATTCATACCTGGTGGCATGGATCATGGACTATCTTACAGACAGACCTCAGTATGTGTGTCTCGGGAACTGCAGGTCTGACATTGTGGTCAGCAGCACAGGAGCGCCGCAGGGGACTGTGCTTTCTCTGGTCCTGTTCACCCGATATACATCGGAACTTCCAATACAACTTGGAGTCCTGCCACATGCAAAAGTTCACTGACAACACAGCTATTGCGGGCTGCATCAGGAGTGGGCAGGAGGAGGAGTGTAGGAACCTAATCAAGGACTTTGTTAAATGGTGTGACTCAAACCACCTACACCTGAACACCAGCAAAACCAAGGAGCTGGTGGTGGATTTTAGGAGACCCAGGCCCCTCCTGGACCCCGTGATCATCAGAGGTGACTGTGTGCAGACCTATAAATATCTGGGAGTGCAGCTGGATGATAAATTGGACTGGACTGTCAATACTGATGCTCTGTGCAAGAAAGGACAAAGCTGGCTATACTTGCTTAGAATCCAATAAGATATCCAATAAGATGCTGCAGATGTTCTATCAGACGGTTGTGGCGAGCGCCCTCTTCTACGTGGTGATGTGCTGGGGAGGCAGCATAAAGAAGGACGCCTCACGCCTGGACAAACTGGTGAGGAAGGCAGGCTCTATTGTAGGCACGGAGCTGGACAGTTTGACATCTGTGGCAGAGCGATGGGCGCTGAGCAGGCTCCTATCAATTATGGAGAATTCACTGCATCCACTGAACAGTATCATCTCCAGACAGAGGAGCAGCTTCAGCGACAGACTGCTGTCACTGTCCTGCTCCACTAACAGACTGAGGAGATCATTCCTCCCCCACACTATGCGACTCTTCAGTTCCACCCGGGGGAGTAAACATTAACATTATACAAAGTTATTGTCTGTTATACCTGCATTGTTATCACTCTTTAATTTTATATTGTCTTTATTGCTGCTGGAGTATGTGAATTTCCCCTTGGGGATTAATAAAGTATCTATCTATCTATCTATCTATCTATCTATCTATCTATCTATCTATCTATCTATCTATCTATCTATCTATCTATCTATCTATCTATCTATCTATCTATCTATCTCTCTCTCTCTCTCTCTCTCTCTCTCTCTCTCTATCTATCTATCTATCTATCTATCTATCTATCTATCTATCTATCTATCTATCTATCTATCTATCTATCTATCTATCTATCTATTAAAAGGAATGAACCCCTAGGAGAAAGCAACAGTACCTTATGTGCCTCCATGCCTCAATGGTTAATAACACAACTTAACTCTCTCAAACCTCTGGAAGTAAATTTAAGGTGTTGGGTTTACTGATATCACTGGACAGGACGCCAGTCTATTCACAAGGTCCATTCATACGCTCACTCACACACACACTGTCTTATTCAAACAAGGCCAATTTAATCTGGCAAGTCTTAGAAATATGAAAAGAAAAATGTAATACTCAGAGAAAAAACCATTTAGACACACAAAGAAAGTTCAAACTCTAAACAATGACCAGCTGCAGAATTCAAACCCAGAAGGATGTACAGTATGTTCTAAAGTTTGACCCCTGCACCTCTCTGCCAGGGAACAAAGATAACTGATGACTGGTTTTGTTATCATCGTCTGTCACTTCTCTCATTGTATGTTCCATGAAAGAGGTCAAAGGTTTGTAGGTCTTTGAATAATCCTTGTTTATCAACTTCAGTCATCCATCAGAACTTCAAAATCATTTGCAGATGCCAACACCTCTGACTTTCACCTATTAAGAAGGATAAGAACAAAATCAAAGACAGGTCTGAAACAGCTGCTTTGACATTCAAAATAGGAGCTGCCTTGTTAAAATTCAACGGGTGACAACACACAGTTAATTGCTTGTTTTGCAAAGGTACATTTCATCAGTTATAGTCATTGCATGCTGGGATATCTGGAGAAGGTCTAACAGTTTTTTTTATCCCACCATTCTTCACAACTTTGAATCAAATTCTGATTCTATAGGATTTAGAGATTAGGTACATATGAAAGGCACTATATGATACATACAGCACCTATAAAAAATATTCATTCCCTTAGAGGTTTCCACATTTTATTATTTTATGCAAAGCTTAACCACAGAGAATTTAATTTGGCTTTTTTCACACTGATTGACGGAAAAGGACTTTTAAATGTCAAAGAAATAGCAGATCTCTGCCAAGTGTCCAAAATTAATTACAAATATAAATAAAAAAATATTAGACTTTATAAGTTTTCCCCATTTCAAGACAATATTTAGTAGATGTGCCTTTGACAGCCGTGACAGCCTTCAGTCTGTGCACAGGTCTTTCTCTATCAGCTTTACATATCTGCAAACTGCCATTTTCCTCCATTTGTCAAGTTCTGTTGGGGTGCATGGAGATCCTAAATGAACAGCCACAAATTCTCAAACAAACACTCAACATCTGGACTCAGTCACTCCAAGACATTAACAATGTTGTTTTGAAGCCATCCCTTTGTAGCTTTGCTTTATGCTTGATATCATTGTCTTGCTGGAAAACAAATGTCTTCCTAAAGTTAAGTTTTTTACAGACTATGTTCAGGTTTTCTTCCAAGATTTTTCTGTGCTTTGCAGTATTCATTTTACCCTCATAAGCATTCTAGGCCCTGCTGCAGGGAAACATCCTCACATAATGATGCCTCACCATCATGCTTTATGGTAGGGCTGGTATGTTTTTGTTAATGTGCAGTGTTTGGCTAAGCCAAAATGTGATGATTAATGTGATGTCTCAAAAGGCTCACTTTTGGTCTCATTAGACTAGACAACTATTTTCCAGCTAAGTTCAGAACATCCCATTTGACTTATGGCAGACTCTAAAGTAAATGTCATGCGCACCTTTTTAACAGCAGCTTTCTCTTTGCCACTCTTCCATAAAGCAACAATGGGTGAAGCACCCAAGCAACACTTGTTGTCTGCACAGTCTCTACAATCTGCATTGCTGTAGCTTGTGACTCCTTTCAAGTTCTCATATTTCTCTTGGTGGCCTCCCTCATTCTTCTTCTTCGTGCACGATCACTCTATTTTTTATAAATGTCCCACTCTAGTAAATTTCCATTTAATCCACGACTCTTTCCATTTCTTCATGACTGATTTCTTCAAACTGGACTCTGAGGAATATTCAGTGACTTGGATATTTTCTTGTCTCCATCCCCTGACTTGGGCATTTCAGTCCTGTTTTCACAGAGTTGCTTGGAGTGTTCTTTTGTCTTTACCTTGTAGGTTTAGTCTATGATTCTGACTCTGCACAAGATGAACCTTCCAGATGAGATGCATTTAGACTGCAGTTAACTGAAGCCTCAGGCAGATGATCTCCATTGAACTAATTCTGTGACTTCTGATTTGGGTGTGTCCTAATGAAAGGGGGTGAATATTTATGTGATTAATTATTTTGTGTTTTATATTTGTAATTGATTTAGATCTGTTTTCATTTTGCAATTAGTGAGTCTAGAACAGTGTCAAAAATACTAAATCAAATCCACTGTATTTCAATAGATAAAGATAAAATGTGAAAACTTCCAAGGGGGTCAATACTTTTTATAAGCATTATAGACAGACAGAAAGGTAATCACGTTAATAAAAAGTGTCTGGAGTTTGGGGTCGCTTACAATTTGAAACTTTGCACATAGAACGTGAATAAAGTAACATGTATCTGTTCACATTTAACTGGAATAACTGTCCTGAAGCAGGCTCTCATGCGCTGTTCTTTGCTTGTGAAGGAACAGGGCAGCCTTTCAGTTTCATTAGAAAGTTCTTTTTTTCTGGGCTGACTCCCTGGCACATTTAGTGACTCTTCTGGGAGTCTCAAATGACAAAATTGAATTCCCACCGAAAACAGAGCAGATCTGGCTCCAAGGCATGCCAAGTTCCCAGTACTGTTATTAGCATCATCCCCTGTGTTCCAAAACAATTTTGTTCTCAGGAGGGAAAGCAAACTATGCAGGATTCCTGTAACTGTCTTTAACCAGAATCGAGATAGATAGATAGATAGATAGATAGATAGATAGATAGATAGATAGATAGATAGATAGATAGACAGACAGACAGACAGACAGACAGACAGACAGACAGACAGACAGACAGACAGACAGACAGACAGACAGACAGATAGATAGATAGATAGATAGATAGATAGATAGATAGATAGATAGATAGATAGATAGATAGATAGATAGATAGATAGATAGTGTGGGGAACAGCCTGGACACAGACAGGTAGACTTCATAGTTTCACCCAACACACGTTCATTTACAATAGAATAGTGCACACAACCCAGTGCCGCAGCACCAATCACCCCTTTAAGTCCTTGGCCACACTCACAATGCCTTTTAGTCTTTGGTTCCGCCTCCACTCCTCTCCACCAAGATTCGTCCTCTTCCACCCAACTCTCGCTCCTGACTGGAGGGAGGCGGCCCCTTTTATTCCCCCCGGAAGGACTCCAGGTGGATTCTGAGGGCTCATAGCCACACCCCTGTGTGGCGGAAGCTCCCATGGTGAAGCCGGAAGTCCACCGGGTGTCTTCAAGTCTCTTCCCCCCAGTACTTCCCAGTGTGGTGGAAGTACTAAGGGCCAACACTCCCAAGGCATTGGGGTGCCCCCTGACGGTGACCACAGGCCCCTACAGGGTTGAGCTTCCAAGCTCTGTACCCGTGGTCCCCAAAGCCACCAGGGAGGACGCCCTCTCGTGTCCTGGAGGAGGCACAAGCCCTCCTCCACTCCTCCTGGGCGTCCCGGCCGGGCATGGACGCCCGCCGGGCACCACAATAGATAGATAGATAGATAGATAGATAGATAGATAGATAGATAGATAGATAGATAGATAGATAGATAGATAGATAGATAGATAGATAGATAGATAGATAGATAGATAGATAGATAGATAGATAGATAGATAGATAGATCGATCTGGTTGGAAATCACATGAAAACAAAAGATACATTGCCTATAATTGTATTCAAATCACGTCAGCTGAAGAATGTTGCTCTGATGGCTCTGAGCTCTGAATCAATGCCCATCTCCATTGTTTATTCAAGAATTAGATTGATGGACTCAAGAATTTAAACACTAAATAAGAATTAAGTCATCATGAGTACACGGCAGTGTTTTATTAAATGGGACAATGGCTTGTCAGGATGGCAAATGCCAATGTTTATTAATTTAACGATGCTGCACATCAGCCTGTGGCCATTTATTATTCATCTTTGCAATCCCCCCAACACATTCTTTAGCCTCCCACCTCTTCAGCTATCAATCCATCTTTTATGCTTAGGGTTGCGGGGCCAGAGCCTAACCTGGCCACATCAGTATTCACTTCTCCAATCAAATCAAGAAAGCTTTCAGTTATGGCAGGTAAGAATAATTTCAAGATAAGAAAAGAGAAAAAAAAAACACTCATTTTGAACCAAAGATGTTCAGATCAAAATCCATGAAACCTTATTCAATCAATCTTTATTCACGGCATACAGCTCCACTCAAAGTGACACAGTGGTAAATGTTGCTGTTTCAAAGAACCAAAATTTGAATCCTGTGCCCGGCTGATTCTCTCTGTGAAACTGACACAAAAGCAATAAAAGCAAAAGAGATATATTGATAAATTCTAGACCCATCAAGACTACTAGGCAAGCTGGTCTCATACACTAAAACTAAGACTTTCCAATTACTTTGAAAATGAAGAAATATGGAAAATCAAGGATGATCAGACAAGTTAAAAAAATGAAGAGATCAGACATGGTTGTTGTGGTTTGAATAGAGACAGGCTTCATTTCAGGTGGCCTAGCCTCAAGCGCATTATGAAGGATACAGGCCCAAAATGAGGGCCTGGCTTTTAAATTTCAAAAATATACTTTCAATGTCCCTAATACAACAAAATTCCCTTCAAGGGAGAGGATAAACTGTTGCACCTCTGACTTGAGAAGACAAAGCCAACAAATAATCTTAAATTAAGAATTTTTTAAATATACAAAAGAGACGAAAAGTGGGAAAGCAATAGGAAAAACGAGGCAAAAAATATTTAAATTACTGTTTTAAGTTAATAATAATCTTTAAGTGCTTTGTGCAATGTATATTGATCCTGCGTCCCCCCAGTGTTGTGAGATAGAATCTCCAGTTATTATTGTAAGTGAAAAGACCAGGGGCCTCATTTCTAAAGCCTGTGTATGCATAAAAAGAAGCTCAAAATGTACATAAGCAACTTCCTGTACAAACGTCAGGATTAATAAAACAAAAAAACAAAAACTTGGGAACGTGTATATATGTACGCATCATTTTGAAGAAACTTGGAAATGATTAAACTTTTGAACAAGTCAAACCAGCTAAATCAGAATCAGAATCACTTTATTGCTAGCATATGAAACACATCAGAATTGACTTTGGTTAGGTGCAAACATGAAATAAAAGTCATTGCCAACTCAAAACAGCACAATGACAACCCCCCATTAACCTAACACTTGCAACCACTACACAACTACACCAATTTCTTGAACAAAACATTTGCAGATTTCAGTAAGTGAATTCAATAATGAGAAAAAACTACAAAAATAGTTTCAAATAGTGCAATTTTAGCAAATATGAAGTATTTACGAATACACAAACAGCACAGTTACCATTATATGTTGCAAAACAATAATGAGTAACCCTATGTAAGTTTGTTTAGGATCTGAATACTTTGAGGAAAAAAGCTGCGGAGATAGTGTGTACTTCCTCTGTGATGGTAGTTTAATGAACAGATGGCTGCTGGGATAGGTGGAGTCAGCTGCAATCTTTCCTGCTCTCTTTTTCACTCTGGTGATGAACAGATCTTTTAATGTTTGGAGACAACAGCCAATAATTTTCTCAGCTGAACAAATCTCCCGGTGCAACCAAGAATTTAAAAGAGAGGAGGTAGAAGGAAACCAAAAGGTCATAGAGGTGGTCACAACACTTTCAATGATGGCTAAGTAAAACATTTAACAATATCTGCCTTGATATGCCAAGCTTCTTTAGCTGACGATGGAAGAACAATCTCTTTCTGGCTTTTTTGATGTTGGAGGTAATGTGCTTGTACCATTTTAATGTATTAGTGAAAACAGTCCCTAGGAATTTTAATGACTGAACCACAAACACAGCCTAGCCGTTAATTTGCAAAGGTGGGCACAACAGAGACTTGCCGATGGAAGTTAATCCTTATTTCCAATAGCACTGAGCTCCAAGTTGTTACAAGAGCACCATTCCGCAAGACAGCCCACCTCTCTTTGATACAAAGACCTGGAACACAATGCTATAATATTATAATATAGTTGTAAATTAATATATTATAATAATGGCTTGGTGATAAGAATTAAAGTAATTTATATCACTGAAATGTTATTATAATTGTGTGTTAGTGTGACAAACATATTACACCTCAATGTGATGAATATGATGCAGAGACTGTATCTGAGTTCTCTTTTGAGAGGTCAATGCTACAAATTTCCACTAAAGAATTTTTTGGTTTCTCATCAGTTTATATTGGAAACCTGTTGTCACATCTCAGAAAACTGGCTGATCCAAGCTTCACTCCATCATGCCCACCATGCTGGGAGCCACTTTACGTGCATGTGCTCCAATCTGAAAAACAAAAAAAATGTAACTGACCGTATATCAAATGTTGTAATTTGCTAAGCCAGTTATCTAAAGGGTGTGACATTTTTGTCATTCCTTTACAGATTCTTTTTTTCCTTTTTTCTTTCTGCCTTTTTTAGAATACATTTTGTTAATAAGTCCTTAAAATGTAAAGAAACCTTCTGGGCCAGGGGTTTTATGCCTCCTCGCTTCCTTATTAAGAGTCGTTTTGGTATTAAAGCCTTTACCTTTTTTGATGGCAGTCCAAAACATCTGCTTCTAGATTTTTGGGGTTAGGCTGGTTTTGATAGGTAGGCTTAATTGGAGCCAAGAGGCTTACATTTGGAGGCAAACTCTGCACATTCTAATTATTGAAATCTAGACAGATCATAACAGCAGGAAGCTATAATGATCACTTAAGACAATAGACTGTGTTAGAAGTAAGTCATCATCCAGGAGTAGCAGGTTTCTTTCAGTCTAGAATAATTATTTGCATATTTCATTACAATATGGTGATCAACAGTGTCAAAGCAGGGGTTAAATTTAGAAATAGAAGCAAAGAGGGGCAACCGCCATCAAAATCAATCAGGAGATGGTCCACAATTCAGGCAATAGCAGGTTCAGTAATGTAATCAAGTGCACACCTATTAGGTTATGAATATGGTGAAGAAGTTTAGACAAGGAAGGTAGATTTGAGATTAAACAAAAGTTGGAGACCATAGAATTCTCTAGGCTAGAAATGGTAAAATACTTTCAGAAGATGATCACAGAAAAAAATAGTGAACTATATATGAGATGGATTTAAGTCATGAAACTGACTTTTTCTAGTTGAGCATTGCAGGGGCATAAATATTGAATGTGTGTTCTTGCTTGCTTAGAGGCTGTTGCTACCAAGCTGTTCTGATGTCAGACAAGTGCCTTGAGCAGACAAGGCCACTTTTCACTCTATTGTGGGATATTAAATTACACAGGGATGTCCTACAGTTTTGTAAAAGGTTATTCAGAGCATGTTGTCCCTTATGAAATAGTAGTGGTAGTATTGTCATGTGTATGGAGTACAGTGAAAGTCTTACTCACATTGCCTTTAAAAATATTCACCCCTTCAAAGTTTTCACATTTTATTATTAGAAAACAGTCTCAGTGAATTTGATTTGGATTTTTCCCCACTGATCCACAGGAAAACACTTTTTAATATCAAAATGAAAACACATCTCTACAAATTAGTCTAAATTCATTACAAATATAAAACACAAAATAAATAGATTACATACTGTAAGTATTCACCCCTTGAATATGATACACCTAAATCATCAGTGGTGCAGCCAGATGCTTTTAGATGCCCCATAATTACTTTACTGGAGATCACCAATCTGTAGTCAAGGGATTTCAATTGACTACAGTATAGATGCACCTCATCTGGAAATTCCAACTTGTGGTCAGTCAGTATGATGGCCTAACCTACACAATGCAGGCAAAGGGAACACTTCAAACAAATCCTTGAAAGGCAGACTGAAAAGTACAAGTCAGGGGATGAAGACAAGAAAATATCAAAGCTGAAGAATATCCCTTGGTGTCCCGTGAAATCAATCATTAAGAAATGTAAAGAGTACGGCGCAGCTCTGAATCTACCTAGAGCATGCCATCCACAAAACAGAGTGATCATACAAGAAGACAACTAATGAGTGAGGCCAACAAAAGACTTCTGAGAACTCTAAAGGAGTTGCGCGCTACAGTGGATGAGATTGGATAGACTTTGCAGATAATAACAGTTTTGAATGAGTGGTTTACCAGTCACAGATTTATGGGAGAGTGGCAAAGAGAATGTGATCGTAAACAAATATGGAGAGTTTTACGAGAAGACACATAGGAGACCCTGACGTCAGCTGGAAGAAGGTTCTGTGGTTTGATGAGACCAAAATTCAGCTTATTGTCTTATTAGAGCCTAACACCTGTCATTATTTAAAACACACCATCCTTACTGTAAAGAATGGTGGCAGCATTGCACTGTGGGGAAGCTTCACTGTAGCAGGCCTTGGAAGGATTTGTGAGGATAAAATGAATGCAGCCAAATCCTGGAGGAAATCCTGATGATATGAATATAAAGCTAAAGTTAAACAAGAACAATGTTAATGTCCTGGAGTGACTATGTCAGAGTCCAGATCTCTGGATCTCAGTTTGTGGCTGGTCTTGAAAGACTGTTCACTCATGATCCCTGTGCAATTTGACAGAGCTTTGAGCAATTTTGCAAAAAGAATGGGAAGGAATTGAAGTGTCCAGATATGCAAAGCTTATAGAGAAAGACATGTGCACACAGACTCAAGGCTGTCATGGCTGCCAAAGGGACATTTACTAAATACTGACTTGAACAGCATCTTTTTAATAGTGGCTTTCTCTTATCCAGTCTCCCAGTTCTTTACATAAAGTTTCTTTACACAAAGAATGATAGACACAATAAAAATACCAAGTAGTTTGGTAGACAGTAGGACTTTAGGGACTTTCAAAACTCAACTTGATGTTTTTTTGGAAAAATTAAGTGGATAGGACTGGTGAGCTTTGTTGGGATGAATGGTCTGTTCTCACCTAGATTATTCTAATTTCTTAACAGGATTATTCTAATGTCTTCAGGAGGAAGGCAGGCTGTATTGTAGGCATGGAGCTGGACAGTTTGACATCTGTGGCAGAGCGACAGGTGCTCAGCAGGCTCCTGTCAATCTTGGAGAAACCACTGCATCCACTAAACAGATCTATCTATCTATCTATCTATCTATCTATCTATCTATCTATCTATCTATCTATCTATCTATCTATCTATCTATCTATCTATCTATCTATCTATCTATCTATCTATCTATCTATCTATCTATCTATCTATCTATCTAACAGATGTTGTCTGCAAAGTCTATCCAATCACATCAACTGTACCTTGTAACTTCTTTAGAACTCTCATAGATCTCTTGGTGGTCACCCTTAATACTTCTCTTCTTGCACAGTTACACCGTTTTTGTGGATGGGCTACTCTAGGCATATTTACAGCTGCTCTATACTCACCATTTCTTGATTTAAAGGGACTCCAAGAAGTATTCCCTTGCCTCCATCCCCTGAATTGTGTTTTTCAATCACCTTTCAATGGAGCTGCTTGGAGTGTTGTTTTGTCTTCATTGTGCAGGTTAGTCCACCATACTGACTCACCACAACTTGGACCTTCGACATAAGATGCATTTATTCTACAATCAGTTGCACCTATTTGATTTCACAGCTTTGTTCTGAAGCAAGACAATGACCCTAAGCATGAAGCCAAAGATAGTGTCAGCGTCAGATCTCAATCTAATTGAGAATTTATGGCTGTTCACTCATGACAGAGTGTTCTTTTGTCATTATTGTGTAGGCCAGGTCACAATATTGGCTCACTATAAGTTAGACCTTTCAGATAAGGTGCATTTATACGACAATCAATTGAAATCCCTTGACTACAGACAGGCGATCTCCATTGAACTTATTCTGGGACTTCTAAAACCAACTGACTGCACCAGTGATGATTTAGGTGTGTCACACTGAGTGAATACCTATGCAGTCAGTTATTTTGTATTTTATATTTGTAGTCAATTTAGACCACTTTGCAGAAATCTGTGTTCACTGTATTTTATTTGAAGTCTTTTTCTGTTGATCAGTGCCAGAAAAAGCCACATTAGATCCATTGTGATTCAAAAGATGGAAAGTTAAGGTCAGGGGTGAAGTTTCAGAGGTGCAGTGTGGTTTTGTGGAAGGAAAAATGATAAGAAACACACTGTTTATTATAAGAAATTTAATTGTACAAAGAATAGAAATGCAAAAGAACATATAAGGTGAGACACAAAAATAACCAAACTGGGCTTGGGGCTTTCCTGGAAAACCGTCTGGAAGTCAGTTGGACGTGAATCATAGAACTATATCACCTCCTACACGCCCTCTCAAACCACCGACCGGCTAGGTATATCCTGTGAATAGCCCAGTCAGTATTTGCACTTGTTAAAGTAGTAAATGACTTGCGGGTAAATGCAGACAGAGGTCGTTTATCTGTTCTCATCCTCTTAGATCTGAGTGCCGCATTCGATATCATTGATCACAATATTCTTAGAAATCACCTTAGTCAATGGGTGGGCTTCTCTGGTAGTGTCTTAAATTGGTTTGAATCCTACCTGGCAGGTAGAAAATTCTTTGTTAGTTGTGGTAATTACAACTCAAAGACACATGATATTTTATATGGTGTTCCACAAGGCTCTATCCTGAGTCTGCTGCTCTTTTCAATTTACATGCTTCCGTTAGGTCAGATTATCTCAGGGCACAATGTGAGCTACCACAGCTATGCTGAAGACACACAACTGTATTTATCAATAGCGCCTGACGACCCTGACTCTCTTGATTCACTGACACGTCTTACTTGTGTTTCTGAATGGATGAGTAGTACTTTTCTCAAACTAAATAAAGAGAAAACAGAAATTTTAGTGATTGGCAATAATGGATATAATGACGTTATTAGAAATAAACTTGATGCATTAGGATTAAAAGTCAAAACGGAGGTAAGGAATTTACGGATAACAATTGACTCTGACCTGAATTTTAAATCACATATTAATCAGATTACTAGGACAGCATTTTTCCACTTAAGAAATATAGCAAAAGTTAGACAGTAGTCAGTGTCCAATAAAATAACGAAAAAAGTTTTCATTCATAATTACTGCTTGTTGTCTTTATTTATTTGCTTGCTTGAAGAGGGTGAAACTTTGAGAAAAAGACCAGTTGCTTAAACTCCTCCGAATGCTTCACACTTGCCACCCACTAACACAATTTGTTGAAGCCTGAAATAAAAAAAAAAGAAATGTGTCAGATCAACCACTTGAAGCGACTTTACTACATTAGCAGCCTGATTTCAGGCATAATCTGTGATGAGAGAAGGGATATTTAGCAAAGCCATCTGCATGAGTTAGGCTTTTAAAACGTATCACAGTTTGGGAGGACATTAGATAAGCATCCAGTAGTATTATAGAAGAGCTGACCTGGGTTAGGAGACCTGGGTTCACTTCCCGGATCTTCCCTGCATGGAGTTTACATGTTCTCCCCATGTCTGCGTGGGTTTCCTCCGGGTACTCCAGTTTCATCCCACAGTCCGAAGACATGCAGGTTAGGTGCATTGGTGATTCTAAATTGTCCCTAGTGTGTGCTTGGTGTGTGTGCACGCCTTGCAGTGGGCTGGTGCCCTGCCCAGGGTTTGTTTCCTGCCTTGCGCCCTGTGTTGGCTGGGATTGGCTCCAGCAGAATCCCGTGACCCTGTAGTTAGGATATAGCAGGTTGGATAATGGATGGGATGGATGTTTCTTTGCCTAAGAAAAAAAAGAAAACAGAGTACAAAAATGTTCCCCTCTGACAGGTGTCTGATTTCCCCCAGACATGACGCTAATCTTGGTTTCATCAGACCAGGAATTTTGTTTCTCACAGTCTGAGAATCGATTAGGTGACTTTTTTTAAAAAAGTGGGCTTCCGTATGTCTTTCATTGAGGTGAGGCTTCAGTGTTGCAACTCTATCATAAAACCCACATTGGTTGAGTGCTGCAGTGATGGCTGTCCTTCTAGAAGCTTCTTTCATTTCCACACAGGTTTCAGCCAGAGCGACCACCATTTTCTGAGTCGTGGTTGTTTGAGACTTTTTCCATTTAATAATTATGGAGACCACTATGCTCTTGGGAACTTTCAATGCTGCAGAATTTTTTTTTTTTACAGTTGTCCTCAGTTCTATCCCTGTCTCTAAGTTCTTCAGGCAATTCCTTACACCTCATGGCTTTTACTCTGATACTTATTGGCAAGTGTGGGACCTTGCATAGACAGTTGTGTGCCTTTCCTGATCATGTGCATTCAATTGAATTCATGACAGGTGAAGTCCAAACAAAGGTGTAGAAACAGCTCAGTGATCATCAATGGAATGGGATGCACCTGAGTCATATTTAAAATGCAAAGGGTCTGAATACTTGTGTCAATGTAATACTTCAGATTTTTATTTTTAATAAATTTACAAGTTTCTAAAATTATTTTTGGATTTGTCATTCTGGGGTACTGAGTGCTACTTTGTGTTTGGTAAAACAAATAATTTACACAGTAAAATGTGAAAACACTAAAAGGGTCTGAATATTTTCTGAATCCACTGTATCTGCACAATATAGAAATTCAGGTTTATCGTCACAGATTTCAAAGTTCTAACCTGAACAATATGCCACCAGGTTCCAACTCTCAGGTGTCATTTTAGCTTTGTGTTTAAATGAATGGCGAAAAGGTGGAGTTGGGGTGACCTGGCTTACTGCCACACAGCCTGAGGTAAGATTTTAACAAAGTAAAATGTCTCATTAAATGGACAGAGCATAAAGTGGTAGCACAGCTGAAGTTCATTTTTCCTCAAATACCTAATTAAAAGGGAAAATTACAGAATTGGTTTGGGGTGCACTGAAAGTCTGCTTCAGAGCAGGAGTTTGAACTTGTTGTAAAAAGTTTACTAGCTGAGCCAAAACCTAAAAGATGAGCTGACTTGGCGAAGCATGACACTCACAGTTGGCATCTGAGCCAAGAACTGAACTGACAGCCATCTGCCTTAAAACCTATTAGCCAATGTGCCCACATGGCGTCCTCTAATCTACCATCTAGTGCTAGCTTGACAGAAGTGATTATTCTTTTTCTCTTTTCCTCCATCACTACTATATCATCTATAAACTTAACTTATTATTTGAGTTTAACTAAATATAACCACCACTTTAAATGAACTAGCCATACATTTTCAGTTCTCACATCATCCAATTAAAAATGCTTTTGAAGTTCTGGGCCCTCATGCCCTCAAAAAGGTTTAATCAGGTTTTACAGTGAAATGTTTTATTAAATTATGTTTGAAAAGAAATCAGCATGAAAGGTTTATGGAAAGTCATTTGGACCAAGCAATCAGTGCTTAAATTTTCTGATGGAAAGGAGAAATTTCTCAGCAGCACGAAAAAAAACCTATTACTGTACTGAATTAGTCCATTGGTGACTGAAAAAGGATGGGGATGGAGAAACTGGAACAAGATGGAACCCCTAACTGAAAGTCCAAACCAAAAGTGGCAAATCACCTACGCAGCACTCAATTGTGTATTGTATCACGTGTTTTTATTTAAAACCTTTGTAAAGTGTATATCACAATGGGAAAAGGAATAATCTGAGTAATGAAGAAAGTTGGCCTGTGAATGAAAATATTGCCACACTAGAGCGCCTGAGTAGAGTTAGGAGGTGGCAAGAACAAATGTAGAAATCGTTTTCAAATGATTGGTAGACACAGCTCACTGCATTGTCATTCTTTCTATAAATACTTGTGCTCTTTGTTGCTGAAAAAACTGAAATGTTGAGTTAGTAGCACATTAATGGAAGTTTAACAGCTAAAAATTTGTACACAATATAATTAGAGGAAATGTCTATCAAGCTATGTAGCTATATCTTATAAGGCACTCTTCCCACTCAAAACAATTATAAAGCTGTTTACAAGAAAATACAATCTTGAATTAGCAGCAACTTAGAATATCTGTTGATCAGTGTCAATAAAGCCAAATTCAGTCCACTGTGCTGTATAGCAATACATTGTGAACACTTGCAATGGGGTGAATACAAACGTGAGATTTAACACATAACAATCTCTAGAAATTTGAGGCTGCATACGGTGGGTGAATGCGTCTCCACAGGTGTAGTTTAAGTGGTGCCTTTTCTACTCAAACATCTAAAACAAGTTTACAAAAAAATTAGCACTAACACACTTTATAATTTGACTGGATGTGATGGTGTTTTTGGTAAAAATGACAATCTGATCCGTGGCCCTGAAGGTAAGTACTCTACATATATAACTTCTCTTGATTTAAATGTTTTTCCCTAATTTACGTTTTAATTGTGATTGCTAACACTGCCCAGAGTTGGCATTTAAATTGCCTATAAAAAATGTTTACATCTTATTTTTGTACAACACTGAATCACATTGGCTTGAATTTGGCTTTATTGACACTAATCAACAGATATTGTAAGTTGCTGCTCTGTGGCTAAGGATCTATGCTGGTATCTGTAAGCATAAGTTTAATATGTCACGGTGCTCTGTGCAAATCTATCTTATAAAAAACTTGATTTTGTTACTCACATGTGGTACAGCAGACCCATAGCCAGATTAAGCACTGCCAAGCAAACAATATGACAAAAAGACAGACTAGGGACAAATGGACACCATGCTCAGTCAGACTGTGGGAAGCTATAAGCATGTTCTATGTTTATCTGTTAAGTCAGCACAAAGTTGGAGTGAATGGTTGCCTTGTTTGGAATTTCATGCTCATCTGAAGGGGGCCCTGGACATGGAGAAAAAGTATAAAGCCTTGGAACATTTCCTGGCACACCTTTGAAGCCAACGAATAGATGGAAGACATCACCAACTGTTCCTGAGAATGCTTTCTGCATCTGCAATGATGACACCGACAGACTCCACTCCTCGGGCACCCACTCTAGGACCGGGTCTTGTCATTGGCTTCATTCATCTTTGTAGTATCTGCAATATAAGCCGACATTAAACAAAGTTATTTCTCCTATGTGATTTGTTTTGTTTTTTTTTAATTTTATTTATTAATTTTATTGTAATCATTCCATACAAAAAGATCAATTTATAACAAAAAAAAAAATTGAAGACAAATCAAACCCCACCCTTGAGAAGGAGAGCTTAGCCAAAGGAGAATTGCTTAGGGCTTTTTAATAAGGCAACAATAAACAAAAGAAAGGAAGAAATATATATAGGTAAATAAAAAATGGAGAAGGAAAATAAATGCTGTAATAGTTATTTCTCTCATTCTAAAATAATATTGATTAGATCCTGCCAGGTTTTGAAAAAAATCTGTACAGATCCTCTAACTGAGAATTTGATTTTTTCCAATTTCAAATAATATAAAACATCGGTTTCCCACTGCCTCACAGTTGGGAGACCTGGGGACCTGGGTTCGCTTTCCGTGTCCTCCCTGTGTGGAGTTTGCATGTTCTCCCCGTGTCTGCGTGGGTTTCCTCCAGGCGCTCTGGCTTCCTCCCACAGTCCAAAGACATGCTGGTTAGGTGGATTGGCGATTCTAAATTGGCGCTTGGTGTGTGGGTGTGTTTGTGTGTGTCCTGCGGTGGGTTGGCACCCTTCCTGGGATTGGTTCCTGCCTTGTGCCCTGGATTGGCTCCAGCAGGCCCCCGTGACCCTGTGTTCAGATTCAGCGGGTTAGAAAATGGATGGATGGATGGGGTTAGGATTCTTCCAATTTAACAAAATAAGTCTGCGTGCTAAAAGTGTAGTGAATGCAATCACCGTTTGCTTGTCCTTCTCCACTTCAAGTCCGTCTGGAAGAACACTGAACACAGCTGTTAATGGGTTAGGAGGGATTGTGACCCCAAGGCTGTCTGAAAGGCACTTCAAAATTTTGGTCCAAAATGATGTTAATTTGGTGCAGGCCCAAAACATGTCCTCCTACACGATTTCTTACCACCATATCACTAGGGAAGGGTTATCGTCTTTTATGTTATATTTATATAGATTCGGGTTAAGTAACATGCTGCAATCACAAATAAAACTAATTTCCAGGGAGCGAGTGCTCCCTAGTAGATCCAGTATCTGGAAAGTTCAAATCCTGTTATTGCCAGAAGTGATCCTCCTCTATTAGGATCTTGAATAAGACCCTTAATCTTAAAATAATTCCAGTGGTGCTGCACAATGCCTAACCCAGCTCTATGACCCCTAAAGGTCATGCGAAAAAACAATTTCCCCTCAGGAATTAACAAGGTATATCCAAAAGAATTAATGTAGCTGTTTTGATACTGATCAACAGAAAGTAACCCTTTAATGTCAGAGTGAAAACAGATCTCTGCAAAGTATTCCAAATTAATTACAAATATAAACACAAAATAATTGATTGCATAAGCATTCACCTCTTTAACATGACACACCAAATCATCAGCCAATTGGTTTTAGAAGTCACAGAATTAGTTCAATGGAAGTCACCTGTCTGGAGTTCCGATTGATTGTAGTCAAAAGGCACTTAATTTGGAAGGTCCATTTTGTGGTGGGTCAGTATTGTGGTCTAACAAATACAATGAAGGCTAAAGAACACTCCAAGCAACTCCATGAAAGGGTGATTGAAACACACAAGTTAGGGGGATTGAGACAAGAAAACTTCCAACTCACTGAATATCCCTGGGAGTTCAGTTAAATCAATCGTAAAGAAGTGGAAAGAGTATGGCAGAGCTGTAAATCTGCCTACAACAGGCTGAGTATACTTTATATGGGAAGCACACTTGTATATTCTTTTGCATTTCTATTTCTCATTCAGTAACATTTCTTATTATAAACATTTCATTTTTTGCAACTTTTCCTTTCTCAAAGCCACACCGCACCTGTGAAACTTCACTACTAATCTTCACTTTCTATTTGTTGAATCACAGCTGATTTTAATTTGGCTTTTTTTGGGAATGATCAGCAGAAAATGACCCTTCGATATCGAAATGAATACAGATCTCTGCAAAGTTGTGTAAACTGATTGCAAATATAAAGCACAAAATAATTGATCCTATAAGTAATTCACTCCCTTTAATATTACACACATAAAGCCTCGCTGCTGCAAAAAACTGGTTTTAGAAGTCCCAGAATTAGTTCATTGGGGATCATCTGTGTGATGTCAAGGGGTTCAGTTGATTGTTGTATAAATACACCTTATCTAGAAAGATCCATTTGTGGTGAGCCAGTGTCATGGCCTAACCTATTTAATGAAGACAAAAGAACACTCCAAGCAACTCCACAGAAAGGTGTTTGACAAAGTCAGGGGATGGAGACAAGAAAATATCCAAGTCAATGAAAAATCCCTTGGAGTTCAGTTAAATCAATTATTAAGATATGGAAAGAGTACGGAGCAGCTGTAAATCTGTCTAGAGAAGGTCATCCACAAAAACTGAGTGACTGTGCAAGAAGATGAATGAAGGAGTCCACCAAGAGAACTGTGATATCTCTGAAGCAGTTACAAGCTACAATTCATTACACCGGTTAGGCTGTGTTTACTGTGTATTCACCAGTTCTTGCTTTATGGAAGAGGGGTAAAGCGACATCTATGTTAGAGTAAGTCATATGGGGTATTGTCTGCTCAGTTGGAAAAGTATTCTATGGTCTGATGATGCCAAAAGTGAGCTTATTGGGCACCACAGTTACAGTTAGCCAAACACTATAACAAAAACACACCATCTTCACCATGAAGTATGACGGTGGAAGCCTCATGTTTTGGGGATGCTTCTCTACAACAGACAATGAAAGACTCATGAGGGTAAAATGAATGCCGCAAAATACAGGAAAGTCCCAGAGGAAAACCTGTTGCAGTTTGCAAGAAACCTTGGGAGAAAATTTGTTTTTCAGCAAGACAACAAGCGGAAGCACAAAGCCAAAGCTACACAGAAATGACTTAAAAACAAAAATGTTAATGACCTGGAGTGGCTGAGTCAGAGCACAGATCTCAGTCCAATTCAGAATTTGTGACTAGGCTTGAAAAAATTCTGTTCGCTCACAAACTCCAACTAACTTGAGCAGCAAGAACACCTTTGAAAAGAAGAGTGGGGGAAAACTGTAGTGCCCAGATGTGCAAAGCTGATAGAGAAAAAGAGACCTGAGCATACAGGTCTGCTGTCTCGTGCTCCCAAAAGTCCATTTACTAAATACTGGCTGTTTTGTCTTGGTAGACTAATGTATTGCTCTACTTTCCCCTATTGTATTATTAATATGTAGCCTTTATCAGAATACCTCTAATCATTCAGCTTTCTTCAGAACAGGCTGCACTACCTGATTCAATATGGCTGCCAAGTTGTGCTCTCCATTGTGTTGTCTTCTTCAGTTCATGGTGTGATGGTCTTCATCAGTTTGGAAGCAGATTTATAGATTCTCTGTCCAACCCCTAGAGCCAATAGGACATCATGGTATTTAAAAGCTTCTGATAGAAGCCAATTCAAACAGTCATACTTCAGACCAATGGGGCAAAGACAATCTTAACACCTGCCATCCCCCAAAACCATATGTTAAGGTGCAGCGTGGCTTCCTTCCTTTAGCAGAGAAACACTCACCAAACTGGTTTAAATCCCCCCCCATCTCTGTCATAAAATTCAAAGAGACCCATTCCTAAAGGGGGGGAGGGGGGGGTAAACATTCACTAATGTAACACTAAATTACATTGCTTTGCCTAAATTACAAATAAAGACATACAAAATAATTATCAAGTTATATGCAAAATCTTACATCACAACACTGGCTTAAGTGGTGTGAGTACCTGTATGATAAATTATTTTATCTTTTATATTTGTAATTCATTTATATCAATTTGCAGAGATCTCTTTTCACTTTGAATTTAAAGAATCCATTTCTGTTAGTCAAAGTCAAAAAATCCAAATTAAATTAATTGATATTCAATGTTATATAATAAAATCAAAAAACTTCCTTCCTCATCTTCTTCTTCTTCCTCTTTATCTTATATGGGGTCGATGTGCTTGATCAGCCTTCTCTAAACAGCTTAGTCCTGCACCTTCTGCTCAGTCAGACCCTTTTTCTTCAGATCTTCTTATACTTTATCCATCCACCTCCACTTTGGCCTCCCACATGTTCTCTCCCCCTTTACTTCCATTACCATTACTTACCCACATATTCATTGTCTGCCCTCATCACATGTCCATATCACTTAAACCTACTTTTGTTTTTTGCAACTCCACACACCCATCTCAACATTTTCATTTCTGCCACATCTAACTTCTTCTCCTGCACTCCCTTTACTGCCCATGTCTCAGCTCCATACATCATTGTTGGTCTTACCACTGTCCTAAAAATTTACCTCAATTCTTTGATCATACAATACTCCATCCATCCATTTTCCAACCCGCTGAATCCTAACTACAGGGTCACGGGGGTCTGCTGGAGCCAATCCCAGCCAACACAGGGCACAAGGCAGGAACCAATCCTGGGCAGGGTGCCAACCCACCGCAGGACACACACAAACACACCCACACACCAAGCACACACTAGGGCCAATTTAGAATCGCCAGTCCACCTAACCTGCATGTCTTTGGACTGCGGGAGGAAACCGGAGCGCCCGGAGGAAACCCACGCAGACACGGGGAGAACATGCAAACTCCACGCAGGGAGGACCCGGGAAGCGAACCCGGGTCCCCAGGTCTCCCAACTGCGAGGCAGCAGCGCTACCCACTGCGCCACCGTGCCACCCTCATACAATACTCCTGATACCTTATTCCAGTTGTTCCATCCACATTGTACTCTATGGGTTATCTCTGCATCTTGTTTCCCATGTTGGGCTACCGCTGATCCCAGATATTCAAATGTATCCACTCTTTTCAATAGCTCTCAGTGCAAGTTAACATTTGAATTCTGATAATCTTTAAACCTCATATATTCTGTCTTCTCCCTATGTATCTTTAATCTTCTGTCTTCCAAAACCCTTCTTAATTTTTCTAACTTCCTCTGCTCTTCTTCTTTTCTGGTTATACACTGCACAATGTCATCAGCAAAAAGCCTGACTCAAAACTTCCGTAACCAGATTAAAGAAGTAAGAACATAAAGAACATTCTTGTGAAAACTTCTAAAACTGTACATAAAGTGACAATCTGATCTGGTGATCCTGAGCTACTATCTTAATTTTCCTTGATTGAAATACAGTAGATAGATAGATAGATAGATAGATAGATAGATAGATAGATAGATAGATAGATAGATAGATAGATAGATAGATAGATAGATAGATAGATAGATAGATAGATAGATAGATAGATAGATAGATAGATAGATAGATAGATAGACTCTAGTCTGGTCTGAACACACACTGGAATGAATAGAAACAAAGAAAATTCAAAAGAAACTAAAGTTCTGACTCATAGTCATAGTGAAGTATTATGCAGACATATTGCTGTTGGTATAAACAAGCCCCTGTAGTATTTCTTGACACAATTCTGCTGAATAATCTGTTAGCTGAAAATATTCAGTGTTAGTGTGTCACAGAGAGGATGTGCAGCCTTGTTCATAAAGGCACTCAGTTTTGTTTTAATTCTCTCCTTTGCTACAACTTTTGGGGGTTGAGTGTGTGTTCCATAACTAAGCCTGTCCTTTTATTTTTAATTTTTTTTAAATTTTGATCTTTTATTGAATTTATTAAAAGCATATAAAATTCCATACAATCAAATCAAACTTAAAAAAACTAAATTCAAATCAACCCCCACCCATGAGAAAGAGAGGAAGGCCGACAGCCCGAATAAAACTGTTCAGAGTAGTAAAAAGAGAGAGGAGTCTTTCCCCCAATATAAATGCTTATTCTAAAATTTTTTTGGTTATGTCCTGCCAGGTTTTAAAAAAGTTTTGTACAGATCCTTTAAGTGAGAACTTGATTTTTTCCAATTTCAAATGGTATATAATATCAGTTACCCACTGACTTAAAAGAGGTGGGTCAGGATTCTTACAGTTGAGCAAGACAACCCTACATTCTAGTAGTGAAGTAAAGGCAATCACAGTTTGTTTGTCCTTCTCCACTTTAAGGCCATCTGAGAGTCCACCAAACACAGCTGTTAGTGGATTAGGAGGGATTGTGACACCAAGGCGGTCTGAAAGGCATTTAAAGACTTTGGTCATGTTAATTTGGTGCAGGCCCAAAACATGTGGTTGGATCTTGCCCTGGAAACATTTCGGACAATTTTAAATGAGACAGATGTGCTCAATAAAAAAAATTTAAGTGAGTAATTGAATGCTTTGCACATATGGAGCTAAAGTGAATTATGTGCATGGCTGCCTTCCATTTCTTTTCTGAAATTTTGAGTAAGAGATCCTTTTCCCACTGTACTCTGGGATCTTGAAAAGGAAGGGACTTTAAAATGTTTTTAGATATTATAGAAATGCTATCTGAGTGCCCAATACTGATCAATATCTCTTCTGGAATAGAAATAGGTGAGAGGTGAGGAAAATTGGTCAGATTTCATTTAGCAAAGTTTCTAATTTGGAGATAGTGGAAAAATTGTGTTGATGGGAGACTAAACTTAGACTTCATAGGACCTGCTCTTTTAATTAGCTTGTTGATTTGGTGGGCCTCTCTTGAAGTGATGTTACCAGCCCAGCACACCACAGTGTAGGATATCGCACTGGCCATCACAGAGTTATAGGAAATGTGAAGGATGTTACTTCCCACTTTAAAAGAATGCATTCCCCTAAGAAAAAAGAGCCTGCTTTGCCCTTTCTTATATAGTTCCTCCGTGTCCAAGACCAGTCCAGCCTGCCATTAATATGGACCCCCCAAGTACTTGAAAGAGTAGACCACTTCTACATCTACTCCATGGATAGTGACCAGACATAGACACTGTTTGGTGTGACAAAAGTCAATAACCAGTTCCTTGGTTTTGCTGATGTTAAGATGCAGACAGTTCTCTTTACCCCAAGAAACAAACTTCTCCATCCACCTCTTGTGCTCTATCTCATCCCCCTTATCAATACACCCCATAAGTGCAGCCTCATCTAAGAATTTCTGCCTATGACATGACCTGGTGTTACCTTTATAGTCAGAGGTGTACACAGTAAAGAGAAAAGGAGACCAGACTGTTCCTTCTGGTGCTCCAGTGTTGCTCACATCCGTATCACAGACACAGTCCTCGAGTCTCTTTGATTGTGGTCTACCCAAAATATAGTCCATAATGCAGGATACCATGGACTCTTTCACCTGCATTTTTCCCTAATTACATTTTTATCATACTATATAGCTGTGTAATGCCTTACCCAGGGCAGGCATTTAGTCTCAAATAGGTGATGACAGGGAATTATTGTAGTCTGTCAGAGAGCTGCAAAAAATGCCCATTGCTTAATATCTCAACGTTCACAGCAATATGCAAGTTACATGCAGCTAGAGATCAATAAATAGGTGTTGCAGAGTTAAATGAGGGGACAAAGCTCAAACATGGGTAAAATGTGTTGACCATGGCCTTGAGTGAGTCAGGGATACTAAAGGATTGACACATTAAGCATTAGGGTTAGGAGGACCCCCTTTATACATTTAGCGAGCTCATATAAAATAGTCATTAGGAATGTGAACCAACCGACCAGCAAATGTGTATTATGTAACACCTTTCTGTGCAGGTTTGCTATTTTTAACAGGCTCCTGCCCACTTATTCAAAAATGCTGACCTCACTTTTAGATTCTTTTTAGCAGAGCAGAATAAGCAAGAGTCCATTTAATCCAACTAAAGTGTTATGCATCACCGCATTACTGATCGGTGTCTTCATTTTGAGTATTGCTGCATCAATACCAACACAATGCTCTTTAAAAACTGCCAAATACAAAATCAAATTACAAGGTTAAAAATCAGTCTGTCTCTCCATGTACTGTTTGAATCTACCTCATTCAATTCACTGAGGAATCTGAGTCCACCCCAGGAGCACAGCAGGATCCAAACACAAGTGGAAATCTAGTCCATCACAAGACCCAAACAGGCCATCTTAGGCCTACCCCAAAGCCCAATATGAACATCATTGCAGGGGATGGGAAAAGCAGTATGGAGAACCACTATAGGGTGACACCTCTGTAAGAATGTGCAAACTTAATAAAGAATGGTGAAGTGAACACTTTTTTGATGTCATGTTTCCAAAAATCCATGTTGATCTCTGTGCAAATTTTGTGCAGTACCAAAGTACTGAACTTGGAAATCTCTAGACTGCAGATTCAGTTTTCAGCAAAAGCTAGACATTGTTCTAAAAGAACAGAATTTTAAATATAGGATCAGGAGAAGAAAAATAAAAATCAAAGGTGAAATTCAGAAACTTGGTAGGCTACCATTAAGAGTTCAGTAAATAAAGAGCTTGCCAAAACATAAACGAATCCAAACATGGATACAAACCCAGCGCTTAATGATGAAGAAGAAGATATTGCATTTAAATTGTGCAAGAAGCACTGTACATAGAGAGGGGGAGCCATTTCAACCATCACCAATGTGTACCATCCACCTACATGATTCAACGGCAGCCGTTTTCATGCCAGTATGCTCAACACACATTCATTATTAGGTAATGAAAAGGTAAGAGAGATAATTAGCCAATTAGGAAAGTGGGATGATTAGGAGTCCAGAATGACCAGGTCATGATGGGCAATTTAGAAAGGACATCACAAAACACCCTGCTCTTCACAAAAGATGCCCAGGGATCTTTAATGACCGCAGAAAGTCAGCACTTCAGTTTTACATCATTTTTGCAGTACCGTGTCCCTGTTGCTGCACTGAGGAATTGGGACCCACACTTGGACCACAGGGTAAGCCTTCCCTACTGGCTTCACCAACACCTCTTCCAGAAGTAACCAGAAGTTTTTACTAGATGGTCTGTCATCCAAGTACAGGCTGGGCCTGAACATGCTTATCTTCAGGTGGATGACCTCTTCTGAAGGGCATGTAGTATGGCTGATGACCATGATGATGTTGACCAATGATGACTCTTATAGGGCTGTGCCATGACAATATAAACTGCACACTTCCAGAGCATTCTGGGGCAGAAACCATGGCAACCACCAACACGAATGTTCCACAATGACAACGCCCATCAACATTCAACATCAGGGTTTTAGAAGGTTTTTCAGGAAGTGAAATAGTGCAAAATTAACCTAAAAAATAAAGTCTTTGCCTTCTAGAAAACTGCAAAATACCCCAAAGTGCAAAGAATTCACACAATACTCATAATCTTAACAGACATATAACAAATCCCATCTTGTGAGCCTGCTGCAGACTGTGTCTTTATGAAAGCAGTGCACCACTATACATGTAACTCATTTTTTTCTGGTGTCCATCTAACCTACAGTTTTTTAAAAAAAAAAAGTGTTTTAAATATTATATAAAAAATTGTCAGACATGCCCAATTGTCATTTCCTTTGGCCTTAATCTAGAAGTCTTAACTCTTCAGCCCCAGATGAGATGTAAGGAATGTCACCACTAGAAGTCAGTGTTCATCTGTGGAACCCGCGTCTATGTGTTCACCTCAATGCACCAGAAACAACTGTTCAGCGACCTGCAATGAGCCTGCAATGAGCCACATGGTCCTATTTTCTTCTTTTTGTACTTTCTTGCCACTGCTTTATTTCAGTCATTACACAGGGCATACCCTTGTGGTACCACAAACCTTTTCTTGTGTTCTTGTCTCTTATGACAAAGTATTCAACAAGTTCTCATTTAAATTGTATGTTTTTCCCTAAATATTTATAAAGTTTTTATTACATTATAAAATTGTTTTCCAAGATCCTGTAACTCCCACCTTTCCATTTATTTTGATATTATTTAATTCATCAGGGTGCGTCACTGAATTCTTTATAAATGTAAGTCTAGGCTATACAACGTCTGTGTAATCTATTGTTTAGTAATGGATTATAATTCTAAACATGATGTTCGTTATTTTGCGATGCAGTTTCTAATTAACTGTCAGAATCACATTGTTGAGGGAATGATGGATTATGCATCTGAGTATATTAATAAAATGCATTCAAGCTGGCTCATGTACAATAGGAGGGAGAGAGAAAGATACACAGCTTGCAAGGAAATAGCAGAAAATGTGCATCCTGGGAGACAAAAACCAAGGAGGAAGACTGCAGTGACACAATGAGTGCTGGCATCACCGCTCACAACACTTCAAACCAGGCTGTTCTTCACTTTTACAACTGATTTATTTTATTTCTAGGAACATTCTGCTCTACCCAACCTTTTCTATTAAATTTCAGAAAGATGCAGCACCTGTTCCTCATACTATTGTATTGGGTTTACAAGACAGACCTGTACATATCATGGAATTGGTTTTGTTGAAAATGTAGGGAGGTGCCAGCAATACGGGTCACTTCATGGGAGGGAATGACCCTACAAGGCGATAACATGAATTGATTTATAACCTTTAGCAGTGGTGAAATATGTGCCTGTTCTATGAGTTTAGATGGGGTGAAGTGGTGGCTCTGAGGCTAAGGATCTGCGCTGGTATCCAGAAGGTTGCCGGTTCGAATCCCCGTCACTGCCAAAAGAGATCCTACTCTGCTGGGCCCTTGAGCAAGACCCTTAACCTGTAATTGCTCCAGGGGCACTGTACAATGGCTGACCCTGCGCTCTGACCCCAAGGGGTATGCGAAAACTAACAAATTTCTAATACGAGAAATCGTATAAGACGAAATAAAGAACAAAAAAAAAAAAAAAATGTGTTGGCACGAAGAGGGCAAAAGAGCTTATAAAGAATTACCTAAAAATGAGTACTCTCGAGTAGGTGTGAGCAAATATTTTTGGCGACTGGTCAAATTGTCAATAAAATGTACAGTAGGTGTGAGTATGAACCAAAGCAATCAAGCATATGTGTTAAAAATTAGTTGCTCCAAAAATGGTTTAATAATACAATTTTGTATATAAGAGCTATTAAGAGCAATGTCCAAACACCAATACCAGAGTGATTCTATAGTAAAATAGTTTTGCTATGACATTTGCTATGACGTTGTTCAATGAACATGAAATAATTTGTGGCTTGTAGCAGTTACGGCTTTTGTCCACCTCTTGAACCCTCAGGTACCACTCCAAACACCAGGTAAAAATACAATTCTTCTTTATTGTACATCCACGTGCACAAAGCACCCTCCACTCCACACTACTCATATACACAATACTACTCTCAATACAATAATCACAATTCTCTCTCCTCCTCACCCAGACACTTAGCCACCCTACCTCCCAGCTCAGCTCAATGTCTGGGCTTTCCCAGAGTCCTTTTATATCCCCTGACCCGGAAGTGGTTCCTGTCCAAAACCCACAAGTCCTTATTGCTTCCGGGCCAGGGTAAACAGTCCTTTTCTTCAACCAGGGAGCACGTCGTTTCTTCCTGTCATGTGACCATGACGTACTCCCGGGTTATAGGGCACATAAGAGTCCACAAGCCCCCCTACAGCGACTTCTGGTGGCCCCCAAGGTATCCAGCAGGGCTGTGTGTAAAAACTACATAGTCCATGAGGCCCTGCTGGAACTCGAGGCACGTCCATGCTGTTGGGAGAGCTCCTCCTGGCGGCCTGGGGGTGAGGGCCGGAATAGTAAGCCGGCAATCCACCACAGGCTACATAGACTGCGATGGCTGGACATCACAACAATGAATTAATTCCAAAGATTTGTATCTGTCAGTATACCTCTATACATAGTTTTAATAAATTTTATTTCTGAAAAGACCAGTTCACAAATGTATGTGCTACTAATTAATGATGCCATACACACAGCATGCTTGCAAAGCCTTTTAAACACATTCTGATTCATATGTAAGTTTGTAGAAATCAAACTTTGTTCAGATTATTTTTACATTCACTATTGCACTGGAGTTCAGTTACTTCAGCTGCAAGACTTCTGGAAAATTGTCCACATTAACAACAAAAAGGCGGGGATGAAAACAAAATCTGTCGCACTGCCCCAAAATCCTGAAAGTGAGATTCAATGTCATGACAATCTGTGGTGCATACCTGGTAAAGTCCATGTTTCTGTCTGTCTCAGTACTCAGATGTGTCAGTTGGTGCTACTGCTCTATTGCCAAGTTGTTTGCCTACCTATTGAAAAGTTATCTCTGATAAAGTGTGACAGTGCGGGTCCTGCTCCAAGCTCCCTCTTCTTGGTTTGGATGAGCTGTGCAATGGGGACACATCACACATGGAGCAAGGGGATGGTGTAAACTGTGCAAGTGCTTTTATTAAAAACAATTGAAACTAAAAATTGTCCAAATAAAGTACAGTGCTCAAAGTTAATAAATACTGTAATCCATAAAAGCAGGTGCAATAAGTGGAGGTTAAAAATCCAAAAACAAATCCTTTAATACGAGGTTAAAATCAACAAACTGGAAGTTGTCCTTTTAAAAAACCTGGTGCCTTCTCCTTTTAGCTGGTTGCTCCCCTGCTTATCCCATGCAGACCTTGCAGCAGGGAAGTCGACCTATCAGCAGGTGCAGCTGACCTTCCTCTGATCCAGTTGAACTTCCGTCTCCTGGCTACATACAGCTACCTCACCAGACCGAGAATCTGGTTCCCCAATGGCCAGGGCGCTCACACTGAGGCTCACCCTCCCAATCCCCCCCGACTCCCGCTGCCTTCTCGCCCTTGCATGGCAAGCCGTCCATACTACTGGTCACTCCAGCTCCTTGGAACCACTCAGCTGGAGCGACCACTTCCTACTGCCCAAGCCAAACACTCCTTTTTGGGGCTATCCTCCCAGCTGCCTGCCTTCTATCCAGCGAGCCTGCTCTCGCTTGCTCACTCCCACACTGGGATTTATGGCTTCCTGACTTCTTCTTTCCTTAACATCCGTCTGTTTCTTTCTCTCTTTTCTTTATTTTCTTTTTCTTCCCTCCGCACTCATGCGTCTCCTTTTTATAATGGGGACGTGGAAGAGGTGTGCCGATGAGCATTTCCTGGCATCAATTATGGGTACTTGAGTGCGGAAACGCCAATGCCCGCATCTCGCCCGGGAACCTCTCCTGCCACACTACCACGTCATCTCCCTAAGCCGCAAGTGCAGCAATTTATTTAAAAACTGGCCATCTGTTTCGAGCCGCAGACCCGCTATACCACATAAAGGAGCATGTAGAAGGGTTCTTTCATCAGATTGGTCAGACCAGCACTGACTCAGCTGTGGAATTGCCAATAGGGGAGAGGTGCTTGTTGGCTGAGGTCTGCAGGACTCCAAGAATCCACAGACAGTATGTGATATAATCTATTATTATTGTACTATTGTACTGTATTACTCAGTACAGATAATGATATGGCAATGGCAATCTACTATAGATGTATGAAGAGGATTACTTGTGTTCTGTTTTGTGTATTGAATTTATTTACCCCATTCTTTCACACCCACTGCATACCCAATGTACCTGGAAGGGAGTCTCTCTCTGAATTGGCTTTCCCAAGATTTCTTCCAATTTTTTCCTTACAATGTTTTTTTTGGGATTATTTTCTCATCTTCCTAGGGAGTCAAAGCTGTTGCCGGTCAAAAAACAGGACCTGTTAAGGCCCATTGCAGCAGTCCTTGTGTGATTTTCAGCTATACAAAAAATAAATTGTTGTTGATCACTGGTCCTTAAAATTTGTAAAATCAACTGATGTTGCATGTTGCATCTATCTCAGGATCATTGTAAAGTCTGATGAATGGAGAAAAAGATCAATTAAAACAGCTAAAAGAAAATTGAAATGAGCTCACCTGAAAAACTGTAACTATCTCTCCTGACTTGGCAAGGAAAGACACACAAAGTGCCCAAAGGTACAGGGGCAATGATGCTGTCAGTAAGTGCATTTTACTTGTCTCACCACAACAAACACACAGATTGAAACACAATACTGATCAATTTTGGTCGATCTGCTACCGCAAAACCTCTCTTCAACTATCTTCTATAAAATTTGTAAATGGTACTCTTTATATTGGTTTGTGCACAGACCTGGAGTCACACCCAAAGGTCTGCTCTCAGGGTGCTGCTGCCAACCAAATCAATTCTTTAAAAATGCACATGCAAGACAAAGGCAAACACGCTGCTAAAAACATACATGCTTATCCAGTTTACATAACAGTGTCATAAACTGTCCCCATTTGTAAGGTTAATTTAATTATTTTTTTGAATGACATAATATGGCAACTTACTACACTCAAACAAGCCCTCTGTAGTACCACCTAGTTAAGAACAGCTCAGTGCCTGGATGTTAGATATTTCAATCTGAAGTGTGTAGACCATCCACACCTCTACCACAGACCACATGCAGCTCTCAGCCCATAGTTTGCCCACCCTTGTTCTAGAGGCACAGAATTAATATTAGAAAAATGAAATTTGAGTAGTGATAAGCAAAGTGATTCATGTGAAACTGAATTTGTAGCAAAACTTAATATTTCACTTCGCAAAAAAAAAAAATAAAATCACAAAATAAATTGTGTTTCATTTCCTGTGAAACTTGTGCCATTCTTAAAAGAAGAAAGGCATTAAGTTCCTTTTGGAAATGTTTTATATATTGTGATGGATGGCCGGGGTCCATGCCTGGCCGGGACGCCCCTTCACCGCATTTGCCAGGGGGACAAGGGTGAGAAGCCCAGTATCTCCCCCTGGATGCTAGATAGCAGCCTCTCTGGGTTGCAGTAGTGCCTCGGACTCCCCCAAGGCTTCATGGGTGTTGGAGTTCTGTGCAGCTCTGTGGGGTTCCACAGGTGCCACCAGGGGGCACTGCAGCAGGAGGTGCTGGCCCCTTTTGGGCACTGGTTTTGCCTTACCCGGAAGTGCAGCCGGATGTCGCCAATCAAGCACCTGGAGCACCTCCGGTTACCCAATAAAAAGGAGCCAGCGACCACCACTATATATAGTGGGATACAGTACTGACACAGACAGGTGAACACCGAGGGTTCGAACACCAACACACATTTATTATACATAATTTATATACAAGTGACAGCACACAACCCAGTACTCCCCCAAAGTCCAGGCCTCACTACAATGCCTCTTTCTCTAGGTCCGCCTCCACTCCTCTCCTCCGTCTTTCTTCTTCCCGACTCTAGCCATCGAATGGAGGGAGACGGCCCCTTTTATATCCACCCGTGTGTGCTCCAGGTGCCTCCCAACGAGGTCCTGCTGGCGCTCCCTGGTGTGGCGGAAGTGCCAGCTGTGCACCCTGAAGCACTCCGGGTGTCCCTGGTCTTCGTCCCCCCAGCACTTCCGGATGTGGCAGAAGTGCTGAGGGCCAGAGCTCTTCAGGCATCGGTGCTCCCCCTGGCAGTGACCACAGGCCCCTATAGCGTTGAGCTTCTATGCTCCTTCCCCGTGGTCCCCATAGCCACCAGGAGTGGTCGCCCCCTCGTGGTCTGGAGGAGGCATAATCCGTTCTCAGGTCCTTGCCTAAACGTAATGGCAGAAGAGATAATGAGATCAACCAATGAACTGGACCAACAGTAGCATTTTGGCAGTAGTTGCAATGTGGGAGCTAAGTCCTTGGACTAACTTGTGATTTACTGATCAGTCCATATCTTCATCCTCTCCAATAAACCAATACACTTTATTGCTTTTTATTTGCTGCTTGAAAAAGTGAAACTGAGAGTATAAACAGCAAAAACATGATTTATGTACAGGGTTGCTGGACTTTGTCTTTGTGTCCTCAAGTGAAAAAGTTGACAATCAAAGAGGACTTTGTAGTAGAGCAACTGCTTCTCCAGACCAAGAGGGCTTGCTGAGGTGGTAGTATGTGTAGGTGTTCAGATTAGTTAGTTAGATTATCCACATGTAGTGTACAAGGCACAGTAATACGGGGAAGACATGGTGACAGTCTTAGGACAAACTGAAAGGATTACATCTCTCTGCTAGGTAAGGATGAGCTGAGAATTCAGCTACATTGGGAAATGGGCTGAGCTAAATGTGTTTACGCTGCAACCTTTGCCAGGAAAAGAGGAAAGTGAGTATAAAATAATTTATATTTAACTAGGATAGTTGAATGTCTACTTGTAATGTGAAACAGAAAATTTATACAATGACTAGCTATGAATGATCTACATTATGAAACCCCTATCTTCAACCAATGGGGAACATATTCATCTCTTTCTTGTGATTCTAATTATAACAGGTAGCAAGGCTGCTTCTAAATTCCAAGCAACACTGATTCATTTTGATCATCTTTGTTCTGTTTTTTTTTTTTTTTAATACATATATTTTTTTTTACCTCACTTGAGCCTTTCAGTGCCTGTGTAGACTGAGCCTTTAATGTTCAAAGAGAAAGCCACCAAGGATTCTACAGTAATGCTAATGATCCAATCTGATGAGTCTGGAACAGGCCCACCATTAGCTCTGGAGGTGGCCACACAGATAAGCAGGCGGATACAGTAGATAAACAGAGAATGTGCCCATTAATATGCTATGTGTAACAGACCCTCTTCCCAAACTCTCATTCCAAGCAGATCTTTTCAGTTCAGAGCATTTGTTTTCCTAACTTCAAACATTATAATGTGTCTCTGACAAACTTGGACCGATACAGAATTTAACTTGCTGCTGTGACACTGTCACTTCAGCTTAAGTACCCGCTGACAAGATTTAACTTGGCTTCGGAACAGTTGTGGTTTTGTGAATTCAAATGGTTGCTTAGCTAAATCATTCATTTTAAAGACAAAAATATTCAGGATAGAAAGTCTTAAAATTCTGAAAACGAACTTTTTTTAATTGTGCTTATTTTTGAGACTTTTTCAGAAAGATGTAATTACTTGGAATGTAGAGTGTTGAGCAAAAACATTAAGACAACTCCCATATTAAATGAATGAGGTCGACTATATATATGTGAATTTCCCATTGGGATTAATAAAGTATCTATCTATCTATCTATCTATCTATCTATCTATCTATCTATCTATCTATCTATCTATCTATCTATCTATCTATCTATCTATCTATCTATCTATCTATCTATCACAGCTCCCATATTAAATGAATGAGGTCGACTATATATATGTGAATTTCCCATTGGGATTAATAAAGTATCTATCTATCTATCTATCTATCTATCTATCTATCTATCTATCTATCTATCTATCTATCTTGCAAGAACGGCGCATGTAAAGGGATATTTTAGACTATATGATGACATTAGGTTCTCTCAAATGTGTTGAATTTAGAAGATACGGGCAGGTGTAAAGACCTGAGTGACCTGTAACCATCGTTACCTGCTGATGATTGGGTCAGAGCATTTCCAAAACATCAAGGCCTGTGAGGTGCTTATAGTCAACCATAGTGAGTACCTGCAAACAAAGGTCTGAGGAGGGAAAATCCACAAACTGATGACAAGGTGATGGACGGCCAAGGCTCATTGATAAGAGTAGTCAGCATCTGGTACAACCAAGAAATGAGCATCTAAAGGCATTAATAACAGAGAATTTTCATGACAAGTGATGTGTATGAGACTGCAAAGCCACAGGCTGGTCAGAGTTTCCATGTTAACTTCTGTCGACCATTGAAATCACCTCGAATAGACATGTGAGCATTTGAACTGGACTGTGGATTAATGGAATGAGGTTCTGTAATTTGATGAACCCGGTTTTCTGTTGCATCATGTGGACAGTCAGATACATATGCATTATTTACTTGGTGAAAAGATGTCACCAGGATGCACTTTGGGAAGAATGATATCTGTTGGAAGGAGTGTAATGCATTGGGCAATGTTCTATTAGAAAAACCTGAGTCTGGGCATTCATGAGGGCATTTGATGCTCACCGCCCGCCTAAACATTATTGCAGACCAGGTTTACCTTTTTGTGGCCATTGCATTCCCTGTCAGAAACTTAACGAACATGATAAAGAGTTCAAGATGTTGCCCTGGCCTCCAAATTTCCCACATATCATTCCAATCAAGCATCAGTGGGACGTTTGGAATAACACATCCAATCTAACAATAATTCTTTGCATTTATATAGTGCTTTTCTCACTACTCAAAGCGCTCAGCAATTGCAGGTTAAGGGCCATGCTCAAGGGCCCAACAGAGCAGAGTCCCTATTGGCATTTATGGGATTCGAACCAACAACCTTCCGATTGCCAGTGCAGATCCCTAGCCTCAGAGCCACCACTCCACCTATGGCAGCTCCACCTTGCAGTTTACAGGAGTTACAGCAAGGGTCCCCAAATGAGGTGCTGGAGAGCCCCAGTTGCTGTAGGTTTTCATTCTCGCCCTTTTCTTAATTAATGGCCTGTTTTTGCTGCTAATTAACGTCTTTTGAGTTAATTTTAATTAGCTTGTTTAAGACTTGTTCCCCTGATTTTTTTCATCATTCCTCTGAATTGCTTTTTTTCTTTCTTTTAATGGCACCCAAACAGAAATGAAATGTGAAGTGAGTGAGCCAACAGAAGACCAATTAAGTCAGGGCCTCAAACTCCAACCAATTTCAATTCAACCAGTTGCTTAATTAGAAGCTGAGCCTTGTTGTTCTTTAATTCCATGACTTGTTGCAGATCTCATTGAGCAATTGTTGATTTTCTCCTTTCTAAGAGCACTGGTCAAATGTTTGGGGACCTGAGCAAATCAACATTCCTGTGACCCTCACTTTTCTTTATTTTCAGATATTGTATGATCGACACAGTTTGGTGGTCATGTTTTTCTTCATTTTAGTAAGTCAGTGAGTCAGTCATTATCCAACCCGCTATATCCTAACATAGGGTCATGGGGGGGGGGGTCTGCTGGAGCCAATCCCAGCCAGCACAGGGCGCAAGGCAGGAACCAATCCCGGGCAGGGTGCCAGCCCACTGCAGTTTGTTCATTTGATATCTCACTATTGTTTGGCTGCTAATTAAGGAAAAAGAAACAATTAAGGGGTCTGAGTCTTCAAGAGTGAGTCAATTAAAATCAATTCAAAAGAAGTTAATTAGGAGCAAAAACAGGTCACTAATTAAGAAATGGGTTAGAATGAAAACCCTTCATCACTGGGGCCCTCCAGGACCGGAGTTTGGGACCCCTGAGTTAGAGGATCTGCTGCTAACATCCTGACATTAGGTACCAGACTGAGAAGTGGTCTTGTATAATACAACCCTTAGCAAGTCTGAGCTGTTTTGGTGTCACACAGAGGAGCAACAGCATATTAGGCAGGTAGTTATAAATGATTTTGGCTCATCAGTGTACTATTGTGAAGAATTTGATGAGGAGAGTATGAATGCCCAGCTCCCAACCAAATCTGTGGCCACAAGTCAGACCACTTGCCCTACTTCCTATTTTCCCTAGCATATAATTTAATTCTGTGGTGGGCTGGCGCCCTGCCCGGGGTTTGTTTCCTGCGTTGCACCCTGTGTTGGCTGGGATTGGCTCCAGCAGACCCAACCCCGTGACCCTGTAGTTAGGATATAGCGGGTTGGATAATGGATGGATGGATATAATTTAATTTACCTTCTCTCCTCCTACCCCCTGTGCAAATGAATCATTTGAAATTTTGCTTTATAAACAGACTTTCAACACATTTCGTTTTATTCAAACGTAGCAATGCAGATTGTAATGCATATTTTATAGTAAGTTACATAATAAAACTTTCGTTCATCTGTCCATCCCTTCTCTACCTGTTGATTCACCGTAAGGTTCATAGAAGGTGGAGTCTATGCCAGCAGGTTGTGCGAAGCAGAAACCAACCCTGGATGGGAAATCAGTCCATTACAGAGCATACTCACACACAGTGGGTCAATTTGGAGTTGCCAACTAACCGAAACCACACATCTTTGAGATGTCAGTGAAAAAGTAGAGAAAAAAATATGTGAACAAGTGTGAACTTGCAAACTCCATTAAGATCGGAACTGGGACAGAATTTGAGCCGTGAACTCTGGAGCTGTGCTATACACTGCGTCACCAAACACCTCACTGGCTTTACATTTGTTTTATAAACAGGGACCATGACCCAAGAAATTAGGCTTTTGGGCATATTTTGACTATTTCTAGCCGTCATTTAATTATGCTATTTCCTAAAAATTACAGAAAATATAATAATAATTTTGGTAAAATTGTATATTTTCATTTTTTCAAATTATTTTATTATTTTATAAGATTCTAACATTCTGACATTTTGATTCTGTGTACTGTGCCCTGTAAGCCTTAATAATATTTGTATCAAATAACATTAGATTGAGAACTACTTATCCAAACATCATGAATGTAGTGAAAAGGACAGGAATAACAACAGTGGAACATGTCTGGCAGCAAGTGATAAATCCTTGGAGTATGGCGTCCTGCATTAAATCTAGCAGAGTAAACTCAGCGGCTGTATTACGTTTGATGGAGCCAGATGCAAAGACGCCAGTCAGTGATAAAAAGGAAATTTAAAAGCTGCAGTGTGTGCAATCACATAGAGGAGGTGCTTCATAGATGACCTGAAATCCATCACCGAGTTGATAACTTTTCAACAAAGTGGAACCTGCTATGATACGCCAGCTTGTGCGACCGGTTTGGGTTGTCATGAGTGACCTCAAGGCCTCTAATCCGATGGGGGCAAAGAGGGGATCACTGAGGAAAAGTGTCAGGTAGTTTTTCTAGTGTAAACTCCAATACTTAAAACCAGTACTCAGCTTCACCGGTTGCCTTTCATTTTATTTATTTACTTCGCCATATTCTCCAGTCTAATTTTAAGTCTGGAAAATTACAGTTTAAATTTAGCTATTAGATTAAAGTTCCTAGTACAATTTTTCCCCTCATTTGTCCTTTTTGCAGGGGTTCATTCATTCTTTAAAACCTGCATGTTTCTCACCAGGACCCCTGCCTGTGTTCAGTGCCTTCATCCGTTCTTCTTTCTTTAACTTTGCTTTCTTTGGTTTCTGACATACAGTTAAGTATTATTGATTCCACAATTTTTTTTCTTTTTCTTGTCTACCATAGATTTTCTTTACTATATTGATCACTTTCCATTTGCTCTTTTTAGCCTCTATCTAGTTATCTCTTATTGCCATCCCAATCAATATTGTTTCCTTTGACAATCTTGTCTCCATCTTTTTCGACACTCCCTCTTTGCTTATTAAAGACAAAGCCGCACTGTTTTATTTTAGAGAGGGTTTTATGGTGACCCTGTCCTAAAACATACATTTTCATTTATTTTTTATTTTTATTGTATTATTTTATTTCTCCACCCCAACACTTGTTCTCTTATCCTTGCACTCACCTCACCTAGAAGGAGACAACACACACAGACGCAATGCGACTTCACGCAGAACAAACTGACTGCTACTGTGCTTCACATTGCCTTTGGGAGGATGTCTCCTCCTATTCTCTAAACACACGGAAAGAACAAGAAAGGCAAGCAGTGGGGCAGGTTTACATTTTTATTCAGTCATTATAATGTTTAACTTTCCTTAATATTCTTAACTAGCCGTCCCCACGTAGTAGTGAAACAGGACAGTGAGGAGGACCCTGCCCGGCTCCCTACTCCTGATGTCACGCTTCCCCCTCCCCTCGGCCTGCAGCCTTTGTCTTGGATTAGCGCAAATATATCGCTCCTGAAAGCGAACTATGATTCTTAGCATGATGAGAGAAGCAGAATGTTCAAGCAAATCCTACAAGAAAACCCGATATAAATCTGTTAAGTACTTCTCTCGTTCACTAGGTAAGTGGAGGTAAGGACGCCCCGAGGCTGGCGCGTGAGTGAGGAAGGCCAATGCCCCCCCCTCCCTTCGGCCCACTGAGTGTCTCTTGGATTTTCGAATAAAAATCGGTACTGCAAGTGAACTATGATACATAGCGCAATTGAAAGAATTTTCAAGCAAATTATAGAAAAAAAACCCGATCTAAATCCGTTAAGTAGTTCTCTCATGAAGACAGACAGATGTTGGATTTTATATATATACTGCAGAGATGTTCCAATGGCTGAAGGAAAAGCAAATAGACGTGTCAAATCACCAACACAACATGGATATTTCAGGAGCTGTCACTGACAATGCTGGCCAATACACTCAAAGTTTGGCGTTCATTCTCTTAAGGTTACATTGCAGCATCTCATGACAAGAGTCTTCTTGGTGGTTCTGTGCTTTTCCTTCTTCTTGATGACATTGTAAAGTCCTAAATCCAATGTCAGTTTGACAGACCATATCAGCGTGTGCATCAAGGGTGTTGCTTTTATGTATAGTATATTGAAAGTCCAGAAATTTGACCATTTTACCATTTAAAGTTTTGAACGTTTATCTTTCCAGTCTTCCTTTTTGCAGCAGTATGATTAATTTTTTTCTACTTTTAATTTTGTCTGCTCTGTGTCTGCTAGACATTTCCTCTTTTATGTGGTTGCAGAAGTTACCTTTACAGACATCAAAATGAAAGTAAAAAGACATGAACTTGCAGTTTAACATCTTGAAGTGCTGTATATAACGTTTTTTAACACTTTAAAACATATGAAATATAATGTAATAAAATCACACCACCTGATATATGCCAGCAATCATTTTATTTTTAAGCAGCACTTTCTTGAATCTGGCCAAAGAGGGGCTTATTATATCTACAGTAATTTTTGCACAACCCACTTCACACATTAAATAACATCTTTGATGAGTAGGTAGACAGGCGCACAATTCACAAACATGGGCCATTCATGCTGTCTGATAAATGCACATTTAGCAATGGAGAAACCAGATGTTATCATTTGTGCTCTTGCTTGGATAATGTGATAGGTCATCGATGTTACACTGAGTCGTTAATAGTTCATTGGAGGCAGTGTGGTTAGGGCTTTACACTTCAAACCCCAAGGTAGTGGGTTCAAATCCCACTACTGACACTCTGTCACCATAAGCAAGTCACTTCAACTGCTTATGCTCCAATTGGAAAAACAAAAAGAAATGCAACCAACCGTAACTCAAATGTTTTAAGTCGTCTTAGATAAAGGTAGCAGTCAAATCCTAAATGGAAGACACATTTATCTGTGTGTCAAGAACTGTGGTAAGGAGTGTCATTGCCAGCATCCTCCTTTATATAATCTGAGGTTTTGTCAGTATTAACATTAACAATTATACAAAGTTATTGTCTGTTTTTACCTGCATTGTTATCAATCTTTAATTTAATATTGTTTTTGTATCAGTATGCTGCTGCTGGAGTATGTGAATTTTCCCTTAGGATTAATAAAGTATCTATCTATCTATCTATCTATCTATCTATCTATCTATCTATCTATCTATCTATCTATCTATCTATCTATCTATCTATCTATCTATCTATCTATCTATCTATCTATCTATCTATCTATCTATCTATCTATCTATCTATCTATCTATCTCACATATTGAACATTTAAACAAAATAAAGCCTTATTTTGAAATGATCAGTGTTTTGTGTTTGAGAGCTGTGACTGATCATCACCAGCTTAGTAACATCACCAGGAATGGAGCAGTCAAATGTTTCTTCCAAGCAAGATTGTAGAATCTTTATTTTTAGGATTTGGAAGTGTCATGTTATTGTTTATTTCTCTGAATTATTTTTTTGCTGTGAAAGTAATGCCAGCACATTAACATCCTCTTTTTTGTTTGTTGGCATTGCAATTTTGTATTCTTGGTCACAGTCACTGTTATATTGTTATGGCCATT
This sequence comes from Erpetoichthys calabaricus, assembly GCF_900747795.2. Taxonomy (NCBI): domain Eukaryota; kingdom Metazoa; phylum Chordata; class Cladistia; order Polypteriformes; family Polypteridae; genus Erpetoichthys; species Erpetoichthys calabaricus. The sequence continues at coordinate 165,016,284 of NC_041402.2, read as the reverse complement.
GCTGTTCATGAGACACAATTATACATGAGGTCATGTATTCATTTTCCTTATATAAGATGGAAGCACCTAGCTCACAGTGCCATTGAAGAAATATCATTTATAATTTCATGTAATAAAGCAAAAGAAAGTAACATGCTACTGTGACGATGCCAGTACCCTACAGACTCCCTCTTTCCACATGGGAGTTTGCTGAACCAACACCATTGATTGTTATGACCGAGATGAGCTGACAAATGAGGACAATTCTCAAATGATGCCAGAGAATGGTGAAAAAAGTGCCAAAGTGCTTTTATTAAAAAACAGTCAAAAACAAAAGTAAAACCAAAAAAAATGCCAATTGTGCAGTGTTCTAAAAATAATACATAAAAAATCCATAAAATCATTGTGAATAGTGGTGATAAAAATCAATAAATAATTCTGTTAAAAACCAGAGGTTAAAAAGCAGACTAACTCCTCCCGATCTCAGACCACTTCCTTCTTTTTCTCCCCGGCTCACCCATTGCTCACGTAGCTGGCGGAGACCCAGCAGATACGAGCTCCATTATGCCGACCTCCGTCTTGACTGCCTCCGGAAGTCATAGCTAGACCGTCCGAGGTCAGCTCTCCTCCCTTCTTTCTTCGCACTCACGTAGTCAGGGCACCTGCCTTGCTCGCCACACTCCACCTGAACATTCAGTGGGGCAAATTAGCCCCTAGAGTTCGATAGCCATCGCTCCTTCGCGGTGACCCAGCTCGTTCTGCTTCCTCTTTCCAGTTGTCTAGATCGTCCTTCAAAGACTGCCTTTCATGTCATTTAACCTCTTTCTTTCCTTCGATCTATTTCCCATCTCTTTGATTCCTCCCTCTATTTCTGTGCCGACCAGTATATATATACCCACTTGTCTCCGTGGGCGTAGCGCCTTAATCACACGCTGCAGGAAGCCAATGAAACAATTGAAAAAGATCGCTTCCGCACGCGCAGATGCAACTCGCCCTAACGACTTTATTAACTCCCCGCGGTCATGCAATCACACCCACGGAGAGTGACAAGGCTTTATGGATTTAAATCAGGCCCTATTTTTCTTTTAAGCTGTGGACCCGCTATACCACAGCTACAACAGCACATTTTGTGGTGAGGGTTTAAAAATTGAGGTAGTGATGGAACAGTGTTGTCTGTGAATGAACAGCACAGGAAAAAACTGGCCCACAAGTAGAAATAATTACAGATCCCTCTGTTAATGCATTAAACATTTGAGTCCAAAAATTTTTTAAACCTTTAGAAAAACAACAAATGTCACATCCCTACTTCAAATGCAACAGTTTACTTGCTTATCCGGATTAATATTTCCATAATTTAGAAATTAGATACTAAAAGAAATGGAGCTGCACCTCTAGCCATGCCCAGTTGTTAACCTCTGAGGCTCAACTGTCATAAGCCAGAATGAACCGGAATCCATCCATTTTCCAACCCACTGAATCCAAACACAGGGTCACGGGGGTCTGCTGGAGCCAATCCCAGCCAACACAGGGCACAAGGCAGGAACCAATCCCAGGCAGGGTGCCAACCCACCGCAGGACACACACAAACACACACTGGGGCCAATTTAGAATCGCCAATCCATCTAACCAGCATGTCTTTGGACTGTGGGACGAAACCCACGCAGACAAGGGGAGAACATGCAAACTCCACGCAGGGAGGGCCCGGGAAGCGAACCCGGGTCCCCAGGTCTCCCAACTGTGAGGCAGCAGCGCTACCCACTGCGCCACCGTGCCACCTGAACCGGAATTGAATTTGCAATCAATTTAATGAAAAATGAGTATTGAAACACTTTTAAAACTGTTACAATTGATGTGCATTGATATTTAGACACTTTTGACAACCCTAGTTAGGAGGCAAGAAAAAACAAGGTTTCACTATCTTTATTTTGACTTCACTTTTGATTTGCACATTGCCTTTAATGTTAAATTTTGTTTGATTTTCTGACTTCCTGACTTTTACCTGCCTTTTGACTACATTTCTGCCTTGCCTCTTTGCACTTTAGGGCGTTAGACAAGAACAGATCATTCAGCCCAACAAAGCTAACCTGTCCTTTCCACTTAATTCCTTCAGAATAATATCATGTCAAGTTTTGAAGGTTTCTAAAGTTCTACTGTCTACCTAAATTACTTGGTAATATATTTAACGTGTCTAATGTTTTCTGTGTGAAGAAAAAATTCCTAATCTTTGTGCAAAAGTTACCCTTAACAAGTCACCAACTGTGCCCGTGTGTTTTTGTTGAACTTTAAAGGCCCAGTTTCAATCCACTGGACTAATTCCTTTCATAATTTAAAATATGTTAGTCACGGCAATCTCCTTTTGCTTAAAATGAAATGGCTGTTTTAATCTCTCCTCATAAAACCATATCTCCCAGACATGGAATCAACCTAGGTGCTCTTCTCTGGACTTTTTCCAGCACTGTCCTGTCCTTTTTATAACCTAGAGACCAAAATCACACACAGTACTCCAGATGAAGTCCAACCAGTGCATTATAAAGCTTGAGCATATCCTCCTGGGACTTCCACTCCATACATCGTGCTACATAACCTAGCATTCTGTTAGCCTATGACTCCCATTGTGTAGTCAAATCTAACATTTTAACATCCTATGTGTAATAATTTACATTTAGTTACATTTATTTTCATCTGCCACAAATCTGCCCAAACATGTGTGCTGTACAGGTCCTTCTGTAATGATACAACAGATTCTAGATTATTTGCCAATCCATCCAACTTGACAGCATCTGCAAACTTAACCAGCTCATTATTTATATTTCTATCCAAATCATTTATATTTATTAAAAACAGTACCAGCCCTAGCACTGAACCCTGCTGGACACCACTCTGAATAACACCCAATTCTGATAGGGATCCATCACCCTCTGTTTCCTGAATTTTAACCAGTTTTGCGGCAATCTACACACAACACCTTGAACTCCCACTTCTTTTAGGCTGATGCCTAACCTCTCATGTGGGACTTTATAAAATGCTTTTTGAAATTCATTGTTTTGTTGCTTCCTGTTAAAATTCCAGCATGTTATTAAAACATGACCTTCCTCTTCTGAAGCCATGCTGACAGTTCAGTAAAGGTCCTGCTCTTGCCATGTGTTGGTCAATCATTTCCTTAATAATTTCTGCTATTAACTTACCTTTGATGCACATTATGCTTACAGGTCTTAAGTTATATGAATCTGCCTGATTACCCTCTTTATATTTTGGGATAAAAATGATCATTTTCCAATCCTTCAGAATTTCTCCATTGCACAGTCGCTTACTAAACATATGTGACAAGGGTTTAAACATTTACTTACTAATCTCATCAAGCACTCAAGGATAAATGTTATCTGGTCTTGGTCTGTTTGATTTCAGCCTATCTTTTCTGAGCAGCACTTCTCCCTCGACAATTTCCAAATCACTCAGTACCTCCTTAGTAGTCCCTTTTACCGCTGGGAGGTAATCCCTTTCCTCACATATGAAGACCTCAAGAAAAATGCAAGTTTAGAGCATCTGCTATTTCACTGTCTGAATTTTGTTTTAATTTGCCTTTACTATTCCTGATCAACTTCACATCTTTTTTTACTGTTCTTTTACTACTAAAAAAGCTCTTTGGGTCATCCTTCACCTTATCTGCTATATGTTTCTCTGACTGCTTTTTAGCTTCCCTAATATCCTTCTAATGGGTGCCTTCATGTTCTCATACACCCTATGGTTCACTTTGAAGTTATTAGTCTTCTTGCCTTATACAGCTGTTTTTTCCTTTGCAACTACATTTTCAACTTTTTAATTTTCCCAGTGCAGAGTTTTTATAAATTTCCTACTAATTTCACATTTAGGTACGTACCTGTCCTGCATTATATGTAAAACATTTGTAAACCCGTTCCACTGTGCCTCGACTGTCTCCGGGTTTAGAAGTTTATCCTTCTCAGACTGTGCTGCGTCTTCTCAAAATTTTCCCTACCAATATTAAATTTAAAAGTTTTAGTCTTTGCATCTGTATTCTTTTAAAACACAAGAGCTGTACTATACTGGTTCAGTCATTACACCCTCAATTCTATCCTGAACATTGGAAAATACTAAATCTATACAGGCCTCTCCTCGCACTGATGCTTTAACACACTATATTATAAAACAGCGCTAATTTTGTCTAAACACTCCTGCTCGTGTACTCCACTATTTGCAAAATTAGCCCAGTCAAAATTCAGGTAGTTAAAGATGCACATGGCTATTATATCCCCCTGCAAACTTGCCTTTTTAATATTATTAAAAAATGAAGATGTGAGTTCCAAAATCTGCTAATTACACCTTTTGGTAAAATTTAGTGAACACGTGATTGTGACTTTTCATGCAGTTATGCACCAAAAATATGTTTGAGCTTCAAAACCTGCTAATTGCAACAGTGTAGCGCTATAGTTTTAGGGATTTAGTTTCAAAATCTGCTTACGGGCCCTGATTTTCCTAAATATCTCCAAAATTTATCTTTTGTACTTAGTTGATTTTGGAACTGAGCTCTTCAAATGTACATGGAAATTACTGTCTACATTGGCAGTATATAGCACACTCCTAAAAAGGCCTTTATCCCAATGCTATTCAGATGAGTCCAGATGAGTCCAGACGTCCTCACTAAGATGCTGCTCATGATTCAGCTGAAGAAGACTTGCATTTAAATTTTGCTTTACATAAATGGCAACCCCACCCCTTTTCTGTTCTGTCTGTCCTTCCCAAAAATGTGTAAGAATCTATGTTTAATTTAATCCATGTCCTGTTTTTTTCTTGTATTTAACCTTTTGAGTCTTTCAGTCTTGCTGATGATCCTGACATGCTACCAATGAAGAGAATGTAATAACATTAAATGTTAAAAGAGTGCAAAGCCTTTAAACTTGTATGAAAGACAAAGGAGAAGTACACTAAATAAAAAAAAAATAAAATAAGAAAAGTGAAGTACAGATTAAACTGGAAAATCATTTTGAGTAGATAGCATAATAAACAATACACTCTAGTATTAAAGAATTAAGTAATCCAACTAAGAATATTTTGTATATCAAGATGGAGGGGAAAACTGATAGAAAGAACATTATTTAATTAATATAAATAAACACAAAAATATATTTCAGTTTCCACTTATTAAAGTTAAAGAGGGGAGTAAGCTAAAGTTTCTGACTATATGCTTTTAGTTCCTTGTTTTCAAAAATAGACAGCAACTTGAGCAACTAGTTCAGTTCTGAACATATTACCACAAATGTGAGCCATGAATCAGATCTTCTAAGCAGAGGCTCAAGCTGAAGTGACAATGGCAGCTCTTTGGGGACAGTCTCAGTAGCAATACCAATCAAACACACATCCTAATTCATCAGGGACAGATTCTGACCTCAATGATTTAAAGTAACATCTTAGAGTTAATTGGGAATGAAGAACACTTTGATCACAGAAATTCTCCTTGAGGTATTTGTGTGTAAAGTTGATGCGCTCTATCTATCTATCTATCTATCTATCTATCTATCTATCTATCTATCTATCTATCTATCTATCTATCTATCTATCTATCTATCTATCTATCTATCTATCTATCTATCTATCTAAATATAAAGTGCAATATAAATAAAATTTATTATTATTATTATTATTATTATTTATCTATCTATCTATCTATCTATCTATCTATCTATCTATCTATCTATCTATCTATCTATCTATCTATCTATCTATCTATCTATCTATCTATCTATCTACTACACATTTTGGGATCTCAGAAATAATGGTGGGTTTTTATACTTATTAAGATATTTACTTTACCAGCATGCTGATGGAACTTAAAGACTTAGTCTCTGTAGGCAGTAACAATGGCAAGATGAAAACAGAAAGTTTCACATCTCATATATAACATTATTGTATAACTGCTAACACAAAAGGACCTAGAGTAGAAGGGGCAGCAGTATAAAAGGGAGAATTGCACTCTGGCAGGAAGATGCAATGCTCCTCCAAGGATACTAGAATGCAGGTACTATAAATTATTTTTTTCCTAGTGCTCAGTCATACATGCTTTCTTTATTTTTGAACTCAGAAATTTTGAATGTTTAGTTATTTTTGATAATAATGGTAATATATTGTTTATAAAACTAATTATTACTTATTTTGAATTTTTTAAATTTAGTTTTCATTGTGGGTACTGCAGTTTTGTGTATTGTAGCTATGAACAATGTCATGGTTTGCTGGGTAAAGTCATTGACATCACGTGATATCATATAAGTTGGCAGTGCAAAACACTTATCATTCCATCAGGATTGACATCATAATTTGTGCAATTGTTAGAACTAATTTAAAGGACTTTGACTATGGAAAGGCTTCACTATGTTTCATGTTTTGACCATATCTTTATTTGCTTGTGTGGCCTGCCATATTCTATCCTTTGGGTTCCAGAGATGCTTGGCCCTTCTGTTGAAAACAGAGTAAGGCCAAGAAGGAAATGCTAGAGACAGCAACACCTCTTAGCCAATAGAGTGAGAAGAACGGTAGGCTTGGAGGCTGCCTAGGAGACCAGATGCTTTAAAACATATGAAAGGGATTCAGAAATCACCAGAGATAGGTCTACACTGTTGTCCTTGTGTTGTACCATGAAAGTGATTTAAGTGCTTGACTGGAAGAGATCCCAAGATGGAGTTTAAAAAGTGTTTCTTGGCCAGAGCACCATCTGGAACAGAGTTTGGGGGGATAATGGAGAGAATACTTATATAATAGAAGGAAGAGAGGGCAGAATATGGAGAGAGAGAGCAAATAGGTCAAGATTGGTTTAGAGGGTTACCTTGGCGGGGAAGTGACTGAAAAGACAAAGGTTCAAGGCGTGTATAAGAAGACCAGAAGGAGTAGCTGGATAATTGATTTCATTCTATTTATTTACCTTTTGATTGTGTCCCCCTTCAGTATTATAGTATATTATTATATTTTACAAACTGAGCAAAAAGAGAGCCAAAATGAGCCAGTCATATGCTATATCCACACTACTATGGTGTCACTTAAAAGTTAAATTTTTAAATGACAACATCCTCCATCCACAATAGCTTTTTCACATCATTTCCGAAAAGTATTTTTATCCATACTAAAAAATGTAAAAAAACTTATGACTTAGTTGTCTAACTGCACTGGCAGATACTGGCACACGTCTTAAACTGGTCTACACTGTGTGATTTTGGCACAATTTTAAGCCTGATTTGCAATTGTTAACTAATTTTCTAAGTCTGCCTGAACATCAGCTTAATCAACTGCTGTTTCACATGCAGTGTGAGAGGGGATGCAATGCCCGGTTGCGTCTTAAAATTGGCCTATTATGCAATCAGAAGATTTGTTTCATGTCAGAAAATACAGTCGCGTAGTGTGTGCACTCTCACAAGCTGATTTTCTGAGATCAAACTGAATGTAATAATAATAATAATTCTTTACATTTATATAGCACTTTTCTCACTACTCAAAGCGATCTCCACACAGGGAGGACCTGGAAAGCGAAACCACAATCTCTTTACTGCAAAGCAGCAGCACTACCACTTACATAGTCTGGGCACCCATGTCATAGCATGTCAATCAGACCAAAAACGCTTGTGCTGTTTCAGCACATATATGACTGCCGTGCATTGTGAGTGGTTACTTAACCACGATTACTAAAAATTTCACAGTGTATGACCGGGATTACCCAAAACTGGTGATCCTTGAAGGCATGTTAACGTCACCAGCCATGGAATTTATTGCAAAACTGTAGCAATTGGTAAGTTATTTGCCTTTTGCACATGTCAAGCACCATAGAAAGCAACTCTTCTACGCCCGCTATTTTGGAATGTGTTTTTTTTTTCAGTGAGGGGTGACTAATCGGGGAATGAAGCATTGTAATGAGAAGGATCCAATCAGTGAAGAGCCATATGACAAGTATGAACCAACCCGAGTATGACTGGAGTCTGCAGTATCAGAAGTTGATATCTGTACATGCCAGAGTAGTGTGAAAACAGAGACCTATGTCTGCATTTTTAAGTGAAAACATACTTGACAGGGCTATAGCTAGTACAACCTTGAACTAACCATAAATATGGGTTTAGTGTTTTAAGAAAAAAACAGATGGATATTTTTTCACTGCCATATGAAATGAAATGTGCTCTTTCTTTCTTTCTTTCTTTCTTTCTTTCTTTCTTCTTTCTTTCTTTCTTTCTTTCTTTCTTTCTTTCTTTCTTTCTTTCTTTCTTTCTTTCTATTGAGGACTATTCTACATAGACAGAGCAGAATTTTTTCCAGGGCAGCACACAATAGAAATCTGAAATCCATATCAACTTAACAGACAATCTTTGAGATGTATTAAGAAACCAGTTCATGTTTTAGAAATAAGTCTTTCAAAAATAAATAAATAAAACACCTGGGAATACAGTGTTTTGTTAATTAGCCGTGAAGCTTTCCAATGGCCTGCAGCCTTGTCATTGCCTGTTATTCCATCAGCTGCTTCACTGTGACCACAATGACTTTTCCCTTCCATCATGGACTTTCTACCAGACAAAGCAGTTCATAAAAATAATTTGATGATGAAAATGTACTTCAAAGGTCATGATACTTTCATTTCTAATTTTTATTGTATACCTTGACTAAAAAAAGGAAAAGAAACCTCTCAGTCCAAAGGGGATCATTATTTTCAATTGCATTAGCTCCCATAAAAGCAGTGTTTGACAAACAGAAATTGCTAGAAAGAGAAAGAAAAATCAATTAAATCCTTAAAAAAATAACATCTAATTAGCAAAGTACTTGCACATTTCCAGTGGAGTGTGAAAAGCCGATGTTCAACAAACTAATAAAAGTGCAGTGTGTGTTTTCCAAATCAAATGATGACTTACACGCACTGTATTTCTTTTTTATTGAGTATACATTGTTTCCCTGGGAATTCTTTTTATGTTACAAGAGTGACTTTTTCATTTTGCAGACGCATTTTTTTCTTTATTTTTCCACACCGCCATCAATAATATTTTAAGATCTTTGACTGTCAGGAGGTTGCTTCTGAATGCACTCATAATAGGATTTAAAACCAATCTTCTCTTGGTTTGTGAAATCTAAGCAGGGGAATACCTCACTATCGCAACAGGCTGTCCAGATATTTTGCTTCTTTTGTCAAATTTCCAATCACATGGATACCATCATGCAGCCTGAATATTTACCCTCTCATTTTGTTCCTCATTTATGTCTCAATAATAAACACTTTAATTAGTTCTCTGTTCCATCAGAGTTGACTGTTTTATGTCTTAGGAATACGAAAACAGCAGATTAAGTGGTTCCTTCATTCTCTTCATCAGCTCATCTTTACTACTTATGCTGCTTTGTAAGGCGTCTTATAATTGTGCTATGAAATTTACCCATCCATTTTCTAACCAATTAACCTGTCCTGGCACTCTGGCAGGCAGTGCTTATATATGCAGTGAGACTTTGGTTTGAAGTTGATGGATTAATTGTTAGTCTGTATCCTGATTCAGTATCCTGGGTCATTGTCTGAGTAGTGTTTTTTTAGGTGTCCCCATATCTGAATTAGTTTACTTTTGGGTCCTCTAATTTTGCTCCCACATGATGTGTCTACTGGTTATTTGCTTTTTCTGGAAATGTGGATGTGTGTATTAGTAGACCCTGCTGCAAACTGGCTCCCCACCCATGATGGATTGCTTCCACGATAGGCTTTACCCCCACATGTTGGGTTAGTGAGAAACATGTAGAGTTTGATGGGAGTGAACAGAAGTGTCCTGTTCAGTACTGATTCCTACCTTGTATCTAAGCCTGTTGCAATATACAGCCTCGTAATTCATAAATTAGGCTTGTAAGACTGATTGATTACCTTTGTTTATTCTGAAAAATAAGTAAATTTCAACAATTAAATGGACTGCATATATTCCTTCTGCCTTTTTAACTGAACATTTAAATGTATTAATTGATCTGTTTTCTAAATCCACTTTATATTAAACTGGATAGGAGCCTAACCATCTTCAAATGAAATGGCAGTCATCTAAAACAACTACAAATAAATTATTACATAATTTGAATTTGTTTTCTGTTATGGTTATTTGCCGGTCATCTGAAGAAATTGGAATCTCGCTGTCTACTAAAATAATGTTTATTTATCTCTTGTCTTCTTGTTCTCCTTCTCCAGGTCATGCACCTACTCTTCAGTCTGAACTTTGTCCTTCTGATCTTCTTTTATTTTATCCGTTCACTTTTGCTTTGGCCTCCCTCACTTTATCTTCCCCTGTACTAACATTCCCTTCACTCTTCTGCCCATGTATTCTTTGTCTCTCCTCACCACATGTCCGTACTACTTCAACCTACTTTTCGGTACTTTTTTGATATCTTTCCCACTTTTGTTGTACCTCTGATTGTCTCATTTCTTTTTCTGTCCTTTTTTTGTAACTCCACAAGTCCGTTTCAACATTGTCACATCCAACTTCTTCTCCTGCGCTCTCTTTACTTCTCATGTCTCAGCTCCATACATCATTGCTGGTCTTACCAATGTCTCAAAAACTTTACCTTTAACCTTCACCTTAATTCTTCAATCACACAATACTGATACTTTCTTCCAATTGTTCCATCTGCCCACTGCACTCTATGGATTATCGCTACCTCTAATTTTCCATCTTGGGCTACCACTGATCCTAGATATTTAAGTGTATCCACTCTTTTCAATAGCTCTCCCTACAGGCAAACTTCTGAATCCAGATCATCATTAAACCTCAAGTAAGTATTCTGTATTTTTCCTATTTATCTTCAATCCTCTATCTTCCATAGGTCTTCTCCATTCTTCCAACTTCCTCTCCACTCCCTCCTTTCTGATGCTATTGAACACAATATTATCAGCAAAAAGACTTTACCGTGGTGACTGGTCATGCATCTCACGATTGAACACATCCATAACCAGATCAAAGAGGTCAGAACTTAAAGAAGACCCCTGGTGCAGACCTACTCTAACTGGCATCTTGTCTTTTACCCCAACACTGCTTTTAACCCAAGTCTTCACTCACTCTATATATATATATAGTGAACAAATGATAAACCATCAAAAATGAATGCTGGGGCTTCAGGAAACACCCATTTTAATGACCAGATTGAATGAATGAAAATAAACCAAAAGAAGATTGCAATAGTCACGTGTGACCTGTAGTTGGCTTCTTGTAGCCTGTGAATAGCCTCTGGAGGAGGTGAGATCTGTCTTTGTCAGAAGCTAGGTTCCAGATGAATGTGAACATCCTGTATAGAGTGTAGATGCCACTTGGGCTGGATGGGCATCCCGGCCAAGAGAGGGAGCAGACCTGGAAGGAAGGACTGGAAATGGTGGATGGACAGCCCATTAAAAAGAGAAGACGTTCATGGAGGTTTTTTTTTCCCCCAGCATGCTAGATGGCAGCAGCCCTGGAGGTCGTGCACAGTAGGAAAGCAGCAGGGCATGCTAGGATATGTAGTCCAGCAGCGCAGCCCTGCTGGGGTCACTAGGTGCCACTAGAGGGTGCTGTAGGGAGTGCGGTCCCTTTTATTACAAACCCAAGAGTACTTCCAGTGCCAGGCTGACTGCCCGATGAAAGCACTTCCGGGTCGCATGGAAGTCCATAATAAGGTCGCATGGAAGTCCATAATAGGGAGCTTGTCTTCCTACAGTGCCCTCTCACTGTACCTCCAAGCATCTACAAGAGGCTGGTTAAGTAGGAGAGGAAATGGAAGGGATGGAGTTGCCGATGTCCAGACAGGAAGTAAACAGAGACTGTATTAATGGTGGTGTCACACCAAAAACCTTCCCTATATTTTTAGATGACCCAACATCACTTTAGCACTGCCTTCTAGTGTTCTTTGTTCTAATCCCACAATCTGCAGACTGTGTTATATTTCTGCACTGCTGCCTGCAGTGGCTTTTCCTTGAGGTAATCTGGTTTTCTTTGCACATTCCCTGAGATGTCAGAGATGGGTTCTAAATTGGCTCCATATGAAGGTGGGTATAGGTGTAATGGACCCTCTGCTGGGTAGGCACCCTGGGCAGGGTTTCCTCCTGCCTTGCAGTAATTGACACAGCCTGAATTGGATTATGCCATATTTAGAATATGTACGCAGATTACTTCATTTTAATGCACTGCATGCACTGAGTGCTCTGCTACTCAAGCAGACATTACCTTATAACACCGGTAGCTACTCTTAGCTCTTTTTAATTTATTTGAACTATGTTTAATCATAAATTAGATATTTCTCTTAAGTCATAATTTTCCACACGAAACATAAAGTTTAATATTAACATATATTAAATTGATGGTTCATGTAAATTTGTCGCCCTACTGAATATTCATGGTTTGCACAGGCAGTACAAGGAAATTATTAATAAACAGACATACAGTGTGTTAGGAAGACAGGGCTGACAGAAATAGGAACAAAACCTTAAAGCAAAAGCAGAATCAAAAAACATGAAAAAAAATCCAAATTTTTTTAAACAGAATATTGGAATAGTAAGCACACATCACCTTTTGCTAAGAAGCTTATTTAGTGATCTAATATCTCACTGAGATCCTTCTTAAAACCTATGAGGGTCTTTAACTTCAGAACTCTGGATTTTACTTAAGACACCTGCAATTCTTTTTGTTAAGAAGTTCTTCCTACTTTCTTTCTGAATGCAATCCCCTTAATATCCAGTAGGTGTCCTTAAGCATGGGATTTATTATGAGAATCAGCAAGAACTGTGTAGGATCTGTTTCTTTGACAGCCTTCTCGGTTCATGTCTAAAGCGGTTTAATCACCTTAAACTTCAAACCGCTTATTGTAAAATTAAACATATCCTCCAAAGGAACAATTTTCTGAAAGATGTAAGATGTACAATAGAGTAAACAGCATAACACACATTTTATTTTTCTTAACTTATTCCATTTTGATGGAATTGTTGTTTAATAATGGCAGGAGAAAATGAAGAGAAAAAGACAAATAGCATAAAGCACTGCAGAAGAAAGAAGGGACCAACACATACTGTACATGGTTCAGTAATTAATTAAAGGAGTGAGTTCAGACAGAGCTACAACATATCATGGAATTTCTTATGTCATGCAGGAGTTCTACTAATGCATCCATTCCTGTATTATTATTATTATTATTATTATTATTATTATTATTAATATATTTATTAGTATTAGTAGTATTATTATTATTCCTGTGTAATCCAGTTCAGCATCTTCAAGCATCAACCATCAGCGCCAGGCTCCAGCAAGGACTAGCCCTGGACTGGGAACCACTTCAAATAATCAAGCTGCAGTATTTCTTATGAAGCCAATATTCAAAAATAGTGCTAAATAGAGACATTACTGCTACACAGTGTTAGCATACCAACTTGTTTTTCTCAATTTACACAATTTTAACCCATCAACCTACAATAGCACACTAAACAAGATGCCATCTATTACTTAAAATTTAAAAAATATTAATAAATTCTCTTTATAAGCAATGGTCTAAATTTTAGATTTTTTATCAATGTTGTCCTCATTTAACTAGGCGTGCTAAATCATTACTGACCTTTTGGACATTTCACTGTCTTTGCGTGATCAATTCATGTTATGCACTGATCAGCCACAACATTATCACATTGACAGGTGAAGTGAATAACATTGATTATCTAATTACAATGACACCTGTCAAGGTGTGGGATATATCTGGCAGCAAGCTCATGAAGGTGATATGTTGGAAGCAGGAAAAATGGTCAAGCATAAGGATTTGAGCAACTTTGATAAGAGGCTAAATTGTCATGGCCTGAGTTATGGCTTGTGCGGTGTTCCAAGTATGCAGTGCTTAATAATATAAAAAAAGTGATCTAAGAAAGGACATGCACTGAAACGGGGATAGGATAGGGTCATGAGTGCCCAAGGCTCGTTGATGAGAATGAGGAGCGAAGGCTAGTCTGTCTGGTTTGATCCCTTAGAAGACAAGCTTAACGCCGGCCATGAGAGAAAAGTGTGTCACAGCTTGTATGGGGCTGCTTAGCCACAGACTGGTCAGAGTACCCATGATGCTGACCTATGTCTATCATTGAAAGCAGCTACAATGGGCACATAGACATCAGAAGATTGTTGCAGACTATGTACACCTCTTCATAGCAACAGTACTGCCTGAAAGCAGTGGCCTCTTTCAGCAGGATAATGTGCCCTACAACACTGAAAAAAATGTTCAGGAATGATTTGAAGAACATGACAAAGAGTTCAAGGTGTTGATTTGGCCTCCAAATTCCGCAGATCTCAATTCAATGGAGCATCTGTGGGATGTGCTAGAAAAACAAGTCTGATCCATGGAAGGAACTGCTACTAACATCTTGGTTCCAGATACCACGCCTTTAGAGGTCTTGTGGAGTCCATGCCTCACTGAATACAGTAAGAGCTATTTTGGCAGTATGGGTTGGGTTGGGGGGGAAGTACCTACCACATATTAGGCAGGTGGTTTTATTGTTGTGGCTGATTAGTGTATTTTTCTTTTTCTATTCTTTAGATGAACAGAAGTAGGGCTATCTGGTCTAAGCTAAAAAAGATGTAGTACTGTATGTCTTTTTTGATCTGTACTTGGCTCTCTTTAATAAAGCCTTGCCTTGAAATCAACAAAATAAATTAATGGGAAAAATGTGGTTAATATTTTGTTTGGAAGAGGTTTTGGCTTGTCTTTTAAGCAAGGCCCTTCTACTTTCTTACTCGCCATGCACTGAGTTTTCATTTATTTATATTCTTTAATATCTCACATATGCCTTCATATCTCAGGCTCACAACGATTCATTTCAGCTACGGAAATAATTGGCAACACAGCTCTAATTTGTGCAATTATATAAACTTTAACACATTCAGTAGATCTATTCTTGCAAAACAAAACAAAAAATAAAAAAAAATATTTCATATTCTATGCACCCATGAAACCATAATTGCATTGCAATTAGAGGATCATTATACTCTAATCTGTGGTAATTATCTTTAACCAATACTTGCTCACCCTTTGAGAACCAGAAACATGCCATATCTAAAAAAACAAAAAAGACTCTTAGTTGTATCATTAATAAATAGATAGCCAGACAAATGAATATAATAATTAATTAATAAAGCTCACCTCCATCTGTACTATTCAGCACATAGTAATGGCATGGAGTCTATCAGTCTGTTCAGCAGAGTATTCTGTACTTCATCTCACTCTTATTGTACTTGCAAAAACATACTAGACCTCGTTTTAATGTGGTCTCAGAATTCGACACGTACACACATCTACTGACTGTTTTTCTGCCTGTCTGTCTTTCTTTTAGTTTCATATGAGAGAATCAAATCTGGAAGATGTTACAGGACGTTTAACATGTGTCATGAATCTAGACCACCTTGGCCCACTAGCGAGAGCTTGGCCTAAAAACCAGATCAGGCTTGAGATGGGCTGGAGAGACTCAGATAAACAAATCCTAACATTGTTGTGTGATGATATAACTGTCAGTTTAGGAAATTTAAAAATGGAGTAGTTTTCTGAACATGAGGGCTTCATTATCAGTTAAAAGCCACATCTCTTTGTGAATTAAGGTACAAGAAACTGAACTTTTGAAATATTACATTTTTGAGTAACAGACTGAAGTGGGGGCTGGGGCTGGACGGTCTCGTGGCCTTGGAACCCCTGCAGATTTTGTTTTTTTCTCCAGCAATCTGGAGTTTTTTTTTTTGTTTTGTTTTTTCTTTCCTCCCTGGCCATCTGACCTTACTTTATTCTTTGTTAATTAGTATTGCCTAATTTTCATTTTTTTTGTTTCTTTTTTCTCTTCATCTTGTAAAGCACTTTGAGCTACATCACTTGTATGAAAACGTGCTACAGAAATAAATGTTGTTGCTGTTGTTGAAAGGAAGTGGTACACCACTGCAAAAGGGAAAATCTAAACTGGGACAAAATTAATCAATGAATGGGTGGATATGGGCACTGGAGCAGAAAATATGTTTTATATAAACAGAATGAGGTTTGTAATAGAGCAGAATTATCTTGAAGATACAGAGGAAACTCTGACTCTGTGTCATCGTTGCTAAATTGCTATAAGAATATAATTTTTTCTATTATTTACATTTTTGCATTTCATCTTCTAATGTTGTATTTTGCTTTAAAAAATACGCTTAACGCTTTTCAAATAAATTTGGTCTAGATTCTCAAATCTTTCTGGTCTCATAGGTTCAGGTGAGGTGGAGGGGTTTTATTGAAGGGCTAAGCAGGGCTAGGAATGTTAAATATAGGTCTGTGAGACAATGGCCTGCAACAGGTAAACAAAAGTGTTAAAGTTTCAATACCAGGGGGGTATTTTTCGTACGTCGCTTAAATCATCCGAGATCAGGTGCCTCATCTTGGATAAGTTAATGCCGGTGACACTCATCCGGTATAGGTCGGTTTTTCAAACGCAGCCGTGTATTAGACTAGTCGAGCTGGATCTAATCATACGAGATGAATGAGCGCGCCCGCGCTGAGTGAAAAGCCCATATATATTGAGTCTAGAAAACATGATCAGCGAGTCTTTGATAGGCTGTAACAAAATGACGAAAGAATGGGCGCATTTTCTTTTTTCACACACGCAAGACCTTTTATTCGAAGGACATGAAGAATTTCAAGATTTAATATGCACAAGGGGTAACACTGCAAAAGCAGCCCAGACCAGAAAAGATGGCTGGCAAAAAGTGGCCGACAAATTAAACGCTAAGTAGTGTGCATTGTACTTACTGAAAGCAGCGTTTCATTTCCTATGTGTCCGATTAATTATTATTTAATATGTTATAATTCCAGATCAAACGTGAGCACAAGGAGAACATGGGAACAGGTTAAAGTGAAGTACAAGAATATACTTCAAACTGGTAAATATTGGTATATAACTATTTAAAGAATTGTTAACATAATCATATATAATATAAAAAACATTACTTTTAAAGCTAATAAGAAGGCAGACAAGCAAAAAACAGGTGGAGGTCCACGTGGTCCAGACCTAACCCTTGCAGAAGAGTTGGCTCTCCAGCAAAATTCCCATCGCCCTGTTTCTGAGGGCATTCCAGGGGGAAGCTCCTCCCCAGAACCAGTGGCAGGATGCAGTGGTCACTTCATTTCAGGTAAAGGATGGTCATTGCATATATTTGTCCTCCATGTGTGCCATAGGTATGTTCCATATAGCCCTCTTTTTTGTTGGGTCAGTTGCAGGGAATATCATATCCCTAGAACCTGTGTCTGACCAACGAGATATTGACAAAGGTCAAATATTTGATGAAGACACTGTGTCTGATTATTCATCAGGAGGAGAGGTACATTTTCCAAATAATGTTTGATCAAACTCCACTCTGATCAGTTCCATGTGCCCCAATCACATTTGGAAATCCTAGTAATGAGAATGTTAGGCTGATTGAGATTCTTTATGGAACTGTGGGTGTTTTTGCCTGTGTGTTGCCTACCTGCAATGGCATGAAATGCATCTTTTATTGTCTGCGCACGCAGGTGTCCAGGAAACACTATGAAAACCCGAAGGAAATATTTCAGAGCCAAACAGACTTTACGAATTGCCTGGCAAACTGCACTTTTAGTTAGATTTTCCGCATCTCCTACAGTATATAAAAAAGTGCCGCTTGTAAAAAACCTCAAAGCAATGCATACTGTCTGTGTGGTTGTGAGAGCCTGACTTCGCCGAGTTTGACTTCGAATATAAGGTGCTAATAAATCTTTGAGGTACAATATTCCCCTTCGGTTAAAGCGGTATCTTTCAAAAAGAATTTCCTCCAGGAGCAATAAAGGATCTTGCCGATCGCGCAAAACCCTCTCTATATGAAATTCTCATCGTATAATTTGCGCACCAATATCAATTGGTCGCTCATTCATGAACGGCGAAGCCCTGACTGGATGACTTCCACGCACCATCACTGATTACGTGTGTAAACTAATCCTTGTTTACATAGAACAAACCTGCTCAGAGCAGGTTTTAGGATTCAGATGTGTTGCTATGACAACACTTCCAGCAAGAGTTTCAAAAAACCGACAAATCCAGGATCACGCCAAATCATCAACAATTACATCCGGCTAAACGAGTAATCCACGTACGAAAAATACCCCCCAGGTGTTAGGACCAGAGATCTGGATCTTTAAAGGGCCCTAAGATCACCATTGCCTCCACATCTCTCCCCCTTTAGCCTGGGAAAGAGAGACAAATAACCTTGATATCCCTCCAGGTGCAGTTCTAGACACATAGTAGTGAACAGTGGTACAAATTTCAGAAACAAAATAATCTGCATTATATACTGTAGATACTATCTCTATTACCTGTTGAAGACAGATAATAGAATACATCTAAAATATTTGATCTCTCTTGCCTTATATGTACTGTTAGTGTTTCCTTACACCTTTCTTTGGTATCCTTGTGTGTCTCAAGCTGTCTTGGCTGGTGCTTTGTTTCTCAGTCACATTCCAGTAAAGATTGTTTCTTAGAATCTGACATTTTGAGGCACATTGCTTATCTCCTGTTTGCTTTCAACTACCACTAGTGGTAGACAAGTTCCTATTACCCATTGTGAAAATATCCTTCGTATTCTTGTGAATACTTCCTGTGTTTGAAGGCGGCTCTCAGCATTCATCCTATGCCTTTCTTTGGTGTCTTGTTTACTTTACTGGTTTATCTTGTATGTAAACCTCTCTTAACTGGCACGTCCTGTCTCGATCACTTTTGATTAGTAAACTGACCAATCAAACTAAAGCCAAACTGACCAATCAGATTGCTCAAAGGGAACGGACACAAACACTGTAGCGTTTTGTTATATAGTAGATGTGTACTTTATATAGTGCCTCTCACATATATCTATTCATCCATCCATCCATCCATTTTCTAACCCGCTGAATCCAAACACAGGGTCACGGGGGTCTGCTGGAGCCAATCCCAGCCAACACAGGGCACAAGGCAGGAACCAATCCCGGGCAGGGTGCCAACCCACCACAGGACACACACAAACACACACCCACACACCAAGCACACACTAGGGCCAATTTAGAACCGCCAATCCACCTAACCTGCATGTCTTTGGACTGTGGGAGGAAACCGGAGTGCCCGGAGGAAACCCACGCAGACACGGGGAGAACATGCAAACTCCACGCAGGGAGGACCTGGGAAGCGAACCCAGGTCTCCTAACTGCGAGGCAGCAGCGCTACCACTGCGCCACCGTGCTGCCTATATCTATTCATCTACCTATATTTTGTTTTCATATAGGAAAAATCAAATCTGGAAGATGTTACATGAAGTTTAACATACAATACAATACAATTTATTTTTGTATAGCCCAAAATCACACAAGAAGTGCTGCAATGGTCTTTAACAGGCCCTGCCTCTTGACAGCCCCCCAGCCTTGATTCTCTAAGAAGACTAGGAAAAACTCCCAAAAAAAACCCTAGTAGGGAAAAATGGAAGAAACCTTGGGAAAGGCAGTTCAAAGAGAGACCCCTTTCCAGGGAGGTTGGGCGTGCAGTGGGTATCAAAAAGAAGGGGAGTAAATACAATACAATACAGAGAACAGAACACAAGTAATCCTCAATACAATATAATAGTGAAATAAAAATATTACAAGTACAGAGCAGAATTTAACAGTAGATGATATCACATAATAGATTTGGAGTTTGTTTAAAGTCCTGGAGACCTCAGCCATCAAAGCTGCCTCCCCCTACTGGCCATTCCACAGCTGAGACAGCGTTGGGCCAGCCAATCTGATGAAAGTATCCATCTACCCGACAATTCCTGCAATCCTCCATCAACATGGCAGTGTACAACAATTTCCGTGCAATTCATTTTACTTCTGCTAAGCTAAGCACACTTATAAGCTGAGTACAACATAATGTGCAAAGTAGAGTATGAAAAAAGGAAATGAAAAATAAACAAAGCACGTAAAGTTACAACATAAAAAGAGGAAATGACCTGAACCCAACCCTGAGAGTTAATCTGGTCAATATCAGGTTTATTATTGACCATAAAATGAGAAATATCAGGGAAAAACTGCTGCAAGATAAGTTCTGGTTTATTGCCACTTGTACATAATACAATCAAATTTTTACTTGCATATCTCTGTGGTATAGCGGGTCCACAGCTCTCAGCAAAGGCCAGTTTTTATATAAATAAATAATCACGCTCGCAGCTTAGTGAGGGGGCGTGGTAGTTGTGGCTAAAGTGGGTCTCAGGGCAATCTGCGGTGTGGGCATTTCTCACCTAAGTGCACAGGTGAAAGACTGCCCACATCCGTGATTGTTCATGGGGATGCTAATTTGCTGCAGCTACTATGCCCTCTCGACATATAGAAGCACGAGCCAGCTAACGAAAGGGGTAGAACAAGAAAGGGAGAAAGAAGAGAACGGAGGTTGTGGAGGAAAAGCAGGAAGCAGTGAGGAGAGAGAGAAAGTCGGTGCGGGAGAACAAGCGAGCGAGAGCAGGCTCGCGACAGCTGAGTAGACAGCCTGGGTGTTTGGCCGACACCCGGGGGGAGTAGTAGATGTGATCGCTACCGTAGAGATTACTTCGAAGGGCGGGAGTGACCGGAAGGCGGGTAACTCTCCGTGTGAGGCCACGGAAGGCAGCGATAGTCGGGACTTGGGACGTGGTGTCCCCAGCGTGAGAGCCTTGGTCGTTGGGGAATCCCAAGTCGCTGTCAGGCTGAGCCGGCCGGAGCCAGGGATCGGTGAGGCAATCGTGACAGCAGAAGCAGGCACAGAGAAGGTCAGCTGCAAGTAGGGCAACTCTCCTATTGAGAAGCCCAGATGGGGGCAGCATGGGAGTCGCAGGTATTAAGGCACCAGGCTTGTTGTTGTTGGTTTTTAAAAGAATGCTTCTTGTTATATTTTAACCTCGTTAACAAGCCTTTTTTTTTCTATTGTTTTTAACCTCCACATTTTCACTTGCTTTTATTGGATTATTTATTTAATGACTTTTGAATGCATTGCACTCACTCTTTATTTTGAACACCTGTGTTTTGATTGATTTTAAATAAAAGCACTTTGTACTTTTTACATCATCCCCTTGCTATGTTGTTGCCTCACTGTCTAGCTCATCAGTAACATTACCGACGGTGTAGGGTTCAAGGGCTCCCGAACAGCAGATGGGAGCATGGAGCCGAACCCGCATCGTCACAGTCTCCTATGAGTAGAAAATAATACAATGCCAACAGTGACACAAATATACAAAAAAGTATTCATTCAACACACACATATGTACAGTGCATCCGGAAAGTATTCACAACGCATCACTTTTTCCAAATTTTGCCCTGTTACAGCCTTATTCCAAAATTGATTAAATTCATTTTTTTCCTCATAATTCTACACACAACACCCCATAATGACAACGTGAAAAAAGTTTAGTTGAGATTTTTGCAAATTTATTAAAAATAAAAAAATTGAGAAAGCACATGTACATAAGTATTCGCAGCCTTTGCCATGAAGCTCAAAATTGAGCTCAGGTACATCCTGTTTCCCCTGATCATCCTTGAGATGACCAAGAACCCGATGGTCACTCTGTCAGAGCTCCAGAGGTCCTCTGTGGAGAGAGGAGAACCTTCCAGAAGGACAGCCATCTCTGCAGCAATCCACCAATCAGACCTGTATGGTAGAGTGGCCAGACGGAAGCCACTCCTTAGTAAAAGGCACATGGCAGCCCGCCTGGAGTTTGCCAAAAGGCACCTGAAGGACTCTCAGACCATGAGAAAGAAAATTCTCTGGTCTGATGAGACAAAGATTGAACTCATTGGTGTGAATGCCAGGCGTCACGTTTGGAGGAAACCAGGCACTGCTCATCACCAGGCCAATACCATCCCTACAGTGAAGCATGATGGTGGCAGCATCATGCTGTGGGGATGTTTTTCAGCGGCAGGAACTGGGAGACTAGTCAGGAAAAAGAGAAAGATGACTGCAGCAATGTACAGAGACATCCTGGATGAAAACCTTCTCCAGAGCACTCCTGACCTCAGACTGGGGCGACGGTTCATCTTTCAGCAGGACAACGACCCTAAGCACACAGCCAAGATATCAAAGGAGTGGCTTCAGGACAACTCTGTGAATGTCCTTGAGTGGCCCAGCCAGAGCCCAGACTTGAATCCGATTGAACATCTCTGGAGAGATCTTAAAATGGCTGTGCACCGACGCTTCCCATCCAACCTGATGGAGCTTGAGAGGTTCTGCAAAGAGGAATGGGTGAAACTGGCCAAGGATAGGTGTGCCAAGCTTGTGACATCATATTCAAAAAGACTTGAGGCTGTAATTGCTGCCAAAGGTGCATCGACAAAGTATTGAGCAAAGGCTGTGAATACTTACAGTGGTGTGAAAAACTATTTGCCCCCTTCCTGATTTCTTATTCTTTTGCATGTTTGTCACACAAAATGTTTCTGATCATCAAACACATTTAACCATTAGTCAAATATAACACAAGTAAACACAAAATGCAGTTTGTAAATGGTGGTTTTATTATTTAGGGAGAAAAAAAAATCCAAACCTACATGGCCCTGTGGGAAAAAGTAATTGCCCCCTGAACCTAATAACTGGTTGGGTCACCCTTAACAGCAATAACTGCAATCAAGCGTTTGCGATAACTTGCAATGAGTCTATTACAGCGCTCTGGAGGAATTTTGGCCCACTCATCTTTGCAAAATTGTTGTAATTCAGCTTTATTTGAGGGTTTTCTAGCATGAACCGCCTTTTTAAGGTCATGCCATAGCATCTCAATTGGATTCAGGTCAGGACTTTGACTAGGCCACTCCAAAGTCTTCATTTTGTTTTTCTTCAGCCATTCAGAGGTGGATTTGCTGGTGTGTTTTGGGTCATTGTCCTGTTGCAGCACCCAAGATCGCTTCAGCTTGAGTTGACGAACAGATGGCCGGACATTCTCCTTCAGGATTTTTTGGTAGACAGTAGAATTCATGGTTCCATCTATCACAGCAAGCCTTCCAGGTCCTGAAGCAGCAAAACAACCCCAGACCATCACACTACCACCACCATATTTTACTGTTGGTATGATGTTCTTTTTCTGAAATGCTGTGTTCCTTTTACGCCAGATGTAACGGGACATTTGCCTTCCAAAAAGTTCAACTTTTGTTTCATCAGTCCACAAGGTATTTTCCCAAAAGTCTTGGCAATCATTGAGATGTTTCTTAGCAAAATTGAGACGAGCCCTAATGTTCTTTTTGTTTAACAGTGGTTTGCGTCTTGTAAATCTGCCATGCAGGCCGTTTTTGCCCAGTCTCTTTCTTATGGTGGAGTCGTGAACACTGACCTTAATTGAGGCAAGTGAGGCCTGCAGTTCTTTAGACGTTGTCCTGGGGTCTTTTGTGACCTCTCGGATGAGTCGTCTCTGCGCTCTTGGGGTAATTTTGGTCGGCCGGCCACTCCTGGGAAGGTTCACCACTGTTCCATGTTTTTGCCATTTGTGGATAATGGCTCTCACTGTGGTTCGCTGGAGTCCCAAAGCTTTAGAAATGGCTTTATAACCTTTACCAGACTGATAGATCTCAATTACTTCTGTTCTCATTTGTTCCTGAATTTCTTTGGATCTTGGCATGATGTCTAGCTTTTGAGGTGCTTTTGGTCTACTTCTCTGTGTCAGGCAGCTCCTATTTAAGTGATTTCTTGATTGAAACAGGTGTGTCAGTAATCAGGCCTGGGGGTGGCTACGGAAATTGAACTCAGGTGTGATACACCACAGTTAGGTTATTTTTTAACAAGGGGGCAATTACTTTTTCACACAGGGCCATGTAGGTTTGGATTTTTTTTCTCCCTAAATAATAAAAACCATCATTTAAAAACTGCATTTTGTGTTTACTTGTGTTATATTTGACTAATGGTTAAATGTGTTTGATGATCAGAAACATTTTGTGTGACAAACATGCAAAAGAATAAGAAATCAGGAAGGGGGCAAATAGTTTTTCACACCACTGTATATACACGAGATTTCTCAATTTTTTTATTTTTAATAAATTTGCAAAAACCTCAAGTAAACTTTTTTCACGTTGTCATTGTATATATTTGTAAATGTTTCTTAATTTACTGTGCAGAATGGCTGAGGTCTTCACTTATCCTGTTTGTCTTTTTCTAAAATACCAAGTGTTGTGCATGTCATGAATAGAAATCAGGCGAGTATCAGTAATATTCTATGCCTCCTTCACCATGCTCTGCAGTGTTTTATTTTCTTCAGCTGAGCAGGTGTTGTACAAAGATGTGATGTAACCAGTGAGGATGGACTCCACTGTGTTCCTATATAGGTTTGTGAGAACACATGGGGAAAAAGAAGCCATCATCAGATGTCTGAGGAAAAAGATTCATTGGTGAACTTTCCTGACAAAAGCGCACTTTTGTGCTGTGCCCACTTTAGTTCATCAGTGATGATGACTATGAGTAATTTAAAGCTGCTCACTTTCTCAATAGTGTCCCCTCTGGTGCAGTGTGGTCTAGCTTTTTCTTCCTAAAGTTTATGACCAGCTTGTTGTGTTTGCTGAAATTAAATGTGAGATTATTGTCTTGGAACCACTTTGTCAGCAGGTAATCCTGTCGTTGTTTTACAGTAAAAGTGTAAGTTTAAAAAGCATTTGCATGTTAACTTCAAAGACAAACACAACAAAATCATATTACTTAATAAATAACTCTAATGTAACATGAAACATAATTTACTTTCAAATTATTACGTTTTACTATTTTTTACTATGGTTAATTACTTCTATTATACACATGTAACAATTCCCATGAAAATATAAAAATCTGTTTAAATTGTACATCCACATCCCCATATGTGAGTGGCTGAACCACAAAGAGGCTAGCGCGTAGCACAGGCCTGGGGATTGGCAAGCGAAGAGAGCAGGGGGCAAAGCCCCCTAGTTATTATCGTTATTATTAATATTGGTCACTTACGCTCTGGATTATTTATTTTTTACTTTTTCTCTATGGTACTGCAGCGCACATTATAATCGAGTTGTGATTGGGCAGGAAAAGGGTCCAGAGGTTCGGTACAACTTCCTCTTACACAATCACTCAGTTTTTGTGGACAGCCTTCTTTAAGAAGAACTACAGCTGTGCCATACTCTTTCCATTTCTTTATGATTGATTTCACTGGAGCCCACGGGATTTTTTATTGGGATATTTTCTTGTCTCCATTCCCTGACTTGTGTTTTTCAATCACCTTTTTACAGAGTCACTTGGAGTGTTCTTTCATCTTCGTTGTGGGGGTTAGGCCACCACACCAACTCACCACAAGTTGGATCTTCCAGATTCAGGTGCATTTAGACGACAGTCAACTGAAAGCACAGACAGGTGACCACCACTGTACTAATTTTTGCGACTTCTAAAACCAATTGGCTGCACCAGTGACGATTTAGAGGTGTCATATTAAAGGGGCAGAATACTTCTGTGATCAATTATTTAGTATTTTATATTTGTAATTGATTTAGAGTACTTTTTGAAATCTGTTTTCACTTTGACTTTTTCTGCAGATCACTGTTAAAAATGTCAAATTAAATCCTCTCTAATTCTATGTTGCATAACAACAAAGTGTGAAACTTGTAAGGGGATGGATACACTTTATAGGTACCATGCATGATATGGAGATAGTGATGTAACCCATCATCCTTTTGACCTTCTTTATAGCTTATCCATCATCATTGAGGTCTCATAAGGTCTCTGTAGTAAACCCGAAGAGTATTTTTAATGACATGAGCAGATGCTCATTGTGGCCTGACCCCCAAATATCACCCCCCCCCCCCCCACAGAAATCTTTCACTGTTACTCTAGGAACAACAGAATTACAGTATAACAGTATAAGTATGGATCCACTCTTTGACTTATAGCATAAACATAATTATTTTCCATATAAAAGTAAATCAACTTGACTTAACAATAATTCATGATTATTAAGGGGGAACACTGAATGAGCCTCACACATAGATTGTCCTGTCACCTTCAAACGACCCTTTTAAAATTCCTACCATCTACTGATGACAGCAATATTATCATCAGTATAAGCGGTAATTGTAATAAATGATGCTGTCTCGACTGCCCAGGTAAGGGACGCTTAGATTGTTTTTGTCTTGTGAGGTTTCCATTTTTATTTTCCTTTAATTTGTCACAGACGATTAGGCAGCAGGGGGTGCTTCTAGGAAGTTACTTAAAAGGAATCTCATCATGTTTTATCATTAGACTAATTTTATTTAACTGTACACTCTGTGGCCAGCCTAAGCACTTTTCTTCCATTATATTTACCCTTTGCTTTGTTACACAATTTTGAAAATTGCACATGTAACAAAGATACATCTTCCTCTAACAAGGCCGCCTTTACCCCCATCGGCGATATGTCAAAGCAGATCATGGCAAACAAAAGGTGATGCATGGAAGTGCTTTTCGGCAAAAAAAATCCCCAAACAATGCAGATTACATTTCTGTGTGGTACTCTAAAATGAAAGAATGAGGCAGACGAATTCTTTATGTTTTATATCATAAGCCCTAGAAAATAAACCCCAAAAGCTTTCTGAGAGACCAACTTTTGATCTTAAACTACAGAGGAAGCGAGAAAATCTGTGCTTGCTGCAGTTCTGTGGTGGAAAAAAATACTCTATAAAGAGTAAAATAATGCAAAAATAAATAAATAAACAGCACTTAGGACTAAGAATATGTGAAAAAGTCATGCTGCCTAGAAATTCACTGCTGAAGCAGGAGCTTTGAGCAAGCTATTTGTACTCTCTCAAAGTTATGTAGCATTTCTCTTCTTGATTTCATGTAGTCTCAAAGCGCATACTGGCTAATGCACTTTGGAGATGATGTAATGGACGACCAGATATAATGTAACAATCCTAACGCCATCTAATTCAGAGTCACAGGAGAGGCCTATCTTGGCAGCATCAGGTCCAAGGCAGGGATCAGCTCTGTCAGCCCACCATCACAAAAACTGGCATTTAACCTTTCACACACACACACACGTCTTTGTAATACTGAGGAGAAGATTGTCTCTTCTGTTGTGATGGTGATATGAAGCAAAAGGCTTCTTTCGTCCATTAGCTTGGTAATTGTGCTCAGCAGACTGGCTTATGTGAACACTACACATTACGTGCTAAATGTGCTGTCCCAGAGTTCACTGTGCAAACTTTCTTCCAAGTGTCCATTCATTCCCACACCCAATTTATTCAGTTCCAAGTCACAGACTATGCACACTTCTCTGTTAATTATTTTGAACAGTTTATTCATGATGATCATTTTCATGGTAATAGCTGAAACTACAGGCAGGAAGAGTAATTGTGACGAAAATGTACAGAAAGTCTCATCCCTGAGTGGAGCACTGGCCACTGAAATAGAAGGAATCACCCTTATGATCCGAAATTAAGCAAAATGGGGCAAAAGTATCACAAGTGAGGTGTTTATTTCCAACATTACATTTTCAAACACACTTATTCCCATATAGGGGCATAGGGGGCAGAGGTTATCGCAGCAGCACTGGGCAGAAGGCAGGAAACAAACCTGGACAGGGTGACCGTCCATCTTAGTAGTCAATTTGGAATCGCCAGTTAACCTAACCTGCATGTCTTTGAAGGTGTGGGAGGAAAATGGATTACCAGGAGAAAAAACACATTTATTGGGGGAGAATGTGCAATCTCTATTTGGCTTGGCAATCAAACTCAGAATTCCTGGATCCATGAGACAGCAGTGCTACCCACTAGACCAAAAAGAATGTTTTGCCAAAATCGAAAATTTCAACTTTCTCTATATGGACCTCCTTTATTTTAGGGCCATAGGTCCACATGATTCACTAGTACCCATACATCCATCCATCCATTATCCAACCCGCTATATCCTAACACAGGGTCACGTGGGTCTGCTGGAGCCAATCCCAGTCAACACAGGGCGCAAGGCAGAAAACAAACCCCAGGCAGGGCACCAGCCCACTGCAGTAGTACCCATTGTCACGCACGACCGCATGGGGAGCAGCTGAAGGATCCGACGTGCATCGCAACAACTCACGCCAGGGGACAAAGGGGGTACTAACCTCTCTCTCTCTCTTTTCCCATAGAAAGGACGAAGCACCGCCGCCATGATCCATCCCGCATAAACAAAGCACCATCACTTCCGGGTTCCTTTCTTCCCTATGGTCCCCTGTTGATGATGTCTAATATCCATCCACCACCACGCCTTCCCAGCATTCCACGTCCCTAATTTCCAGTCCAGATCTTTATAATGTCCGTGCAACCATTCCTCTGTGTCTAATGCATTTCTCTGGTTTTTTTGAGAATTCTGAAAGACCTTTTTGTTACAGTATATGGGGCCCAAAAACCCCAAATCTTTACGACGTGTTGTCTCGTTTATTACACCGTACATAATATTCTTATATAATACACTACCATGGCTGTTTGTTTGTCTATCCAGGCTTTAAATCACCTGTAGCTGGCAAACCGTTTGACCTATTGACCTGAAATTTGGTAAACCTATACTATGTGACATCTACTATCCGCTTTCAGGGTGGTGATTGACCTCCAATGTTATTCCTCTTTTTATTTTTATTTTATTATAGAATCAACTCTCAGCAGTGGCCAGCAGGGTAGCCATGCAGCGCATGCGTATGGACAGCGTTTTCATCCCTACCACCCTCACCGTTACATCCCCTACCTCTTCATATATTAAATATTTCTTGAGGCTGATTGAAGACTTAAGTGCTACCTTAAGTGAAAAATTAAAGAAAACCTACTAAGTAATTGCAACACAAACACTGACTTTATCAGTTTTAATGCAAAAAGATGCCGACGAAAGAAGAGAAGAAGCGGGCCACTAGGGTGGAGAAAAGAAGAGCTGTTCAGGAAGCAACAAGCGCATCAACCGCTGAGCAAACGAATGCTAAACGTACAGAGAAAGAGGATGAAAACTAGGAATGTCAAGTCAAGTGTATTCACTGCATGTTATCGTGCAGTGCGCCATTACTGGTTTACAGTATATTATCACTGAAACACACAAAGAGACAACACCAAATGCAATGCTTAAATATTAAAAAATAAAAAAATCCCTGCTTCTTTGCAGGACCTGGTCTTGATCCCCTGTTGTATTTTACAAGGGGCACAAGCTCATCGAAAAAAGGTTAGTAGTCTTGGCTAATTACCTAACCCTTTCTCCACTCCTCCACACACACAACAAGCAATGGAAGGTCACACACTCAAGAGAGAAGTATTGCATTCACCTGGACTTTAAACTCTGATATAACTTCCTGAAAACAAACAGCTGTGAAGGCAGCACGCCATGGGAACAAGAGTCTCTGGTACAACAGGTTCACAGGCAATTTCCTTGCCTGTTGACTGTGCCCAGATGGTTTGCTTTAGACAAACAGTCAATAGCACTGGACGACACATTTTTTTTTTCTCCTTGAAAAATCCTTGGTGATTACGGTGGAAAACTTCAAGATGAAATATATGCTTTATGTTGTATACTCTCTATTCTACTCAATGATTGCTAAAAAGAACTGGATATTTTTTATTTTTTTCAGAGAAAGTTTTGATGACTACAACAGTCTGAAGAAGAAGAAGCCAATGATAATACAATTTTATGCTCATTTGTGGTTACCTAGACTGATCAAATCAGTAAGGTTCTGAATTGAGTTTCAATCTATATATTGTCACACACGTGCGCATGGGAGGCAGCTAAAGGGCTTGAGTGAAGGCAGTTCTGAGGCATGCTGGGATGTGGCAGAGTGTACTGACTCTTTTTCTCCCTTTCCTGTAGACCATTCATGGGAGATTCCACCTGGCTCTCTTGACGTCACTTCCGGGACCGAGCCAATGGAAGGAGACCTTACCGGCTCCGGCCCCTGTGATGTCACGTCCGGGCTCGAACCAATGGTTGAAGAACATGGGCCCGATCCTTTTGACCTCACTTCCTGTCTTCCCCTTTAAAAGCCTGCACCTTTTCCCTATTCCCTCAGTCTTGTTTTGGACTTGGTTGTGAGCACATCAATGCTGTATTTCAAAAGAAAGCAACTTTGCAGCCAGGAGAACAAATTATACGGGTGGCTGCCCCAAACCTTTATGTGACTATGTCTCATTTTTGTGACAATATATATAAAAGTTAAATACCACTGACACACTCATCACGAAATCTCCTGAACCATGAGGACTTGGAACTTGAAATTTGGAATGGAGGTTACCCTTTTCCCATAGGCGCTCGCTAAGAAACGGTTTTAAAACTTTTGTGGTCCAAGCGCAAAATTTCTTATAGTTTTTTAGACCCGTTTGTATGTCTGTTCGCTTTTCACGAGAGAACTACTTAACGGATTTAGATCTGTTTTTTTTTCTATAATTTGCTTGAACATTCCATTGATTGTGCGACTTTCTCATCGCGCTAAGTATCATAGTTTGCTTGTGGTACCGATTTATTAGTGTGAATCCGATAGAAACTCATCGGGCTGCGGGGAGGGGGAGGGGCCATCCTCACTCATGCGTCTGCCTCAGGGCGTAACCTTAACTCTGCTTAGTTAGTGAACGAGAGAACTACTTAATGGATTTAGATCTTTTCTTTTCTATAATTTGCTTGAACATTCCAGTTGATTTTGTGACTTCTCTCATTGCGCTAAGAATCATAATTCGCTTGCAGGAACGATACATTCACGCTAATCCGAGACAGAGGCTTTGGGCCGAGGGGAGGGGGAAGAGTGACGTCAGGAGCAGAGAGCTGGGCCGGGCCTTCCTCACTGTCCAGTTTCACTAATACTCAGGCAAAGCCGTGGGGGATGGCTAGTATTCAATATTTTCAATAGTATTTGCAATACAAAAATGGCTCGGCACAAGAAGTCAAGACAATATTATGTAATCTGGTGACAGTTGAAAAAAAAATTGCTGGGACCTATACATTTTAATGGGAACCAATCATTACTAGGACTGCAGACAGGACAAACCAGTACAATACTGGGGTTGAGCTTTACAGCAGGTCATTAATGGGTAAACGCAACATAAGTTAATATAACAGAACAATAAAATGGGAACCAACGAGCACCCTCTAAGGGTGTTAGGTATGGGCACTGGTGTGAGAAACTGAAAATCACAAACGAAGCAACACTTCCATGTTGCTACAGAGAACATCATTCCAGCTAGGCTTGCATGAATTGTGCTGCACTGGAGACTAGGGTGTTTAAGGCTCAGTGATGCTGAGAGAACACAGGAGTCTCAAGGAGGAAGTTCAGCCCTGTAAACTTGTCTCAAAAGAAAAGCCACCCATGACCTCACAAATGATTGTATTTGACCCCAGGAAGTGCTTTACAGTTAATATAGAATGCTATAAAAGGGAAGATTCAAAATGCTTTCTACGCTGAACACTCGGCACCCAACATCAGCAGCACATTAAGACTGAATATTTAATTGTCCCTTGCCATTCAAAGTGCTTTTGGGGTTTTCTAACCCTACTTAATGTATTTGAAGCATAAAAAAAATCAAATAGTGCTCTGAAATGAAAACCTATTTCATGTTTTAGTTAACAGTATGAGTAAAATCAAACAAGCATTAGCACTCTTTTGAATGTATATTAATAGCGATTTTCCAATTAGGACAAATAAGAACTTGGCAGCTTTTTTGCTCTACTATTTCTAGTTTGTTTGTGTAAAATATTTATTTATATATTTTTTTTCATTTCATTTCCTGTAATTTAGTTACACATTCAACAAAATACTCAACATGGTGCGAAAAGAGCAAAGTGAAAATCGGAAAGTATAATATTCACTGCTGCCTCACACATCTATTTATACTAGCAAGTCAAAGTTTGCATTCACAAAAATAGGAATGTTAAGACCATGCTGCTCTCAGATACCTTTTTTGCTCGCTAATGATAAGTAATTGGAAGATATTCTAAACAGAATGCAAAAGCTCAGTCCATTATTTAATATTTTATTAAGAAGGCAGTTCATGAGTACAGGAGGCTCCCATTTTCAGTTTATGCATATCGTATCTCTCAGTTTTTCTTGGCACGGTGGACACACAACAGAGTGGGCAGTGTGGCTTTTTGGATAAAGAGTGAAAAATCACTCACAAATTCATAAGATGCAGTTTGACAGTGACACTTGACTTAATGTTTTGTCTTTGGCCAGTCACTTTTATCTCCCAATTCTCCATTTCTAGCTATATGTAAAGTTAACCCAAGTAAATAAATGCTATATTTAAACCAGGGTTCCTTTTCTGGCTTTGTTTAAATATCTTATGTCATTTTTGTTCTTTTTAATTCTATCATTTATGTTATTATTGTTATTTACAGTATCTACATTATTTTCCTAATTATTTGTACTTAATTGAACTTAGTTTCTATTTATATAATCTTGTTCTCTTATGTTTGTTGTATTTTGTGGTGGTTCCCCAAGAGGCAGAGCCACCCTTACCTCACCACTAAGAGACCACCAACGCCAGTAAAGGCAGGCTGGGAACTGTAGTCCCTTACTTAGAGTGTGCTTTGGTGGAGTTTGGTGCATTTGTTAGTATTGTTATTGAATTTCTTTTTGACACTTTTGGCTTCAGTCAAACGACTTTGATTTAGTTAACTAGAATCTTGTATTGGGACATGTTTGCATTTGAATTGACTTTGGCGACTGCTTGTGCATCTTTTTTGCTCTTTTTCATATTTTGTTGCTATACTGGCTCAGGAGAGAGAGTAAATAAAAAAAAAATAAAATGATTATGGCCAGACGATGCAGAGATCGGGATAGGCCAACATCAAGAACAAAACTCCAAACCGATCTTTCACCAAAACTAGAAAAAATTTAGTCAGGCTTCAAAGCAAGGATTCATTAATCAGAAGTAATAAAAATACATTTTAAATAAAATTGATTAGAAGATTTATGTGTTAAGTTCTGATACTGAAGGATTAATGTGTGTGATCTTTATATCGTCACAACATCATAAATGAGAGCATCGTGGAGAATTTCTGGGAGTGGTTTGCAAGTCAACAACTGAACCTGATACTTCAGGATTCCTTCAAAAATGTGCAAAGGTTGCTTAACGGGCAATTCTGAATTGACTCTTTTCAACTGAGAGTATGTGTTAGCGTGTCCTACAATGAACCTCCCAGATCTGTCACGGTTGTCTCCTTCCTTGCACCCAGTGCTAGAAAAATAGACTCCAGCTCCTTACAACCCTGAAACAGAAACTGGTGTGCTTTCTGGGAGGATGGACCCTTTGATGAAGCATGCAAACCTGTCTGTTTGAACAAGACGACTTAACACTTTGGTCCAAACTCTCATAAATAATCATTTTCATTACAAGTGTAAGTCCTTTCTCTTGTGGCGATGCCACTTTAAATTAAATTGTGCTTTATCTATGTCCTCACTTTAAAGTTTTCATACTAAAAGAGGAGAGAAAAAAACATTAGTACCACTTTTGAGAATAACAGACAAGGATAACTCTGTCCATGGTGCTGAATCGAGATGAAACAAAAGGCTGACAAGTAGACCAGGCACAGAGGTCACAGCCTTACCCAGAATGCAACTGTCCCTCACATCCCTTAGTGTCTTGAGGGGAATTGAAGCTCTTCTTCTAAAACCTTTTAACTTTTGTCATCTCATTGCAGAACTCTTAACATAAACTGACTCAGCTATGCAGCTACTATTATTTGTAACCATATGCGACTCAGTTTCTAAACTATAGTCCAAATTTGAATCTCCCCTGTACTGCATACTGTTGATATAGCTGAAACACTTAAATTTACTTCTTTATTGCATCTTTGATGTAACATCAATAAGTCTGTTCATTTATATGCAATGCATTGTAGCATCTGGACTGTCCATAGAAACCTTTATGAAAGTATTTACTGTCTAATGGCCAATCGTCTATATTCTGACCTACTTTGTCTGTTATACAGTTCTGAGGATCTTTTCCAATAATAAAGTAATATGGAAAGATGTCAGTCTACTGCAAATACCTCTGTTCACACATACAAATCACATTATGAATCACAAATTAGGCTAACCTCAAATATGTGAGAAAACCAGATTATCTGGAAACAGTCCACATAGAGGCAGTGGAGGTAAACAAGTTGAACTGTAAATGACTGGACTGGGCTGGGCACTGAATACAGGTAGTTAGAACCACAAGACATTTGTTACAATGCTGGCTAGAGCCACCTTTAGTACTCAGTACTTTAGTACCTCAGTACTACCCCCACCTCCTCTATTGCTCCTCTGCCAACATCTACACTGACTACCTGCCTGGAGGAGATAGAGGCATGGGTGAGGCTCAACATCCTTCAGCTGAACAGATCAAAACAGAAGACATCTTAGTTGGCACACCACACCATCTCTGCTCTTCTACCATCACCAGTATCACTTTTTCTGGCTAAAACACCCCCCCCCCCCCCCCCCCCCCCCCTTTCCACATCTGTCACCAATTTGGGTGTTAAAATGGACTCATAACTCACCTTTGACACCCACATCAAACACCTCTGTAAGTCATCTTTCTATCACCTCAAAAACATTGCCAAACTCCGCCCAACACTCATCCTGGTAGACGCAGAGAAGCTCGTCCATGCCTTTGTCTCCTCCAGGCTGGATTACTGTAATGCGCTCCTCATCGGGATTCCTGGCAAGAGTATCCAGAGACTTCAGTATATTCAGAACAGCGCTGCCAGGATCTTGATGAGGGTGCGAAAGCATGATCACATCACCCTCATCCTGAAAACCATTCACAGGCTCCCTATCCTACTCAGAATAGAGTACAAGGTCTCCCTCCTCACCCATCAGTGCATTTATGGACATGCCCCCATTTACTTAGAGGAACTTCTTACCCCTAATACCTCTTCACGTACCCTTCGCTCTGTGCACACTAACACCCTCCAAGTCCCCAGAACTAAGCTCAGCAGCATGGGTGATAGGGCTTTTTCATCTGTGGAGCAGAGGCTGTGGAACACCCTCCCTGATTACCTGAGAGCCCCACAGTCGACTGATGCTTTTAAACAAAATTTAAAAACTTATCTTTTCAGAAAGACATTTTGCTAAAGTATTTTATAGATTCACATCTGACTCTGCAGCACTTTGAGATTGCTAAAATATAAAGTGCAATACAAATAAAATTTATGATTATCATTATTACTCATTTCAAGCACCACTTCATCTTTAATAGGAAAGGCTCATTCAGCTTTGTGACATCTATTTGCATAACTTTCTCCTAATTTTTGTATGTAATGTTTCCTCATATGTATGCTTTTACAGGCCTATCCAAGGCTAATGCCAGTGTAAAAATAAATACTGGATCTATACTATTGTTTGCATCATTTGTGCATCTGTAAAATCCACCGAGGAAATGCTGAGAAATCCAGAAATGATAATCGAAAATAAACAATTTAACATAAAACTTTGTCTGTGAAATCATGAATAGCCATAACACAGGACTATTAATTGACCTCTGGCTCCTCATATCATGCTGCCTATTGGATTGTTGATATGTGTATACAAGAGCACAATTTATAATGATTTCAGGCTCTTGCAGTTATAGTAACCATGATCTATGTAACCTTTGTGAAAGATCAGCCTGACTACAGACAGACACAGGACACCCAATGTCCAATTTTTTACACTCTTCCGCACAACACACAGTGCCCAAACCAGCAACAATATTGCTTACAGTCCTCTCTTTCCTTTTCTTATTCTTCTTTCCTCTTTCTTCTCACTCCTCCACTCGCAAGCTCCGTCTTCTTCCTCCTGACTCTGGCTCCGTGAAAGGAGTGAAGCGGCCCCTTTTATAATGCAACCGGATGTGCTCCAGGTGCTCCATGATGACCTTCCTGCAGCACTTCCTGCTGTGGCAGAACTGCTGCATGGGCACCCAGAAGCATTCCAGGTGTACCTGGTTCCTTTTCCGGCAGCGCTTCCTGGTGTGGCGGAAGTGCTGCAGTCTATGGTTCTGTAACCATCTGGGCACCCCATGGCCCCAATGCAAACCAGGGTGGCTGCCCACTTGTGTCCCAGGGGAGGTATTGTCCCTCTCCTGGTCCTTCCATCCTCCAGGTGTCCGCCACACCATAAAGTTACAAGTACTCACTAAACTACCTAAGCCAAACATAACCCATAACGTTGAGAACCCTAATTCTGCCCATATGGGACAATGAAAAATCTTGACCCAAAGTTAGACTCTAGCTAGATAAATAGATGGAGTCTCATCCAAGCTGGAATGGACTGTTCCAGGAGGCCAGTACATTGGATGGTCTGGAAGATGGTCAAGAACAAATTCATAGCATTCCCTGTCCCAGCTAAGATATTGGAATGGAGGGGCACTATGGCAAGTCGTACAATGGGACTGGCATTCCAGCAGTAATGGAGGAAAATCCCTTACTCATCCCCAGGAGACCAGCATGGTCCCATAGAGCTGTCTTGTTGTGTTCTGTTTGTGCTTCCGGTTAGATGTCAGGAAGTGAATCCCCTTTTCCAGGATGGTTACACCTGACTCAGTGGTACTTCCTTGAGACAATGGTTTGGTAGTGGAAGTACCCTCGGGGCGAGTTTAAAACGTAGCTCTTCATGTTGCCCAGGACAGTTAGAGTCAGGTGTGGGAGGATGACAAAGTTTGCCAGGGAGGAGTGCAAGAGAAATAAAAAAAGACAACAGAATATTGTAATGTATTGTGAATTGTGGAAGAAGGTATTAGGTTTAATAAAAAATAGTCTAGTTTTGTCTAGGGTTTGAGGCTCTGCTATGCTCCCTACAGATTTAAGAACTTTACCATGGCTGCATAACACACTATCCAAAATTCAAGCCTGTTTGTAAACTCATTTTCAAGATGTTCTTTAAATATCCTTAGTCTATATCTAACAGTACTGAATAATAAACATCTGAAATAAACAAAAATGGAGAAACTGAAGGCAATGAGATATGTATTACATACAACAGAGTTTCCATTCAGTACTAGTCCTCAGCAACACTAAGAGGAGCTTCAGATTTCTAATGACTTCTAGTTTTGCATGATGACAATCCTAGTGACCATAAAACAGTCACAGTCTCACCATCTGTCTTCTACCTTCTAGTGTCCCAGTTTATATACAGGTGTACTGTTTCAAAGAGACTGAGTGAGAAGTCTGAGTGTCTGGGCTTTGCGGGTGTCCTGGATAAAAACCAAGATCCAGGCCTTTAATGATTTCTTGGGCATAGCCATCAACAGTGTGTCCGTCTGCAGAGAGAGTATCAACCTTGTCGAGAGGTTTACTTACCTCGGCAGTGACATTCACGTTTCTGGTAACTCTTCCTATGAAGTCAGTAGACAGACTGGGAGAGCATGGGAGGGTCATGAGGTCCCTGGAAAGGGGTATGTGGTGCTCCTGATATCTATGCAAAAGGATGAAGGTCCAAGTTTTTAGAGTCCTGGTGCTTCCTGTCGTTATATATGGTTGTGAGATATTGACCTGAGTCGTAGACTGGACTCCTTTGGTACTGTGTCTCTTCGGAGGATCCTTGGGTACCGCTGGTTTGACTTTGTGTCTCTTTGGTTGCTCTTGGAGTCCCGAATGAGGCACATTACCTGCATTGTGAGGGAGCATCAGTTACGGCTCTATAGATATGTGGCGCGATTCCTAGAGGGTGATCCGGCTAACAGGATCTTCATTGTTGAGGACCCGAGTGGTTGGACCAGGCCAAGGGGACACCCACATAACCCCTAGCTGCAGCAGATAGAGGGTTATTTCTGAAGGGTGGCATTGGACCGTGTGTGGGGGTTGCCAACTGGGATCCCAAACTGTTTCATCATGTGGTGAGTGTGGCAACATGCTGTACCAGTGCATGCTCCCCAACCTAACCTGACCTGACTGACTGTACTGTTTCAAAGTGGTGGTAAATGATTCTCAGCAGTTCCCATTCTTGACAATGTAGACAAAACTTTTTTTTTAAATGTTTTGATTCCTAAAAAAATTTGGGGATTATGGTATCAAAGCAGGAATCACATAGGAATTTGGAAAAATATTAAATTAACTTTAATTGCATTTAGCATGTTTAATCACTTAATGATTGCATTAGTTCTTTTTCGTTTGTACTTTCAGTGTCCAACAATAATCGGAAGCATTGATAGATTCCATTTGCTCTGATACTGCTTTTTTATCATTGTAATCTCCAAATGAAACCTTTCACCCATTTTCGTCACTGATTACACCAAGATTAGTATTAATGAAGTCCAAGTGTGAATGAAGTAATTGAATCTGTAGCGGCATGTTACACTTTGTTGGTTTTGTATGCTTGAAGTGTGTTGGCAACCAGCTGGATGGAGTTTGGTGCTCGGTATTTACAAAGAAAACTCTCAACAACATCTTCCTTCCAGGCAATTTTCTCCAGATCCAATAGCAGATGTTCAAACCACCTCTCACTGATGACGTGTCTGGTTTGTGGACCAACAAACCACAAAGCAAATGTAACACAGGAGTGGCTTGGGGATAACTCTGGAAATGTTTGGGTTGCCCAGCCAGAGCATTAAGAGAATTTCTGCAGAGAAGAATGGCAGAAAATCCCCCAACTTCAGGTGTGTGAAGTTTGTTGCGTCAGACTCAGGAAGACTCTAATCTCTAACTCTGGCTGTAATCACTACCAAAGGGGCTTTAATGAAGTACTGAGTAAAGGGTCAAAGTGATGTCTCAGTTTTTATTGTTAATAAATTTGATAAGATTTATAATATCCTCTTTTCACTTTGTCTTTATGGGGTATTGAATGTTGCTTGATGTGGGGAACACATGAATTTAGCAAATTATTTTAGCAAAAGCCTTCAATATAGCAAACTCAAGCAGTCTGAATACCTTCTAATAGTATTGTACAATGAAAAGAATACAAAGACATTTTAAAAAGAATTAAAACAATGTTATTTTGTTATAAAGATACAGCATAAACATGATCCATATCTAATATTCTCATTTTGTCTTTTATCTCCAGGCAAAAGAATTCATCTTACGGCCTGTAAAGAGTGAGGAGAAATGCCTTCCTGAAAGCCATCACCAGATGTTTTTCCATACGTCGCCCATCACGGCAGAAAGCTCTAAACCTCTGGATTTTGTAGCATTAAACTTGTTTTATCAGGGATTTGTTAATGTTTTCCTTCAGTAGAAAAAAGAGATTACTGCACTGAAACACTAAATTAACCATCTGTTAACTGCAAGATGAGAAAGGGCAGGAAAAAGGGATGCCATGATTAAAACTTCAGTACCAGTAATCCAAATGCCTAGAAAAAAAATGGAAATTGCAGTGTGTGAGATCTGAAAAAGTGCATGAGAAATTACTTGGAAATTAGCCTTTACCCATAAGATCATTGGTCATTGGTTTGCTGTTGATTTAAACATGTAGCCTGCCACCACATATGAGCAGCACTACGAAGAAGCTGTTATTGTAAGAAACTTCTAGAAATATTTTGTTTCAGGCAGTGTAACACAGGCTGGTCACATACCTTACCCTGAATAACTCAGCAAGCCAGAAGTGGGATTTGAATTTACAGTTTCAGTCCACCTTCTTACTGTCTGGCTACGCTGCCTATTGCTTATCACATATGAGCCACAATCTGTCATTTTTCATTCTTACACCCGAGTGACTGGTGCTTCGTAACCTTGCTATTCCACTCTAATGGCTCCAGAAATTGTTAAGTTAGTGACTTGAAACATATAATACAGCCTTTCATCAAATTGAAACCCTTGGAAAAACATAGGGACCAGATAAAAGCTCCATCGCCTAAATCACACTGTCAGCAGGGCTCTAACCCATGCTGAAAAATTGTCTGAAAAGGTAGCATACAAAGCATTTGCCATTCCTCCATTCTTGGGAAAGTAATTACTTTGCAATGTTGAAAATAAACACCTCAACAGTCTGTGTGGCAGAAACGAGTAGAGCAATAACCGTGTGCTTACTAGTTTTAGCCTCACAAATGCAATAAACTAAAAAATAACTAAAAAAATTAGGACCACTAATCCCTTTTGTGAATTTAAATTTGTGTCACAATATGAGGGAGTTGGCCCTGTGATGGACCCCTTCTGTATTTGTTAGCTGGCTGGTGTCCAATGCAGTGAGACTGATTGGGTCTGATAATGGATATGCAGTATTAAAGTATATGGCAATATATAACAAAAAAATTAAAAATAATCTTTATTACATATAGCACCTTTTCCATAATGAACATCATCCCATGGCTGTTTACATGTTAAACGTGTGCTGCAATGCTTTCCATGAATTTTTACATTTAGACCACAGTCAAGGTAAATAAATTGCTCAGTGGTTACCCATAGTACATTTACAGTTTTAGTAGTAATAGTAGCACTGACACTGTGGAGTATTATTAGTAATAGTAACATTGACATTTTATAAGTGGGCTTACTTGTAGTACATTTAGAGTATCATCAATACTTTCAAGTATTAATAGTAAGAGTAACATTGACACTGTAGAATTAGGGTTGCCTATAGTAATTTTACAGTATTATTACTAATAGTAGCTTTGACTCTTTTGAGTATTATTAGTAACAGCAGCATTGACACTTTAGAATTGGGGTTATCCATTGTGCATTTACAACATTATTAATAATAGTAGCAATGACACTGTGGAGTATTATTAGTAATAGTAACATTGACATTTTATAATTGGGGTTACTTGTAGTACATTTAGAGTATCATTGATACTTTCAAGTACTAATAGTAAGAGTAACATTGACACTTTAGAATTAGGGTTGCCTATAGTAATTTTACAGTATTATTACTAATAGTAGCATTGACACTTTAGAATTGGGGTTACCCATAGTGCATTTGCAGTATATTAATAAAAGTAGCATTGACACGGTGGAATATTATTAGTAATAGTAACGTTGACATTTTATAATTGGAGTTAATTGTAGTACATTTAGAGTATCATTGATACTTTCAAGTATTATTATTAAGAGTAACATTGGCACTTTAGAACTGGGGTTACCCATAGTAATTTTACAGTATTATTACTAATAGTAGCTTTGACTCTTTTGAGTATTATTAGTAATAGCAGCATTGACACTTTAGAATTGGGGTTATCCATTGTGCATTTACAACATTATTAATAATAGTAGCACTGACACTGTGGAGTATTATTAGTAATAGTAACATTGACATTTTATAATTGGGGTTAATTGTAGTACATTTAGAGTATCATTGATACTTTCAAGTATTATTAGTAAGAGTAACATTGACACTTTAGAATTGGGGTTACCCATAGTAATTTTACACTATTATTACTAATAGTAACATTGACTCTTTTGAGTATTATTAGTAATAGCAGCATTGACACTTTAGAATGTGGATACCTGCAATACATTTACAGTATTAGTACTAATAGTAGCATTGACCGTTTAGAATTGGGGTTACTTGTTATATATTTGCAGGATTATTTTTAATAGTAGTAGCACCAACACAATCAAGCATTATTAGTAACAGTAGCAGTGACACTTTGCAATTAGGGTTATCCATAGTACTATCTATCTATCTATCTATTTACAGTATTATTACTAATAGTAGCATTGGCACTGTGGAGTATTATTAGTAATAGTAACATTGACACTGTATAATTTGGATACCTGTAGTATATTTACACTAATATTACAAACAGTAATATTGATACTTTTGAGTATTATTATTTATCCATCCATTATCCAACCCACTATATCCTAACTACAGGGTCACGGGGGGTACAGTCATCTCTTACTTGCATACCCGGCTAAC
The DNA here is from genome assembly GCF_900747795.2 of Erpetoichthys calabaricus. Taxonomy (NCBI): domain Eukaryota; kingdom Metazoa; phylum Chordata; class Cladistia; order Polypteriformes; family Polypteridae; genus Erpetoichthys; species Erpetoichthys calabaricus. The sequence goes on along the minus strand of NC_041402.2, from coordinate 164,974,606 downwards.
AAACAGCACACCAACATTTTTTATTTGATCCTTGTTGTATTAGAAGAAGACTTTAAAAAGAGCTTTGTCCATATTACATAGACGTTAATAACAAACTGATGCACTGTAGCAAGCCCATAAAGCCATTATTCTAAAGAGTTACCAACGCTAAGGGATTAAAGACCAGTGTTATAGCCAGTTGACTACACTACCTGCCAAGAATACTACTAAGGGTCATGATTCTGCCAAATATGCTTGACGACTTTCAGACCATGGAACATGCAACATGAATATTATCTAAATGGGGTAAATGGAAAATAATTTAAGGTGGTGCACTCACTGAGATCAGAGGATCTCCAATAACTTCCTAGCAATCGTAGAGGACCACTGATAATGTTCTGTGAGCTCTGAAAAGAATGCCATGAGGTTAGCAGGTCTCTGAGGGTATATAAGGTAGGTGGGTTGCAGAATTCACTCTAATGCTCAATGGTAGGAGTGAAATAAAGATTTACTTTTGGAATTAGTTGTTTGTGTACTCATGTATAAAACATAGTGAATCTTATAAGTGGGAAGAATATCTTTCAAGTAAGAATATAAGAAAAAAATGACATAATTTAAGATATCCTTACAGAAATTATTACTTGATTTCAGTTTCTAAAACACATTTTTAATCATCTTATAACTCCTTGCCTAACGGGCACTGCCTCTACTGAAAAGTAAACCTGCTACTATGACATGCGCCCTCTCAGAATGATAAGTTCCTTTAATAATGTTAAATCCAGCCCTTAAGCTTAAAAACATTTGCTGCAGATTAGAGGGCAACAGTCAGAAGTCCTTGAAGAGCACAGTCTGTTCTACTAGTAAAGGAGGGAAGAAAAGGTTAGTGATAGAAACTTCAGACTTGTCTTCTCTATGGTAGTTTATAAAACAGCCACACTCATTTTAGGAACTTCTGCTCTAATCCGGGCCTCATCACATTCTGCCTACTTCTTTATGAAGCCTCCCTAGGTACTCCAATTTCCTTCTACATCCCCAAGATTGATGACTAGTGAGTCTAAATTGGTCTAAATTGCTCCTGTTATAAGTGAGTGTACAGTAGGTAAGCTTATGAGTGTGTCCTGCAATGAGGTGGCTGTCAAAGGATGGCTGTTGCTGTGCTGTAAGAACAGGCACTCGCTCCTTGTGACCTTAAAATTTGATTGAACAGTTTTAGTTAATTGTTAAATGTAATTAATAATAATAATACATGAAAAGTGTATGCTTATTAATTGTAACATTTACATGATTACACTGTTAATAAGTACATATTGAGTAACCTTATAACCTGAGGACAAACCTGTCCCAGCACTATTTGCCAGAATGGAAGAGGGGCAAAAGTGACCATATAGAATGACTGATGCCATCAGTCTTAACAATTGGTAAGGTAGCATGTATTATATTTGTCCTGAACACAGAAGGCTGCATTCCAGTGACATTATTGGCTTATGATGTTTATAGGGTCATTACTGTCACATGTACAGAGGTTAGGAGCACGTGCTGATACAGCGCATTGCCGCACCCACCACATGACAAACCAACTCAGGATCCCAGATTAAGGCCTGAGTGCAGCTATGCAATGGGTGACACCTCGGCACCACACTAGTTCAGATGGAATGGAACAGTGTGAGGTTTTTATGGTGGCTGGAGTGCCAATTCTGCCACAAACACCCCAGGTTGGAGGGCCTACATGCAGGGCCGGATGCAGATTAACATCATACCCAGGACAGAGCAATTGAAGGTTAAGGGCCTTGTTCAAGGACATAACAAAATAGAGTCACTTTTGGCATTTACGGGATTCGAACCTGCAACTTTCCGATTGCTAGTTTAAATTCCTAGCCTCAGAGCCACCACTTCTTACTGGCATGTGCTAATCATCAAGTAACAAGTCACCATAATATGTTTGTCATGATATGTATGCTTTAATTCTTTTTTAGCTAAAGTGAGCTCTAAATGTAAAATCTGATTTCAGTCATAAAGACATATTAATAGTATTACTGTTTATTCATGATGTAATTGTATATTGCAATTTTACACATAAAAAGTAACATACTTTACCTTGGAAAAATAACAATTCTCAAAAAACAAAAAAAAAAAAAAACAGCACGTGACCTATCACAGCAATGCAGATGACACATAGCTTTACTTAACTGTAGCATCTGATGCCCTCTGGACTCTTGTGTCATTTGTGTTTTTGAATGGATGAGTAGTAATTCCCTCCACTCAAGCAAAACAAGAAAAAACAAATCATTGTTGCTGGCAAAATTGGAAATGGAAATAGTGAAGGGCTTAGAAATAAACCTGAACCCTAAGCAGTAAGCACTAAGCAGTAAGTCAATGTGGAAATCATGAACTCTGACCTAAACTTTAAATTGCACATTAACCATATCACTAGGGGTACATTGCAAATTTTAGATCTTATATAATACAGCAAGATGCTGAGAAAATAATTCAAGCTTTTGTTTTTAGTCGACTAGATTACTGTAATGCACTCTTAAAAGGGCTACCTAAGAAAGACATCAATTGGTTGCAGTTAGTTCAAAATGCAGCTGCAAGAACCTTAACCAGAAAAAGAACATTTGAACATATCTCACCAGTTTTAGCATCATTACATTGGTTACCCATGTCCTTCAGAATTGACTTAAAATACTACCGATGGTATAGAAAGCTTTATATAATCTTGCTCCTTTCTACATTATAGAATGCTTGACCCCCTAAAGTCACAGTTGTGACCTTTGATCTTTTAATAGTGGCCTACTTATTATTCCAAGAGCTAAGCATAAAAAGTTGAGGCAGCATTGTGCTGCTATGCACAAAAAAATCTGGATCATATTATTGCTAGAGACACACCAGCCCAACACTTTGGATCATTTAAAAAAAACTTCTAAATATCCACTTTTTCTGTTTAGCTTTTTCATCTTAATTGTACTCCTAATAGACTACACATGCACAGATTTATCATAATATTCTTGCATTCACAATTATTATTAATCTTTACTTTTCTTTGATTTCTTTTTCATTTTTACTGTGGCTGTGTTTTGCTCCTCCACCAGTTCTTATCGAGGAACTGTGCAGCCACCTGTGATGGAGCCAGTTGTAGGGTGATAATCTCAAAGGGTCAGTGGCAGTGTACATGAGACAGTACCGTACTAGCTGCAGATGAAGATTAGACTACGTAGTATGGTACTAAGAGGAGACGATCCTAAGGACAAAGCACTGTCTCAGTAAACAGCAGAACAAGACCTTTGCCAAGTTTAACATCCTTAGCGTAAGACCAGAGTGTCACTTTGGCTATTAAAAAAAGTGCTAAAAGCGTTAGTCCAGATTGTCACTGGAGCGACTGCATAGACTCGTTTCATGTAAGTGTTAGACCTGAGGATTACTCGGGCTGTAAAAGTGCCAACAGTGCTAGTGCCGAGTGTTGTTCAGAAAACGATATATGCGTGTCTTACATAAGCATCATTGTTCTAAATGTTACTCACTATCAGTGTATGAAAATACCGTGAAATCAATCCCTATATGGAAAGTAATACCGACAAAATGTGAACTTTAGTAGAATCATATCTGAAACATAATTGTCTCTGTGTAGCGAAATCTACCATCAGGGTAATCTGGATGTGCACCCTTCCACCTTGGTATATGTGATTAAAAAGTAATGCCAGTGCCAATCATACCCTTCTACGCAACATAAGTATGCCATTACCCATATATTAAATCACTGACCCATAATCTGATGTACCAGTGATCACTGGCTTAAATCTCCACCCACTTGCTTGTTTTATATTTATATATGACTAGCTGGAGAAACAGGAGAAACTTTAAAAATCAATAAACAAAAAGGTATCACTAGCTAAGCGGAGGCAAGTTACGCTCCAAAACGCAGAGGTAGACAGACTCCCCACTCCAGACGTCACGCATCCCCCTCCCCTCGGCCTGCAGCCTCTGTCTCGGATTAGCATGAATATATCACTCCTGCAGGCCAACTATGATTCTTACAGCATTGAGAGAAGTTGCAAAATCAACCAGAATGTTCAAGCAAATTCTAGAAAAAAAAAAAACAGATTTGAATCCGTTAAGTAGTTCTCGTGTGAAAAGCGAACAGAAAGACGTTGGATTTTAAATAAAAAGAGATTTTCATAAATTGCAAATATATGTGTTTGACACCCTGGAGCCTGTGAGGTTCTTAATCTGGTCTTGCTTTATCTCATTTACCAGTTACATAAGAATAGCTGATACTTCTCATTCATTATGTATAGAGCTTATTCTAATAACTGAATTAATCGAATATTCACCAAAGTGTATAAATGATCTAGTCAGAGGTTGGACAATATTTGTAAAAACTGACTTAGCACAGCACAAACTTCACAGTACAGAACAAGCTCTGTATAATGCATATTGTAGGAAATTTCATATCAGATCTGGAAAACAGATACCTCCATGACATTCCCAACCAATACAGCTGTCAGCATCTTTCAATATGCATTTTCCAAACAGGCAGCCTAGCGATTTCTTACTTAGGGACATCAACTTTGCATCTTTTTACTGAAGATTAATAGTTAAATATATGACAATCTTTATTTTCGTATTTCTTATTTTGTGCACAATAAAAATGTCCATGTATCTCTCGTCTTTTTCTGTGGCATTGAGTTTAAATATATTTGATTCAGTATCACGCTGTAGTACATTCCAAATATAAATATAATTGTGGTTTCCATATTTTTTTAATGGCAGATTTGTGCTTTTTCATGTCCGTGACGGTCTGTCTGATGAGTGCGGAGTTTATTTTGTAACATTACTCACCGTACTAAGGTCAAGTGTACTCACAAGGTGGTCTAAATAAGTACACAAGTTTGTCCTTTTTCTTCGGCTCCAAAAAGCACACTACAACTTCATTTAATTCTAGTCTTGATCTGCTGCTAGTCATCAACTCGGAGGCACACTGCAATAGCACTGAACCCAAAAGTAAGTCTTGTCACCGTAAATACGTACTAAGGTGAGATCACCATGGGATCATCCCCAGCTGACAGGACACTGCAACTGACCATGCTCCTTGCTGCATCATGACGTCAGCAGCACAAAATGATATGATCTTGGAAGAAACACTATGGCACTGAAAATGGCACAAAATAGTTGATAATAACTGAACATAAAGTCCAGATTACAAATGAATGGCATAATATTAATCTGTGCCTCAAAAAATGATAATGGCACTTCAAAATTGCGAAGGGAGCTAAAGACAACTGCGAAAAAATTTAAATACCTGAATCATGACATGTTTATTAAATAGAGACAGAAGACCAGGGTAGTGATTTGTAGTAAATCAGGTAAGAGTTATTAAATGCATAGCAAAGCAATTCTTTGACTGAGAATGAGATTATGGAGGCATTTCAGGATATAACCACATCTGCCATTTTCAGTGATCCAACATCAATATTACTCCATGTGATTTTTCATTTATTCATCACCTCTCATTCTTTACTCCTCGCTCATTGCTTGTCATTTTTACTCATCCCTTTTCTTCATGCTTCATTTCTCTTTTCTCACATTTCCTTCTGAGGGTATTTTTTTAAACAAAACCAAACACATATTAGTAGAAGGTGGTACAGTTACGGGTGGGTTGCAGATAAATGAGATCACCACTTTCTTTGTGTTTATACATATCAAGTAAGTCAAATCTTGTCAATCAAATTTTGTGTTCCCTTCTTTCTGTACCATGTTACCTGTTAGCATTGCACATAGATTCCTTTGCAGAGCGGCCAATCTTAATTGATATGTTGAATAAACCAAAAGTATTCCTTTGACAGCTTATTCTACTCCACTGCCACCCCACCCACTACTTGACTGTAGTTGGTTTTGTTTAAACAAAATCCTAAGAATTAAATGTGAAGAGTAGAAAGTGATGAGAGATCAGTGACAAGTAACACATCATAACAAACAAGTGGCAAATGTAATGATGCTGATGCTTGATGGAAGGAGAGGTGAAAAATGGCAGTGTTTTAAAATGGGGACTATTGAAGAGGTGGGCTTGGAATCCCGGGGCTTAGAATAATATTCAACTGAAAGACCTTTTTAAACAACTGCAGAAATGTAGAAGTTACAGATCACAAAACTAGTGAAATGAATGAATAGAATTAATTTACACAATGATGAAGTGCAGTAACAAGACTAGACATTCTTGGGTTATGTCGTATAAAGTATCCAACAGCTCTACTTGAGAAAACCTAGATGTATCTGGAAAGTGACTCGGTTGCCCAAAAGCAAACTACTCCAGTAGATGCTGAAAGCATCTGATATTAAATGCACCTAAATAAATGGAGGATCTCTTCCTGATTTACAGTTTATGGCCAAAAGTATTTACAAACATAAAATAACTCAGTTTTCCTTCTCTTATCAGGTAAGTCATATTTCAATCACTAAAATATGAACCAAGTAACCGCAATGTGAAGAAATGACATTCAGCACGAATGATTGTGTTGTAATTCAGTGGGGTAGATGTTAGTAGGAGAGCTGTACAGACTTCCCTACTTTAACAAGGAGTTCTTCCAATCTGTAAACCCCTTTGTAAGATGAATGTTCGCAATATACAGTAAACACCTATTTATAATTAATTTAAATGGGAACATTTTTAAGCGTCACCTGGCCCCCGAAATGGCCCCCTTTTTTGTTCAAATAACACTGAACTACATGAAAACAGACAGAGTTAGTTTAATAATAATATTATGTCATTGTAACTAACCCTAATAAGGCACCATCCTTTATAAACAGAAGCAACTGAAAATCCATCTGTTCTGTGAATATCTGTCTAATTGTTAGGAAAAAACCTTTACTCTTTGATATTTTATATTGTTGGTTAATTTGTTGTTAGACTAAGTTTAATTGTTTATTGATTGTAGTCCATGATTGTATATTTATTAGTTATTACAGCTTTTTCACTTGTGGCAATCAATTTTTGTGACCTTTCCGAACACACTTGCTGAGCAAACAAGCCATATCCTAATATTACTTCATTATGTTTAACTCTTTTGTAAGTTGCTTTTGATAAATGTGTATGTCAAGCAAATAAATGTAAATATAAAGAAATAATCTTCAATATATATATAAAATTGAATGTCTGTCTGTCTGTGTGGTAGAGCATCACGCAAAAATGTTTTTACCAATTTCTAAAAATCTTTGCAGTTTTTTCTGGTATAGTCTAATTTAGAATATGGACTAATAAAAGTTTACATTTTCTATGTATAAATATCTAGAAAAAACAATTCAGACGTGAGCGTCAGTAGGCTTTGCGCCCTAGGAACCAAGTTACCCGAACATTTCTATAACATTTCAGTAATTATTTACCACTCTGATGCTGATCTCTCTGATCATAAAATAGGTCATTAGGATAGCAATTGATGAGAAGAATTCCTAATTAATTGCAGAAGTACTGCATGTGAGGGTTCCTCTAGAGTGCCTCTTGCACAACTTGGCTCAGTAACTAATCAGCATATCGTCATCTCATAACAGACTGAAGTTTCAAGTTTGGCATTTATCAGTCCAACTATTTTAGCTCTAGACCATCCTCAAGAAACTATGACACACAGTCATCATCGAGATATTGATATTTTCGGTATCAGTGGACCCTAAAACGTCGACATCCATCAAGATCAAAATTTTTGACAAATCTAAAGCTTTCACTCTCACAATCCCATCGACAATAGGTTATGGTGGGGGAGGGTACAAAGCAATAAAAACTGTGTCATCTTCATTAAAGTTGCCATTATCAACTGAAATAATGCTAAATTAATAGCACTACAAGTCCACTAGATGGCAATAACATGTCAATAGCTGGCCCTACTGAAATAGCTTAGAAGAAGTGGCACTTTGTTTATTTAGAATTTGTCCATCATATCTTATATTTAATTTTTTGTCATTCTTATTCTTATGTATATATAGAAACTTGAATTTGTGTCTCACTGACCATTCAATGATTATGTGAAAACCACCACACCTATTTCTAAAAAACTAAATTATTTCTGGTATAGTCTAATCTAGAATATAAACTAAACAATTTTAGATTTTCTACGCATTCATATCTAGAAAAAAATACAAACAGACACAGCCTCACTAAAAGATACAATTTTCGACTGAACCTTTGTGGCTTTTAACCTCAATTTCTGCGGAACACAACTTGATATGGATATGATTGTTATATTAAAAGAAATTAAAAACAATCATGCAATAAAATATCGCTATTTCAGGTTATCATGACAACAATAATTACTGAGAATTTTTAAATAATGAAGTGTTGAAAAATAAAGAAATTTTTATATTTGCCACTCAATAACTCCTTAAAGGTTGATTGTATAAAAATTTAATTCCCTCTTTTCTGGATTCTTTCTTGTGTCAAATAAAAAAGGTCTTTTTCAATTATTATTTAGGACAGATTATAAGCAAGCAAATGATGCATCTGTGACAATATCCGTCTTTGAACTAGAGTAGCAAACGTCTTTTGAGAAGAGGGGACTGAGGGGGACGGGCACTTTGTGGCGATCCTGCAGGGGTACTCCTCATAGAGGAGAGCATGTCTGCTGCTCAACTCTCATTTCACACATGATTGCTGAACTACTGTGTTAATTATTAGTACTGTTGTACTGATTGTTCTTTGCATGAAAATTACTTCTAGTTCACTAAATTTTACACTTATTTTCACAGTAAGATTTTGCAAGGGCTCAGAACAACTAGATGCTAAATACACATCTTTTTACCAAGATGAGAAGGACATAAATGTCAGATGTGCTTTTTATTTATTTTACACATGTAGTGTAGATTTTAGCACTTAACCTGGGCTTAATCACTTGCTGTTTCACATTCAAGGGAAAGACCTTTCCTTTTCTCTTGGTCTTTTCCAGTTATAGTTCAGGACAGTGGTGTAGCTAGACTTCGTGCCGCTTGGGGCAGGGCGGTGCTTCAATTTGCTGCCCTCCAAGAAATCTGAATATGTTAAACTATTTAAATAGAAAATTAAAATGACGTACAGAGAAAAATTAAGAAACATTTTGCATAGATTTATTCATATATAGAGACACAGCAATAATTTTTCACATATAATTATTTATAAGCATCAACTAGATAGACACAGTGCATCCGGAAAGTATTCACAGCGCATCACTTTTTCCAAATTTTGTTATGTTACAGCCTTATTCCAAAATTGATTAAATTCATTTTCGAAGTAAACTTTTTTCACATTGTCATTATGGGGTGTTGTGTGTAGAATTCTGAGGAAAGAAATTAATTTAATCCATTTTGGAATAAGGCTGTAACATAACAAAATGTGGAAAAAGTGATGCGCTGTCAATACTTTCCAGATGCACTGTATATAGATAGATAGATACTTTATTAATCCCAAGGGGAAATTCACATACTCCAGCAGCAGCATACTGATAAAGAAACAAGAAACAACTAGAAAAGAATATAGTATAGATGCCCTGATAAGCCGTATTCTAATTATTAGCTTAATATAATCACGCTGGGAAAACTAGAACCAGTGTAGTGTACACTAGTGATAGGTGGGGATGTTTTCTGTGCAAAGCAAGAACGCATTCGGATTGATAGCGAAATGAAATTATAAATTGTAAATTAGTTGTTTATCTTCCTAGAAATTAATATCGGTGTAATGTTTATGTTTATTTTTGTTATTACCTCATAAATTTCAATTGCTGTGTCTGATGCCATCACAGAAGGGCAGTCTGAAAATTATTTTTGAAGCATTTGTGGATAAAAATTAGAGAATTTTACTTTTTTCATTCATAAGTGATATTTTTCCGAACCCTGCTGCTTACACATGAACTGTACTGAGCCTTCTGGCCAATAATGCCACCCCAAAAAATGTGCCTCCCAGGGCGGACTGCCACCTCTGCCCGCCCCTAGCTACGCCACTGATTCAGGATTTGTGTTGGAGTTGTCATGCTAAGGACAATGTGAGAAGACATGTCAGCAACACATGTGACAAGGTGCATCAACCACAGCATGTGAACAGACAAATACCACTCGCTACAGACAACGATCATCCCTGGCCCATTCAGCAGGCTACAATGAGGGCAGTGCCTGCACATGGCATCCTCAGCAGCAAAATTAACTGAGACTGGCATTGCACATCAACCAACCATCGGCTGTACCACATTTTGCATGTAATTGGAGTGACTGCATAGAAGATCCAACGGCGTGCATTTCAAAATCATTACAGATTCTCTGTATCTGCAAATTTTCCTAAACCAAGAGAAGCTTTAGATGATAGACAGAGTAAATCATTGTGCATATTTGCAGAACCTATTTGTTTTCTGGTATAATAGTGCAGTAATGAATGCTTTTAGCAAAATATATTGAAGTAAAAGTAGCCATTTGCATTTGAAAATGTAGTGAAGCAAAAGTGGAATTAGACACAAAATTTTTATTTTAATTAAAGTCTAAATATTGTCAAAACACACTCAAGTACAGAAATGAAGCCTTTATACTTTGGTATTATGGAACACTGCAGATATCCTACAAGAACATTTAATGGATAAACCTGGTGGTGTGGTATCTGACACTAAAGTATGACATGGAACGCTCGTTCATTAGCATTTGATTATTTACCTAATAGAAACCTTGATGAGAATTTCCTAATTTTATACTTTACTGGTATAATTGTTACATATTTCTACATTGAGGCATCGTTTACCATCACACTTGGAATGGAGTAAGAAGAACTGCCATGCTTGAAGCACTAAGATACAGAAACTCGAGTGTTAAACTGGTGGATTATCCCTCTAATTCAGTGATGGGCCTAACTGCAGTTAAAGTGTCTCAGAGGATGTTTGATACCTATAAATACAAAATATTTCAGTTTATTGACCCAACCAAGGCGACCTTCATAAGTATTTTTCTTGCATTTCCGATTTTTGCTCAACTGTCCAAAGTGTTAACAGTGAAACACCCGGCCCCATTTGCTTTAGCCACATTACAGCAACCCGCTAAGAAGTACAGTAGTCAGCAATCACAAACTAAATGACATCAAATTTACAATAAGCAGAATTTAGCTCAGCACCTTGATTTGACATGAAGCACTGACAGCCAGCAGTGATGATCACTAATCCAAGGTTACAGTATGAATGGCCATAATTTGTGTTCAATTTCCACCCGTCCTAATCACATTTCAGAAAAAAAATATTTAAATGTCATCATCAGGTGACATTTAGATCATGGTTGAAATGCAATTAGGTGGCTGTTGGGAAGATATAAAAAAAAAAAGAAGTCCTGCAAACCTCCCTCAATTTCTGCATCCAACCATAATATCATAGCTTGGTGATAATCAAGCAAAGAAAAAAGCTGTCATTAGACTCACTCAGTTGTAGGCAGCAAGGTGCTTGCTGTAAAATTATATTCTTTGCCTTCGTCTTGCTTATCTGATTTACATTTGAAAAATGTACTTTATTTTTTATATAGGCAGCTCCGAGTGTTGTGCACATTTAAAAATATAATATTAAGATAAAACATGAAATACCATTAAAACATAAAGTCTTGAAAATTATAACATGTACATGTTTATGTATTTATCACTGCAGAAAATCACTCAAAGGCAGAAAAACAGTAGGAGGGACACCAGTCCCCCAGTTTACTGCACAGTTGAGTGGAAGCAGAGTAATGTGTTGGAGGGCACTTGATTCCACCTTAGCTGGAGGCTCCATTAGAAGGAAAGTTGATTAAGTAATGCAGGGTGGTCTGTGCAGTTCTCCACATCTCTCATCCTTTCTTCTTCTTCTCTCACTTGTTTTCTCTTAGGTAACAAGTCGGTGTAGTACCCTGGCTCATTGATGACTCCAATAGAGCATCTGGAGTGTTCCATTGAAACGTGACTGCGTAATAGAACTCCACTGAACATGCTCTGTGACATCATATACAGTGAATTCAGAAAGTATTCAGACCCCTAAACTTCCTGTATACAGGCAGTCCCCGGGTTACGTACGAGATAGGGACTGTAGGTTTGTACTTAAGTTGAATTTGTATGTAAGTCGGAACAGGTACATTATTTTAACAAATGCTATTGTTGACCGAATGTAACCAAGTGCTCTGCCAATGAATGATGGAGTTTAACCTCTTTCTGACCTTTCTGCTTTATTTTCAATGGTGATGGTTTTTCTCTTCTTTACTGTATCACCAGCACTTGCATCAGATCTGTGTTTCAGAGACATTGTTGAAGGGTGAAGACAAAAGGTTAAGGTGAGCTCTTCTGCACAGCACTGTACAGCTATCACAGCAGGAAGGCACCAGTCGTCAACACGTCTGATATATAGGGTGGTCCAGATCTAATTATGCAATTTTCATTACGCTGTAACTTATTCAGTTTATTACATAGAAAATCACCCGAAAAATCCCGGACCATCGAGAAGTGTGCGAACTGACGACATGAAGAATCGTCTTCGCGCTGAACTGGAATCGTCCCAGCGTAAATTAAAGTCATCCAGACGATCTGGAGCCGCATAATTAGATCCGGACCACCCTGTACTGACAAGAGACAACTTCCTGCTATGTGCATAAGAGTACAAGCAGGCTTGCTATTGAGAATGAATGGGGGCAGCGAGGGGCGGTTCATCACCAACCCACCTCGCAGTCACCTCCACTACAGTATGCTGCCTGCAGCGTACGTAACACCACCTCCCCCATTCAACACGCAGCCATCCGAGGCACACTACAATGCTACCCCCCGGATCACCGCTTGTAGCATTACCAGCCGCGCACCTAGAACGAACGGGGCAGCCGTGTGTGGGGGGTAGGCAGTGAAAATGCTTGCCACCAGGAGCCACCCGAGGGACACTACACTGTGCGAGCAACGAAATCACCCCCTCCAGCCTCCGTCCAGCCACCGCTTGCAGCATCCGCAGGCCGAAGTTGACGGAGCTGCAGTTACTGAGGCGCATGTGTCGCAGCTGCGGCCCCATTCGTATGCCGTAGGTCGGATGTCCGTAACCTGGGGACTACCTGTACTTCGCAGTAGTGTAGGTTTAATTTTAAATGGATACGTCTGAAATTTTTGCCCATCAATCTACACTCAATAACCCATAATGGCAAAGTGAAAACACATTTTCAAAAGGGTTTGTAAAGTTATTAAACATCAAAGACTAAAAAAATCTCTCATTCGTATAGGTAACTATGTACACACCAAAAAAGTGAAAAATGTGTACACTAAAAAATGGAAGATTTTATTTATGAAAAATGAAGTATGAATATATTTACGCAATTTACCTTTATAAATCACAATCATCTTGTAAATGTGTGTACATGACCACACCTCAATCCACTTTAGGTTGCCACCCTGGAACAAATATACATGGACTTTGCTAATGAACCTCATACATATGTAATCACAATACTGCAGACGTTCGTTGGCTGGTAGAGCAACCTTACACCTGATGGGCCCAGCCACGGCCAATTGCATTTGAGGAGTTCTATGCCACTGTTTGCACTGCATTGAAGTGCCGAATCTCTTTGCCCTGAAGGTTTGGGAGAGGCGCAAGTTGCCAGTGAATGAGAGGGAAGCCACTACCACTTGGCACATGTAATCACTTGAATTCTGTTACCATGAACAGTACAGAACATATGAAACATTGAGAGTTTAGCCAGTTTCCTTACCAATGAGGTATCTCATATAGCGCTTTCAACAAGTCATCGGAGCAACACTAATCAGCCTCGAAATTAATGAGTTGAATTGGCAAAGTGAGCCACGGTTTTTGTCATTCTCATCTTGGCTTCACAGATGAATTGTGCATTAATAGAATGCCACTATGGTTAATAAAAGCAACGTCATTCTCTCTAGGTGTACTTACAGTAATATGAGTGCAGTCAATTGCCACGATTATGTTAGTAAAACTGGACATTGCTGCAAATTTCTAACAAAACTTGCAAAAACTGAATTGTGGATGGCAGTGAACTTTTTAAATTTGAATGAAAATAAGACAGAGGTTATAGTTTTTGGTCCTGGGGGCACCAGTGGGCCTATTTCTACTTCTGCTCCTGTGGATTTGGGTCCCCTTGCACAATATGGTACGCCTGTTATTACAAATTTGGTTTTAGGATAGATGAGGATTTTAGACTGGACGGTCAGATCAGTGCGGTGGTGAAATCTGTTTTTTTTCAGCTAAGACGTTTGGCGAAGATAAAAAACATTCTTTCCAAAGATCAATTTACAATAGTAATCCACGCCTTCATTACAACCCGGTTGGACTATTGTAATTCGTTGTATGTTGGTGTTAGCCAGTCCACCCTGTCTCGGCTGCAGCTGGTGCAAAATGCTGCTGCACGCCTTTTAACTGGCACGCGAAAGAATGAGTACATCACACCTGTACTATCCTCTCTGCACTGGCTGCCTGTTCAGTTTAGAGTTCATTTTAAGATTCTTTTATTTGTTTTTAAGTCCTTAAATGGGCTTGTTCCGCCCTACCTCGCTGAGCTGCTGCATATGCACTCTCCTTCCCGCTCACTCAGATCAGCTGGTCAGCTGCTTCTGGATGTGCCTAGGACTCAGCGAAAGCTCAGGGGGGATACGGCTTTTTCCGTTGTGGCTCCAAGGCTCTGGAATTCACTGCCGATCCACATTAGACAGGCCTCCTCACTGCCCATTTTTAAGTCTGCTCTTAAGACTTACCTTTTTGGTTTGGCGTTTGATCCTGTGTGAGCAGTTGATTTTACTCTGTTTTAACTCTGTTTAGTTGTTTTTACTATGTTTTAATTAGTTTTATTTATTGTATTTTATTTACTTATTTATTATTTTGTTTTTGTTTAAAACTTATTTTAGTCTATGTTCAGCACTTTGGTCAGCGGCTGTTGTATGTAAAGTGCTTTATAAATAAAGTTGACTTGACTTGACTTGATTCATGGTTTCTAGCACAGTGGGCATGACGGAGCTAAGGTTTGGTTGAGATATTCCCAACATGATGGCCAGATCCCTCTGGTGGGTGCCCGTTGCCAGAGAACCAACTGTTGTTAAAACCTTCATATGAATAGGTGTAGCCCGAGTTCAAGCTGTCTATCCTTGGGCACATAGTTTTAAGAGAAGGGATCTTGAAAGTCTAAATTGGTCCATAGGTTAGCCATTGTCATGAGCAAAAAAAAAAAAACTCAGACTGGAAGCTCATTCCCTTCTTTTATAACTGATTACATAGTACTCAAGCAGCACCAAACAAACCTTGTATCAAACCATAAATAGGCTGTAGGGCATAGAATTCAAAGCTTTCTGTATGCAGCAAGTTAATCACATCTCTGTTTTTACTTTGCTTTGGTTTCTGATCTTTGTAAGTGACAACAGGTAACCTAATTAAACTACGAAAAAAACAAAAAATAAATTCTTCAGTGCAAATACACAGCATTGACCCTCTTAAAAGGGAACTACAATCGATTCTGTACATTATATTCACTATCACTTTTGAGGCTTAGTATGTTTGTCACAACAACACCCATCATAATAACAGCTTGGTGATATGAATTATTATATGCAGTGTCATCATTTAGCTTGCTTGGCTTCATTTCCCTACATTATCAATGGTGTCATCATTTCCAAGTTTCCCCAAAATTCTGCAAAAGGATGGGTCACAGTTTCTGTAAGAGTATGCTCATTCTTCCAACATGTTCTCTTTTACAAATACCAGTGTTTGGGTGGGCCTTTCCATATGGACATTTCAAGCCTCTTTTTGTGCATATGCTAGTTTTATAAATCAGACTCCTGGTGAAGGTGCTATATATTGCTGCAGTCTGAGGTACACGCTCACACAAAGCAAAATTACCTATGTTTAAGACCAGTGTGTAAAGAAAAGCACTGTCCACAATATTACAATAATCAATGCTGAATTACAACAAAATGAAATTCAAGAATTTTGAGTTAAGGGTTGTCATAGATGTTTAAAAAATACTACATAAAAAACATAGAGATTACATTAATTGTACCATCCGTCAGAAGCATGACAAAGAGTCACACAAAAAAGTTTGGTACAGCCACCCATATATTGTTCCTGGCTGAAGATGGACAGATTTAAGGTACAGGTTGGAGTCCACAACTGAATTGATTTGCCGGCACAAAAATGGTGGCTTTAAGGGAGACCGGAGGAACTGACGTCAATAGTGGGGCTGGAACCGGAAGTGGTGTCATTGGGGCTGAGACTGGAAATTACGTCATCGGTAGGGACGGAACCAGAAGTGATGTCATTCTCCCCGGGACCGGAAGTGACGTTATCCGTGGGGCCAGAACTGTAAAGTGGCATCATTGAGGCCGGAAACAGAAGTGATCTCATCAGGGCCAGGCGTAATTTCCCGTAACTGGTCTGCAGAGCAGTGAGAGAAAGAGTTAGTGCACACTGTCGCCCCCTGGTCTGGCATGGAATTACTTTCAATCATTCCCTTTAGCTGCCTCTCATGCGCATGTGTGTGACACTCCAAATTGGCCTTTGATGAGTGATTGTGGGTATGAGTGTTAAGTGAGCCCTGCGATGGACCAATGCCGTGCCCAGGGTTTGGTTCCTGCCCTGCCCTTAACTCTGCCACCGAAGGCTCTGGTTCATTAAAATTATATTAAGAAGGATGAACAAATGAATGACAGAATCTATGAATGAATAAACATTTTTCTCAGTTTAATGACATGCAAATTTTACTCATTAAATGTTTCGCCTCACCAAAGGAGTCATTTAACAACATCTCAGGAGAAATATCATTGTGTTTAATATAATGTTGAGTATCACAACATATGAATGACAGCAAAATAGGATTTTCTACATATTGTCATGGTTATACTGTGATGGGGAAGGGCTAACCATACAAGGCAGGGATGTCTGTCACTAAAGTGATAAGATATCAAAAGCAATAGCAAAAATGCTATCTGACATAGACTTGGTCTATTGTTTTCTTAAAATCTGATGCGAAGGCACCATATGGCATCACTGTATACTTCATGAGCAACAAATACATTCTTCTAGTTAGATCTCTTTGCTGCCCCTCATGAACCAGGCAAATGCTGAGTACTGACTATATACAGAAATGTGCTGGGCGAGACTCCCAGCAGGAAAGGATGACAAGTCAAGAGTAATAACTAATCTCTATTTGCAGTGACCTAATTTATTTCAACTGAGAACACAATGCTGATGCAGCTCAATGAACCTGGCTTTTATAAATAAAGGGGCAGTTGCTGGTGGGTGAAGGAAGCAGAAATATCATTTTTTGGCCTGGGCACTTTTACCAACTGTGTACTACATTTTTATTCAGTTAGCAGACCCCTGTCCCCCAAACATCTGCCATCAAAGAGTCATGTTACAACAAAAAAAGCAGGACTGAGGGAATCCTAAAAGTGCAAAACATGTTTCTTGTCCCAATCAATGAAAAGTTCATAATTTTAATCACTGATCTCTTTATTTGCCGGCAGCTTTGTCTTTGTATACCTCCACTAGCAACCGCCTGCAGTGTGGGAAGAGACAGTGATTAAATTGTTACCAAGTTCCTACATTGCAATTAGAGTGCTGATGTACCCCCAGAGGATATACCGGCACAATAAATAAGCTTTGTGATTATTCAGACAATGCACATACACACCCACGAACAAGAATATATTTGTTTCCATGTCACATGCATGGAAGTCAGAGAAATAAAGAAGGAAAGTGCTGTCACCCAGGAATATTTCAGTTTTATGCTGTATGTTGGCTTATTTCTGTTAACCATATTGAGCCACAACCAAAGTCAAAGTGGAGCTCAAGATGTTACAATACATTGAATGAAAGAGAATTAAAACAAAAACAATTTGGGTGAGTTTACTTACAGTATAAAGCAAGTCTTTGCTGAAGTGGTTACCAGTATTCCCTTCCCCATATTGTCATGAATCTATGGCACCAAAGAACAATGAAAGAGCGAGACCATCCAAAGATAAGCCTGACCCAAGAAGAAAAGGAGGCTTCTTACCTTACTAGGCCTCAAAATTGAGTATAGGGCTTTGAATTCAAAATAATAGCAAAGAGTCTCAAAAAACCTTAACGTATGTCACCATTAAGGAAGAAACATGAAACCTCTAGCTTTCGCATTGACAAGTTCACAAAACCAGGTGTTTATTTTCAAAACTGAGCAAAACACAAACAGGACTTTTAAACAGCAAAAAAAAAAAAGTTTCCAATGGCGATTCAAAGTAGATAATATCTATATACAGTGGAACCTTGAGATACGATCACCTCTGTATACGAGAAATTCAAAATACGAGGAAAGTATGAGCAAAAAATTCAGATCTAAATGCGAGCATTGGCTCGCATAACGAGCCACGAGCCAGGCTGTGGGTATAGCTCTCAGCTTAGCGAGGGGGCGTGGTAGCAGTTACGAGCCGCGATCTGCGGTGTCTGCGTTTCTCACTTAAGTGCACAGGTGGGAAACTGCCCACATCCATGATTGTTCCTGTGCCTGATGGGCTGCAGCTACCATGTCCTCCCCGCATATATAGAGAAGCGCGAGCCGGTTAAGGGGGAGAAGAAGTAAAAGAAAACAGAGGAGAGAGAACGGAGGTTGCGGCAGGCAGGCAGGCAGGCAGGCAGGCGGTGCGGGAGAGCGAGCGAGCGAGTGCAGGCTCGCGTGTGCAGGCTCGCGTGTAGCTGAACAGTGAGCTGAACAGGCGAGCCAAACAGCTGAAGCAGGACGGTGTAGAGAAGGTCAGCTGCATTAAGAGTGTCTCGCCTGTTGCAGAGCCCGCAGATGAGACGCTAACAGAGAAGAAACACCGGGGATTGTCATCTGTTTTTTAAAGACTGCATCCTTTTGACGTTTTAACCTCGTGTTAAAGGATTGTTATTCTTGTGTATTTTAAACCTCCACTTCACAACTGTTTTAAGGATTATTTATTTAAAGATTTATTGAATGCTCTACTGCACTTTAGAAACCTGTTTGGATTCTTTTAATAATCAGTTATATTATTTACCAGTGTTATTTATTAAAGGTAGACTACAGTATATATAATTTATCAGTGTTATTTGTTAGGAAAATTGATTTTTATGTTAATATATTTGGGGTGCGGAACGGATTAACTGGATTCCCATTATTTTCAATGGGGAAGTTTGTTCTAGATACGAGAAATTCGCTATACAAGCTCAGTGCTGGAACAAATTAAACTCGTATCTAGAGGTTCCACTGTATATAAAATTCTTTTCGCGTTTGAAACGGAAATTACGTATGAGCGTTTGAAACAGAAATTACGTATGAGAGCACAGGAACAGGAAAAACATTCTTAATAAACCTGATTCTTGCCGAGAGAGCGAATGGTGACATAGTTCTGGCTGTAGCGTCATGGGGAATTGTTTCTACATTATTAGATGGAGGCCGTACAGCACATTCGGCATTGAAATTACCATTAAATCTCGCTCACAACGAAAATCCAATTTGCAACATACGCAAGGGCTCTGGAAAGGCAAAAGTCTTGCAACATTCAAAGATAATCATTTGGGATGAGTGCACCATGGCACATAAAAGAGCTTATGAAGCCTTGAACTGAACAATGCAAGATCTCAGAGATCCTACCAAAATAATGGGAGGTACTGTCGTTTTACTCGCAGGAGATTTTCGTCAAACATTACCAGTTATTCCACGAAGGACACCAGCAGATGAACTCAACGCGTGTTTAAAATCCATGCTTCTCCCACGGTCAGTTATATGTCGCGTGTTCTCAGGAAGGTACACCAAAAAATGTATACATTTATGCATGAAATGGGCAAACAAAAAATGTAGTATACCCGAAAGCACTGCAGTAGTACTCAATGTATCTTTACTTCTTAAATGTTAATGTTTTACTGTTTAATAATTTATACGCTTCTTATATGTTGTTCAAATTCTTTTATCAAAATACCAGTAACGGCGCACTGCACGATAACGTGCAGTGAATACACTTGACTTGAGCATTCATAGTATTCAACCTCTTTCTCTGTACGTTTAGCAGTCGTTTGCTCGGAGGTTGATGTGCTTGAAATTCCTGAGCAGCTCTTCTTTACTCCACCCTAGCGGCCCGCTGCTTCTCTTTCGTTGGCATCTTTTCGTGTTAAAACTGATTAAGTTAGTTTTTGTGTTGCAATTACTTAATATGTTTTCTTTAACCTTTCACTTAATCTGGCACTTAAGTCTTCAATCTTCCTCACGAATGATTAGCGAAGGTGGTAGAGAATGAGAACGGTGCCCGTACGCATTCACGCATGGCCACCCAGCTGCGTGCTACCGAGAGTTGATTCTACAATAAAATAAAATAAAGATAAAAAGAGTAATAAAATCACCCCGAAAGTGGATAGTAGACGTCATGTAGTATATGTGTACCAAACTTCAAGTCAATAGGTGAAACGGTTTGCGAGCTACAGGTGATTTAAAATCACAGACAAACAAACAGTGTATTATAGAAGAAGATTTTACTGTTTAATAATTTATATTTATATGCAATGTGCTTCTTATATATTACTTCATATTTTCATATGATAATGATGTTAATAACGTTGTTTATATTGATTTCTATGTTATTGTAAGTGTTCTTTATTTGTTGAAAAATAAAATTGGCAATTAACAAACTTATTTAATAAATACTACATTTTATTTTTTTCCCTTGCACTCAGTTAGCGAAGCCACTGGGTAATCAGCTAGTATATATATAAAAAAAAACAAAACACATGCACACAATCTAAAAGCGGAGCCAAAAAAGTTACAAATTACAAACAGCATAAAACTTAAAGTGAGAAGAAGAGTGTAGCAATATAATAATAAAATACTGTATGTACTAAGAAAAAAAAACTTCTGTTGAACCAATTGTTGTATTTACTGCAGGTTAAATCCAGTATAGATAAAATCTCAGAAAGTCTGGCCAGGTTGGCTGAGATGAAAGGCAGTTAAGCAGGCCAGTACAGCTTGCAATGGAAGGTACAGATATGTAAAATTAAAGATGAGGAGAAAAACTTATGCTAGAATGGGGGAGGGAAGTGAGTGGGGAGGGGGGCATGGGAATTTGGGTAGGACTGGAGCGGTGGCTGAATAGGATTGGTGTGAAGTAGGGATTGGTCCAGGAGGAGGTAAATCAAATGAAGATAAAGACAAAGGTAACAAAGATGCTCTCTCTCTCTCTCTCTCTCTCTCTCTCTCTATCTCTATCCCTCCCTTCCTCTCCCTCTCTCTGAAAGTCCATGCTGCAGTAAACACCAAGCCAGGCCAAAACATAAGATAGACAACCACCTGCTAGTAAGCATGTGGGCAAAGATGAACTGCTACTTAGCTTGTAATTTTACTTTGTTTATTATTTTGTTTATACAAGAAGGGACCCAAAAATTACCAGAATTGATCTATACGGTGGGAGTTGGGTATATTTATCGACTGTGCCGCTTGGTATCATATACTTCAAGTCTTGGTAATCTGTGTGCATACTTCTGATTTATTCCACATTCGTTTATGTGACTTCAGCGATTTTTTTTTCTACAAGCTGAAAAAAGCATGTCAGGTCATATCAAACATCAAGACAACAATGATCCAGTTTTTCAAAATTTTAAAAATTGTTAATAAAGAGTTTGCTTCCCAAGCACAGACTGTTCATTGGCAATTACACTTTACTGTTGAGGGGCCTGAAGGAAATTACAAGGGGGAAAAAAAAGTCTGGAGAAGTGGCATCATGCAAAACTACATCATGACAGCCTTCTCAGTCAGAGTTTTCACCAAAAACATTGTGGCTGTTACTTCACATCCCACATTCGTATTCACCACATTTCATTCCCTCTGACTTTTTTTTTTACTCAAATTAAAATTGAGACAGAAAGGAAGAGAATTTGCTGCCGTTGTAGAAATCCAGGGAAAAAATTCATAGGGGTTGGTGACAGCTGTATGAAAGTGTTACTAGAATTTGGGGGGATTTAAGTAATAAGAGGTAGGAGAGATTCATTCAGAAAGCATTTAAGGCTAGTTAAGTGTTCTTTATATAATGGAAATAGCAAAAAGGGATTAGGACCTGATACAAGACCTGTAGTCAACATTTAAAGAGTTTTAGTCTTTTAATGTTTCTCCTCATGTCCTTAACGTAAAATTTCTCCTTATTTTGTCATTAATAAATTTCATCCATTTTTCTAACATGAACTTTTTCTTTATAAATATTATCCATTGTAGATAGATAGATAGATAGATAGATACTTTATTAATCCCGATGGGAAATCTTGTAGGGCACTGTTCCACCTCTCATTGTCACATATGCTGTTACTACTACAGCCAAAATTATTATTGCAATAGTAATAGTACAATGCATCATTAATTAATATCAAAGTTGCATCATATTAGAATAGTTTTATTTTTATGAAAAAACACAAAAATGGGAGCAAACATTCAAAAATCTAACACAAAAGGCCAGTGGCGTTATGCATAACGCCGTGCGTAGAATTCACACTAAAACATGGTGTATGGACAAAAGCGGAAATGTGAGTATGCACAAAAAAATCCAGATGCATAAATCTGTGTGTACGCCAACTTCCACATTCTTCCACTACATAAATACCAGTCTGCATGAAATGTAACGCTCGTGCACACGCCTGTCACCCCTCCCAGACTCCTCCCAGAATTACGCCTCTTTGAATATGCAAATCAATATAAATAGCCCCTTATGTTTTGCGTTCTGTGAAAAGACAATGGCAAAAGCTCAAAGAAGAAAAGAAAAGAAGAATTTCAGCGAAAACTAAATGGAGGCAAGGAAAAAGGTACTATTTGTTGGTTTAAGCAGTGATATAAACAACAAAAGGAAGTTGATTGAGTAACAGAGTGGCAGAAAAACTAGAAAGTTCAAGTTCAGAAAGTCGCAAAGTGCCCGAAAGAAATAAGAAGTGGTCAGATATCAAAGTCTCCATGAAAAGGCGAGTCGTAGCCCACCCTCTGAGTGTCATATGGAAGCTTATTAGGGTACAGAGAAAAGAAAAACAAAATAGTGACACAGAAAAAAATGTTGAAATGTCAACATTAATCTTGGAATTTCCACTTTAATCATATAGTTTATTTTGTCATTAAAGTAGAAAATCATAAACTTCATCTTAAAATCGTTTAATTTACTAGTTTCTCAGATCCCATTGTAACTAAAGTAGCAAGTTAAATGCTTCTTTCTATGTGTTCTTTTATGTGCTGTGTGTGTGTGAATCACTACATGCTTCTTCAACTGGCTTTCTTTTCTGCCGACAGGACACAGAATACATTACATTCATGATATTACAGCTCTCTGAACATTTTAAATATTAAGATGTATACTTGATATCATTTTCATAATGATAGGAATTAAAGCATATATTAAACATGGGGACATGGTGGCGTAGTATTAGCAATGAGCTGGCACCCTGTCCAGAGATTGTTCTTGCCACACTCAAGATGCTTGCTGTGTTTTGCGTGACCTTCAATTAATTAATTTATTGCAGCAGTACTGTCTCTTTCAAATGTACTAATCCCCAATTCCTGTCCTTCCTTTTCTTTCTCCAAGTAACCAATCGCCACATGATCAACTCTGTAATAGATGCCAAGTCATCTATAAGCTTAGAACGCAGATTCTTCAAAACTTTTATGAAACATTGAAATATCATCTATCCATCCAGTGCTGCGCCAATCCCAGCAAGCATACAGCTCGAGGTAGGAAAAATCCCTGAACGGGACGCCAGATTGTCTCTGCCGCTTTCCACCATGTCCTCATGTGTAATTATTAACAATATACATTATTTTAATGAAGTTTAAAACTTATCTGTATAATGTAATAAACATGCTTTACTGCATTTCATCTTAAAAATGATATCAAGAGCTCCAAGAAAATAGTGCTTGGAAATCTAAATCAACTTAGAAGCCAGTCATCTTCACATTTAAATACGTGTTTTATAAAGTGACTCAGGTTGTGCAATATTATAACTGTAGTGCAAGTTTACAGTGAGGTAATTGTACTTATAAGTACAAACAGTTCTACCAGGAACACTTGATGGACTGATTGAGTGCATTTAGAGCACTTGGGATGAAACTGTTCTTGAACCATGAGGTCCCTACAGGAAAGGCTCTGAAGCATTTGCTGTACTGTATGGAAGATGTTCAAATAGCCTGTGTGCATGGATGAGACAGCGTGTGCTAGATGCTGTATCCCGTTAATCCGAACAGCTGCTGTACAGCTGTGATTCCACACTCCTATACAGTGGGTTAAATACTCAGCGGTACACTGAGAGTAACAACGCTAAAGCAGCTATAGTATTTGGAATAGTTTGGCCATTCTGTGTACGGGTTGATTACAATCAGATGCCTCAAACTAATAAACGATATGCGGTTAATTTCAGTGCATCTGATAAAGCAGTGTCAGGGATATGATTCTAAAAAATAAAGGGAAACCACATAGGAACAGTAGCACTGCTTTGACTCTGGGTGCCACCAGTTTGCAAAACCAAGCGGAGAACTTGTGTACACCAGGGATTCAGCTGGCATGAAAATGTGCGTGGCTTTACACCAAATTTAGTTTTTATACATTACAATGTAAGCGTGGAAACGGACGTACACAAAATTTTTGTGCGAACACACCGTTTATACATGAGGCCCCAGGCCTGTACTTAATTCTAACCCTAACCCTAACACAGGCATAGATTGCAGCAGCTGCTAAATTACAGTTGGTAAAGAAGAGCATCAATTACATTTTTTATCCTTTTAACAGTGACTACGACAACCAACCAAGTGATTTGAAATTGCAAAGTTATACCATGTTTTGTTCTTATCAGCATCTCTTTTATTTTTATCATTATTAACAATAACCTCAGTAAATGCATTAACATTATTAACTACATAAAACCACTAGGCTCCCCGGCATACCCAACTTGTAGGGCTCACAAAATGGAGAAAATGAAAACAAGGAAACCCCTGATCCAATACAAAACAAGACCCCTTTATATTTATTGAAAAATAAAACTAAAAAGAAGAGAAACAAAGCAAGAATAAAACAGAGCAAAATGCAAAACCTAAAATCAAACACATCCAATAAACACCAACCAGAAACAGTACTTTTAAGAGAATACAGAATCCAGAAAGTGAAGCACAAAATCAAAGCCAAGAATCACAATATCATAATCACAATGATGAAGTTGTTAAGCCTTCCTCCATTTCAGTTTAAACGCTGCTTGCGGCTAGTAGACCAACTGCCTAATTAGGTGGCCCTGCCTTTTCAGGTTCCACATAGAGGTAGCAGGGCAGATAGCAAAGTTTACAACATGAATAAAACTCAATGTTACATAAATACAAACACAAAACAGAATTAATAACGTAATCTGAAAAATAATATTTAAATCTCTCTGTTATATTAAAAAAGTTTTCCGTCATGTCCATGTTATTCAGCCTTGACCACTCTCCTCCACACCACTCACCCAAACATTACTCCTACTGCACACATCCTCTTTCAGTTCTATCCCGTGACACTATCAATGTTAACTCGCCCTTCAACACAGTCGGCTATAATGTCAAGGAAGAAAAGCAAATTATCTATTCAAGAACATCAAATTTTAGATTGCGATAGAAAAAGAGTGGCAAGAGCTGATAAAGAACGTCAAAAAAAAAAGAAAATGAACAAAAAAGAGCTGCCTATCATAAAAATCAACAACAAAGAGAATCATCCAATAAACAAAAAAGAGAAAAATATCCTGAACAATATGAAATCAGAAATGCAAAAAGGCAACTTTTACAGAATGTAACTTAAAGGATAAAGTAATTCATAATAATGTTTTTGACTAGGCATTAATGTAATTTAACTTTTTATTTACTTTTTATTATGTTTTACTTTTTTACTTCTACTTTTACTTTTTTACTTTTACTTTTTATAGCATTTTATTATTCATTTTATGACATGTGGGTCGCTGTCTTGCACCCCAAAACACAAGGTTGAGTCTCAGTACTTTAGCAAAACCAGCTTTATTCAACTTGATACAAGAACAGTAGGGTTATTTATTGCAGCGGGAACTACCACTCTGCTATACACAGACACAGCAAATGGGCATAGTCTGGGCCAGGTCAGTGGCCAAGTTATACTGTCCCCTGCATTTATAATGTACCTTGCATTGCCCATCAGAAACAGGCGTGTATAGTGCGATCTCGATTGGCTCGTGGTTGTTTATGCAGTGCTCTGTTGCTGTGCTGCGAACCTGTGGTTGCCTCAGCAACGGAGAAGCAGTTCTCGGGGGGGGGGGGATGTATTTAAAATAGACAAGTAAATACCCAAGTAACTGATTTTCTATGTATAATAATAAGTACCAAACCGTCTTCCTCCCGTTCCCCACATACTATTCTATATACCATC
Source organism: Erpetoichthys calabaricus (assembly GCF_900747795.2). Taxonomy (NCBI): domain Eukaryota; kingdom Metazoa; phylum Chordata; class Cladistia; order Polypteriformes; family Polypteridae; genus Erpetoichthys; species Erpetoichthys calabaricus. Next base: position 164,948,280 of record NC_041402.2, on the reverse strand, counting down.
TCCTTAAATACAATCGCTTTCTCTAATGGAGGAGCACCCCAACACCCTTCAAGTGGCTCAGCCACAAAATTGTGGGCGCCCAGCACCTGCCCCCCATTATAACAAAAAATTAAACACACAACAAATAAACTTGGGGCAGGCCAACAACACCTGTGTGCCTTAACATTTATCAATTCACAATGTTTAGTTCCGACATGTGTTTGGGGAGGTCAGGATTTCACAAGTAAGTTCAGCATCTCACAAGCAAGTCCAACACTTAAACCAAATGGTACCACAATGAAAGATGCTCAACAACTTGATCAATGTATCGGCCTATTGATTAAACTAATTAAAGCCCATTTAACAGACTCATAACATTTCAACAATTAAACACTATAATCCTGTGAGTACACAAAACACCCATTATGTACAATATAAAGAATGAGGTCATTTGTGGTTTTTTAAATAAAACTGGCTTATTTCTTGAAGTGGGAAGACTTTGCTTTCAAAGCACCATGTTTAGTCTCACTTACTTCACATAAACCTTTTGAAAAAGTAAATGTGGGCATAATGGGTATGCATTTCTTAGCTAGTGAAATGTAAACACCAAACAAGAAAAGACTATAAAATTGGAGACACTTTATATCAAGTCAGTTATGATCTGCAGAACTATAGTGAAATTAGGTAATTACTCCATAAACAGACATGAAACTGCAATTCAAAATATACACACTGGCTACATACTAATAAGATCTATAGTAGTTGTAGTGCTGCCATATAGAAATGTCATTGTTACGCTTTGTCGTTCATCTTTCAGTCCAACATGTGCAGGCTGAGGAAAAGTCATAAGCTGTACATACTTTTCAATAATGAAGAACACAATTTGAACACAAACCAGAATGACTAAAAAGTAAAAAGTTGGAAAAATTAAAAAGAGAGAAAACTTCAGACTTAGCAAACACAGTCACAGTGGTGTATTATGCAGGGGTATTGCTCATGGTATTAAGCAGTCCCTGTAGTATTTCTTGACACACTTTTGCTGAATGATTCATTGGCTGAAAGCCCTCAGTGTTAGTGTGTCAGAGAAAGGATGTGCAGCATTGTTCATAATGGCACTCAGTTTTAATTATTTCAATTGCTACAACCTTCAAGGGGGTCCAGAGTGCATCCCATAACTAAGCCTGTCCTTTTAGCTTGTTAATTTGGTGGGCCTTTCTTGAAGTGATGTTACTGGCCCAGCACACCACATAGTAGAAAATCACACTGGCCATCACAGATTTGTAGAAGATATAAAAGATGTCACTACCCACATTTAAAGGAACACAGTCTCCTAAGAAAAAAGAGCCTGTTCTGTCCTTTCTTATATAATTCCTCAGTGTTGTGAGACTAGTCCAACCTATCATTGATGTGGACCCACAAGTACTTGCAGGAGCACATCACCTCTAGACCCACTTTCTGAACAGCGATCGAACACAGAGGCTCTTTGGTGCAGTGAAAGTCAGTGACCAGTTTCTTCATCTAGAAGATTCCAGGCAAGCTCATTGAAGTTTTTTTTATCATAGTGCAGTACTGAGTTTTGAAATATTTTACATTTAAACTCAGATTCATTCACCGCCCAGTTCCTACAAATATTCCATCCTGTTAAATGAGATTGATAAGAAAATGGACTATTAAGTGAACTGCATGAGAGATGGTGGCATGTGTATACACTGTTCATTTGATTACTACCATGGGGCTGTCTTGTGTTCTGAATTTCTTTTCATATTACATAATGTATTCACCTTTTGCTAAATCTCTCTTTTAACATTGTTGGAAATGTAGAAAACAAACAGGGGGAATGTACAGCAGTTTGTTTTGTGAAATGATATTTGGCTTTCTTTGTTTTGTTGTATTACAGATTATGAAGGTGAGAGGCAGTAATCGGCCTACTTTCATCTATCGGGCTCAGTTTGTTACAAAATTGAACTACAGTAAACTACAGTAAACACTGGAAGAGGAGATGCTTAACTCTTTGAGGGCTAATTAAACGTTTTTCCATTTTGGCACAAGGCTGAATATTTTTTCCAAAAAACTGCACACAAAGCAATGGTTTCACACATAAATCAACATAAAATGCTTATTTATGACAAATATCACTGTGTTTTATGTTCCATGAACCTCTACAGTATGTGAATTCACATGCCTATTACATAGCTTGCAGGGTATGGTAACGTTAGAAGCAGCCAGTGACATGCATGGCCACATTATATTGCTTGCAGTATGTGTTACACAAGAAAACAGTAAAGGCCCAGCTGGGGAATCAAAAAACTTTTTAGCATATCTGTTTGTCTCATCACTCATAAGCCCAAAGGCATTTTCTGGAAAAACAGCTTAAAGGCAGCTTCTTAGATATCACCTTAGTCAATGGGTGGGCTTCTCTGGCAGTGTCTTAAATTGGTTTGAATCCTACCTGGCAGGTAGAAAATTCTTTGTTAGTTGAGGTAATTATACTTCAAAGACACATGATATTCTATATGGTGTTCCAGAAGGCTCCATCCTGCTCTTTTCAATTTACATGCTTCCGTTAGGTCAGATTATCTTGGGGCATAACGTGACCTACCACAGTGGTTTTTTTTTATCAATAGCGCCTGATGACCCCGACTCTCTTGATTCACTGACATAATGTCTCATGTGTTTCTGAATGGATGAGTAGTCATTTTCTCAAACTAAATAAAGTGAAAACAGAAATTTTAGTGATTGGCAATAATGGATATAATGAGGTTATTAGAAATAAACTTGATGCATTAGGATTAAAAGTCAAGATGGAGGTAAAGAATTTAGGGGTAACTATTGACTCTGACATGAATCACATATTAATCAGATTACTAGGACAGCATTTTTTCACTAAAGAAATATAGCAAAAGTTAGACCTCTTATAACATTTTAAGATGCTGAGAAATTAGTTCACGCTTTTGTTTTCAGTCGACTAGATTACTGTAACGCACTCCTCTTAGGACTACCCAAAAAAGACATCAACCGATTGCAACTAGTGCAGAATGCAGCTGCCAAATTCTTAACTAGGAAAAGAAAATCCAAGCACATTTCTCCAGTTTTGATGTCACTACGTTGGTTACCTGTATAATTTAGAATTGACTGCTTATAGTTTACAAAGCCTTAAATAATCTCACTCCATCTTATGTTTCAGAATGTCTTTCACTTTACACTCCAGATCATAACCTTAGATCTTCAAATAAGTGTCTGCTTAAAATTCTAAGAGCTAAACTTAAAAGAAGTGGTGAGGCGGCCTTCTGCTGTTATGCACCTAAAATCTGGAATAGCTTACCAATAGGAATTCGCCAGGCTAATACAGTGGAACACTTTAAAAAACTGCTGAAAACACATTACTTTAACATGGCTTTCTCATAGCTTCATCTTAATCCTGATGCTCTGTATATTCAATTAATTATCATTATTATTCATAATGGCTTCAAAATCCGTAATAACCCCTACTTTCTCTTCTGTTCTTTTTCTGGTTTTCTGTGGTGGCAATCTGCGCCACCACCACCTGATCAAAGCACCGTGATGTTCCTACACTGATGAATTACACGGCCAGAAGTCCGACATTACCGTCATCATCAAGTTCTTCCATGAGAACCCTGAATACAATGAGGACTGATTGAGGTCATTTATGTTAGGTAGAATGCCTAGAAGGGGCTGGGTGGTCTCGTGGCCTAGGAACCCCTGCAGATTTTTTTTTTCTCCAACCATCTGGATTTTTTTTTTTCTGTCCTCCCTGGCCATCGGACCTTACTTTTATTCTATGTTAATGAGTGTTCCCTTATTTTAAATCTTATTAATCTTTATTCTCTTTCTTCATCATGTAAAGCACTTTGAGCTACATTGTTTGTATGAAAATGTGCTATATAAATAAATGTTGTTGTTGTTGTTGAAGTAGAAGAGTGGCTGGTAATCTGTTGTGTCCACTTGCACGCCACGTTGTCTGGTGAAGTTCAGTAGCCAGCTTACCCACCATGGATCTGAGTCTGGGTAAGTATTCCCTGGTGAGCGTTGTTATAGGTGCATCAGTTAATGCAGCCAACTGCCCTCTAACTGAACTATAATGTAACGGCGACTTTTGTCGACACATACAACTGATTGCCACCCTCTACCCCTGGATGTTGACATTAGTCCACATCTGCCTTCACCCGTTTATGTCGACATAAGTCGACTCCTGTCTCCAAACAGTTAATGTAAAGCAAATGCTCAAGTTAGCTAGATAAATCAACTTCATTTAAATATCTGCCATGTGAAGTATTTGTCAAAGTACTCTGTCCATTTTATTTAATCGTGTTTTCATTTTGTGACGCATCAGGCTGCATTTTCTCTTTCTAGAGCTGGTTCAGATACAGAGAAAACATACTTTTACTTAGAGAGAAGTCAGAAAAATGCTGGATCAGCCATTGCCATCCACAAGTCTCAAGTCTGACAGTAATAAATACCTTTACATGTTATTAACACAAGCAGTTCTTCCCTGGGCTGGGGTTCTTGTGCCTTGCAGATCGTTCATGGAACGTCTGGCTCACAGAGCTTTTGGCTACCCTTGACAACTCTGAAAAAGATGGCTTTTAATTCTTTTAATTCCAGGAGGACAAAAACTCGAACGCATGTGGATGTTTTTTTAGTGTGTCATTTGCCTTTTGAAAGACTCCAGTATTGTTTCTGTAAGTTTAAAAATTAAGTGTGATTGAAAGGAGTATTCTAAATTTTAATCATGCAACTCTGAACCCAATACCCTACAATATCTTTTGTCTTCAGAATACATAAGAACATCATCCTTTTATTTTCTGGCTAACGGGGGGGGGGGGGGCAGAGCCATCCCAGCAACTCATCTATAGGCACACTCACATCTACTGACCCAAACACAGCTGCCAATCAACTTACAATTGGCCTTTTTAGGATATTGGAGGAAATCAGATGGGCATTGACTGGACTAAACTGGCAAACAAACAGGTCCATAGGGTGAATATTGTCGCATGTGCAGAGTGGAATGACATTCTTACTTGTATGTGTTAGTTAACAGGTAACACATCACCACTCTCTGGTGCCATGATCAATGAGTATAACTATCGTACCTCCAGACTTCCATCTTCTCTACCTCATGATGTCTGTCTTAATGATTAGGCTAGACCACAGATTTTCTGGCCAAAGGAGAATTAATAAAAATTAATATTACTGCCATAATATATATAAGTATATCGTTTATCCCTCTACAGACAGAGAAAGCTTCAGTCCTTTTCAAAGTTTATTGCACAGGCAAACCATAGTACTTGTATACCTCATTAAACAGAGGTAAGATAAAAGCAGGAATGTTTTCAAGTCTGAATGCAAATGAAAACTTGCTGTTCCTTTGGCCTGCTTAGTAGAGTTGCAAATTAACATAAGCATGGAAGGACTACAGAGGGTCCTGCAGGGGTGCAGCTAATCAATATATTGAAATGTTAAACATGAAACATGTACAACCTAATTATGTCAACATAACGTTTCCACTCGAATTTAAAGTTATCGTTTTCTTTAGCACATTTAAGAAATATATCTGCAGGCTTTTATTGAAGAATATTTGACAATGGCAGTGTGGCTAATGCTGTTTCTTCATATCTCCTCAGACCAGGTCAGTTCCTGTTACTGTTGATTTGCAGTCTCAATTTATTCTTTAAGTTGTTTTTTCAGGAACTTGGACTCCTACCGATATTGTATATCAAAAATAGCATCTTTGATTGGGCCTTGTTCAAGGGGAGTCCACATATACTGTACATCAGGCAGCCCTACAACAGTTGACAGATTTAAATTATTGTTGCTTTCTAGAAAGCGCAATAAATATAAGGTATATCTGAAAAAGAGTAAAGCTGCCCTAGATTAATGATACATGCTCTATATTCAAAAGTTTCTATGTGCACTGTAACGCATGATCAAAAATGTATGATCATTCTAAAAAATTTGTTGGATAATTATTGCTTCTGCCACATAATATTTGTCCATCTTGTAGATTCTGTGAAAATCACCTCTCACAGAGTCACTTTAATCAACAAACAATTGACTAATAGCGACAGAAGTAACAAATTTGAATGTAACAAACCTCAAATGACTATTGTCGAATTGAGTCCTAATATAAGTACCTTACCTTCCCGTTGTACACTCAAAACCCTTCCTCTGGCACTCCCTGTTTTTGATTTGTAAGTCAAGCTCACACATTTTTTCAGTTGAACGTCATCATACTTGCTTTAGTGGTCTTCCCAGAATGCATTTTGTAATAACGTTGGCCCCATCTTTTCTCTATAAGAATCTCAAGACTACTTTTAAGTGTGATTGAACCTCAAGCCCATCAACCTTGAAGCATCTAAAGGCTTGTCTTGCCATATTCCAGGTGCAGGACTCTGTTGTCAGAAATAGACTGAACAAACATGGCATACATCAGAGGTCTTTCAATTTAGTATTGTAGCTCCAGGGGACTGGACTCCAACAGCTTTAAACTGGACAATTTACATGTTTCTTTTCTGAATATAAGGGGCTGATGTAGTTGACATGGAAATAGTGAGTGTATTGACATTCTGATCTACTTCTGCTGTAAATGTTTAATAAAGATTGGGTTGCCCGCAGGTGCTCATGTGACCTGGCCTATAGGGGTATATAACTTGTGAGGCCCACACAAAAGAGTGCTGTCCTGAAAAAATAGTTGTCTGTGCAAGTATTCATTAAGAAATGCTGTTTCTTCGTTAAACAAGTGCATCTTTTGCTACTGTATTAAATTGTCAATTGGTAGAGTCCTTGGTGGGTTAAACACAAGACTTCTGGATCAGCACACTGTGGAGTCAAAGGTAGGCCTGTTTCGTACAATTCTTCTCTAACTGGTAACACATAATTAGTGTTTGGGAACATTACCTTTAAAAGTAATTTAGTTACAGTACTCATTATCATTAATTATCCTGGCACTGAGGGTTCTCATGGAGCGCAAACACAAATATCGGCAGAGTTTCTTTGCAGCATTTGTCGATTTTCGCAAAGCGTTCGACTCAGTTGATCAAGCTGCCCTGTGGGACACCCTGAGGATTCGCGGGAACCCCTTGAGGTTGCTGAATATCATGGCCGGCCTATACACTGGTACTGTGAGTGCTGTGCAGAGTGGAGGCAGGACCTCTGCGTTTTTCCCTGTTGATTCTGGGGTTCATCAGGGTTGTGTTCTTGCTCCTATTCTGTTCAATGCTTGTATGGACTGGGTGTTGGGCAAAGTCGTGGGGTCCAGCGGCTGTGAGGCATCTGTTGGTGAAGAAAGGTTTACGGATCTTGACTTTGCTGATGATGCTGTGATCTTTTCTCTGAGTCAATGGAGGCTCTGATCAGGGCACTCTAGAGACTGAGTGAGGAGTCTGAGTGTCTGGTCTTGTGAGTGTCATGGATAAAAACCAAGATCCAGGCCTTTATTGACCTCTTGGGCACATCCATCAGCAGTGTGTCTGTTTGCGGAGAGAGTGTTGACCTTGTTGAGAGGTTTACTTACCTTGGCAGTGACATTCATGTTTCTGGTGACTCTTCCTATGAAGTCAGTAGACGGATTGGGAGAGCATGGGGGGTCAGGAGGTCGCTGGAAAGGGGTGTGTGGCACTTCCGATATCTATGCAAAAGGACGAAGGTACAAGTCTTTAGAGTCTTTAGAGTCAGATACAGCACTACGGCCATGTGGCACATTTCCCCGAGGGTGATCCAGCTCGTAAGATCCTCATTGTTGGGGACCTGAGTGGCTGGACCAGACCAAGGGGTAGCCCACGTAACACCTGGGTGTGGCAGATAGAGGGTCATTTCCAGAGGGTGGGACTGGACCATGTGTCTGCCTGGGAGGTTGCAAACCGGGATCCTGAATTGTTTCATTGTGTAGTGGTTGTGGCAACGCATTGTACCAGTGCATGCTCCCCAACTTGACTTGACTTGACTCATTACTTATAAAAATATGTTATATAGCTACTTATCATAAAATGTGTTGCAAAGAGAGCATTACTTCTGAGTAATTTTTTTTCTTTTATATGAAAAACTGTCAATTTCGCTGGCCAGCATATGTTATTAAATCCTATGCCAATATAAGAATTTTCACGAAACTGAACAGAAACAAAGCCAAGATTGTTCATTTTCTTTTATTTTGTAAATGTGTTTAGTCCTTCATGTGCTGTGAAGAGACACAAGCCTCTGTTCAGAGCTGATGTGTGCACACAAAAACATATGCCAATCTGTGGCCCACGTAGCAAGGATGTATATAGATAAACAATTCCATTTCTCTGCATGTCTCTTACCAAATCGTAACACTTTTAGAAATGGCTTTTGAACTCTGTGACATACAAGATTTTCCTTTCTTTGTTTTAATCCACAGTATCTTTTTGAACATTATTTGGATTAAATGCAAGGTTTAATGACATACTAGGGGGCTCTGCCCCCTGCTCGCTTTGCTCACCAACCCCAGGGCGGGCGCTACACACTAGCCACTTTGCAGACCTGCCGCTCGCGTATGGGGAAGTGGATGTGCAATATAAACAGATTGTTATCTTCATGGGAATTGTTACATATGCATAATAGAACTAAGTATTTTACATTACAGCAAGTAATTAAACCATAGTAAAAAATAGTAATATGTAATACATTGGAAGAAAATTATGTTTCATGTTGCGTTAGAGGTATTCATGGTGTTATAAGTTTTTGTTCTGTTTGGCTTTGAAATTAACAATTTTTTGAATTAACATTTCATCAGTATCACATTGAATTTTAAATTCCGTGTTTGGACTTACACAGTGACAACACAACATATAACTGCCCATGAGTGAATATTGTTTCTTTCTCTCTAATAAATAAAGCGACTAATAAAATGCCTACATTTTGTAACATTTATTACTAAAATATGAAAAAGTTTCTGTTTTAACAATGTGTTTACACAGATTACTGTAGAAACGGTACACACATGGAATGCGTGTGTTCCAAATAATGATCTATTATTTCAACTCTAAAACTCCAGTTCACTCCCAGACAATCAATCAAGGCATGAGCTGGGAAAAGTGCGTTCATGTTCTAAGTCGGAGGGGGGATGGAATAGCCGGCTGCTGGCAGCTTGTCTTTTATCAGCACATTTAGAGGACAAAAGACGATGGCGGAGAGGTGTGAACGGATTTAAGAAGCGATTTAAGGTGGGCTGGATCTACAAGTTTTTTCGTAGACTCTGGTAATTCTAGTGTTAATTGTCATAGCAAAACCTATTCTAACGGGAAACTGTAAATGTTTAAATACAAATGGCATATCAAGATCTCCTTTTGTGTCTAATTTTATCCGAGGAAGATATACTACATTACTTTTCTTGTCGCCTGTTAAAATTTTACATGTCAGAATTGTTCGATCAATTTTGAAAACAACTAATCTTGTCCTATTGCATAGCCAATAAGTCTTCTTTTATTGGGAACTTAAAGTGAGGAAAACGTAAGAATTTATAAGAGCTGAGAGCTCAGGAACTGTGTCTAACAAAAGCATTCACACGAATGAGAGGTGAGAGGACCATGGGCGTGGTTGAAAATGGTTGAGAGGAGGGAGGGACTTGAAAAAATCTCTTAACAATAGTCTCGTCTCGTGGGATTTGAAAAAATCTCTGTCTTGGCAATAATCTTATCTCAAGATTTTCTTTTATAATAGAGAGATTTAATTGTTTTGAAAATGAATAACTCAATAGATGCTACTGAGTATGTTGAAAGTAATAATATGCTTCATATCACTCTGCTGAAGTGAGCTTTTCAGCAAAGGCACTCTTTAGCTAACAGCTCTAAAAGGGGTGCCAGTTCATTCTCATTCCCACTCATAAAGTATTTCTACATTAATTCTTTTGGATCCATTTGATTTCATCTATTATTCTCATAAGGGACAAAACTCACAAAGACATTAGGAAAATGTAACCAATCAGGCCTTTTCACAAGATTCACAAGTGACGCATCGATAGGCAAATTTACTTCTTGTTAGTTAGCTAGCACTGGATTGCGACTATTCTACTTCTCTCCTTCCATCTTTTCCAATTTTCTTCTTCCATTTCCAATAATCAATTTTTGCAAAGTAAAACGTATTGTTGAAAATCACCAAAATGGGCAAAGGCTATAAAATATTAATGGAGTAATTCCTTTACAATTACCAAGGTATGTTTGTTAACTTCCTTATGTCAGTATGGTGACAGTTTTAGCAAACCTGTTTTTTATATTTAAAATTAGCTTGCTCCATTTTCCCAGATGTCAGCATATTGTAATACAGAATATAAATTGCGCTCTAATCTTTGATAGGCACGCGTGCTTTGGGGGCGTCTTCAAGTCTTGCAGAATTCAGTTAATTTTCCCTCCAGAGAGAGTGGAAACACAGCCACTTAAAGTTTCTTTCCTCTCATCTGCAGACCAGATGGCTTTTGACAGAAAGAATACTGACATCACTTCCAGAACTGGACAAAATCCCCTGTCCCTTCCACCATGGATTATATTTGAACATCTGTGAACCTGGAAGTCAGTGATCATTTATAGAACATGCATCTGGTGGGCACACTACAAGCTTCCCGATGTGCCTTTCAATATTTCTGTTCCAACACTTTGGCTTGTCATTGTAGTTTTCAATGAATGTTATAAAATAACCATATTTAATCTATGTTTAATTAGCGACCATTTACTTTTACATTTTTTTCAAAAGATATTTCACGTTGGTTGTATGCAAGTTATTAGGTTCCTGACATAACAGCATTTAAAGATACAGTTCATATTGTTAGTCCAAAAAAAAATGATTGATATTACAGATACATTAAGTTGTATGTACTGACCAGAAGTAAGTGTCTTTGCATAGTCTTGTTCAACAGAGAAGGGATCTAGGCTCCTAGATCTAAATTTCACAGTGTAACTGCTGTGCTTTCCATAATACTAATAATGATAATTATAAACTACAGACACAGACAGACTACATGCACAGACACAATCAGAACAAGTACATCAAGAAGTAGCACTAGAACACAAACTAGTAAAAATAAAAGAAACAAAGTTCTAAGTACACCCCACCAGAGTGCTAAAAATGTCCACACATAAACTACCTGAAACAGAACTTTACCGACAGACAATACTATCTACTGTCACGAATTAGACAAAACACTAGTAGACAAACAGAATTAAACTCCAGATATTACTGACATTGTTGTACGTAGAGAAAAGCCAAGCAAAATGACACCTTTTATTGGCTAACTGAAAAGATTACAATATGCAAGCTTTCAAGGCAACTCAGGCCCCTTCTTCAGACAAGATGTAATTATTAATTGATTACATCTTGCCTGAAGAAGGGGCCTGAGTTGCCTCGAAAGCTTGCATATTGTAATCTTTTTAGTTAGCCAATAAAAGGTGTCATTTTTCTAGGCTTTTCTCTACATTCATAATGGCTAACACGGTACAACACCCTAGTACTACTGACATTGTTGTACCAAACACAAATAAGAGGCAGAAGTTCACAGAACTGACAGAAGAAATCCGCCGCTTGTGGAGAATGGACAAGGTGAGCATTGTGCCCATTGTGTCCACCACTGGTGTCATCCCACATAAACTACACAAAAGCCTACAGACATTACATACACACCAATACACATGCATTAAACTAGAGAAAGTGGACATTTTAAATTCCTTAACACAAACACAATCCCCCTAAGACATAGACATGTATACACACCACATAAAGCTGCCCTATGTCTTGGACTGGGCCTGAAAAAAGTAGTAGCAAGGGGACTATCCCAGAAAATATTTAGAAAAATAATACTAAACAATCTATTTTTTAATCCACCTTGGGCAGGATGCCAATTCCTCACTAGGCTCACACCAACATTCATTCACACGTTTAGGGGTGGTAATTAAAATAATCTTTGGGATATGGAAAATTACTGGAGTACCTTGAAGAAAGCCTACATAGGCTTGGGGAGAGCAGGCAAATTCCAGACAAATTAGATTCTAAGACCTGTAAGGCAGCAGTGGAAAACGCTGTTAACCAGCAATAACATAACATGACTTAAAATATTGTAACATAACAGACTGCTGATCCATTGTGGGGCACGTCTTTCATCAAGAACATGGGGACACAGTTGGAAACTTGTTAAGGGTAAATTTCGCACAAACTTTAGGAAGTTTTTCTTTACACAAAGAACGATAGACATTTAGAATAAGCTACCAAGTAGTGTGGTAGACAGTAGGACTTTAGGGACTTTCAGAACTTGACTTGATGTTTTTTTTAGAAGAAATAAGTGGATAGGACTGGCAAGCTTTGTTGGGCTGAATGTCCTGTTCTTGTCTAGAGTGTTCTAATGTTCTGATGTGGCATGAAAACCCACACTGGTTTGGAGAGAAGGAGCAGACTGTGCAGATGCCACACAGATAATAACTGAATGTAGTATTCAAACCCACTGGCTCACTGAGGTAACATTGCTAGCCACCATGCCACTGTACTACCCTCACTTTAGTATTTTTATTATTATTATTATCATCATTAATTCATTGCTTTAACTTAGGGTAAATGGCAAAGCTTATATAGTAATGCCTGAATGAAGCCCTGTTTTCCTTATGACAAAGTCACAGTTTTGTAATGCTAGTTCAGTTCCCCATATGCAGAAGATATGTAGAAGGGATTGTTTACTTTTAAAATGTACAGAATGTGGTGAGCTATAAGAAATAACAGTTTGCAGACTGCACCTCTGTAGGTGGGGGTCACAATTTGGCCTTACATAGCAAATGCAAGAAGTCTGCAAGAACATACTGCAGATATTGAGCCAATTGGTGCGTGATGAGCCCACACGCTCCAGCCATGCAGAATAAGGGAATACTGAGTCTTTTAATGAATGGTTATTTTTATCTCTGTGGGCCGCACAGCGTTACATTTGCACAAATCTTTGGCGGCTACTGGGCTCCCCACTGCACCTTGGTCCAGCCTGTATTTATTGCCAAAGCTTGGCAGGGAAACTGCAGATATTTTATGTAACAATAAAAAAACGTACTGTGCAGCATCTCAAGTGCACATGTTTCTGGTTTTGATGAGGCACGTATATCAAGAAGGTTGGCAGTTTTGTGATCTCTGGTATTGTAGCAGGTTAACTACAACACCCGACAGCGTGATCACAATATTTCACCTCTTACTGTGACATCTTAGCTTCAAAGTCTCAGCCATTAGCTTAGAACTGAACTGCAGTGCTTGCTACTGTGAATCATTTTATTTAATATGTTTGTATAATAAAAATCTAAAAGAGTGTATACTGAAGAATAGATGTCAAGTCACCAGAGTGTGAACCTCACACTTTCATTTGTGTTTAACTTTTTTAATTCTTATGAAAATAGATAGATGGGAGAATATTATTGGATGTTATGTAACACTTTTGACTTGGAGCTTTAACTGCTTGCTATATGGTGTCTGTTAGTCACTTATTGGTATGTGACACAAACAAAACCTTTGTTAAGATCTTTTAACCAAGAAGAAAGTGACAAATAGATATTTTTTATGTGGATCCTATTCTAGTTTTATTGATGCTTTGTAGGTGTTATTAAGAGCAAACAGAGAGTTTATCGAAATCTTGCTGCAAAACAGGAAATAACTAATAGATTAACTTTGGTCAAGTCATGCCAAGTGAATTTATTGTCATAACATTTATACACTGTATTGCAGCATACAGTGACACTAAATAGCATTCCCCAGGACTGCAATGCAACAAATACATAAACACAGGAAAGTGCAAGACAAGTAAAGAACTACAATAGAAACTCGGAACACAAACATCTCCAGACTCAAATAATTCATAACACTGGACTTGATGTTCAATTTTTTTTGCCCCTAACCTCAAACAAAAACATCCTGCCAAAACTTGTATAGATCAAGACGTGGCCGTGAGGAGCTAAGACAAAGCCAAAAAGGCCTACAACTCAACCTCAGTATCGTCACCGATCTCCTGTTGAAAAGACATGCTGAAACTGTGTTCTCTGAGAATGTGTTATTATTTTACTTTTTTTTGTTTTTTTCCTGTTGAAAGTAATTTCCATGGCCCCAGAGAAAGTTAAGTAGGTAGGTACAGTAGGCTAGATAGATTTACTTAAATGCAGGTTATCGTTTGGTTACCATCTGCTCACCTCAATGCAGTTAAATTGTCATTTCAGTTTGTTTTATGTGCTTTTCTCTTCTGTGCATTGATTTCAATGGTTTCCAAATGATTGTTATCATTAGTTATGAATGTATATATGTATAAATAAGCAGACATTTGGGAGTCTGGAACAGATTAATCCTATTTACGTTATTTCTTATGGGGAAATTCAATACAAAACTTGACAATATCGAAACTCAACCAGCCTTCTAGAATAGATCAAATTCATGTTCTGAAGTACCACTGTATAATGTACTATAGATATTATTACCATCCATCCATCCATCCATTGTCCAACCCGCTGAATCCGAACACAGGGTCACGGGGTTCTGCTGGAGCCAATCCCAGCCAACACAGGGCACAAGGCAGGAACCAATCCCAGGCAGGGTGCCAACCCACCACAGGACACACACAAACACACCCACACACCAAGCACACACTAGGGCCATACCAGTCATTCTAAATTCAGGATGAAAATGCATAAGAATCCATTGGGTGTCTAATTCTGTTTTTCTCTATCACCCAGATAGTCACCCAGGTTCAGTATCTGTCAGCAATCTGCAGAACTGACTTATTGTGGCTCATGTTGCTCAGTCTATGACAGCCAACCATCTTCTTTAATAGTAAGCTTTCATTTCTTCTTTCATCTCATTTTATATAGTTATCTTCTGACTCTCTTTAACTGAGCTTTGGTTCATAGATCTCTCAGAAACATAGAGCAGGGGGAGAGACAACAGTTGCTTGAGTACCACACCATGACAGAAGACAGTTGCACATCCAAACTTAGTCCCTCAGGGACTACTACAAGAGTCGCACGTCTTTAGAATATGGGAAAAATAGTATATGGAGAAACCTGAAAGCACTGTATATGAAAATAGTCTGTTGGTACTCCTTTTGAAAGATCCCACCGTTCATTCATTTTATGAACTTGCATTTCCAGTTCCAGGTCACAGATGCTGAAGCCTAGCTTAACAGCACAGGCTATAAGACAAGACCCCACTCTAAATGAGGTTCTACTCCACAGTAGTGCGTACTAGCACATGCAAAATCAGTTTATACACAGTAGTCAATCTGACATGAACATCTTCAGGGTAAGGAAGTGAGACTGAGGTACCTCAGAGAAACCCATATCCAAAGACTGCGAGGACAGGTAACCAAAAAAAATCTCAGTGCCCTTTTTCTTCAAAATATTTTAAATTCATATCTAATTTCTATGCTAACCTATTGTAGGTGATAAGCAAAGGTGGAATCCAGTAGGAAAAGAACTTATGCCAGTATTATATCAGTATGAGACTTGGAGGTGCATAAGCGTAGCCATATACACGTTTTAATGCTTAGACAACTTGGAACTGCTATCTATTAAATGTTAATACTTGGCTACTAACCGGTGGGTGAAAACTGTGTTGTCAGGGGCAATTTCCTTTCAGTGAAGAAAAACCTACAAATTATGCACTGAAAGAAGTACAAGTATTAACACACTACAACAGTGAGACAATTATAGAAACTTTGGTAACACTTTAATTTAGGTACTGCAAAAATACATCTATTATTCATTCACTATTATGTAACAAGACCTTAATAAACACTTCTTTGACTCTTCACAACACTTACAAAGCATCAGTAAAGTGTTTATTCATCTTTGCATTGTCATCTACCAACAAAACTTCACTTTGAAATGGTCTGGCGATTCTGGGGAGGCATAACTGGGACACATTTCTCTTGATATTACATATTTAGTATAAGACCTGTGAATCCTTCATGTTAACAACTAACTTTACCATTATGTCAATATGCCACACTGCACTGAGATGAATAACTGATCTACTGATGTTTTATAAGTGTTATGAATACCAAAAGAAGCCTTTAATAAAATCTTGTTACATAAGAGTATATGAGTAATAGATGCATTTTTTCAGTACCTAAACTAAAGTGTTACCTACTAAACCTTTAATGAATGTGGATGCCTCTAACAAAATAAGACGGAACCTATATTAGATAGATAGATAGATAGATAGATAGATAGATAGATAGATAGATAGATAGATAGATAGATAGATAGATAGATAGATAGATAGATAGATAGGATCAAGCTTGAGTGCTTAGGAGCCATCTTCAAGGGTCTATAAAGGTAGACAATACCACATCGAGCAGAGAGAGGGCGCTGTCTTTAATGTAATCTCCTTTTTTACCTGTAGTTCAAAGAGAAGAATGAGTGACCTAGTTTCCACTTCCATCCACTGATCAAGCTATAAAGACCTAGAGGCCACCAGAAGTTGCTGTTTAACCTGCAGGTGAGGAGTACGGGGCTTTTCCTCCTTTCTTTAAAGCACACCGTGTTTTACAGCCAGGAATGCATTATGCTTTCCTGTTTATCTATAATAATAAAAGGCAAAGCCCTCACTGACTGACTGACTGACTCACTCACTCACTGACTGACTGACTCACTCATCACTAATTCTCCAACTTCCCGTGTAGGTGGAAGGCTGAAATTTGGCAGGCTCATTCCTTACAGCTTACTTACAAAAGTTAGGCAGTTTTCATTTCAAAATTATACGCGTAATGGTCATAACTGGAACCTCTTTTTTGTCCATATACTGTAATGGTAGGCAGCAAGATGGCCGTAGGAGACTGAGTTGCGTGTCGCGTCATCACGCCTCCCACGTAATCACGTGAACTGACTGTGAACTCAGTACGTAGAAAAGAAGGAGGAGCCCCAAAGAGCGCAGAAGAAAACATTCATTACACAATTGACAAGGCAGCGAAACAATAAGAAGCGAGTGAGTGACGCATACAAGCATCTTCATAAGACACGAGGTATAAAAAAGCACGGTGTAAACCGTAACCTTAACTTTATAGAAACGCTCCCGCTGCCGTTTGCAATGCCATATTCGCGAGATACAAGTTTAATGAGAAGACACGAGGTATAAACGAGAGTTTGCATCACTTTGTAACAGAGTTAAACTTTTAACTGCCGGGTCTTAGCTAACATTAAATAAACCCGTGGACATCGCAACATCACACAAGAGAGTGGCTCACGTGAAGTGACTGAACGCAGCAGGAGTGATCACTTCCATGAATCAAACCTGTTCAAAAAACACATTACACAATTGATAAGGTAGGAAAAGAATATGAAACAAGGCACGGTATAAACCGTAACTTTAAGTTTATAGAAACGCTGCCGTTTGCAATACCATATTCGCCCCTGCGAAGCGTGGTGATTTTGCTATATATATTAAACTATTTCAACCATTGTATGATCTGCTTCTCGCAACTGAAAGAGGGCACCGTGGCAGAAGTTAGCCGACTTGCTCACCAACCACAAGCGTTACCCTGGTAGGTAACCACCCATACAATCAGATTGTGAATCAGACTACGAATGCCTGCAATGTAATTACCCCGATCTACATGCTGTCAAATGAACGAACCTCACGCCGTGGCACAACATTAGGGGCTTCGCCTCTACGTCCGAGGATCGATTCCCGTAAGGGAGTGCAGTGACTGTGTACTCCTGATGAGCCCACAATTACGGCGAAACACGTGTCGCATACTATGCATGTTCAAAGCACGGTGTAAACAGTAAGTTTAAATTGAGTTTATAGAAACGCTCCCGCTGCCGTTTGCAATACCATATTAGATGACTTTGTAACAGAGTTAAAATTGCTGGAGCGATAAATTTTTAACTGCCGGGTCATGTCGCATGTTCTTGGGTAGGTACACCAAAAAATGTATACATTTATGCATGTAATGGGCAAACAAAAAATGTACTATACCCGAAAGCACTACAGTAGTACTCAATGTATCTTTACTTCTTAAATGTTAATGTTTTACTGTTTAATAATTTATATGCTTCTTATATGTTATTCAGATTCTTTTATCAAAATACCAGTAACAGCGCACTGCACGATAACGTGGAGTGAATACACTTGACATGACCATTCATAGTATTTATCCTCTTTCTCTGTACGTTTAACATTCGTTTGCTCAGAGGTTGATGCGCTTGCTGCTTAATGAGCAGCTCTTGACCCTAGCGTCCCGCTGCTTCTCTTCTTTCGTCGGCATCTTTTCCCGTTAAAACTGATTTTTTTTAAAACTTAGTATGTTTTCTTTAATTTTTTACTTAAGCTGGCACTTAAGTCTTCAATCTGCCTCAAGAATGATTAGCGAAGATGGTAGACAATGAAAACGTCAGCCGTACGCATCCGCCACGCACGCACTGGTGCACGCAGCTGTGAGTTGATTCTACAATAAAATAAAATGAAGATAAAAAGAGTAATAACTTGCAGCACCGCTATTCAATTACACTTGCCTAACGCCTCTCCTAAGGGGAAATACTGTGGGATCTGGGCATCCGTCAAAGCAGCAATCACAAGCCCGATTAGAAAGCGGGAAGCTGTGATTTGTCGTCTCCCTCCCATGTAACAATCACAGCCCGTGTTGCAACGCACTATGTATGTATATGTATATATGTGTATGTGTGTGTATATGTATGTGTGTATATATATATATATATATATATATATATATATGTGTTCATATGTGTGGGAAAGCGAATAGTAGACGTGACGTAGTATCTGTGTACCAAATTTCAAGTCAATAGGTGAAACGGTTTGCGAGCTACAGCTGATTTAAAATCCTGGACAGACAAACGAATAGCCACGGTAGTGTTTTATAGAAGAACAGTTTTGCCTTCAACAGTGTAGGCAATTAATATAATCTGGTAAGGCTCCTACTCTATTTTTCTTACCTTCTGCTGCAGGAGGCAGTCTCTGGCCATTAGACTTACTCTCATTTTCAGAAACAGAGTAATAAAAGTTATTGATAAAGACAATGATCATAGAAATATGATAACTGCAAATATTTTGACATATAAGACAGGATGCAAGATTTTATGAGACAAACATATGACACAGAAGAGGCTGGCTGTTTACTTTCTGTTTAGAATTCTAATCTATCTTGGCAATTCCAAGTCTTAAAGGATGATGTCTGATGTTATGTGGAGTTGTTGTTCCGGGTTCAAGTCGAGTATTCTGCTTGCATTAGAGGACTCTTAGTTTGGTTGCATGGCCCTTTGTTCATGGTGTGCTGTGAGGCTGCTTCTCAGACGTCTCAGACAGGGATCAGTCACTGGCACAGAGCTTGGCTTGGCAGAGTGGATCTTATAGCAAGTTCAGGCCATTCAGCTCCAAGGCTCTCTGGAGTGAGGCTTTCAGGAAAAAGAAAGTTTGTGAACTCTTTGCTTTTTAGAGAGTAAAGGGTTCAGCTTTCAGCTCACACACAGAACAGGTTGTCACCCCAAGAGGGAGCGGCTCACCAGCTTTTAAGTTTCAGAGATGAGTGCAGGTAGTTGTAAAGGAATGTGTAACCTCTGGTGATCGGATTCAAGTTCCTTCAAGTTACAGAACCAGTGCCTGCTCATAGGCACATTATTTTGTACATCAAGGTTGCCATACTTTGAACTATAGCTCTTTGTTCAAACTTAGGTGACCATTTGGGTGCCTTAATGTCTGATGGAGTTGGCAGAGATCTCAGTTCTACTCTGATTTACACCTTTTGTTTTCAGATAAATTACAGGGCTGACTAAGAATGTTACACGCTGTGGTAAAGTCATTCTCTCAGGTATGCATGCTGAGGGTAAAGCTGGATTTCTGCATTCCTGTAAAATCTGCTGTTTTAACAGGCCTTGTGTGCCACTAAAATCCTCATAAAATGGGCAATGTCCACTTTGTCCTACAATATTTAAATACATAGAAATGCAAAAGATGAGAATTGAATTGTAAAGTTATAGGTGAAAGCTTTGATCATCTCATGGTGCACCCAAATAATGTTTTCTATAATATTCTATCTATCTATCTCTACTGAAGTGTAATTGAGCTTCACATAATTTTTTATAAGTCTTCTACTTTAACAGCATTCGTTATGCTTTTTTCTATTATTGCTTTTCTCATTTCTCTATAAATAGTTTAATCGCTGTGTTACATCGGTGAGTATTCCAGTGGATTAAGTTCAATTTACCAAAGCCCACATGAAACAAGCATGAAATCCAACAGAAAAAAAAATAAGTCTAATGGAAAGGTCAGCAGCTTTTTTAATGGGAGTAGTGGCTCAACCCTTCATAGCTACACAGACAAATAAATGAAAAAACACTTCAGATTCAATCAGTTAAAACCTAAATGAGCCCTGTAAAATTACCAAGGGCATCGGTAAATGTATTTATATTCAAATCATCATTTAAAAACATTAAAGAACTTTTAAAAAGTCATTTATATATTGCATCTTCCCCCTTTCTTATCATCCAGTATGCATTTTATCTCAGTAACCTAATAAATTCTTTTATGTCCAGTCTGCTATTGCAGAATCATCTTGAAATGCCCATCTTTATAATTTCCAAAAGGCACATCTTTTTAGTTGAAGTTGGCAAAATGTATATGCTATGTTGATTAAGAATAACAAGACTATGATTTAAGAATGTGCTTATGTGGCAAAGGACATTCTCCCTTCTTTGTTGTTTTTAAAGATTTGCTCTTGCTGTTGGCTCTCCTCTCTTTCTCTCAGGTGGGGGTTGAATTCTGTTTTGTTTTGTTAAGTTCAACTTGATCATATGGAATGTAATTTTCTTGAAATAAAATAAAAAAGAGAATGTACTTATGTATAATTTCAAGGGCTCTTCAAAGAGTTTTTGCTTTGCTTTGTTTCCAAGCTGTTTTTCTAAGATAGCTTGCTATGATTTTGTGACCTTTAGTCTAGTGGAGACGCAGCCGGCTGCTGTTGACCTTGTACAAGTTGCTACTAATTCATGAATACTATTACGCATCTGTTCATTTATCTCACAGACGTGTGGTGCCCTTTCTGTGAGTAGAAGATAGTTGAGGACCTGCAAATCACACCCATTTATTGCACATATGGGCTGATGTGTTATCTCACCTTAAACGTATGCAAGTGAATGGAGATGTTGAAATTTGGTGAGATGAGTGTAATGGATGTAGAGCACTCAGGACTGTCGTCAACATCAACCATTACCAATAGTAGCAGTAGGAATGGTTGTTATTGGCAAGTGATGCCCTGGGGGGTATTTTCCGTATGTTGCTTAAATCATCCGAGATCAGATGCCTGATCTTGGATGAGTTAATGCCGGTGAAACTCATCCGGGATACGTCGGTTTTTCAAACACAGCGGTGTAGTAGACTAGTCTAGCTGGATCTAATCACCCGAGATGAATGCGCGCGCCCGCGCTGAGTGAAAAGCCCATATATATTGAGTCTAGAAAACATGATCAGCAAGTCTTTGATAGGCTGTAACAAAATGACGAAAGAATGGGCGCATTTTTTTTCACATAAGCGGAGCAAGACCTTGTATTCGAAGGACATGAAGAATTTCAAGATTTAATATGCACAAGGGGTAACACTGCAAAAGCAGCCCAAACCAAAAAAGACGGCTGGCAAAAAGTGTCCGACAAATTAAGCGCTAAGTAGTGTGCATTGTACTTACGTTTCATTTCCTATGTGTCAGATTAATTATTATTTAATATGTCATAATTCCAGATCAAATGTGAGCACAAGGAGAATATGGGAACAAGTTAAAGTGAAGTACAAGAATATACTTCAAACTGGTAAATATTGGTATATAACTATTTAAAGAATTGTTGACATAAAGAATCATATATAATGTGAAGAACATTAATTTTAAAGCTAATAAGAAGGCAGACAAGCAAAAAACAGGTGGAGGTCCACGCGGTCCAGACCTAATCCCTGCAGAAGAATTAGCCATCCAGCAAAATGCCCATCGCCCTGTTTCTGAGGGCATTCCAGGGGGAAGCTCCTCCCCAGAACCAGTGGCAGGATGCAGTTGTCCTCAATGTGTGCCATAGGTAGGTTCCATATAGCCCTCTTTTTTTTGTTGGGTAAGTTGCAGGGAATGTCATATCCCTAGAACTTTATGTCTGACCAACGAGATATTGACGAAGGTCAAATACTTGATGAAGACACTCTGTGTCTGATTATTCATCAGGAGGAGAGGTGCATTTTCCAAATAATGTTTGATCAAACTCCACTCTGATCAGTCCCATGTGCCCCAATCACATTTGGAAATCATGTGTAATGAGAATGTTAGGCTGATTGTGAGATTTTTCATGGAACTGTGGGTGTTTCTACTTGTGTATTACCTACCTGCAATGGCATTAAACGCCTCTTTTATTGTCTGCACACACAGGTGTCCAGGAAACACTATGAAAACCCGAAGGAAATATTTCAGAGCCAAACAGACTTTACGAATTGCCTGGCAAACTGCACTTTTAGACAGATTTTCTACACCGCCTACAGTATATAAAAATAAGTGCCGCTTGCAAAAAACCTCAAAGCAATACAAACTGTCTGTGTGGTTGAGAGAGCCCGACTTCGCCTAGTTTGACTTCGAATATAAGGTGCAAATAAATCTTTGAGGTACAATATTCCCCCCTGGCTAAAGTGGTATCTTTCGAAAAGAATTTCCTCCGGGAGCAATAAAGGATCTTGCAGATCACGGAAAACCCTCTCTATATGAAATTCTCTTATTATTATTTGCACACCGATATCATTTGGTCGCTCATTCATGAACGGCAAAGCCATGACTGAGCGAATTCCATGCACGGACACTGATTAAGTTTGTGAGCTAATCCTTGTTTACATCGAACAAACCTGCTCCAAGCAGGTTTGAGGAATTGGATGTGATGCTATGACAACACATCCAGCAAGAGTTTCGAAAAACCGACAGATCCAGGATCATGCCAAATCGTCAACAGTTACATCCAGCTAAAGGAGTAATCCACGTACGAAAAATACCCACCAGATGATAGGCTGCATGTATAACTGGCTATGTATACATACAAATAAATGAACATTAATTAGATAGATAGATAGATAGATAGATAGATAGATAGATAGATAGATAGATAGATAGATAGATAGATAGATAGATAGATAGATAGATACTTTATTAATCCCAAGGGGAAATTCACAAGAGCTGCTGAAAAGCTGCCGAAACTAAAACTTAACTTATGTCACTTAATTTCAAATTTACAATGATCTTCTGTATGTATGTGTATTATACACAGTTTAGCATATCCTGACTAAAGCTGCTGATTAACTGTGCATACTGCATGTCTGTTGTTAGTCATTAGCACTAAAACATAAATAATATGATAGTTATAATTTGTTACTAACCCTCACCTATTCTGTTTCTCTTCTCGGTACTCAAATGTGGCATTTGGTGCCACGGCCAACCTGCCAAGTTGTTTTGCCTGCCTAAAATAAAGTCATCTCTGGTGGAAGATCGCAGGAATCATCCAGTAGAGGGGTCCTTTCATTGGATTGGCTGGCCCAGCCCTGACTCTGTGGAATGGCCAATAGGGGGAGGCAGCTTGATGGCTGAGGTCTCCAGGACTCTGAACAAATCCAAATCATATTATGCAATGTCATCTATTGTTGAATTCTGCTCTGTACTTGTAATATTTCTATTACATTGTTATATTGTATTGAGGATTACTTGTGTTCTGTTCTGTGTATTGTATTGACCCCTTTCTTTTGACACCCATCACACGCCCAACCTACCTGGAAAGGGGTCTCTCTTTGAACTGCCTTTCCCAAGGTTTCTTCCATTTTTTTCCCTACAAGGGTTTTTTTGGGAGTTTTTCCTTGTCTTCTTAGAAAGTCAAGGCTGGGGGTTGTCAAGAGGCAAGGCTTGTTAAAGGCCATTGAGGCACTTCTTGTGTGATTTTGGGATATACAACAAATAATTTGTATTGTATTGTAAATATATATATATATATGTTACTGTAAAAGCCCCAAATTTGGCAAAACCTAAGATTTACCAATCTTTCAGCTTTTACAGTTATATATTGTAGCAGTTGAGGTATTTATCCACCTCTTGAACCCTCAGGTACGACTCCAAACACCAGGTAAAAACACAAGACTTCTTTATTTTACAATAATTACGTGCACAAAGCACCCTCCATTCCACACTACTCATATAAATATCAATCACTAATCAAACACAATTCCTCCACTCCCAGACACTTCGCCACCCTACCTCCCAGCTCAGCTCAGTGTACTGGGCTTTCCCAGAGTCTTTTATACCCCCTGACCCGGAGGTGTTCCTGTTCCATTACCCACAAGTCCTTATTCCTTCCGGGTCAGGGTAGAAGTCCTTTTCTTCAACCTGGAAGTACGTCATCTCTCCTGTTCACGTGACCAGGACGTACTTCCAGGTTATAGGGCACATATGAGTCCACGGGCCTCCCGACAGCGACTCCCAGTGGTCCCCAAGGTGTCCAGCAGGGCTGTGTATAAAAACTACATAGTCCATGAGGCCCTGCTGGAATTCGGGGCACGTCCATGCTGTTGGGAGAGCTCCTCCTGGCGGTCTGGGGGTGAGGGCCGGAATATGAAGCCGGCAATCCATCACAATATATATATCAACTTTGGCTCTTGGAGCAATGGCAGCTAGGTTCTTTTATCCAGTTCTGGTGACCTATTAGCATGGTCCAGAAGCACTTCCAAGGAAGGTGGAAGTCTGACAAAGTAGGGCTCTGCAGTCCCTGCAGCACTGCCTGGTGGCACCCTAACAGCCCAACAGGGTTGTACCAAACTCCAACCCCCTTGAAGCCCTGTGGGAATCCAAAGCACTTCTGCAATAGAGGGGGGCTACCATCTAGTGCTCCAGGGGAAATAATGCACTGTGCCTGTTATTTTCACCGGTCCTTCCTTTATGTAGGTATACAGGCCAGGTAAGGGTCCTGGCCATCTGCCTCAATATACATACATATTATACATATTGGTTTAATACCTATATTAACTTTTCTGTCTATCTGACAGTTTACCTGTAAAGACAACCAGAGAAGATTGTATTTTCTTTTTTAGATTATGCATTTCTGGTAACACTCTTGTACCTTTTAATTATAGATTCTTGTAATTTAGCCAGAATTGTGTCCCTGGTGCAAGTAAATGTTTCTTTAATTTGCTCTTTGTATGTTTTGTTATATATTATTTTGCATATTATGCCTTTTGTCTTCATGATTTGAATATCGTTTTGTTAATTTATGTTAATTATGTTTTTCATTATATGTTCTGTTCCATTCAAATAGAATTTCATGAGTTTGAGACCAGCAAGACGTACAAGCTGGAGGACCACCTTCTGCCTACAACTTTCCTGACAGAGATTTACAATTGAAGCATCATTTTTTATGGCATTTTGTGGATTTCTCCTGGTTTATTAGCATCCATCTTGATGTCCTGCTTTGTGGTTTCCTATTTCTCGATTGTGGATTGGCTTTGTTTAGTTTTTAGGCTGCCTTGTAGGCACACCTTTGTTGCTCTTCTTTTCTGTTGTATTAAATCTTCCTACATTTTAAAAGCCAGAGTTTTATACAGTTTCTCTCCCTCTTGATTAATTCTTTGGTACAGAAGATTTCAAGGATTATTTGGATGCTAGGTTTTCCCCTTTTTGTAACTGTGTAGGCTCAGGCCTACCTAAGCGTTCTGGATCATGAGGCATCAAACAGTCTGGGTCTAGATTTAAGAGGCAAGGCCCTCAGTTTTTGCTATTTTGGGACCAGTAACCCAAAATATTTTTGTCACACTCTGCACCTCCTCCTCCTCATCCAGCCAAGCTTGGAGCACAGCCAAAGCCTTGAGGAAGGGATGAAGAACATTGGATCCCTTAAGGCATGTTCTTCTTCATCTTCAGGAAAGATCTAGTGTCCTGTGAAGAAAAATAGCAGATGAAATTTAAGCAGAAATAAAAGATGAAAAATTAGGCTGAAGCCAAGCCAGGCTTGTTAACCCTAACAATACATAGATTTGTCATCAAGCCAAAATCATATATATATATATATATATATATATATATATATATATATATATATATATATATATATATATATATATATACGGTATATTGTGAGGGATGGCCGGCCATATATTTCGGCCCACACCTCCAAACCGCCAGGTGGAGCCCTCCCAGTAGTACAGAGGCTCCCCGAATTCCAGCAGGGCCTCATGGACCATGTAGTTTTTATAAACAGCCCTGCTGGATACCATGGGGACCACCAGGAGCCGCTGTAGGGAGGCTTGCAGAATGCTACGTGCCCTATAACCCAGAAGTACGTCCTGATCACATGACCAGAAGGAACGACGTGCTTCCGGGATGAAGAAAAGGACTTTTAACCTGACCTGGAAATGATAACGAATCATGGACTGCAGGGTTGGAACCACTTCCGGGTCAGGAGATATAAAAGGACTTTGGGAAAGCCCAGTGGCTGAGCTGAGCTGGGAGGAAGGGTGGCTAAGTGTCTGGGAGAGGAGGATTGAGCATTGTGTATTGTTATTGATTCATTGAATATTGTATGTGTAGTGTGGAGTGGAGGGTGCTTAGTGCACAGTATTATAATAAAAAGAACAAGTCTAGGACACTTTCCTGGTGTTTGGCATGGTACCTGAGGGTTCAAGAGGTCAATAGCGGCCTCTACTGCTGCAATATATATATATATATATATATATATATATATATATATATATATATATATATATATATATATATATATATATATGTATAAAATCAAACTTCTGTCTGTCTGTGTGTATATCTTTCTGCTTTTCACGAGAGAACTACTTAACGGATTTAGATCCGTTTTTTTTCTTTAATTTGCTTGAACATTCCGGTTGATTTTGTGACTTCTCTAATCGCGCTCTATAACATAGTTCACTTGTGGTACTGATTTATTTCCATGAATCCGAGAGACACGCAGCGGGCCAAGGGGAGGGGGGCCCTCCTCACTCACGTGCTAGCCTCCATTCGAGTCGGTCTACCTCTCACCACGTGTTGGAGTGTAGCTTGCCTCCCCTTAGCTAGCAATACCTGTTTGTTCAACAAACACTATCATCTACAGATTGTTAAGGAGTAATGTTTGACGTTTTTGAGAGAGAGATGAGAGTTGCGTGTCTTTTAGAGAGTAGTTGCTGATTGCCAGAGATATTACAGCCACGCGGGACATGCACTCCCATTAGAGCTGAACATGATCAAATACAGTGCCAGTGTGTGACGTTGGAGCATACCTACCTTCCTCTTGGCCAGAATGACATTTCTTTTTATTTTTTTATTGATTTTTAAAGTTTGTCCTATTTCAATACTACGTGGGCAGAGCTACAGGGGACAGCTAGTATACCCTAAAATGGTTGTAAAATTCTGATAAAGCATTGTATTCTGTAGGACTGCTCCCACCCCTCTCTCCTTACAACATCCAGATGAGTGTTGAGAGGCAGCAATAGAGAAAGTTAACATAATACCATAAGAGCTACAATCTACTGGGGTGTGTTATGTTTCAGCCAGGATCTGACCCCCACCTAAAGAATATTTTCTTTTATTTTAATGTTTTTGTTGTTTTTCAAACATTATTTTTCATTTTGTGTTACTTCTAGTTTGGGTTGGTTTTATTATTTTTGAATTGGTTTATTTTTGCCTTGTGCCCTGTGTTGGCTGGGATTGGCTCCAGCAGACCACCGTGACCCAGCGGGTTAGAAAATGGATGGATGGATGGTTTATTTTTATGATTATTGTTAATATTGTATTGTTTTCTTCTGTGTTCATACATATCGCTTTTCAGAATGTTATGATCTGCAGTCTTTATTAATTTTTTGTGGGTTACCCCAAACAAATATTGAGTATGTATATGATTTTGGGGGGGGGGGGGGGGGGATTAAAACTCAAGGAATTGAAAAATGGAGTGTCTTTTGGTTTTATGAGGCTATGTTATGGGTGCAGTCAATTTAGAGCTTTGTGTTGAATGTTTCTAAGGTAACTATTCCCAGAACTCACCCATTTGGTGTCTTAAAAATGACGGGATTAAAGGTCACTCCTCTCATCCGCTGCACTCGGGTCCCATTCCAGGTGGTTTATTGTGAGCATATGCTCCCAACCAAACTGACATCCTGTCACAATCAAAGGTTGACAGATATCCTCTGTGTAGCATGCAAACTAAAATCCTTGATCCCTGTATGCCTTGTTAACAATTCAAGTTTGAGGAGAGATCAGGTTGAATTTCGATATTGAACTCCACTTGTTGCTGACTATGTTCTTATCATACTTCAGTCAGAGTCAGTAAGCAGAGAGTTTTTAAATTGTGGAGTTAAGGATTACATTGTAAATTCTGTCAAGATTACTGGTACTGTTATATGTTTAGTCTTTCCCTGGTGGCCCATTTTTTGCATCGCTGGAGGTGTCAGGAGTTAGTCAGAGTAAGTCATTCTTGGATGAACATTTCCCTTCTCCTGTCTTCCTCTTTGATCAGCTTTTTTATCGATCTTATAAAGCTGATCTAGGTATGATATGGTATAATGTGGTCATCCAGTCTCCAAGACAACTTTGCCCTTTTTGCAGTTAAATTTCCTGTCAATGAAAAGTGCATTCAGAACTCATACACTTCTACCATTAGAGTAAGGCGGTTATACGAATCACTCTTGCGCCATCATCCAAAATTCATAAAACTAAAATAATTTTTCTAAAATCAGCTGCTTTAGCTCACACTTCTCATATCATAAGTTGGAGCCAACAGTGAAGCATGTTTGTATAACTTGGATGCAACTTATGAAAACTTACGTGCATTATGGTAGCAGTTATCAACAAAAACATACACAGCCAAGCAATGCAATATAGCAGAGCTAATTACACTTTCTACTTAATCTAATTATCCGATATTCAGGTAATTCTAAAGCAAACAATACAATATTAGTGATCAAAGTATTTTTTCTCTAGCTAAGAAAAATAAAGTGTGTTTTTAAAGGGCTACTTTTTAAAACATTACAAGAAAAATCCTTTTCTTTTGCAAATGGTTCTGCCTTTTGTGTTTGTTCTTTAGATTTTTTAATAAATTCTTCATTTATAAAGGAACATTGTTTGGTCCTGTCCTTTAAGCCAGAGGTTCACTGTCATTTTCTCTTCACTAAAGGACATTTTTGAGAATTTTTAACTTTACAAGCCTGAGCTCAATTTTAGGACTGTGCAGGCCACAAAACCTGACATTTGAGTTTGGGGCTAGGCTGCTTGGGATCAGACCTGACCCTGAGGCCCAGACCTAGTTCAATACCCATTCATCCTGTTTGCCATTATTGTGTGGTGTTTCATAACACCGGTCATCCCTTTAATTGTGAACCCTGAATATAATGAGGAATGATTTATGTTAGTTAGAATGCCTAGAGGGGGCTGGGCGGTCTCGTGGCCTCAGAACCCCCTGCAGATTTTATTTTTGTTTTCTGCAGCCGTCTGGAGTTATTTTTGTTTGTACTGTCATCCCTGGCCATCAGACCTTACTTTTATTCTATGTTAATTAATATTGCCTAATTTTATTTTCTTATATATTTTGTCTTTTTTTCTCTTTCTTCATCCTGTAAAGCACTTTGAGCTACATCATTTGAAGAAAATGTGCTATGTAAATAAATGTTGTTGTTGTTGTTAATGGGTCAATGATAACTCTGGATAGGTTACAGTGCTAGGCATCAACCAAAACAAAAGGGGACCCCAACCCTGTATTTCATGGGCAAGTGAACTGAAAGAGTCAAGAAGGACTATGTAAAGCACCACAAGGGAATTTTAAGGGACCCTAGATACCTAAACACTACTGTTGTTTGTCTTGACAGCGCTTTAAAGATGCTTCATTTTTGTTTTCTGTCATTACAGATTGGGTCCATGAATTTACTGTATGTGCTTCTTGACAGAGCGCCTTTCAATCATTATAATATAAAAACAGACCTGAAATTCTTAGACCATTTTAACTCATTTCCTTTTAATTTGGATCATCCTTACTTTGTGTTTGGATAAGAAAAGGTTACATTTAAATCTCATGTTCAATCATGAACGGTTGACAGGGATTTCTCACAAATTCAGTACAGGACACAAGAAAGAAAATTGGAGAGAGGAAAGAGAAATGTGAGACTTAGTAAAAGTTCCTGGAGTAAGTGATAAAATGAGCCGTTCAGCACATATTGCGAGCTAAAGCCTAGATGGGTATCATACATCACCGGTCTTGTTTTAAAGCAAACATGCGCAAGTCAAGATGTCTTATTGTTTAAGATAAAGTAGAGATGTGAACTGCAAAGCGAGTTTACATTTTCTGTATAAATCCTGTTTTTCATCCGTCTTTCACATTGCAGTCTGTTTTATTGGCTTTGCTTTAATCTCTAGTGATGTAGCTCTGCTAGGTTCCCCACAAGCGATTTATCTCTCACTGGAGGGCAATCAATTGGCCTCCCAATTCAGCTTTACAGACTGTCCGGAGGCCGACATGCCGCTGTGTTGCAGGAGAGAAATGATCCTTTCACCTTGATAGGAGGCACGCTGCCCAGCCAAGTTCTCTCTGTGTATTTATGATTCTGCATCTGAGAATGTGCAGGATCAGGTTTTAAATGCATTAAAAGAAATCAAAAAGGATTTCAAGCTGGAGGGTGAAAGATCCTATGAGTCATTCAGTTAATGAGACACAAAGCATTTCTTCTCAGACACGGGAGGCTGACAGATTTTTCTAAGAGCATCCAGGGAATTACCTAAAGCAGGCCAGCATGTAAATAAGTCCAGAATTAAGAGACTCAATTGAGGAAATGTGCCTTTGTTTTGTAGGTTTTCTTGGTACAACACCCTAGTATTATCTTGTATCCACAAGGGGGGCTCCACCCCCTGCTCGCTTCGCTCGCCTGCCCCCGGCATTGGGTATCCTGAAATACATTAGTCGAGCTCGTTCGTCTTAGAGCCGTGCCCGCTTTGCTTGCGGCATTTCAGACGCGCGTTGTAGGCGCCTGAATTCATTGATTTTATCCAGCCGGGCTCATGTTTATATATCCGTCAGTCGAGCTTGTTCGTTTTGAACCCGTGCCTGCTTTGCTTCCACAGTTTCAGACGCGCGTTGTAGGCGCCTGTGTTCATTGATCTTATCTAGGTGGGCTCGTGTTTGTATCGTTGAGCTGTATTGTGTTTGAATTCGGTGTAAAGCGTTCAGCGGTTTGTACAATCCCAAGGAGCACATTATTCCTAACCACTCCGCAGTAGTGCCACTCACAATATGGCGGTGACGTCTGCACCTTCCGTACTATCATTGTGGACCTGTGGGGCTGCCGTAGCCTCTTCCGTTTGAATCTGGGCTGCAGCGCAGAATCCCTTTTTTTGTATGGCTGTGTCGTTAGTCGTTGGCTATGGGTGCGTTATTGCTTCATTTCTCATTCATGTCAGTTGAGCTCTTTCGTTTTTGGGCCGTGACTCCTTCGTTCGCGGTGGATACGACTTCGCATGCGGTTTATGAGACGCGCGCTGTACGCGCCTGCGCAGTATGTCTCATGGTCCCATCTCCGTGTACCTGCGTCCATGCCATCTGGTTTACCATTCTCGGTTAGTAATATGGATTGTAATAAAAAAATTAGGCAGCAGACAGAAAAAAGTTTGGGGATGGCCACCCCATATACTGAAAAATCAGCAAAAAGAAAAAACAAATCTTTACATAAACTGAACTG
This sequence comes from Erpetoichthys calabaricus, assembly GCF_900747795.2. Classification (NCBI taxonomy): domain Eukaryota; kingdom Metazoa; phylum Chordata; class Cladistia; order Polypteriformes; family Polypteridae; genus Erpetoichthys; species Erpetoichthys calabaricus. The sequence goes on along the minus strand of NC_041402.2, from coordinate 164,916,606 downwards.
ACTAACAGGTTGAGATTGCTTTTTAAATATGGTGGGTAGGAGGAAGAGGTGGAGTCAGAGTGGCCGGAACAGGAATTGATGTGGCAAATTATGGAAATTGGAAATTATGTCATCAGGGTTTGCCTGAAGTGATGTCAACAGTGGGTGGACCAATGGTGATGTCATTGAGAGGCAGGGTCTTCGACTGAACTGCAGAGGAACAAGAGGAGAGAGAATCAGCTAGGAGCTCCAACCACATGTCTGGCTGACAAATAACACTGTTTGAGCCTGTAGACTGTCCCCCATGCACACGTAGGTGACACCATCCATCCTTTAGTGCGTCTGTTTTACCCAGTTGTAGGGACCTGATAAACCAAACCAGTCCAATCAGTATTGTGATAAAGGAAGGAACCAATTCTGGGTGAGGTGCAAGCACATTAAAGGGTTTGCTCAATCAGTCTTTTGCAAGAACCCTCAATGATCCTCAGATCAGCCAAACCCACAACCTGGAAAACTGGAGCAATCAGATTGTAGTTACTTGGCTCATACTTTCATGATTATAATGCAAATAACAATCAGAAAGAGGGAATTACTGTATTTTAAGCATGTAAAACTTTTGACAATAAATAAAGGAGGAAGCCATAGTGGTGCTGCTTTCAACAAAGAGATCAGGATTCAAGTCTCTTGTGCTCCATGAGTCGAGCCTTCATGTTCTCCTATTGCCCATGTGGGTTACCCCCATGGTACTCCAGGTCCTCCTACAGTCCAAAGACATGCGGGCTAGGTGAACTGGTGATGCTAAATGGGCCGCTGATATAATCTGTGTGTGTTTTCACCATGCAAAGGGCTGGCACCATGTCCAGGGATTGTTCCTGCCTTGTTGTTGTTCCTGGGTTAAGGCTAACTATTTTCTGGATATGTGACTTTTAAAGATGGATGGATAGCTTTACTTTTACAACACTCCAATTTTGGCAAGGAGAATAGCATCGAAACCTCCCACAGATGATATGCTAGCGATTCCAAGCCATTGTGACATTTCTTATCCTCGCACTGACAGGTAAACTGAAGTAGATATGAGGTGTAACATGACTTGGGGGAGCTATATATCCATTCCTGACCAATGGATCTAACTGATACTACTTTGTGTGTGATGTAGACATACTACAAAGTAAAGTCCAAAATGCTATACAGATCAAAAAGTTTGAAAATTGGGTAGGCAAAATGTAAAATGTTGAGGCAAAATTACATTCAAGTTCCCTTCCTTTCTCTTCACTCGGTACACAAATGTGAGCAACACTGGAGCACCACAAGGAACAGTCCTGTCACCTTTTCTCTTCACTCTGCACACCTCAGACCATAAATATAACAGCAGGTCAAGTCACTTGTAGAAATTCTCACATGAGTTTGCACTTATGGGGTGTATTGACAAAGAGGATGAGACAGAGGAGAGGAGTAAAGAGGAGAACTAAACATTAGTAAACCAAGGAACTGGTTATTCACTTTCATAACACCAAAGAGAGTCTCTGTGTTCAAGGACTGGATGTAGAGGTGGTCCAATCCTACAAGTACTTGGGGATACACATTAATGATAGATTGGACTGGTCTCGTAACACAAAGCACCATATAAGAAAGGGCAGAGCAGGCTCTTTTTTCTTAGGAGTCTGTGTTCCTTTAATGTGGGTAGTGACATCCTTCACATCTGCACAACTCTGTGATGGCCAGTGCAATTGTCTATGTTGTGGTGTGCAGGGCTGGTAACATCACTTCAAGAGAGGCCCGACTGAGTCAACAAGCTAAAAGGGCAGGTTTAGTTATGGGATGCACACTGGACCCCCTGGAGGTTATAGCGAAGGAGAGAATTAAATCAAAACAGAGTACCATTATGAACAATGCTGCACATCCACTCTCTGACACACTAACACTGAGGGCTTTCAACTAATGAATTATTCATCAGAAGTGTATTAAGAAACACAATGGGGGCTCCTTTATACCAATAGCAATATGCCTGCATAATGCCTCACTATGAACATGACAGTCAACTCAGAAGTTTTCTTTTTTTTTTAATTTTCTTACTTTTTTAGTCATTCTGGTGTGTGTTCAGACCAGACCCTTAGTGGGTGGTGCCCCTCCAAATCATTGAATTGAGGTGTTCAAATCACTTCCATGGCCACAGGTGTATAAAATTAAGCACTACTAAATATTCCACAGTCATCTGTTAGTGGTATTATAACGAAGTGGAAGCAATTGAGAACAACAGCAACTCAGCCACAAAGTGGTAGGCCACGTAAAATCACAGAGCGGGGACAGCGCATGCTGAGGCACACAGTGTGAAGAAGTCACTAACTTTCTGCAGAGTCAATAGCTACAGACCTCCAAAAGCTCAAGAACAATGCGTAGAGAGCTTCATGGAATTGGGTTTCCATGGACGAGCAGCTGCATCCAAGCCTTACTTCACCGAGTGCAATGCAAAGCATCAAATGCATTGGTGTAAAGCACACTGCCACCAGTGGAGACATGTCCTCTGGAGTGACAAATCACACTTCTCTGTCTGGTAATCCGATGGATGAGTCCTGGTTTGGTGATTGCCAGGAGAACGGTGCTTGCCCGACAGCACTGTGCCAAGTGTAAAGTTTGGTGGAGGGGGGATTATGGTGTGGAGTTGTTTTTCAGGGGTTGGGCTTGGCTCCTTAGTTCCAGTGAAAGGAACTCTTATTGCTTCTGCATATGAAACCATTTTGGACAATTTCATGCTCCCAACTTTGTGGGAACAGTTTGGGGATGGCCCCTTCCTGTTTCAACATGACTGCGCACCAGTGCACAAAGCAAGGTCTATAAAGAAATAGATGAGCGAGTTTGGTGAGGAGGAGCTTGACTGGCCTGCACAGAGGCCTGACCTCAACCCAATAGAACACCTTTGGGATGAATTGGAGCAGAGACTGTGAGCCAGAGCCTTCTCATCTGACATCAGTGCCTGACCTCACAAATGTTCTCCTGGAAGAATAGTAAAAAAATTCCCATTAACACACTCCTAAACCTTGTAGAAAGCCTTCCCAGAAGAGTTGAATCTGATGTAGCTGTAAAGGGTGGGCCAACTCCATAATATAGCCTATGTATTAAGAATGGGATGTCATTAAAGTTCATGTGTGTGTAAAGGCAGGTGTTCCAATACTTTTGGCAAAATAGTGTGTGTATATACTGTGGCGGTCATGGACCCCAGCCGAGGTGCCCCTTCGTTATATGCTCAGGGGGAGCAGCCATGGACTGTGCAATACCTCCCCCTGGATGCTAGATTGCCACCCCCTGGTTTGGAGCGGTGCCTCGGTTTCCCACAGGGCTCCATGGGAATTGGAGTTGGGTGCAGCCCTGTTGGGTCCCGCAGGCGCCGCCAGGGGGTGCTGCAACTCCTGAGCCACACCCAGAAGTGCAGCCGGAACTCGGCAATCAAGCACCTGGAGCACTTCTGGGTGAACTATAAAAGGGGCCGGCAGCCACCACTCCAGGAGCCAGAGTTGGGAGGAGGAAGACGAGGTTGCATGAAAGAAGTGGTGGAGGAAGAAGAAGAGTGTGCTTTGCATTGTGTTGGTGTTTAATTTGTGCTCTTGGGACTGTGTTGTGCCTGTGGGGATTATGGGGAAGACATACCCCACAGGTGAAGAACAATAAATGTTTGTTTAGTTTTATACGTGCCTCCGGTGTGAGTCTGTGTCGGGTCAGGCGCCTTTTGTTACAATATATATAATATATCCATCCATCCATCCATCCATCCATCCTCTTCTGCTTATCCGAGATCGGGTCGCGGGGGCAGCAGCTTGAGCAGAGATGCTCAGACTTCCCTCTCCCCGGCCACTTCTTCTAGCTCTTCCGAGAGAATCCCAAGGCGTTCCCAGGCCAGCCGAGAGACATAGTCCCTCCAGCGTGTCCTGGGTCTTCCCCGGGGCCTCCTCCCGGTTAGACGTGCCCGGAACACCTCACCAGGGAGGTGTCCTGGAGGTATCCTGATCAGATGCCCGAGCCACCTCATCTGAATCCTTTCGATGCAGAGGAGCAGCGGCTCTACTCTGAGACCCTCCCGGATGACTGAGCTTCTCACCCTATCTTTAACGGAAAGCCCAGACACCCTACGGAGGAAACTCATTTCAGCCGCTTGTATTCGCGATCTCGTTCTTTCGGTCACTACCCATAGCTCATGACCATAGGTGAGGGTAGGAACGTAGATCGTCTGGTAAATTGAGAGCTTTGCCTTGTGGCTCAGCTGCCCTCCTGAGACGCCGGATGGTGGACCAGAATCACCTCGAAGCCGTCCAAAAGTTTATATATATAATATATACTTTTAAATTTATTTATCTACCTATTTATGCATTTATATTATTTGAACAGTTTCTGTAAAAAGCTATATTTCCCCTTGGGGACAAATTAAGTTCTATTGAACTTAATATTAAAACTGATGAGAATAACGATTAACAAAAAGGTTTCCGGGGTAGCATATTTTCAACTTGACTCCAAACTCCAGGCTGCTGCTGTTCTTTGCACGCCCTATAGGATTGAACTGCTGTTTGGCTAGTGTTTAATAGTGATGAAAAATACAGCGCAGGGAATAACTGTGAAAATTGATCCAAGAACAGACTGATTACGTTTGCTCCACACGTCTTGCATCCAGCCTCTATGGCATCAATGGAGCTACAGATTGAAAGAAAGGAATCAAAGTCAGCAGAAAGTCTCAGCAGCTCAGGAACACAAGTAATTGAGGTTTTCAGCCTGAGTAATGTGCTAATCCATTCCTACTACCAAAAACTCCAATAACAAAATGATGGAGACATACATCAGGCTTTAAACTGAGCCGTTCACTTCTATCATTCATCCTTTGCTTTTCTTAACTCTGCCACTGGCACATACTTAATCGTCACTGCCAATTGTGAAATCAGTCAAAAAAAGGCTGACTCGGACCAGTGTTACAAAAAATGTTCATTGTTCTTTATATCATCTAAAAGGAAACTGTAAGCCAGAAATCAAATACACAAATGACTAAATATCAATGAAGGGAGGTGCTTCATCAAGGTGTCTTTGGGGGCCTGGTGTACTTATTGTGAAATGCATCAAATACATAGTTAGTTGAACTTTTAATAAGGAAAGCTGAATTGTGGAGCACAACAAAAGTCATGTGTACCCCAAATCAATGTGTAAACAAAATGCGCAAGGACATTTAACTGAATTTATCATATGGCATGGCCTCAGTTTGATTTAGATGCAGTTCTACTGCTGCTCACCAAAGAGTCAGCCTTCAAAAGTAGGCATGCCATTGGAGTTTTATTTTTTCTGCATAATGTTAAATAAAAAGCTTTTTAGTTTTGGATTTACAAATGCCCACTTGCAATACTTTAAGATAAGCCAAAAATATCTAAAATAATGTTTTAACCTAATTAAAAATACTAGAAGGGAAAAAAGAAATGTAGAACACAGAATACAAAGGAAAGAACCTGGAAAGAGTTAGTCCTGCTCTTTCACTGTTCTGGTAGTTATTCTATTTATTCAATGAGACCACTCTCCCACATGTCCACCTACAGTATGCAATATCACCAAAGCACTCCATTCATCACCTCCTGAGTTCTTCACATTTACTAAACAGATCATCTCCAGGGATTACTGAGAGAGCAACAAGGACCAAGAGAAGAAAACACATGGCAAAATTTGAAATGACAGGCAAAAGTTCAGAACAAAGAGTCAGGCCACCAGTATCAAAGGGCAAAGGGACAGTCTGGACTCGAGGACAAAAATATATTCAAATGCAAAAAGCAAAACCTTAGGGTCTGCTTGACATAATGTTAACTACCACTAATTAAAATTTGTACAAAGTAAAGTGTATCTGTCACAGGTGTCTGGTCACACTTATAGATAATCTAACTTAGACACCATTAAAATATCCGACTACGCCACCCAGTTTTATTAAGAGACTGGGAACTCCTGAAATTTACCAATAATAGCACACAGGTTTCTTTAAATTGGGCGGTGAGTAAACACACAATGAAAGACACAACAGTAATTTTAGAAAAAAGCAACAGTAAGTTCTATTACACAAGACAATATAAGGTACATTAAAAAGGTAAACGAACATAACAAAAACTAAACATATCAGGAATCAATTTCCCTTTTTTTAAAAAAGGAAAATACACAGTCCACCCTCTAAAAGTCCGTTAAAAACAAGAATTTGAGGATACAACCTTTAGTGGTGCAGAGTCCAGTTTGTGCACTGTGTTACCCCAACACTTAATTGTTCAACTGTTCATGGATGCACTCTGTTCCCCGGACACTCGTTCCCCTACAGAAGTTGTGTCAGATTGTTGAATCCCTGTCAGCGTCTCTTTGTTGTGCCTTTTTCTTCCACTCTGGGCTCCTTGTGTGGCTGGGACCTAGGCACGCCTCATTCTCATCTGTCAGCTTCGCTTGGTCCTTTCATGCGGATTCCCTCTCTCGCTGAACCCACATCCGGCGTCTCTTTGTGGAACTGTCTCTTCCTCCCTGGAAGTGTTGCCGTCCTTGTACCTCACGTCGTGCCAGCCAGGTACCTTTGTCTGCCTGCCAGCCCCTGTGCTCTGTCCGAGTGCCTTGGCAGCGTTTTCTGTGGACTGTCCCCCTCCGCCTTCTGCTGCCAGGAGTTTTTATCTAATTCAGTCCCTGCCATTATCAGTTCTGGACAATCAGATTAGACAATGGTACATCTGCATTTCCTGGGTTTAACAATTAATGAAAACACAAGTTAAAAAAAAGGAATTGTTACCAATCATGAATAAGTACAGATATGCTGATTAGAAACCAATATTTCTAAGTCAGGTAAATACAGACATCCTCCAAGGCCAGACTTCAAAGCGGCGACTCCTTTGCAAGACAGTAAATACTTACACAAACAATCCTGACACAATCAGTAACTGGATTATCCAGGATCCTCCAAGGAAGCAGCAGTTCTGTTATCACACGTGGTATTGTTTTTAAATCTCAACCAGCCATAAACTTCAAAGTGGTGACTCCTTTGCAGTACAGCAAATAAATACATCCTGCAGACAGCCTTTTAACTTCTCACCCCCCAGTCCCAACAATGGGTGCCTAATGGAACCACCCAGTGCACAAAAAAAATGTCCTCCTCTGACATATCTACTGAGGGATGAAAAATAAAGGAACATATTATATTGTCACTGTTCTGCTTTAGAAATAGCATTAGACATTTAAAGAGCACAAACAGATTACCAAATTACCTTAAACATGCCCACTACAGGTGGCGGAAACCATCAAGCCCTGACTAGTCATGAGAGGGAAAATGATCTGTATAAATAAAAGATTTATTGTCATAAAATACTCTTATGGCATAAAAAGCTCGAAGGAGCACAAAAGGCACAGAAGGAGTCGTCTACAAAAATTTGGCAATTCAGTTGCAAACAAGTTCTAAATACAAAAATCCCAAGAATGGTCAAAAAACACAGCACTGAGATTAAAATCCAGCAAACCAATAATCAAAAATAAGCAATAAATCACCAGAGAACTCGCTGATGCTCGCACATTAAATGAACTGCCAAGGACTATGAGTTTCCTCAGCCTTTATTGGGCTGAGGGCAGCTTTTCAACAGTGACAGACAGATAGCCCTGCCTCTTGGGGAACCACCAACAAAACACAAGTAACATAACAGAAAATACTTTAACACATAGAAACTAAATGATCCACAATATTGATGAGGAATACATAAAAATACAAAAAATAAACATGAACAACAATATTAAACAAAGTAATCAAAAATTAACAAAAAAAAATATGAAAAAGAAATTTGAACCCCAGCCAGGGGAGGAACCCTGGGTGAAACATAACAGTCACATCCTGTGACATAATTGATGTGATGATCGTAGGAACATGACAAACAAATTGTGTTGTGTAAATAAATTGAAATGAGGTGCAATCAGAAAAAAGAACAATCTTTATATATAATACGCAACCGTGGCTGTTTGTTTGTCTATCCATGATTTTAAATCACCTGTAGCTTGCAAACTGTTTGACCTGAAATTTGGTACACACATACTATGTGACGTCTACTATCCGCTTTCAGGGTGATGATTGACCTCCAAGGTTATTCCTCTTTTTACTTTTATTTTATTTTATTGTAGAATCAACTCTCAGCAGTGGCCAGCAGGGCGGCCATGCGTATGGGTGCCGTTTTCATCCCTACCACTTCCCCTACCTCTTCATATCTTAAATCATTCTTGAGGCAGATTGAAGACTTAAGTGTCAGCTTAAGTGAAAAATTAAGGAAAATGTACTAAGAAATTGCAACACAAACCCTGTCTTAATCAGTTTTAACATGAAAAGATGCTGACGAAAGAAGAGAAGAAGCAGGCCGCTAGGGTGGAGAAAAGAAGAGCTGCTCAGGAAGCAGCAAGCACATCAACTGCTGAGCAAACGAATGCTAAACATACAGAGAAAGAGGATGAAAACTATGAATGCTCAGGTCAAGTGTATTCACTGCATGTTATCGTGCAGTGTGCCGTTACTGGTTACATATAATTCAAAATACGTATAAAACCCCCCAAATCACATTTTAAAATATTAAATAAACCAAAATACAAGCTATAAAACATTTCAGTTATTATACTCACAACCCTAGCATCTTTCTTCTGATAATGAGAATTCAAATCTTATGTCTCTAGACCCAGTAAGCCATTTGGCATGAGTGTAACCCTAACCTTAACCATAACAACATAGTCTGAGCCTCCAGTAACTCTAAAATGACCAGACCCGATTTCTGGGCAACACAATCTCACTCTTCCAAGTTGGAGACCATTCTCTGCCACATAATCGACTGGGGGACAGTAAAGAGCCTGCTGTCAGTTTTTCCAGACTTCGCCGTTAACTTAACTCTGGGAATGGTGCAGCTTCCAATTTGCCAGGAGCTCTTGTGGTCATATTTCAGCCTTCCATGACCTCTCACTCACTTGCTCTCTTTCTGTCTCTCAGAGTAGAGGGTCAGATATCACCTGGCATCAGCTGGGATACTTGCTGTCCAGCGTTGGGAGGTAAAATAAAGCTTCCTCCTAGGCGATTGCACTTTCTGTTTAGCTCAGGTGCCCCGAGTTGGATTGCTTCCTAGTCCATCTACAGGGTGTACTGAACCCTGGTGAGCCCTTCTTCTCCAACTGGAAAATGGACTTGCATCCCTACTTCCAGTAAATGTTATGATTCTGAGCTCTTTTGTCAAGTTTTTATATGGTTACATATTTTCCTAATGTTATTACACCACCAGTTTCCTAAATTATATAATATATGTAGATTCATAACATGAATTTTATTTTGTTACCATTCCCTTTCATTTTGTGTTCTTGTTGTCATGGTGCTTTGCGCATTTTCTGTGGACATGTCCTTGAGAGTCACATTGGTTGATATCATTGGTGCAACAATCTATAATCTGGCAGTGGGAGTATTCATGTACGTATTGACATTTACTAACCTATTTTCTGCGTGTTTCAACTTTTGAATTACAGCCAATATTTAACAGTACTTTCTGCCTTTGATTCATTTTGGCGGTAGAGATAAGGGTTCCTGTTCTTGCTCTGAGTCCTGTAGCATGCTCATGTCCTGTTTTGTACGATCCTATTGCCACAGTTTACGCTGGCAACCCCTTGCCTACTGGGTAGTTCCTTAGAAGTATGCCATTAAATGACATGAGAATGTATTAAAGATGTATTCTGCAAGACAAAAATGTTTGGAAGTTAAAAGACGACAGCTATTTGGGGGGTCAAGATGTGAATCGATTTCTGTAAATTATATAGCAGTGTATTTTAACAAGGGATTCTAAAGACGTAGCAAAATCCTAAGATGTCCTGCAACAATATTTTCTTTTAGTAATTGAGAATATATCAAGACCTCCATTATTAAAAACACTGAGGTGCTTAATTTTAGAACTTCATAGGTTAAATTAGTTTGCAAGGAACAACAAAGGCATAGTTGTTTAAGAAGAACTTAATATACAACCTTTGGGAGCAATAAAAAATATTGCAATATGCACATCTGCCTAAAGACAAGTATATCTTTGGAGGTTTATTTCTTTTTATGTAAGGGTGATGCACATACAGTACTTTTCAAATCATAAAGGCAAGCAGGGCTCGATCGATAAAGTGGTCATTCGTAACTGGACAAAATTCAGAAGTTTAGTCAAGTGAGTTAGACTATAATGTGTAATTCTTATTCTTCTTAGTATACCATCTCTACTTTATTTTATATGTAAAGTTTGGACAGAAATTGAATACAATCCCTTTGTCTTCAATAGCCTGACATTTTGCATATCCTCAAAGCAGAACATAAGCCTAATGAAGTCATCAAAATGGAGATGAAAAGATCACAAACAAAAATAAAAAAAAATCATACAAATAAACATACCTGGAAACATTAAAATGTTTTAAATTAAAAATTACACAAAGTATGGTAGGACAGGTTTAAAAGAAGTTCAGATATATTCGGATACCAGTGACTGTAGACCTTTTATATAGCTTCAGGGATATCCTGTAACTTCATACTCATGTGACTGAGCCCTTTAAGCAGCGAGTCATCAGAAAAAGGAAATTCCACTAAAGTTCTTGTGAACCCATGTATGTTCTGGTGAAAGTGGAGGAGAATTTACACTTTAAATAAAGCCTAAAAAGGACTGGTAGGCACTGATAGTCCATACTGGTAACTGTACATTTTGCTGTTTGGAGTAACAGATGTTTTTGTTTTCTGTGTATTGCCAGTGTTTGAAGTTAGTTGGCACTCACCAGTGTGCAGTATCAATATTTCTACTTAATACTCTTGAGAGTATTGTCACTTTTTTCTTTATCAGTTCTGTACTGGAAATTCTCGCAACCACTCAGTACTAGAATGCCACATATGTTAACTGGCAGCCATCTTCTGGGAATTTTACTGAGGGGCAACCCTTCTCCTACCTAACATCTCCTCATTTTCTAGCTTATATAGGTGTGAAAGTATTGAAGATGTCAAAAACAAAACTGGACTATAACCTCTTCTTTTTTCCCTCAACCATTAGCTATGAATGTCTATCCACTGACTCATTTTCTATCTTGATCATCCAGTACAAGTCCATGGAGGGGCTGATACTCACATGGAAGCATTGGGGACAACATACTATAGGAACTAACAGTTTTCAATAAATATATATTTTTTTTGGTAAAAAAAATGAATACTGTATACATGGTAAGGGAATAGCAGACATTGGACCAGAAAATACAAGCAGCACATGGTCCCATTATATACTGTAGTAACTGGATATCTTCTGGAGGGAACAGCAGACATTGGACCAGAAAATACAAGAAGCACATGGTCCCATTATATAGTAACTAGATACCTTCTGGAGTTCCACAAGAGCTAGATGAGTGAAAGACTACTTGTGACTTTAATTAGGAACTATAGTTTTAGACTGTGAGGATGTCAGGGGACCATTTTGTGATGTTCTTGCTGGATGATCCAAGATGTCTATTAAGTTTCAAATTCCAACTCTGAAGCATTAAATGGAAGTTCTGACTGTAAAAGTGGTTGGGGAAATTCACCTCAAAAATGATTCTGAGCTAGAAATTAAGAGCTCTTGGGTGTGAATTTGGGAGGAGACTTGGAGTAAACATTCAGGTTGACGTGAAAAAGAGACACCTGAGGGTTGAGAGAAAAAGGAATTAGGAAGGTTAAGGGTTTGTTTAGTGTTTGTACCATTGTACAGTCATGTGGGATTTACTGTATATTAAAAAAACACAAAGGAATGTGTGTCCAGTCCCTCAGAGAAATCTGATTGGTTTGTTTGGCTTTGGTGTGATTGGTCGATATGGCTTTTGTGATGCAAAGTCAGAGGAAGCATCAGCGAGAAACGTACGAGGAGGAGTAAAGATCCATTGCTGAGAGAATCAAATTCAAAGATGGAAAGTATACCAGAACCTGCCTGAGAAAGGTAGTGCAGGCGAAAAGAGGTTCAGACACGTGAATACAGAGGAAATACGCTGAAAGTACAATTATCGCAAGAGATAGCAAGTATTTATAAATTATTCTGTCTTTGACAAGTACCATGACTAGTAAACAGATAGATAAATGATTCAGGCACTTATTGTTTTCCTTACCTTAAACTTTTATTTTATTTTATTTTATTCCTTTTTGAACTTTCCCTATTAAAAGAAACTTCCTTTTGTTTATTTTGGTTGCTCTTAGTATCATTCATTGTTCGGGAGTATTACAGCAAAGCTTCCTAATGTTTATAACACTCTCTCTCTCTCTCTCTCTCTCTCTATATATATAATATATATATATATATATATATATATATATATATACTGTGTATATATGTATATATATATATATACAGTATATATACTGTATATATATATATATATATATAAAATGCAATGTCTGTCTGCCTGTCCGCTTTTCATGACAGAACTACTTAGTGAATTCAGATCAGGTTTTTTTCCAGAATTTGCTTGAACAATCCGGTTGATTTTGCAACTTCTCTCATCACGCTAAGAATCATAGTTCGCTTGCAGGAGTGATATATTCATGCTAATCCGAGAGAAAGGCTGCAGGAAGTGTGACGTCAGGAGTGGGGATCGGTCTACCTCTGTGTTTTGGAGCATAACTTGCCTCCGCATAGCTAGCAATACCTGTTTGTTTATTGATTGTTAAAGTTTGTCCTGTTTCACTACTACGTGGCTTGGAGCTGCAGGGAACGGCTAGTGTTACATACAGTATAATGCAACATGAAATACTTAACCATTTCCAAAATGCATTCTAGCAGCATCAAGCACAAGGGCATAATATACACACACACATAGGGGGCATCTACAGGGCTCTAATAAGGTAAGCTCACCATCACATGTGCCTGAGATAATGCATTTGCTAATGCCTTCTTCTCTCTCCCCCACTGATCACAGGCAGCATGGTGATGTCACTTCCAGTTTCTCCCTAGAGGTCCTGCCACTTCTGCTTTGTGGTCTATTTAAGGAACAACAGCATAAAGAATCTGGGTTCATTAGGGAACCCACATTCAAAGAAGATGGACCATGCATGGAGGAGAGTGATTCTAATGAAAGACACAACTACTTAATAGCCTAGAGAAGAGTCTTCAAAGACCATAAGGCATCCATGATATTGCTGGGCATTTTCTTTTCTGGTTTTTCATTGCATTAAAGGGGGGTACTCGGCTGGTCCCCAACACTTTGCCATTTTTGTATTGTTTCATATCTTACATCATATACTCATTTTGAAAGATCTAAGTAAGGAAATTCTTTGGAATTTGGTTCACACCAGATACAAAATGAAGCTCTTCCCAAGTAAAAAGTTATTTATGATTTAATAGATAGATAGATAGATAGATAGATAGATAGATAGATAGATAGATAGATAGATAGATAGATAGATAGATAGATAGATAGATAGATAGATAGATAGATAGATAAAGAAACTTCCCACTTACACAGCTTTCAGTGTGTATATGTACAGTATGTAAGCCAAGACAATTTAATCCCATTTTGCAACTACAACGTTTGGTTCTTTCACCTTAAAAATGAACAGATATTCATTGGTAAAATATCAGTACATTTTTAAATATGATCAATATGAATATTTATACATACCCTCCTTACACTGCCTTTGGAGTGAGCACAATACACACCGTCTCAATTGCAAAAATCTCAAGAGTAATGCAGAGCTCAGAACAATTTCATATACATTCGCTTCAGTGCCTCCTCAGCTCCTGATGCTGTCGACATTTTGTCAACTCACAGTTTTTCCTCAGTTGCCATCCATCCCCTTTCTCACCTGAATACGCAATCAGATCAATACCTCCTGCTGCTCCTCATCTCATTCTGACCACCTCACTACCTTGCTTCCAATTTTCTAACTGATTACACCACTCACTGATTGATTTTGCATTCATCATATTTGCCTTCAAGTTGAAGCAGAGCCTTCCTTCAAATGAGCTATTAAAAGTCAACATAATCTAAAATCCAGCTCCAGCCCCAGAGGAAAATAGGGTCTACTGGTTTTAATTTCAATGAAATTATTTTATTACTTATACTTCATAGGGTAAAAACAGCATTATGACTAATTCTGTAAAATCCCCGGACACTGTATAGGTCTTGTGAGGAGCATGTGAATGAGTCATTTCAAAAGGCTCCTTTAGGCAAACATACCATGAAATTCTAGTCTGCACCATCATTTGTGGGTATGATTTGACATAAAGCATGTCAGTAGTATAAAAAATGACAAAATCAACCACACAAAGGGCCAATCAGCGTACAGCACTGAGCTTCCATCATTCATAACTTACACAGAGTAACATTACAAGTTGACTTAACTGTTAGTTACTTTTAAAAGCTCCAATACTTCAAATACAACTTTAGCATAAGCAAGCTCGCATTTGTCAGTATGCTGAGTGTGTCTTATTATATACACTACTAGGGGGCTCCGCCCCCTGCTCGCTTCGCTCGCCAACCCCTGGTGTTGGAATGACAAAGAGCGTGATGTATGAATGAGATATAGAATAGTGTGACGGTGTAGATGATGCAAATAGAAAGCAAACAATAAAGTGTGTGGCACAGTGTAAAGGTTTATTTGAAAATTTCTTTGTACACGCCGTTTAAGTGTAAAAGGTAATTCCAGCTCAGAACTTGTAAGGTCATTTAAGATGGTTATTGTTGTGATCAGAGTCAAGTTTGTCAGAGCTTAGAAAGAGTTGTGTCTCTCCAGGAAGTAATGGAATGACTTGGGTATTAATGTTTTCCATATTAATATTTTTTGGACATAATATAGTGCGTTGTGTTAAAAGGGGCATTTGGTCTAATGAGATTGCTGTTCGAAATGTCTCTGTAACTAAGTTGTCGCAGATAAAGGCTTGAGGAATTGTAATAATATGTGCCTGAAGTCCAGCTGTATTGGTGAGTGTACCATCTCTCAGTTGTAATAAGCAATTGTTATGATCTGGTTCTGGACATCGTATCTTTTTTACTAACTGTATCTTTTGAAAGCAATGCCAATTGTCTGCGTATTTTAAGGTGCACTGAACAATAGCTGAGCGCATGGCATGTGGAAGAATAGCTAATCACTGTCTAAAATCTCCTCCTCATAAAAGTACCTTTCCTTCAAATCGAATATTATTATTCATAAACTTTGTAGAAGTTTATGAATGGTGTTGAGTAAGTGACTTCATGCCATTGTACATTCATCAATAAACAACATTTTTTGAAGACGGATGTCACGTGCAGTGCCCACCGTTAATGTTCATAGTGGATACCGATTTGTAGGATCTAATGTAGTTGATAAAAGATTTCACTTTCAGGTACATCGTCAGTTATAAGCCTCTGTAGATATTCAGTATATGAATGTAAAGAAGGCAGTCTAATTTGACCCTTTTGACAACAACGTGTAAATGTATAACTTGTATTTCCAGTTGTTTCTTCAGGGAAGTGAACTGAATGACAATGATTGCAAATGACATTCATTAATCCGAATGAATTTTACTGGTGTATGTTTTTCTTGTGCCGTTTGAGAGGCGCGTTGTTGCATGTGTAGTATTTGGACGTGTTGTTTTGGAGCTGTAATCGATTTGCCTGTGCTGTGTGAGAAGCCCGTTGTAGCCTTCGCTGCCATTAACGTATGTCTGAGACGGGAGGTGTTTCGTTTTGAATCCGTGCCTGTTGCGATGCAGCACTTTGATTGATAGTTTTGCGTCATGTGGATCTAGGATGTAGATTTGTGCATATTTGCGTTGTTGATTTGTTTCAGGGTGCACTGTTCCAATGCGATGCAGTATTTGTGCACATATGCGAAAGTAGTATGGGCCATTGCCTTTTGGTGGCCTGATATTTACTCCGGTATATGCAAAAGCAAATGAACCATTGTAGGATCTAATGCAGTTCATAAAGTTTTTACTTTTAGGTACATCGTTAGTTAGAAGCTTTAGTTGAGCTTTGCGTTTTTGGAGTCGAGACATTTTTTCTTTTAGAAATATGGATAAGTAATAAGGAGAATTGCACTCACTGTTAATATGGAGCCTTTTCTGTGGTTGAACGGTTAATAGTGCCTTATTGTAATGAGATCCACCTATGCTGCATAGCCGTCTATTTTGTTGTTTCTTTCGTTTTCGTGTGTTTGTTCCTGTTATCCTATGGATAAGTAATAAGGAGAATTGCACTCACTGTTAATATGGAGCCTTTTCTGGAGCCTTTTCTGCGGTTGAACGGTTAATAGTGCCTTATTGTAATGAGATCCACCTATGCTGCATAGCTGTCTATTTTGTTGTTTCTTTCGTTTTCGTGTGTTTGTTCCTGTTATCCTTTCCTTTTCGTTTTTACCCGTGACCGTGTATTCATGACTTGTTTCTTTCTCAGCATGCGAAATATGGATAAGTAATAAGAAGGATCGCAGTCACTGTTAATATGTTTCTTTTTCTGCAGTTGAACGGTTAATAGTGCTTTATTGTAAGGAGATCCACCAATGCTGACACCTATGCTGTCTAGTGTGAAGGTGTTGATGTTCACTTTAGAATATGTGGCTTTGGGTGTCACTTCTTATGGATGTGTGTGTGTGTGTGTGTGGGGGGGGGGGGGGGGGGGGGGGGGGGGGGGGGGGGGGGGGGGGGGGGGGGGGGGGGGGGGGGGGGGGGGGGGGGGGGGGGGGGGGGGGGGGGGGGGGGGGGGGGGGGGGGGGGGGGGGGGGGGGGGGGGGGGGGGGGGGGGGGGGTGGGGGGGGGGGGGGGGGGGGGGGGGGGGGGGGGGGGGGGGGGGGGGGGGGGGGGGGGGGGGGGGGGGGGGGGGGGGGGGGGGGGGGGGGGGGGGGGGGGGGGGGGGGGGGGGGGGGGGGGGGGGGGGGGGGGGGGGGGGGGGGGGGGGGGGGGTTGAGGATTGTTGTCGCGCGAGCGTCTTCTTTTTTTTTGTGTTCCTGTGTCTTGTTGAATCCCCCTCTTTGTGTGTGTCCCGTCCTCGCTTGTAGGGTCTGTGGGGTGGTTTGTGTTCTTTTTTTTGTGTTCCATGGGCTTGTTGAATCCCCCTCTTGGTGTGTCCCGTCCGGTGCCTGTAGGGGGGGGGTGCCTTGCTGTGTGCGCGAGCCTCTTTTTTTTTTTTTTTTTTGGGGTCTAGTTTCGTGTGCAATGTGTTTTCGTGTTTTGCTTGCGTTTGAATACTTTTTTATGTGCCGTTTCCTTTTTTCGGTGCTCTTTGCGCCTCATTTCTCAATTTTTCCTGTGCTCACTCCTTTTTTCTGTGGTCTTGTCCGCCTCTCGCGGCCCCTCATCCGCCTCTCTCGCCCTCTTCTATCCGCCTTTCTCGGCTCCTCAGCCGACCCGCGGACTCTTTTTTGCGCCTGCGCAGTACGTCTTTTTGCAGCTACGGCCCATTGCCGGATGCGGACTGTTTTTGCGCCTGCGCAGTACGTCTTTTTGCAGCTACGGCCCATTGCCGGATGTGCCTGCGTCCATCATCCGGTTTAGCATTCTCGGTTAGTAATATGGATACATTCTGTATTACCTTCTATTTATTATATCTGCCAATCTTCCATTATTCAAGAAGGCCACATCTTAAAGCCTGGTCATGTTACACAATCACTATGTGATTCACATATAATGTTACAGGGGGCATTTTTTCCCCTTTTAAAAGATGATGTCCAGTTTTTCTCTGTGTCTTTTTAGCCTCTCATTTGCTTAGCTATACTAATTAGTCTATTGTTGCATGATTTGAGGAACAAGAAAGATGAAAAAGGGAGCCCAGCTTGAGTTCCCTCCAGGTTTATGCATTTTGTCCCCTTTAGATAGATAGATAGATAGATAGATAGATAGATAGATAGATAGATAGATAGATAGATAGATAGATAGATAGATAGATAGATAGATAGATAGATAGATGATAGATAGATAGTGTGTTTTGTGTTTGGGTTTCTGCTCATGTTTTTGGGTACATCTGTCTGGAGTGTAATGAATTGGAGCGCCCACCCCTGACAAAACAGGAGTGAGGTCTCCAGAAGCTACTACTCAAGCAGGCCAAGATCTTCACTCTGTCCAGCAGAGCCTCACCTTAATGCCGCTCGAGCCCCAAATACTATCTGTTGGCTTCAACTAGCAGGCCCAAAAATGGGGAGCTGACAAAACATCTGTAAATAACACTAAAAATATAACAAATGCCCCATAAGATGAGGGTTCAAAGTTAACCCTCACCCTGTAGTAAAAATGAAGATTCTTTAATAATGAATGATTTATTAATAAAAATAGCAACAACACAAAGAAGGGCTAAGAAGGGAAAAAGGCACAATGGAGGTGCATAAAAGGTAATCTTAAAAAAAAGAAACCTGATACCAAAATATAATTCCTTAAAACAAGTTGGGAAATCATAAAAATCCATAAAATCCAACACATAAAACATAATACTCACTGAAACTCTAACAAGTAAATGATTTTCAGCTCTTCAGCCTTCTCAGCCAATTTAAACAACCTGAGGAAAACCTCTGAGGGGGAGGGAGGTGTGGGTAAGGGTGGGGTAGGCTTGTTTTGTTACATCAGGGTAGACCCTCTTCCTGGGGTTCCACCCACAAATAACATGGACCATAACTACTTTTAAGGTGATGTGCACCATTATAAAATCACATTTGAAATCAAAAGAAACAATATATACATATGAAAATTAAAAAAAAAAAAAAAAAAAACAACAATTGCATTGTTAGTTAAGTTCTGTGTTTAGAAGACTGCCATCAATTGTTTCTGTGTGGTACTGCTGCTCAATTAAATATGTTAATTATCCTTTTACTTCAGGTATTGGCTCTGAGCCCTTTCTTATTTGCAGTGTTGATGGACAGGTTGACAGACGAGATTAGACAGAAGTCCCTGTGAACTATGATGTTTGCTGATGACATTGTTATCTGTAGCGATTATAGGGAGCAAGTTGAGGAGACCCTGGAGAGGGGTAGATATGCTCTAGAGAAGACAGGAATGAAGGTCAGTAGAAACAAGACAGAATACATGTGTGTAAATGAGAGGGAGGTCAATGGAATGGTGAAGGTGCAGGGAGTAGAGTTGGCGAAAGTGGATGAGTTTAAATACTTGGGATCAACAGTACAGAGTAATGGGGATTGTGGGAGAGTGGTGAAAAAGAGAGTGCAGGCAGGGTGGAGTGGGTAGAGAAAAGTATCAGGAGTAGTTTGTGAGAGACGGGTATCAGCAATAGTGAAAGGGAAGGTCTACAGGACGGTAGTGAGACCAGCTATGTTATATGGTTTGGAGACGGTGGTACTGACCAAAAAACAGGAGACAGAGCTGGAGGTAGCAGAGTTAAAGATGCTAAGATTTGCATTGGTTGTGAAGAGGATGGACAGAATTAGAAATGAGTACATTAGAGGGTCTGGTCAAGTTGGATGGTTGGGAGACAAAGTCAGAGAGGCGAGATTGCATTGGTTTGGACATGTGCAAAGGAGAGATGCTGAGTATATTGGGAGAAGGATGTTAAAGATAGAGCTGCCAGGTAAGAGGAAAAGAGAAAGGCCTAAGAGAAGGTTTATGGATGTGGTGAGAGAGGACATGCAGGTGATGGGTGTAACAGAACAAGATGCAGAGGATAGAAAGATATGGAAGAAGATGATCTGCTGTGGCAACCCTAATGGGAGCAGCCGAAAGAAGAAGAAGATCCTTTTACTTTTCACCATTGGATGATGTAGTCAGAGGTAACTGGTAAGAAGCAGCATGGTTGTGTCTCTAAACTTAATCCTCATCCATCTATTTTCTCTTCATTGGTAAGTTTAATGCTCTTTATACGAGTGTGCTTATTGTAAGGTGTAATACTTGTTGTATAAGGTGTAGTTTAAGTTTTATATTTAGAGTTGTAAATTTATTATCATTCTGGCATGTGCTGCTCTCCTACATTAAGAGGTGCTGTCAGCAGCAGTAATGTTCATTTGAATTATCTTTGTTTTATGTAATTAAATATGTAGATATTTTTTTCAGTTTCGGTTTTACCTTTTCCCAATTGCTATAAACAAGTTAAACTCCAATGTGTAAAAGGAGAACAGGTTTAAGTTGCCTGTCAGATTTACACAGTGTATAAGGAAAATAAAACAACAATAAAACTTTAAATACACGTAACATCAAACTTATACATACATCTGTGTTTGTTTTGTTTTTAGTGCTCTTGATCATTACTTTCCTGTTTTGGAGTGTTTTTTACTTTAATAAATATCAGTGGTTAGGCAACTTGTACATCTTCATGTCTATCTTCATGCCTACCACCTTAGTTGTTGTTTTTCTAGGTTTACTCATTCGCGTTGGTTCAAGTAGTCTAACAATGATGACGGGGGGCCGCCTTACTCTCTCAGTTCTTGCAGCACAGTTTTCCCACCTGGGTAGCTGTAGTGTGAGGGTAGTGCTATGAGGGTAACTCCTTCTGAAGGTGTGATTGGGCTACACTCCAACGAGAGCAACACAAGGATCATCAGGTCACGTGATCATTTTGGAAATAGCCAGCTTCTGTATTTTTCAATTCAATTTGCTGAAATTTCCATGTACATTTTCAATCTGAACCTTTGCACTTTGTATGTCATTTTCCATTCTTGCATTTTTTTGGAGAATATATTGCTTTTTGAGCTAACACTTCTTTTTCTTATCCCAGTTTTTGTTTTGTTTTGTTTTTTTAATATTTATTGAGATAACTTATTTTAGTCAGGTTCTTGCTTCTATCTATATTGAGGGAATTGAAGAAAGCAAACCATTCAGGGTTCAACCTTAAAGCCTTTTGTATTTTTTTTCCTTTTTCAGGCAAGGGATTGGACTTTTCAGGGCTTTTAAAACTAAATTCTTTTTCTTTTATTTGTCTATCTGTCACTTCCTTGATGACCAAAGAAGGATATTTTTTTCATATTTGTCAGATTCTATTGCTAGTTGATCATTCTTAATTTCTGCATTTTTACATGTTTTTTCTGTTTGTTTGTTTTGTTTGTTGGTGACCTTGCGTTATTCTCAGGGATCCAAGACAGCTGTTACATCATTAATCTTTGATTGTTTAATATGTTGAAGCACTTTTTCCATCTGTGCCAATGTATTCCTCACATATTTTTTCTCCGTATTTTTTAGCATATTTTGTTTTCACGCTCTTCTGTTTGTTTAAGGTAGCTAAGCTCTTGTCTTTTTCGGCACTGTAGCATTTCTTTCCATTAGGGCATGAGTTGTAGGCAATGGCAGATGCCCTTACTAACAACACAGAGTTGGGGTGAAGAAAACTCACATAGGTCTATCTTTTAATTTTCCACATTAGACTACAGATAAACCATTCACTATTTTCATTTTCTCCCTGTTTATTTAAGTATTCCGTTATTTCAATGTAATTTTGCATATTATGTTATTAATTCAATTTTTGGTTTTCTTCCTTCTGTGCTTTGTTCATTTAACTATTTTAGAAGTCCATAATATTTAATTATGAAAGAACTTTGTCTTTGTTTATCCTGATCCAGAAATTGTTTAACACTTTCTCTCTTCCCAGCCTGGGGATTTTTAGATAATTTGTTATTTAAAATCCTTAGCCTCACCTTTGGGCCAGTACAAGCTGAAAGCCTGCCTTTTAAGTTGGATGATAGGTCAGCGTCTTCAGACATACAAAGATGGTGGCTTATAATTTTTGGGGTCTTTTGGGGTCTGCATTCTCCTTTTCACTATGTGTGTGAGGCAGGAACAACAAAAAATGGCAAATAAGAAGCATATAGATTTCATAGATTTTTATGTGTTTATTTTTTAATTACTTGCTTGGTGATATAAATAATAAGAAACATGCCTATAAATATTACATGCCTGTAAAGTGCGGTATTAATGGTGAATTAGTGATGTAGCATCCATTCTAACTTTATGTAATATGAAAAATTCAAATTCAATGTTTTATTTAACCTTAATTAAAGTATTAAGTCATTATCCATCCATCCATTTTCCAACCCGCTGAATCCGAACACAGGGTCACGGGGGTCTGCTGGAGCCAATCCCAGCCAACACAGGGCACAAGGCAGGAAACAATCCTGGGCAGGGTGCCAACCCACCGCAGGAAAGGAGTCTAGTATAGTAAATTTTGTTGTAGAGAAAATGATGGTGTGTTTTGGTGTGGGATCATACAGAAATAGTGCAGCATTTTAAAAAATGCACTACACTCCTCTGTGTAGATATAAAAGAAAGCCACAGAATATAGTGGATTTTATGGTTAGGTGAGTATTGCCTAAGTTACTCAGTTGTGCGGACAAAATAAAGATAAACGATAAGTGTGAACTAGGCATTAGGGAGCAATTTTCGTTGGTTTTCACATAAAAAAGTAAGACCCCTTCCAGAAAAATCCATGAGGAGGTCAGAGTTTTGTGTCAATTTGAAGCAAAAACTCACCTGTAATTTTGCTGATCACCAAGTGTCAGTAAAGCATTTTATGATAATATCGTCCAAACAAAATGAGAATGTACAGCATGGGGTACCACCTTGGTAAACCCAGTGTAATGGTGTGAAATAAAGAAAAGAGCACAAAGTTCAGTACCAATGGTGTCTGCCACAAAATAAAAACTTTTCAAAATGGAATGTTAGTGAATAGGAGCTCCAATTCTGAAAGTTACAGGTTTGAATTGAACATCCACAGCTTGTGGCTATATTGGTTATAAAGGGTATTCCCAGAGGGGGAGACTCTTCCTAGACTGTTACAGAAGCGAGGTCACATGTCCCCCAGTACTGTGGATTAAAAAGGAAATTGTTTAAGCAACAGCACCCTCTCTTGACTTGGAGTTGCATTGCTCACCTTGTGAGAGCTCTGGAGATGCTCTTAAGTGCAAGTGCTTAACAACCTCTCAATTGTATTCTCATATTGAAGCTTTGCACGGGTACTTCATAGTTAACTTCTAGACCAAACGGTCCCCCACCAAAATGTGAACTCATGTCAGTATGCCCTCCATACCCTTAGATAGATAGATAGATAGATAGATAGATAGATAGATAGATAGATAGATAGATAGATAGATAGATAGATAGATAGATAGATAGATAGATAGATAGATAGATAGATAGATAGATAGATAGATAGATAGATAGATAGATACTTTTTTAATCCCAAGGGGAAATTCACATAATCCAGCAGAAGCATACTGATAAAAACAATATTAATGAAAGAGTGATAAAAACACAGTGCAAGTTAAAAAGTACAAGATGGAGAGTGCAAGTCAGGTATAACAGTCAATAACTTTGTATAATATTAACGTTTACCCACCATGGAATTGAAGAGTCGCATAGTGTGGGGGAAGAACGATCTCCTCAGTCTGTCAGTGGAGCAGGACGGTGACAGCAGTCTGTCACTGAAGCTGCTCCTCTGTCTGTGGATGATACTGTTCAGTGGATGCAGTGGATTCTCCATGATTGACAGGAGCCTGCTCAGTGCCCGTCGCTCTGCCACGGATGTCAAACTGTCCAGCTCCATGCCTACAATAGAGCCTGCCTTCCTCACCAGTTTATCCAGGCGTGAGGCATCCCTCTTCTTTTTGCTGCCTCCCCAGCACACCACCGCGTAGAAGAGGGTACTCGCCACAACCGTCTGATAAAACATCTGCAACATCTTATTGCAGATGTTGAAAGATGCCAGCCTTCTAAGGAAGTATAGTCGGCTCTGTATTGCACAGCACAATCAGTAAGCACACTTTTGTTTCAACACCTTATGACAGTTTAAATATAAAGTTGATGTTAAGGAAACACATGTTATTTAAAGGAATGCAACTTGCATCATATGAGCAAAATGAGCAATAAGTCCAGTGCCAAACTCAGTATATTCCAGAAAAAACACACATTGCTTTTATTATAGGATGACATATGGTAATAACTCAAAAAACAAAGAACTTATAGTTTTTAAAATACCTTTCCAGCCCCATCCTAAGTAACATCACAAGCACTAAAGTACAACAGTATACAAATCCTTTTTTTTTTTTAATAGTTGAAGTATATGTGGCTTAAGTGAATCAGTGGGAGACTGAATCAGAGACCGGAACTAACAATACAAAACCTTCAAAGAGATAAACAACCAAATGAAAAAGAATGCTAACCATTTTTTCTCCCAGTGGATTGAGACAATTTTGCCAATGCTGGAAAATCAATTTCAACTCAATTCAATTTCAATTTATTCTGATTAAGCACACATCCAATTATGAACTCAGCATGCTATACAATAATTACAACTGCGGTATGAAAAAAAGTGCAAAATGAACAAAAACACAATATTTAAATAAAAGTACAGAAAACCTTTGCAATATATACAAAAATGTACATATGTGCACCTATCAGGACAAGCACGTCTCTTCTTTTGCTGTCTTGATTGTAAGATAGAGCTAGACTCCAGAAGGAGCACATCTTGATTCTTTTCACACCACCACCACATGCCATTTCGTTTTTTAAGTTTTGACACGAATCTGTATATAAAAAAAGATGCTGACATGAGAAATAGCGTGACAGTTCAAATGGGATGTCTTCCAGCATCCTGAGCACAATCAACGAGTTTCTTCTTTTTTACAGCAGCACGTCAAGATTGTCTTCTTCTTATCATTATTTGTATATTATGGATGTTTTCCTTGTTTTGTTTCCTGATATTAATAATCATAATAATAATCATACATTTTATTTAATAGGCGCCTTTCTTAACACTCAAGGTCACCTTACAATGAAAGTAACAAGAGAATGATAAATCAAAAAGCAATAATTAGCAAACAAGCAAAGATAACAGGCAGTAAGAGTGCAAATTTCACAATTGGTATGCCAGTTTAAAAAGATAAGTTTTAAGGAGAGTTTTGAAACGTGTTATTGAATCGAGCTGATGAATATGAGGGGGAAGAGAATTCCAGATTTGAGGCGCACTATGAGAGACGCTCGAGCTCCCATAGAACAGAGTTTGATGTGTGGTACTGAAAGTAGAGCTGCAGATGAGGATCTGAGGGAGCGAGAGGCAGTGTAGTCTATAGGAGATCAGTGAGGTAGAGGGAAGCAAGATTGTGGAGAGCTTTAAATGTTAAGAGCAGTATTTTGTATTGTATTCAGTAGTTAAAAGGGAGCAAGTGAAGTTGAGAGAGAATAAGTGTAATATGTTCAGTGGATTTAGAACAGGTTATTATCCTGGCAGCAGAATTTTGAATAAGTTGTAAGCAATGGATACGCTTTTGTGGGATGCCAGATAAAATAGCATTACTGTAATCTATACATGAAGTGACAAGGGCATTAACCAATACTTCAGTACTGTGTTGTATAAGAACAGGATGAAGTCTAGAAATGTTTCGGAGATGGAAGGATGCAGTCCGAGAAACATTACTTATATGGGAAGAAAAAGAGAGGGTACTGTCTAGAATGATGCCCAGAATTTTCACTTCTTTTTTTTTACATTCTTATATAGTGCCTTTGACTAAATCATCCGTGATTTTTTTTGTATTAGATTCAAAGGGCAACTTACAATTTTGCAGCTGCCAGTAACCATGCATCAATTTTTCATGTGCTAGATGCCATCTTTTTTGAAAGTCAAGTGGCTGTGAATGCTCCCTAAAAATCAAGAACAAATTCTTCCTAATTAAGAAAATAAATGTAACAGTTTAAGAACAAGTTTCAAAACACAGAAGGAAAATCCTGGAAAGATATATAAAAAGATAATTGTGCATTGGCAAAAAAGTGTCTTTTTGTTTGGAGATGATGTTGAAAAATATTAATGAATACCATCATTTTGTGTTTCCTAAATTTACCTAATCTGTGACAGACTTTAATTTTTTTTATTTTTTTAGTCACCCTTTGTCACACACGTGTGCATGGGAGGCAATCTAAGGGCTTAGCTGAGGATAAGAAACAGAGACTGGGATTGATGAACAGCACTAATGCCTTTACTCCCCCTTTTGCAGACCTTCAAAAGGGAAGACTGCTTAAAGCTCCACCTACTTCTGGTTCCAGACCACGCCCCTCGACTGACCTCACTTCCCTTCCTGTCCTGCCAAGAAAGTACAAGAATGAATCCAGTACTCACCACATCACTCGATCTATGACTCAGTCTTTCATGATTACTCTCTACCGCTGTGTGCTGGTAGTCAACTCCCCAAATCTTTATAATTGTTTTGTTGTCTTGTGTACAGCTTATAATTCAGAGAATTTGAATATATTAACATTTATTTCCTTAGCCAAAGTGACTTACAAAAAAGGTCAATATACAGGTGCTGGTCATAAAATTAGAATATGATGACAAAGTTGATTTATTTCAGTAATTCCATTCAAAAAGTGAAACTTGTATATTAGATTCATTCATTACACACAGACTGATGTATTTCAAATGTTTATTTCTTTTAATGTTGATGCTGTCAAATGAACGAACCACACGCCATGGCGCAACATTAGGGGCTTCGCCTCTAGGGGTCCGAGGTTCAATTCCCGAGATGGGGTGCAGTGAGTGTGTACGCCTGATGAGCCCAGAATTAGGGTGAAACACGTGTTGCGTACTCTTTGCATTATTTGACAGTAAAACTATTTTCAACCATATATACTGTAAATATATAAAATCCAACATCTGTCTGTCTGTACATCTGTCCGCTTTTCATGAGATCGGGGTTTTTTTTCTAGAATTTGCTTGAACATTCCAATTGATTTTGCGACTTCTCTCATTGTGCTAAGAATTATAGTTTGCTTTAAACATTTTAAAATCCAGGTAAGGTTTTAATTTTACTCTTTCAAACAAAATGGTGCGTAAAACTAAAATATCACATTAGAGTTCTCACATGAGCATCCACATAAAAAAACCAAACATATATCCCTTCATGAATGGTTAACACCAGTACTATAATATAAATGTTAATAAAGCCATTTAACAAAACCTACTTCATCCAATATTAGAGTCGTGGGGAGTCACAGCTGAATCCAAGGAGGACTGCTACTTATAGCATGATTGTGTAATAGACAGTAATATCTTAATTGTTTTTCCAACCTGTGATCTTGTAGGTTCATTAAAAGAAAGCCTTTTCCTACCTGCCAACATCTCCTCCGCCTCTCTTAACTGTTAACTTACTTCATTTTTATGCTTCTAATGCCTCATGACATTTTCATTAACTAATGTTGAGTTTATCGTAGCCACACCCTGTTATCAGGAAACTGCCTATTGTTGCTAGGCAACAGTTCACACATCTCACACTGAGGCTGTGCTCTGCTTTCCATTTCTCTGACTTGGTGGTATTTCCTATTTAAGGCACAACTGTCTATAATGTGTAATCTCTTGCTTTTCTTATTTTTGACTTTTGCACTGCTTTTCAATGACGTGTTTTTCAAACACAATACATCAGTGATTGGCAAGACAGTATAAGTGCTGCTTTTTGCAGATGAAGTGGTCCAGGTGGCTTCATCAGGCTAGGAACTCCAGCATGCATTGGGACAATTTGCGACTGAAGCTCGTAGTAAGGTTTCTGACCCTCCACATCGAGAGAAGCCAATTGAGGTGGTTTTGTCATCTGATACAGATGCCTCCTGGACATCACCTGTGGATGTTTTACGGGCATGATCAGCTGGGATGAGACCCGGTGAAGACGCATGGTTCGCTGCGAGGATTATATCTCAAGTTGACCTGTGAATGGATTGGGATCCCACATTATGAGTTGGCAAGTGTGGCAGGGGAAAAGAACATTTGGGCCTCACTGTTGCCCCTGTAACATGGCTTTGGATAAGCGGTGGAAAATGAATGAATGAATGAGTGGCTGAAATTTTTCTGGTTTGTATTCGTTTTAGTTTGTGTTGAAGGGCTGCTGCTTAATTAGGAGGTCAGTTGCACGTCAGTTTAGGAGCATATGAAACGTTCTTTGTTCCATCATTAACAGACTGGTAGAATTGATTGCCTGCTAAATGGGAAAATCTTTCTGATGTTTGAGCAAAATGTACCCTTACAACATTTGCAACTGTATCTCCATGTTCTTGTTAAGCTCATTTTATAGTAACTGTCTCAATCCACTGTACCAATTTCTTTCATAATTTTGAACACTTCAGTCATGTCACCTCTTAATCTACTTTTGCTTAAACTGAAAAGGCCCAGCTGTTTTAATCTTTCCTCATAATTCCTCATTCATTCTAATTTCTTTTGCACTTACATCCATATGTGCTATTCTTTCCATGGATGGGAGGACATGCTGTTACCACTAGTTCTATTATACTGGACCAGAACAGAATGACTGATGTCGAACACGAGCACATCAGTAGAAACTTCAAGGCTATCTCAAGGTAAGAACAACCCCCACCCAAAATTAACTCTTTCTAGTCTTTCATCCATAGACCTGATGAAGAGGCATGAAAGGACATCTGATGTCGCTAGGTCATCCCACCCCTTCCACTCCAAAGGTTATTTATGAGATTTTCATACCAGAAGTTGGCAGTCATTCTTGAACATGTGCTGAATGAGAATAGAGCTTCCTTGACAGGGACAACTTGACTGTGGACCTATTTGCATGATGCTTAGTGTCCAGGGTGGTCACCCACAACTTGAACTTGCCCCCCATTACTTTCTTAATGATAACCTAATATGCTTGCTACTCTAATGTGAGAAGTAAACCTGAGCTACCCAGAGGAAAACTCATGTACACAGAGTGAGTACATACAACGTCCACAGAGACAGTCGCAGGCTGATATTTCAAAATATGAGGCCAACACCACCATGCCCCCAAGTCATGCTTCTTGTAGTTTTCAAATATATGGCTCTCTATTGAAATTATTGAGTGTTTGATCAAGCCCTACTTTACAAAAAATGTGCAAATATACACATTTAATAGTGAAATATTAAAGTTGGACTTCCTTGTTTGGAATTCTGTATACCAAGATAAAGTGTTCAGTTTGTTTGAATATATCCACTTATTTGTTTTATTTACTGAATACCTTCTATTCATCTAGTTCAGGACTGCATCTGCAAAAACTTACCCCAGCACCACCAGGCACAATAAAGAAAGCACCCCTGGTATGGGTGCCAGTCCACTTTAAGGTATAGTCATGCACACACTGAGATGGGGCCAGTTTAGAGACACCAGTTAACCTGTCAAGCACGTTCTTGGGTATGGGAGGAAAACAACATGTTGACATAGGAAAAATGAGCAAACCTTGCCAAGACAGTGGTCAGATTGGTATTCAGACCACCAACTGTAGTGTTAAATACAGCACCGCCTGAATGCCTCTCAGGTTTGCAGACAATTTCATATACTTGTGCTAAATGCAGAGCTAATATGAAAACAAAGGAAGGAAGAGTTAACTCTGCTGAATGAGCCACTTTGTAAAAATTTCCTTGTCAGTCAACTGTTCTCCGAGGACATGCACAGCGATGAGCTGTGTAATTTCAGGATAAAATATGTTGTGCATAAATAAACAAAAAAAAAAAGCAGAAGCAGGGATTAAAGTCAAGTATAGTGCATTCATTTCTTATTATGCTAACAATAATGATGCACTTAAGAACAGAGTAGCTACATTATAGATTACATACCCATCCGGGCCTGTTTTCTGTTTTTACACAAAAATCTCACAGGGAAAAAAACGAAGATGGCTTGTACAACTGAGGCAAGATTAAAACATGAAAAAGGAAAAGTAAAAAAAAAAAAAAACGCTAAGTAGCACACAGCATATAGGCATTATCACTGAAAAAGGAGCCAAGTTCTTAAGCAGGATGGTTCTGCCAGTCCCATTGGTAGCTCTGTGGATTCTTAATTGGTGCTCTGCAAGTGTACTTGAGTGACTGACTGCATGGAGGTGCTGAGTGAATTCAGATCTCATCCAACACTGATGCCTACTTAATGACATTCGCACGGTCCAATAGGGAAATTCTTATTCTCTGCTCAATGCCCTGTAACATACTGAATCCGTATTGAAAATAAATAAATCAGCTGAAGATTGATTATTTATCCAATCTTTGTGGAGAGAGAACAGGTTGGGAGCATGTACTTATACAGCGCACTTCTGCACCCACCATATGACGAACCACCTCAGGATCCCAAATTAGGTCCAAAGCACAGTCGTGTAACCGGTGACACCTCAGCACTCCACTAGTTTGAAAGACTTGGAACAACGTGAGGTTTTTTATAGGGGCTGGAGTGCCAATCCTGCCACCAACCCCCATGTTTTCCTTTGGAGGACCTGCTTGCAGTCCTGGATCCAGGTTAAGGTCATAGAATGTAATATAAATTAAATCTGCATAGTAAGGACCTATGACGCCTTAAGAGTTGGGTGTCAGGATCGGTTCCAGACTGACACCTCCAATGTGACACCAGCAAGGTGTCTCCTTCTGATTCTTTGTTGCACTTGGTCTCAAAAGAAAAATTGACTGATTTATTTATCTGTCTTAATTATCTTGCCATGGTTGCATTTCAGTTTGTCTTTTGATTGAATTGATCCAGATGGGCTTTTGGTTATGCTGCTCTGTTTATGAGAAAATTGGGATGGAACGTAAATGTACTAATGAGTGGACCATTAGCTAATTCAATAAGCATAATCCTGAATCTTCATTAAATTGCATTTTAAAAATGTACTAGAATATATTATGGGTATGTTGCATGATGAATTCCAAGTAGGTAACCTTTCCTATTACTGTAGAATAATCATTTACAGTGGATTGAGAAAGTATTCAGAATCCTTCCATTTCTTCACACTTTATTCTGTTGTAGATTGAATTTTACATTAATAAGTTTGATATTTTTGCCCATCAATCTGCACTCAATAACTCACAATGACAAAGTGAAAACATGTTCTCGGAAAGGTTTTCAAATTTATTAAAAATCCATCCATCCATCCATTATCCAACCCGCTATATCCTAACTACAGGGCCACGAGGGTCTGCTAGAGCCAATCCCAGCCAACACAGGGGGCAAGGCAGGAAACAAATCCTGGGCAGGGCACCAGCCCACCGCAGGGCACACACACACACACACACCAGGGCCAATTTGGAATCGCCAATGCACCTAACCTGCACGTCTTTGGACTGTGGGAGGAAACCGAAGTACCCGGAGGAATCCCACGCAGACACAGGGAGAACATGCAGACTCCACGCAGGGAGGACCCGGGAAGCGAACCCGGGTCTCCTAACTGCGAGGCTTATTAAAAATCAAAAACTGAAATCTGTCATTTATGTAAGTTTTTAGACTGTTAATTCAGTACTTTGTAGAAGCCCCTTTGGAAGGACTTCCACCTTTGAGACTTTTTGGGTATGTCTCTGCAAGCTTTGTACGCTGGATTTGGACAGTTTATCCCATTCTCAAGCTCCATTAGATTTAATAGGAAGAAGCTGTTACTGCCGTCTTCAGGTCTCTCCACTGATGTTCTATGGGTCTGCCCAAAGAGTTCAATTTTTCTCTCATCAGAACAGAGAAACTTTTTTCCCCCCTCATGTTCTCAGACTCCTTTATAATATCACTAGGGGGCTCCGCCCCTTGCTCGCTTCGCTTGCCAACCCCTGGTGTTGTGAATTTACAAAGAGCGTGATGTATGAATGAGATATAGCATAGTGTGAAGGTGTAGATGACGCATATAGGAAGCAAATAAAGTTGTCCATGTCCAAAAACGGGCTCAGAGAGGTAGATGCTAACTTTGTCTATGGTTTGTCCTTGTGATTTGTTGATGGTCATGGTCAAGGCAGGTCTAATGGGGAACTGTCGCTGTTTAAGTGTAAAAGGTAATTCCAGGTCAGAAGTTGTAAGGTAATTGTAGGAATTAGAACAGTATTGTTAGCATGTGATTCTGTAAGAAGTTTTGCTTTAATAACATTGTGTGGCATGGTGTTGACGACTAAACGTGTACCATTGCATAAACCTTGTTTAGTGTTAAGGTTTCTTAATAGCATGATTATTGTTCCATTTTTAAGGCTAAGATTGTGTTGTGTTAATCCGTCTGGGTTAATAGTGTTCAAATATTCTAAGGGGAAATTAAGATGGTCATTGTCGTCATCAGAGTCAACTTTGTCAGAGCTTAGAAAGAGTTGTGCCACTCCAGGAAGTAATGAAATGACCTGGTTATTAATGTGATCAACATTAATATTTTTTGGACAGAATATAGTTCGTTGTGTTAAAAGGGGTATTTGGTGTAATGAGATTGTTGTTACAAATATCTCCGTAACTCTTTTGAAAGCAATGCGAATTGTCTGCGTATTTTAAGGTGGACTGAAGAATAGCCGAGCGCATGACATGTGAAACAATAGCTAAGCAGTGTGTAAAATCTCCTCCTAATAAAAGTACCTTTCCTCCAAAGGGAATATTATTAATCATCAACGTTTGTAGAAGTTTATCAATGGTGTTGAGTAAGTGAGTGGATGCCATTAGATGCAAAAGCAAATGAACTATTGTAGGATGTAATGCAGTTCATAAAGTTTTTACTTTCAGGTACCTCGTCAGTTAGAAGCTTCTGTAGATATGTAGGATTTGAATGTAAAGGAGGCAGTCAAATTTGACCCTTTTGACAATAACGTGTAAATTCATTACTTGTATTGCCAGTTGTTTCTTCAGGGAAGTTAAGTGACAATGATTGCAAATGACATTCATTAATCCCAATGAATTTTCATGAATAGTGGACTCATTATTGAACGCGTTGTCAGCAAACTGGCGCAATCGTTTAGCAGGTGTCTGTCGTTGATGTCCTTGATGTGAATGTTTTGTCTGTGCCGTTTGAGAGGCGCGTCGTTGTATGTGCAGGAATTGGGACATGCTATTCTTTTGCCGTAATCGATTTGCCTGTGCTGTGTGAGAAGCCCGTTGCATTTTACGGCGGTCATTGTTTGTATTGAGCCTTGCCTGTTTTTGTATGTCGGTTATTCGACCGACATGTATTGTTTTTTTTCATGCGGGTTCGTGTGTTTGGTCCCGTCACTCGAGCCGTATCGTTTTGTACCCGTGAGCGTGAATTCATGACTTGTTTGTTCTTCAGCGTTAGAAATATGGATAAGTAATAAGGAGGATCGTACTCACTGTTAATATTGAGCCTTTTCTGTGGTTGAACGGTTAATAGTGCATCAGTGTAATGAGATCGACCTATGCTGCATAATTTGAATGTGTTCAGATGACGTATATTTAATACGGACGGTTCGTTCAGTAATGGGGCTTTGTGTCTCATTTCTTATTTATGTTAGTGTGGTCGTGGGTCCGAGCTGTGCCACTCCAGGAAGTAATGAAATGACCTGGTTATTAATGTGATCAACATTAATATTTTTTGAACAGAATATAGTTTTTTGTGTTAAAAGGGGTATTTTGTGTAATGAGATTGTTGTTCCAAATATCTCCGTAACTCTTTTGAAAGCAATGCAAATTATCTGCGTAATTTAAGGTGGACTGAAGAATAGCCGAGCGCATGACATGTGAAACAATAGCTAAGCAGTGTGTAAAATCTCCTCCTAATAAAAGTACCTTTCCTCCAAAGGGAATATTATTAATCATCAACGTTTGTAGAAGTTTATCAATGGTGTTGAGTAAGTGAGTGGATGCCATTAGATGCAAAAGCAAATGAACTATTGTAGGATGTAATGCAGTTCATAAAGTTTTTACTTTCAGGTACCTCGTCAGTTAGAAGCTTCTGTAGATATGTAGGATTTGAATGTAAAGGAGGCAGTCAAATTTGACCCTTTTGACAATAACGTGTAAATTCATTACTTGTATTGCCAGTTGTTTCTTCAGGGAAGTTAAGTGAATGACAATGATTGCAAATGACATTCATTAATCCCAATGAATTTTCATGAATAGTGGACTCATTATTGAACGCGTTGTCAGCTAACTGGCGCAATCGTTTAGCAGGTGTCTGTCGTTGATGTCCTTGATGTGAATGTTTTGTCTGTGCCGTTTGAGAGGCGCGTCGTTGTATGTGCAGGAATTGGGACGTGCTATTCTGGAGCCGTAATCGATTTGCCTGTGCTGTGTGAGAAGCCCGTTGCATTTTACGGCGGTCATTGTTTGTATTGAGCCTTGCCCGTTTTTGTATGTTGGTTATTCGACCGACATGTATTGTTTTTTTTCATGCGGGTTCGTGTGTTTGGTCCCGTCACTCGAGCCGTATCGTTTTGTACCCGTGAGCGTGAATTCATGACTTGTTTGTTCTTCAGCGTTATAAATATGGATAAGTAATAAGGAGGATCGCACTCACTGTTAATATGGAGCCTTTTCTGTGGTTGAACGGTTAATAGTGCATCAGTGTAATGAGATCGACCTATGCTGCATAATTTGAATGTGTTCAGATGACGTATATTTAATACGGACGGTTCGTTTAGTAATGGTGCTTTGTGTCTCATTTCTTACTATGTTAATGTGGTCGTGGGTCCGAATCCTGCTTTTTGTGTATGTTTCGTGTGCTATGTCCGTAGTCTGTCCCATTTTGTGTCCAATGGGTTTGTGTGGCGCTCGCGTCTGACTTCTTTTTTTTTGTGCTAGGGGGCGTTGCATCATTTGTGTGTCGTGGGTCTCAATTCTCTTCTTTGTGTGTGTTTCGTTTCGCGTCTGACTCCTTTTTTCTGTGTGCTATGGGCGCCTCATTTCTTATTTTACGTTGCTTTGCATCCGGTTTCCGTTGCTTGTAAGGGGGATTTTGTGGAGGCGCTTGCGCAGTACGTCTTTTGCGGCTACGGCTTGTAAGGGGGATTTTGTGGAGGCGCTTGCGCAGTACGTCTTTTGCGGCTACGGCCCATGGCCGGATGTCACTGCGTCCATCCGGTTTACCATTCTCGGTTAGTAATATGGATATGCTTTTTACTCAAGAGCGTCTTCCATCTAACCACTCTACCATAAACACCTGATTGATGCAGAGCTGCTGTGATGGTCATCTTTGCAGCAGTTTCTCCCATAACAGCAAAGGATCTTCTGACACTCTGTTTGGATGGACAACTCCCAGACCATAGCCCTTGTTTCACAATAAAACTGTGGTGACATATCAATCAAGGCAAGGGTATAAAACCAAAGCTTTACAGCCCCAGTATTTGTAATATATAAGAAGTTTGGAAGCACCATGACTCTTCCTAGAGTTTGCAGAATTAAGGTAAGGATCAAAGCAGCTAAATACAGAGGGGTCCATGAAATATTCAGGTTGTATGCTTTGCTAATGCTGTTGGCTCATTTAATATATTTACTGTTTGTTAAAGATGAATGAATAAGTTATCTAAACCTGCCCCTGCTCATCTTGTTGCCTTGTTTCTGCCTTGATGCCTCCTGGAGTCTCGAGATCAATGGTGAAGGAGGACATGGAATTGTAAGAGCAGTCAACTCTGGGTGAAATCCAACTGTAGCCCCAGCCAAGTGAGTGCAGTGAAATGAGAGCAAGAGTTAGGGTGGAGGACATAGCTGTGGGTCTACTGAACAAAGTTAGGATAGGATCACCCTAAAACCCTTCCTTGGTAAAACATTATTAAAAATTGAACAGTTAAACATTTTTATTTGATTTAAACACATGGTTTAATGTATTACATTACACTGAAATAATTTCAAGTCAGTTACACCTAAAATATCACTTTCACCCAAATCAATTCTGACACCTCCTCCGCTGGAAAACTAGAGAGCATTTCATATGAAGTATCGACTTAAAGACACTGAGTCATTCTAAAGCTTTATAGAGATTCAGCATACTTAACTGAAGGCATCTATTTATATACCTCTCTGTTTCATTATACAGTATAGCGCCTTTCTTAACTAGCTATCTACCTTATGAAGGACTGGTAAGCAGTCATGTGTGGCCAAACAGAAATTCTGCTCTGTATATACCGACACTTCAGGTTCAGCTTAGTAGGGCATTTTGATCTACAGAGAATGCACCAACTAGTACCAATTTATTGATAAAATAAGAAGCCCCCAAATGAATTGGCAAGAAGGGGTAGCTACTGTTTATGTTAGTCTAAGTCATTTAACCCTAATGGTTATCATTAATGGTTGAAAGAAAAAAAAATAGAGAGAAGCTTTTGAAAACCACTTTGCCAAAACCTTTTGTTGTGTTGAAAGTGCATAAACTTATCCATTAAGCAGCACGAGCTGCAGGCTAAAACTAAGTAGCAGCTTTTAAGAGTAATTTGGTTTTATTTAGAAGCAAAGTAATGAAAATAGTGACTTCTGCAACTTTTCTTTCTCTTGAACCCCCATTACAATCACTGCAAAAGATAAATAGCTTAACTTTGTTGGAATTAACGGCTTTAAATGTGCTTTGTATGCCCAAGTGGAATAAAATCTCTTGCGTGAACAAATAGTATTTTAATGACCAAGACTCTACATGACTGATAGGTTTGGGGAATAAAACAATTTACTTCTAATTGCTTTCTGTATATGTTTAATATAGCTGCATTCATGTTTTTTCAAACATTTCAGTAAAACACTTAAACCAAAAATAGATATTTTGAAATAATGTATTTAAAATTGCAGTGATGTAAAGTATTAAAGCCCTGAAGGGTGTATAGAACAATTTTAGTTATTGTTTAACTGAATACTATAGGAAAAGACAGCAGTTAAAATATAAAGGAAAAAATGTTTTAAGAAATAAAATGTCTGCCAGTACAGAAAAATAAAGTCTGGAGATGCAGAATTCATACTGTTATCCTGAACTGGACAAGCAGATTGGAAAATGGATGGATGAAAGGACAATGCAGCAAACTCCAAAGAGACATACAGTGCATCCGGAAAGTATTCACAGCACATCACTTTTTCCACATTTTGTTATGTTACAGACTTATTCCAAAATGGATTAAATTCATTTTTTTCCTCAGAATTCTACACACAACACCCCATAATGACAACGTGAAAAAAGTTTACTTGAGGTTTTTGCAAATTTATTAAAAATAAAAAAACCTGAGAAATCCCATGTACATAAGTATTCACAGCCTTTGCTCAATACTTTGTTGATGCACCTTTGGCAGCAATTACAGCCTCAAGTCTTTTTGAATATGATACCACAAGCTTGGCACACCTATCCTTGGCCAGTTTCGCCCATTCCTCTTTGCAGCACCTCTCAAGCTCCATCACGTTGGATGGGAAGCGTCGATGCACAGCCATTTTAAGATCTCTCCAGAGATGGTCAATCAGATTGAAGTCTGGGCTCTGGCTGGGTCACTCAAGGACATTCACAGAGTTGTCCTGAAGCCACTCCTTTGATATCTTGGCTATGTGCTTAGGGTCGTTGTCCTTCTGAAAGATGAACCGTTGCCCCAGTCTGAGGTCAAGAGCGCTCTGGAGCAGGTTTTCATCCAAGATGTCTCTGTACATTGCTGCAGTCATCTTTCCCTTTATCCTGACTAGTCTCCCAGTCCCTGCCACTGAAAAACATCCCCACAGCATGATGCTGCCACCACCATGCTTCACTGTAGGGATGGTATTGGCCTGGTGATGAGCGGTGCCTGGCTTCCTCCAAACGTGATGCCTGGCATTCACACCAAAGAGTTAAATCTTTGTCTCATCAGACCAGAGAATTTTCTCTCTCATGGTGTGAGAGTCCTTCAGGTGCCTTTTGGCAAACTCCAGGCGGGGTGCCATGTGCCTTTTACTAAGGAGTGGCTTCCATCTGGCCACTCTACCATACAGGCCTGATTGGTGGATTGCTGCAGAGATGGTTGTCCTTCTGGAAGGTTCTCCTCTCTCCACAGAGGACCTCTGGAGCTCTGACAGAGTGACCATCGGGTTCTTGGTCACCTCCCTGACTAAGGCCCTTCTCCCCCGATCACTCAGTTTAGATGGCCGGCCAGCTCTAGGAAGAGTCCTGGTGGTTGCAAACTTCTTCCACTTACGGATGATGGAGGCCACTGTGCTCATTGGGACCTTCAAAGCAGCAGAAATTTTTCTGTAACTTTCCTGAGATTTGTGCCTCGAGACAATCCTGTCTCGGAGGTCCACAGACAATTCCTTTGACTTAATGCTTGGTTTGTGCTCTGACATGAACTGTCAACTGTGGGACCTTATATAGACAGGTGTGTGCCTTTCCAAATCATGTCCAATCAGCTGAATTTACCACAGGTGGACTCCAATTAAACTGCAGAAACATCTCAAGGATGATCAGGGGAAACAGGATGCACCTGAGCTCAATTTTGAGCTTCATGGCAAAGGCTGTGAATACTTATGTACATGTGCTTTCTCAATTTTTTTATTTTTAATGAATTTGCAAAAATCTCAAGTAAACTTTTTTCACATTGTCATTATGGGGTGTTGTGTGTAGAATTCTGAGGAAAAAAAATGAATGTAATCCATTTTGGAATAAGGCTGTAACATAACAAAATGTGGAAAAAGTGATGCGCTGTGAATATTTTCCGGATGCACTGTACATATTATATTCCGTGGCATTCTGTTTAGTGTGTTGCATTTTGAGGACTACCACAATGCTATTTAATAAAAAGTGGAAAATGTGTACTCATTTAGTCTTTTATATAGTGCCATTCACAATGAGCTCTACCAACATACGTATGTTCAAGAGGCATTGACTGTTCATTTCAAATTTACTTTATTAAGAAGAAGCAATTCCCACATTACATCCTTAAAACTAAAGGTGCCAGAGTTGTTCTACAGAGTGACGACACAGGGGAACCATTTTTGGTCCCCAAAAGAACCTTTCACAGAAAGTTTCCAGGAAGAACCTTTGTTTAGATTTGTAACAGATTTCATAAAAAAACATGAATTAAATGAGAACAGATTTGTTAAATACCAGTGTGTTCATAATTTTAAAAGAACATGTGCTGCATACCATAACACACTTTTCTTGATCTGTCAGTATCCTGTTAGGCTGCCTAAAATACATTAAAGATTTCTGTTGTGTCCACATATTAGGAACATTTTCAAAGCCTAGGCAACCAATTTCATATGCTAAGACTCATCCCATAATTATTTTTTTTTTTGTCAAGCAATGGTTCGACACTAAACCACCTAATCCAGTGAAGTGTCATTTTAGAACCATAAATTTTAAGAGTGTAGGGCTGTATTGCAATCATCATGCTTCTCATAAATCTGAACTGAGCTGTCCAAGTTGCTCAGTTTCAAAGTGATAAGGAGCATAAAATGTAGTATTTAAATATATCACTTTTCACATATAAATTAAATCTTTCAATCAATTTCAATGCATATTAAAATATATTGGGATATGAAAAAAATACACATCTACTTACTGGGATTTTATTGCAAGATTGAGGACAGGAGATTTATTTGAGAAATGTATTCAGTAATCATAAAAAGATCTGTAGAACAAATTCCTTCAAAGTTAATGCATGAACAGTCTATTTATTACTTTTACATGTTTTAAATAGTATGGTATCGTCTTCTAACTTGAGCTTTGAATATAATGGAAGATGCACTTAACAAAGAAACACACACACACACAGTCCTGTTTCATCAGTTTATATGGGGCATTTGTTTTTTCATTACAGCCCATTTATTTTATTAGTGTTCTGGAGAAGGAGCCAAGAGTGACAGACATGAGTCTTAGCACCTGGTACCTAAAAACAATTATTGGTATTCTCTGTGCCACAACTTGAGTAGAAAACACATTTTTGACTTTTCTCCATACTGGTTTATTAACTAATTCAATAATTAGACTGATGTTTCTTAACACTGTCTAACTATCTGTCTACAATGCTCCCCCTACCAGGGTAGTGTATACATTTTCTTGTTATACAACATTGAATCACAGTGGATTTGATTTAAATATTTTGACACTGATCA
This sequence comes from Erpetoichthys calabaricus, assembly GCF_900747795.2. Classification (NCBI taxonomy): domain Eukaryota; kingdom Metazoa; phylum Chordata; class Cladistia; order Polypteriformes; family Polypteridae; genus Erpetoichthys; species Erpetoichthys calabaricus. Next base: position 164,876,981 of record NC_041402.2, on the reverse strand, counting down.
ACAGAAAAATGTCAAAGTGAAAACAGATCTCCACAAAGTGGTCTAAATTAATTTACAAATACAAAATAATTGATCACGTAAGTATTCACCCCCTTTAATATGACAAATGTAAATCATCACTGGGGCAGCAAATTGGTTGTAGAAGTCCCAGAATTAGTTACATGTCTGGGCTTACAATTGATTATTTAAATGGACCCCTCTGCGGAAGGTCCAACTTGTGGTAAGTCAGTATGGTGGCCAAACCTACACAATGAAAGAAAAAGAACAGTACAAGCAACTCCATGACTTGAGGATTGAAAAGTACAAGTCAGGGGATGGAGACATAAAAATATCCAGGTTGACTGAATAGTCCAATGAAATCAGTCATTAAGAAATGAAAAAATTATGGCACAGCTGTAAATCGAATTAAGGCAGGCCGTCCACTAAAACTGAGCGATCGTGCAAAAAGACCAGTAAGTGAGTCCACCAAGAGACCCATGATTACTCTGAAGGAGTTATAAGGCACAGTCGCAGTCACTGGAGAGGCTGTGTGGACAACAACTGTTGCCCTTGTGCTTAACCAGTCGCAGCTTTATGGGACTTTGCCAGAATCAATATGAGAGACTCTGATATCAGCTGGAAGAAGGTTCTATGGTCTGATGATACCAGGTTTGAACACTGCACAATATCCAAAAAAAAAAAAATCCCCTCCGAGAAGCATGGTGATGGCAGCATCACACTGTAGGGATTCTTCTCTGCAGCAGTCCCTTGAAGGATTGTAAGGGTAAAATGAATTTAACAAAGCACAGAGAAATCCTGGAAGCAAACCTGTTGCAGTCTTCAAGAAACTCATGCCTTGGGAGATGTATTTACCCCCAAGACAACAACCCCAACCCCAATACAATACAATAAAATTTATTTCTGTATAGCCCAAAATCACACAAGAAGTGCCGCAATGGGCTTTAACAGGCTCTGCCTCTTGACAGCCCCCCCAGCCTTGACTCTCTAAGAAGACAAGGAAAAACTCCCCAAAAAACCCCAAGTAGGGAAAAAAATGGAACAAATCTTGGCAAAGGAAGTTCAAAGAGAGACCCCTTTCCAGGTAGGTTTGGCATGCAGTGGGTGTCAAAAAAGGGGGATCAATACATTACAATATACAGAACAGGACACAAGTATTACTCAATACAATATCCATCCATTATCCAACCCGATATATCCTAATACAGGGTCACGGGGGTCTGCTGGAGCCAATCCCAGCCAACACAGGGCGCAAGGCAGAAGACAAACCCCAGGCAGGGCGTCAGCCCACCACAGGGCACACACACACATACACACACCAAGCACACACTAGGGACAATTTAGGATTGCCAATGCACCTAACCTGCATGTCTTTGGACTGTGGGAGGAAACCGGAGCGCCCGGAGGAAACCCACGCAGACATGGGGAGAACATGCAAACTCCACACAGGGAGGACCCGGGAAGTGAACCCAGGTATCCTAACTGCGAGGCAGCAGCGCTACCACTGCGCTACCGTGCCGCCCCTCAATACAATATAATAGTGAAATAGAAATATTACAAGTACAGAGCAGAATTTAACAGTAGATGATATCACATAATACAATTTGGATTTATTCAGAGTCCTGGAGACCTTGGTCATCAAGCTGCCTCCCCCATTGGCCATTCCACAGCTGAGACAGAGTAACACCACAGCTACAAAGGAATGACTTAAAAACAACAGTGTTAATATACCTGAGTATCGAAGTCAGAGTCCAGATTTTGTAGCTGGCCTTGAAAAAGGATGTTCACTCACAATCCCCCAAAGATGTGCAAAGCTGACAGAGAAAGACATGTGCACACAGACACATGGCTGTCATGGCTGCCAATGGTGCATCCACTAAATACTTGAAGGGGTGAATAATTATGTTTTTTTTATGTTATATTAGCTGTGTGTGTGGTTTTTGGGACAAAACGCAACATAAAGACTACCTAGCAGTTTTACTGTATCGGTGAACTTGCACAGCCGTCAGCGAAGTTGGCTGAGACAGGTCGTACCTTGTCTGAGATGGATGTGTAGTTGAGTGCATCTGTGGCACAAAGTGACCGGGACAGACTGGAACCCATCTCAGGCAAATGTATGGTAGGTCTTTGTGTGAACATACAATGTGCATGTACTACAACGTTGACTTTGTCTGCTTGGGTGGAATGAGAAGTGAGGTGCACACAAACACCATCTCACCAAGTGCAAGTCTCACTTCTATAAGCTTCCACATTTTCCATAGAATTCACACCAACTCCCATGGCTGTGGTTGAGCGTGACTGCTTTATACACACACAAGCATGCAGGTCTTTCATTTATATACTGTATGTCTAATAGTTGTAATTAATTTAGTCCAGTTTGTAGAAATCTGTTTTCACTTTGACTTTAAATAGTCTTTTTCAGTTGATTAAATCCACTGTGATTTAATGTTGTATAATAAAAAAATGTGAAAACTTCTAAGGAGATGAATACTTTGTATAGCCACTGCATTTATCTATTGCAATATGTGTCATAATGAGCAGGCAGACTGCAGGCAGGAGCAGGGCCTAGGAGAGAAGCTTGAGCAAACACTGACAGGGTCAATCTATGTCATTGCGCCATCGCAGCTGGAGTGCCATCACCAGAGGTCAGTATGCCCTGCATGAGCCCTGGATGATCTAAACAGGCCAGACAGGAGCATCCAAGATCACGAAAGACAGAGAGAGAGAGAGAGAGAGAGAGAGAACAGCAAACTGGCATGAAATGTACAATGTTTCAAAACGGCCATAGATGGCAGGACATCCAGCAGGTTCAAATCATGTCTGACTATCTTCATAATGAGAATACAAAGACAAGAGAGAAATGCCATATGTCGGACAACAACATGTTCCAACCTCCAGAGAAGAGTTCTAGCCTGGCATCCCTTTCTGTAATCCCGAAAATGATTGCTAGGATTGTCTTGGACATTAGACTCAGGTAAGAGGCCTCATTCAGTCCACAATGGATATGTGAATTACATGCAAACTGGAGAATGCACTACTAGTCTACTTAAAATGCCAAGGATTAGTAAAGGATTAATAAAACAACAGTAGGAGGTCTAGCCTTTCACTACCAGGACTCGAAGGATGAATAACCTGCCTACTTGAATTACAAATGTCTCTTTAATGTAATATATTTTAATTTTATTTCCTCTTGGGTATAAATAAAGTATAATCTAAATTTATATTAAAGGGGCATAATAATAGTTAATAAATGGTCTCAGCAAATAAATTTAGACTGAAGTGGCCCTACTTTAGTGTATCATACGTGGTAGAAGCTGCTTATTAGCTGTGTTCATTTCATTCCTATTTGTTTTTCAGTCAGTCATTGTCCAACCCGCTATATCCTAACACAGGGTCACGAGGGTCTGCTGGAGCCAATCCCAGCCAACACAGGGCGAAAAGCAGGAACAAATCCCGGGCAGGGCGCCAGCCCACCGCAGCTATTTGTTATTGTTTTGTATAAAAAATCTAAGTATTACAATAATTAGGCATTGCTGCTGAACATTCTCAATTCCATTCCTCGTCTTGGTACCACTTCTGTGCTGCCAAGCTGTTCTCCTGCCCAACGGAAAGACATCAGATTATTAGACTGTACAAAACAAATAGTCATACTGTATAATGTGTCATCATTACAAACTACATGGGGTAAGTAAAATATTAAAAACATTTTTTTGGATAGAGAATTCCTTTAAATAGTAAAATGGTCATTTTCTGGACTTTCCATACATGTAAAAGAAAGGGCCTAGAAGCATTGCTTATCTTCATGCAGCACACCTCATGAACATGTGGACAGAGAAGGGTTAGGAGTTTTTCACCTTGGCCCTGATAAGCTTTAAAAAGTCAGCAGCAGGAAGAAGGAGAAGCAAGACTAGAAGATCCATACTTTGATAATTGAGCTGCAGCAATGTAACCTTAAGAGACTTAATGCCACACACATTGGACGTCTCAGCCAGCAATGTCTATAACAGCTCCTGCAAGAAATTTGGAAGCACCATGAATCTTCCTAGAGTTGGCAGAATTAAGGTAAGGATCAAAGCAGCTAAATACAGAGGAGTCTATGAAATATTCAGGTTGTATGGCATCACATCCATTTGCTTTGCTTCTGCTGTTGGCACATTTAATATATTTACCTTATTTTAAAGACTAATGGATGAATAAGTTATCTAAATCTGTCCCTGCTCATCTTGTTGCCTTGCTTCTGCCTTGATGCCTCCTGGAGTCCTGAGACCAATGAGGGTGTAGGCATGGAATTGCAGGAACAGTCAGCTCTGGGTGAAATCAGACTGTAGTCCCAGCCAAGTGAGTGCAGTGAAATGAGAGCAAGAGTTAGGGTGGAGGACATATCTGTGGGTCTACTGAACAAAGTTAGGATAGGGTCACCCTAAAACCCTTCCTTGATAAAACATTACTAAATATTGAACAGTTAAACATTTTTGTTTGATTTAAACACATGGTTTAATGTGTTGCCAAGCAGAAAGACATCAGATTATTAAACTGTCCTAAACAAACAGTCATACTGTAGAATGCATAGGACTATTGGCTTAGATTTCCAGAACTCTGACTGAGCCTGAGCACTATAACTGTCTGTGGAAAAACCTAAGGATTATTTCAAACCAGGGATGCAGCTGACTGGGGTTTTTGTATTCCTCTCTTATGTTGTCGGACTCACAGGTTCTAGTGGAAGGAAGCCCAAATCGAATTTTATTTGTCACCTACAAATTATACATTCAGTGCAATGTTCAGTGAAATGCTTAGTTGCTCAACCCCGATGACTGTATCTTGAGACGAATATAAAGAAACAATAACAATACATAACTTTATAAATTGAAAATTCATTAATGTAATAATAATAAAAAACTAATAAAAATAAATACTAATAACTAAATAGACAATTGATGTAACTTAAAGTAAGAGAGTTAATAATAGGGCATCATGTATTTCTAGACTCTTTATTTAACATCCGGATGGACTGGGGGAAAAAGCTTATCCTCCATCTCTCTGAACTGGACTGACAGTGGTAGCATTTAGTTAGAGTCTGTTCTTGGGATGGGGGATACCATGGAGAAATTTCCTTGCTCTGGTTCGATATCGCTCACTGTAGATGTCTAGGAGGCTAGTGATTGCAAAGGGGGCGAATGAAGATGTTGTACAGTCGTTAACTTGTCATTAGTTTTGGTTTCTAGAATGATGGAGAAGTCACCTCCCCCATGATGCCTGAAGTCTTACCAATTCTGGCTTTGACAATATTCAATACTATTGCACACCTGAAGTTGGTGTTCTTTCTTGGACCACCTTCCAAGTAGGACAGAGCTCTGTGATCTGAAGCTTACTTTAAAGAGTAATGCACTAATGATCACCTCCATTTGCCCTAAATTGCTGTATTTTTCTGCCTGGGAAATTCTCGTGATTAAAAAGGGCATCCTCTGGGACACCGGCTTTTCATTTACAATGTATTGCTAGGATCAATTTAGCATAATCTGTTTGAAATCACTTGTGTGTTTATGTGTGTACATTATGTATTTTGTAAAATTTATAATTTGTAATTTACCTGTAAACATGTTAAGGTGGCCTGAGCCTGTCAGTCAAGAGTGCTATAGAAACTCACCTGATGGGAGAAAGAAAGGGGCCAGGCAAGACAGCGATAAAGAAAGACAGAGCAGTGGTGAGGTTAGAAGTGCCATGTGGCTCTAGAGGAAGACACAGGGCCGGATTAAAGATCCTTAGATGACCTAATCACAAAGTAATTTTGGTGCCCCTTACACTAGTAATTCAAAATATTAAAACAATAACAAACTAGAAAATAAAATTTTGTTTTATTATCGAAAATTCGAAATTAAACAAAACATACTTATAGTAAGAAGGAAAATAATATTTATTTTCGTATACTTCATTTTATTTTTATCTTAATAATTTTCTCCTAATTTTTTTCCTTGCAAACTCTTTGATTAGATCTTCATAATCAATCTTACGTAACACATCTGCTTCTGAATATAATAGAGATAAGGCATCCAGCCTGCCTGATGCATAGTTGTTCTGAGGGGATTTTTAATATATTTCAACCAAGAAAATGAGTGCTCAGCTGAGCAGTTTGTGACCATTAATGTTAAAAATATACAAAAGGCAATGTCTACATTTGGAAAAGCACACTCAATATTGTCTTCTAAAATTATTTTATAAAGTTCTGCATGACTTAATCTTGTTTTTACATTTTCTGTTACACTGAACTTATGGCGCATATATAAATGAAACTGCTGAAGTTCAGCTGAGAAATTACTGTTGAAGAGAAAATGGCATCCGAAATTTTACAAATTTTAACATTTGGGGTCGATTTTAAAGGTTTTTTTGAAATGTACGGTTTTCATTTTGACATAAAAAACGTAGATTTACCATTTTGATTATTTAACTTATTTATGGCTTTTGTGTCAATTTAGCAAATCTATTTACACATATTCTTAGTACAAGATTTGAAGAATATTTTGTGAAAATTTCATTAATAAATCTTTATTAGTAAAAAAAGTTATAAACAATTTTATCCAATAGTAATCAGCTGTACGATTTTCACTTTTACATAATGTAAATGAATTTAAAAATACCCAAGAATAGAATTAAATAGACTTACCAGAATATTTTTTCCTCAAACTGGGACGATTTTTTGTTTTTGCTTAAAACAGAAAATAATGCTTTCTACGCACTAGAAATTTATTTTAAGTTAAATAACAGATAATTCACGAAACACAACAATTACGTGATAATAATTTTTAATCAACTATTAACTATTATTTAAAAATATAAAAACATAGTGTTTTGAAACGATTTATTTATACAATATTTTGACATAACATGGCATTTAAGGGAATCACCATGAAACGGGAATTCCCCATCGTAGATGGCACCAGTATACAGAATGCACTGTGTAAGGCACCATCTACGGACAGTGACGGCATAGGGAGGTACAGGGAGGCATTATTCATTTTTCATTAAATTTTGAAAATGTCTATAAATTTAATGAATTTAATAATTTATGTGATAAATTCGGCCATGAAAAATTTTTGTGGTGCCCCCTTTACCCTTGATGCCCTGAGCATGTGCTTACTTTGCTTATATGGTTAATCCAGCACTGGGAAGACAGGTGGGTAAGCCGCCACATCAAGGCTGCAAGAGTTTGGTTTTATTCTGCTTTATAGCAGAACAGGAAAAAATTTCCTTCTTCCTATTGTTATTTGTCTTTTGTTAAATAAATTACACTTTTTTGTGAGTTTAGACTGTATTTTCTGTGTCTCTCTTGTCCATCACTTCTTTATGCTTATGTAATCAGTTTTTTAGTACTTTCTACACTTGACATTTGTTGTAGGAGGTGGCACACAAGGGGCATCTAACATCAGCGTGTTATGGGTGCACACTCAGGGGCCCATGACAGCAAGGGGCCTTTTCACCAAGATGAAGCTCAATGAAACAATTGATTATCTCTGAGTTGAAATGTTCAAGGGTGGGTAGTGAAGCGATCAAATCTTGTGCCGGTATTAAAAGTGAGAAATAACGTGCTGCATTAAATGATCCCGTGTCCATGTGCTGCATTGTTAAAAGTACGATCAACACACTGTTAAGGAGCCAAGGTACCCATGGAGCTGTAGGGGTCTTAATCTGGCCTTGATGACATGTAAGTGGCACCTATCATATCTATAGATCTATCTATTGTGACAGTGGGACAGGTAACAGATTTGTTACCCTTGTTAATGTCTCCCAGGCCACTACAGTACTAGGGGATTAGGTTCACAGGAATATTGGGGAACACAGACAGTCTGGTCCTCTGCAGTCATATTCAGTGGTATGGGTGGTCTGCTGGGAAGCCTAAATGCTGCTAGGGGTAGCTCCTCAAGGGGTACCTGTAGACCTTTGAGTGCTGTCCAGACAACAAAGAGGTAATTGTAAAGACATACCCAGAAGAGTTTCCTCATTCAGGTTAAAAAGACAGTATATGGGGAGCTTGGAGTTGGGCAGAAGCTGTTTCTAATGGCTTACCAGGTAAAGACGATAGAAGTAAATTAATCAAGGGGTAAATAGGAAGGCCAGACAACTTCACTTTAATTTGTTTCCAATCCCTGGGTATTTATTGGGTATTTGTTTTAGTATTTCAACCTTTTGGTTGATAAAACCCCCTTTCTATATATGCTTTCATTCTTCTAGTCATCATTTGGGTTCAAGAATGACTCTTGAATGCCCCCTACAGTCCTACCATAGCCCCCTAACTATGCAATATGAATTGTATTAGGGGCCATCAATTAATTGCATCACTTCTTTTAATATTTATTGTGAGCTTGTGGTTACATTTCACACTTTAAAAATGACACAGTAAACCTCACAAATGGCTTTCTGAGTGGTTGAACGTATTTTGGAAGACTACCTGCACTTTGTCATATTATGTATGTTTGTAATAAATGTGAGTCCTTTATAATAACCAGAAAAGATTGTATAATGTCAGCAGCACAGTGATTAATGTGGCTTCAATTTCGTCTCTACACCATACAGTGAATATTCTTTCCATATTTGGTGTCTTCTACTGGTAAATGCCAGCTTCCTCATATTGTGCCAGGTCCACTGCAGGTTGTAAGCTGGTCTGTGTCCGTTGTTGGTATTGTTTCATTGACCAATAAAGACCCCAACACACTAAACACAACCAGTGCAAGTTGCTCAGATAAACTCAGACAATGTTTTGAGAAGTTTCAAGGTAATAGTCGAATATATATATATTTTTTTCAACATAAAAGTAAATTCAGCAAGCTCTAACAATTTTCTACAGGGCCATTTAATAAAATAGCAAGGATGTGAATGTTGTTTAACAAGAAGCTTGAAGGTGCTGGTTGAAAAGTAGCCTGTAGAGATAATTACCTTAGGAATTTTACAACAATTTGCCAAGTTTTAAGCAGCTTTCATTTGTCATATTTGGAAGAAGATGGCTTGAAACGTGTCAAGGGAAAGCAATGACAGGTTACAGTTGTAAGATTGCTTTGGTCTTGTGTGTGTGTCCTTGCTCTGAATGGATGTAAAGCAGAATAAAAACACCAAGAAAAATTCAGAGGGGAAATTTGTTCTGGTTAGCATCAGGTTTACTAATATGATGTTTATATTCACTCCTGAAAAATCAAAAGGAAAAAAAAATCATCAAGTAATAGTGCTTTAAGTGCTTCATTATTACATGGGGAATTCCACAGTTTGTATGAAAAAAAATATACATACCATCACATTTTCAGATCTCTTTAGTGAAATTTGGGGTCACAATTACCTATCCTGGCATCACAACCTAACAGGCCACCACAAGGGCACTTCCATAAAAAACAGATGAATGTATAGGATCATATACAGCAGTTCAGTTACTGAAACCTTTTTTAGAGGTATCAACTACATGGCAAGAACCAGACGTTGATGGAGAATCACACGATCACTTGTATAGGGAAAATTAAATTAACACACACATATGCTGCAGATATTCTATCAAACAGTTGTGGCAAGTGCCCTCTTCTATGCGGTGGTGTGCTGGGTAGGCAGCATAAAGAAGAGGGACACCTCACGCCTGGACAAACTGATGAGGAATGCAGGCTCTGTTGTAGGCACGGAGCTTGACAGTTTGACATCCATGGCAGAGCGACGGGCGCTGAGCAGGCTCCTGTCAATCATGGAGAATCCACTGCATCCACTGAACAGGATCATCTCCAGACAGAGGAGCAGCTTCAGTGACAGACTGCTGTCAACGTCCTGCTCCACTAACAGACTGAGAAGATCGTTCCTCCCCCACACTATGTGACTCTTCAATTCCACCGGGTGGGTAAACGTTAACATTATACAATATGACTGTTATACCTGCCTCACACTCTCCACCTTGCACTTTTTAACTTGCACTGCATTTTTATCACTCTTTAATTAATATTGTTTTTATCAGTATGCTGCTGCTAGAGTATGTGAATTTCCCCTTGGGGATTAATAAAGTATCTATCTATCTATCTATCTATCTATCTATCTATCTATCTATCTATCTATCTATCTATCTATCTATCTATCTATCTATCTATCTATCTATCTATCTATCTATCTATCTATCTATCTATCTATTAAGGATAGAGAAGAAAAACTGGAATACAATACAATACAATACAATACAATTTATTTTGTATAGCTCAAAATCACACAAGAAGTACTGCAGTGGGCTTTAACAGGCCCTGCCTTTTGACAGCCCCCCAGCCTTGACACTCTAAGATGACAAGAAAAAACTCCCAAAAATACCCTAGTAGGGAAAAAAATAGAAGAAACCTTGAGAAAGGTAATTTAAAAAAGTCCCCTTTCCAGGTAGGTTGGGCGTGCAGTGGGTGTCAGAAAAAGGGGGTCAATACATTACAATTTACAGAACAGGACACAAGCAATCCTCAATACAGTATAAAAATAAAAATATTACAAGTACAGAGCAGAATTTAACAGTAGATGATATCACATAATATGATTTGGATTTGTTTAGAGTCCTGGAGACCGCAGGTATCAAGCTGCTGGGCCAGCCAATCTGATGAAAGGACCCACATACCTGACAATTCTTGTGATCCTCCATCAGGGATGACTTTTCCTTAGGCAGGCAAAACAACTTAGCGGGTGGGCCGTGGCACCAAGTGCCACATTTGAGTACCTAGAAGAGAAACAGAATAGGTGAGGGTTAGTAAAAAATTATAACTATCATGTTACTTATGTTTTAGTGCTAATGATTAACAACAGAGATGTAGTCTGTACAGTTAATCAGCAGCTCTAGTCAGGATATGCTAAACTGAAGTAGTGAGTCTTCAACTGGGATTTGAAAGCTGAGACTGAATCTCTTATAGTAGCAGGCAGACCAGTCCACAGTTTAGGGGCCGTGTAACTAAAAGCTCGACCTCCCACTCTTATTTTATTAATCCTTGGATACCTGGATATAAACCTTATTCAGAACCACTAATGACATGAGACACCAACATGCACAAAGACCAGGCAGAGTTCATTTAATTTTTGAAAAGTACATTTTGAGTCATTACCTGGAAATGTGTAGTTTTAGAACACTAATTTGATCATTACAATTAAACATTCAACAAAATATCGTAGCGACTAGTTTGTCAGGCAGAATAAGGAAGGCCCTGGCCTGATTTATGAGTTCTTTTTCAAAATCTCATACCCTTTTTGCTTTTGGAGAGCTCTTGTATCAAAATAAATGCTATTAAGGGAACATCTTACAGAGAGACTAGAACTTGACCAAGTAAACAATTTACAAATAGATTATGGCTTTGCCTTTAATTTTATTTTTTGACTTTTTAATTTCACCCTTCAGACTCTAAGGAAAGTTCAAAGGTCTTGGAATTTGACCCAAGGAAATGTTCTTCACGATCATTTTGAAAAGTCCAAAAAGAAAGACCCGATCTGATCCCTGTCACTTGTTATTGAAGTTATTGTTTCACAATCATTGTATGCAGTAATTTGCCATGTGAAATGAAGTTGTCTTCTTTAGTGATATTTTACTATGAATTGATAACAAATACTGTTCTTGTTCTTGCACTTTAAATAGGGGCTTAACTTTCTGACAGGACATGTCTCACATCTGACAGCAAAGATCTGTTATGTTTACTTCCATTTCTTCAAAACTCTTCAAAATACCTTTGACTAAATCATCTATATTTAGAACACCGTATAATTAATTTGTAATGGATAGGTCATTTAGGGAACCACAACATTTAAAAATCCGAAAATAATATGAAGCTTGCGAGTGTCTTCCAGGAGGAATGGAATAAAATGCCCAAATCCGTGTGTTCAGAGCTTGTAGGGATTTACCCAAGAAAACGTAAAGCTGTAACTACTAACAAAAGGGCTTCTCCAAAGTACTGATTTAAGGATACGAATACTTATATAAATGAGAGAGTTCAGTTTTTTTTTTGTCCGATACGCTGCTTGCCTCGCAGTAAAGAGACCAGGGTTCTCATCCAGGGTCCATGTTCTCTCCATACCTGAGTGGGTTTCCTGTGAGTGCTCTGGTTTCCTCCCACCATCCAAAGACATGCAGGTTGGTTAAATAGACGTTGCTAAATTGGCCCTAGTGTGTAGATGGTGTGCATGTGTGTGTGTTCACCCTGCTATGGACTGGAGCCCTGTCCTTCCTTGCACCCAGTGCCAGCTGGGATAGGCTCCAGCACCCCCCATGATCCTGTTCAGCACTGAGCAGGTTAGAACATGATTGACTGACTGAATGACTTTTCTGAATCCGCTATACTTTAAAATGCTAGCACTGTGATGTGCCAACCACTGTGTCAATGTGAAACCCAGCTTAAAGTATTACCTATTTTAATAGTTTTTTAGTTAGACTGAAAAATATTTGTAATGCAATTAGCTAACTGGCAGTAGCAATGAAAAATACAAAGGGGGGAAATGTCAAAAGTGGCAAATACTTAATATGCAATTATAAAGACCTGTGTGAAATCAAAGCAGATTGTTATACAGTGAAAAAGTTGCTTAATTATATTTATTTTCAGGTTAAATATAATCCTAAGCTATGCATAGTAATGATGATAAATTAATCATATTTTCATAAGCCATAGGCCCTCGAGCAAAATGATTTTGTACTTTGCAGTTTTAAATGTGATTTGTTATCTTCTGCCAGCATCAGGAATGAGAAATTGCAGCTTTTTATTGTTATCAATGCAGTACATGAGCTCCTTTGGAGTAAAACAAAGGAAGGGTGGCTGCAGGATTTTTGGGGGGCTTTTTTGACCCTGGAACTAGTATGAGACTTTTCCCTAGAAACAGTCTCAGAGCTGAGGACAAGGCCACCCTTTGAGCTTAAAGTTAGACATTGGCATTTTTGCATTAAAACCACTGAGGCCACCAGATACTAACCAAAAAGTAATAACCTTATCTCAATAAAATTATCTTATTATTAAAATGTTTATTAGAAGTCTCAACCTTTGCCTTTTTATCAATTTTCTATCATTTGCTCAATTTAATTAAAAACACTAAGGAAGTCTGCAGGCCAGCAGTTCAATAATCTTGTTCCAAACTAGCACAGAATCCTGACTGATAAAGAACAGATTTCTGGCCATGTGCTTCCCATAAAATACTTGGCCATGTGGTAGTTAGTGCAGCTACTGGACATGCATCGTTCAATTCGAGGTGTGCACTGTGTGCGTAGTCTGAGTATTCTTTCCATGTTATTGTGGTTTGTCCTTTTTCACTTCATGGGTAGAAGCATCCGCAAAATACATTTCCAGGGGCAAATGTTCAAGCCCTCGTTTTATTCCTTCTTCTGGCTGAAATAATCTGTCTCAATATATCTGAAATCACTAAATTTATTTTGATGAGCTGAATATACTACAGAAGTTCTGAACCCCAAAATGAAAAACACGTGAAAATATCCTGCACTTACATGAAAATATCTCATACTGTAGATAAGGGATACTTTCACATGCGTATGAGATGTTCTCACATATGCACGGGATACTTTCACGTACGTACGAGATGTTTTCACATATACACAAGATACTTTCATGTACATATGAGATGTTTTCTCATATACATGGGATACTTTCATGTATGTATGAGATGTTTTCACAAATGTTGTTTCTCGAAGCGCACATTTGTAATTTTTTTAATCTAACTTTATCTTGTACATATTTGAAAGTATACAGTATGTACATAAAAACATCTTGTATGCATGTAAAAGTATCCCATATATATGTGAAAACATCTCGTACATATGTAAAAGTATCCCGCACATACAAGATATTTTCACATACGTACAAGATGAGGGCTCTCCAATACATTTTTTTCATTGGGCAGTTCAGAACTCCCGTAACATACTGTGCTAAACTCAGCAACACAATCTCAAGAGCAGTAGGGTAACATGTTAAAAGTAACACATGTTAAGCTGTCCGGTTACTTTTTAAAGTAACAAGTAACGTAACGCAGTACTTATCTTATTGAAGTAAAAACACCTGTGGTATTATTATTCCAGCTGCACTCAATATAAGGCAAGAATCACAAGTAGCAGGTCCTTGGCAGGGCTCAATCACATAGCCAAGCAGAAATGAACAACAGAACCTACCCATAAAGTATCAGTTTGACTAAACATATTTATAAAACACAAGAAAATGATCACAGGGGTCATGCTCATTTTCAGATTCATGATGGACGATGATGATGAATAACTCTTTTTTGCACATTTTAATGACATTTGTCATTTTGACAATTGAACTCCAGAAGATAACTTGCCCACGTAAATGCAGATTTATTAAGAAACTAGGTGTCTGCCTTAATCGCGTTATCACACTGATAGTCAGAGGGTATCACAATGATCTGATACCAGTCAAGACACACCAGACACCAGCATCCCATTGTTTGATTAATGTTTTGTGACACGATGGGTATGTGAGGGTGGCATGGTGGTGCAGTAGTAGCGCTGCTGCCTCGCAGTTAGGAGACCCGGGTTCGCTTCCCGGGTCCTCCCTGGGTGAAGTTTGCATGTTCTCCCCGTGTCTGCGTGGGTTTCCTCCGGGCGCTCCGGTTTCCTCCCACTGTCCAAAGACATGCAGGTTAGGTGGATTGGCGATTCTAAATTGGCCCTAGTGTGTGCTTGGTGTGTGGGTGTGTTTGTGTGTGTCCTGTGGTGGGTTGGTTCCGGCCTTGTGCCCTGTGTTGGCTGGGATTGGCTCCAGCAGACCCCCGTGACCCTGTGTTCGGATTCAGCGGGTTGGAAAATGGATGGATGGATGGGTATGTGAACTCTGTGGTGGGCTAGCGCCCTGCCCAGGGTTTATTTCCTGCCTTGCGCCCTATGTTGGCTGGGATTGGCTCCAGCAGACCCCCGTGACCCTGTGTTCAGATATAGTGGGTTGGAAAATAGATGGATGGATAGGTATGTGAACTTGCATGTTTCACTAATCAATAGCAAAGGATGGACAAATATGGTTAGCTGGGTAAGTTAATGTATATACAGTAATCCCTCCTCCATCGCGGGGGTTGCGTTCCAGAGCCACCCGCGAAATAAGAAAATCCGCGAAGTAGAAACCATATGTTTATATGGTTATTTTTATATTGTCATGCTTGGGTCACAGATTTGCGCAGAAACACAGGAGGTTGTAGAGAGACAGGAACGTTATTCAAACACTGCAAACAAACATTTGTCTCTTTTTCAAAAGTTTAAACTGTGCTCCATGACAAGACAGAGATGACAGTTCAGTCTCACAATTAAAAGAATGCAAACATATCTTCCTCTTCAAAGGAGCAAACAAATCAATAGGGCTGTTTGGCTTTTAAGTATGCGAAGCACCGCGGCACAAAGCTGTTGAAGGTGGCAGCTCACACCCCCTCCGTCAGGAGCAGAGAGAGAGAGAGAGATAAAAAAAATCAATACGTGCCCTTCGAGCTTTTAAGTATGCGAAGCACCGTGCAGCATGTCGCTTCACGAAGCAGCTGCACAGAAGGTAGCCAACGTGAAGATAATCTTTCAGCATTTTTAGACGAGCGTCTGTATCGTCTAGGTGTGCGAACAGCCCCCCTGCTCACACCCCCTACGTCAGGATCAGAGAAAGTCAGCGCAAGAGAGACAGAGAAAAGTAAGTTGGGTAGCTTCTCAACCATCTGCCAATAGCGTCCCTTGTATGAAATCAACTGGGCAAACCAACTGAGGAAGCATGTACCAGAAATTAAAAGACCCATTGTCCGCAGAAATCCGCGAACCAGCAAAAAATCCGCGATATATATTTAAATATGCTTACATATAAAATCCGCGATAGAGTGAAGCCGCGAAAGGCGAAGCGCGATATAGCGAGGGATCACTGTATTGAAGAAGTCTGCACAGATATATGAAAATCGTTATAAGGCTGGACTAGAAAACAGCTGTTCACTCATGATCCCTCAGTAACCAGATAGAGCTTGAGCGGTTTTACAAAGTAGAATGTAGAAAAATTGCAGTGTATGAGTGTGCAAAGCTAATCCAGAGACCTGTGCTCACAGAATTGAGGCTCTTGTGGCTGCCAAAGTTGCATCTACCTCCTTCAGTTCTGACCTGAAGGAGGTGATCAATTGCTTTGGGATTTATTTTTGGTACAAATTTAGACCATTTTGTTAAGACTTGTTTTCACTATGACTTCAAATAGTCTTTATCTGTTGATCAGTGTCCAAAAAGCCTAATTAAATCCATTGTTTTAAAGTGGTATAATCATAAAATGTGAAAACTTGTAAAGGGGTGAACATGTTTTATAGACACAGTGCTTATAGATGCCAAAATCTTACTCACCATAAAAAGTATAGCAAAGGAGGAGTGAAAACAGTTGAAAATATTGACAAATGCTATGCTTGAAATAAAATATGTAAATCTTTTAATTTTCTACATCTTTTGCTTTCAACATTAAAAAAATGAAAATAGTATTCCGTGAATCTGAAGTCCACATTATCGGATTTCAGTCCGAATAAATAGGGTTGTAAATCTGATTGTGATTGTTTGGTCATTTCAGGGTGTCACATGTGGGCACACATACAAACCAGACAGCCTGGAAATCTTCATATCACGTATAGGATACCTAAATATAACTTAACATTTTGCATTAACAGGCTTTTCACGCACAGGTAAAAATATTCTGACCTCTGAGTGTGACGACAATGGCGTGAAGGAGTTCTAGTCGTAATATCATTCTGTATTCCTGTATTGTGAGAGTGTGTCCAATCCTATAAGTGCCCAATGCTACTGGATGTTCACTTCTGTGATGATCCCCATATTAAACTAGCACATTTCTAAAACATTCACAAAAAGTTATTGAGGCACCCATTTTTTGTAAAAGTGTAAAAGTACAGATCTGCAAATGTACAGCTCACTGAGCAGAGAACGGTGTTTAAGCCTTCATTTTTGTTTAAAAGCAGTTGTGAATTATTGTGCTCAGGCTTAAATTCTTCACCTAAACACCCCATTGCCTCTCTTCTTCCTGTCCTCCATAAGATAAATTGACGCATGAAGTGATCAATGTTTAAATTTAACCCAGGACAGGAAAAAACTATAAAGACGAATATAACGTACAGTCCAACAAGTAAGAAGAATTGTTTGCTATGTTTAGTAACGTTGTCATTGGCCTTTTAGTAAATAAAGGAGGCTCTTTAGAAATACTGCATTTGCAAGATAGTCTCTGTCATTCTGGCTCCCCTGGATAACAAATTAAAAGTAACGTTTAGGACAGGCAGAAGATAAGAATTTACTTTAAACTTGGTGTGCTAGGTTTCAAAATAGGCTTTTGTGGTTAATGAGCGTGTCAGATTTGGGCAAACTCTGTATTCAGTGCCTGCGTGACAGGGTTACTAAAGCACTGGCAGCACCGAGCACATAAGCCAAAAAAACAGCAGAGGAAAAAAAAAATGCGTTCAAGAAAGAACACACGGAGGACATAAGAAGTAACAACAACACGGCAAGAGTACATATAGATCCTAGCCTCCTCTCACTGAATTCTCATTTCTTTTTCTGCCTTTAGCAGATTCCAGTTTTTAATATGCCAGCCTGCAATATAAAAAACTAGTTAACTTTAAGGGTCACATTCTATTCAGCTTCACTTCATTAATCTCTTTCATTAATCTTTTTTCTTTTTTTTTTGCACAACCTATTAAAATGATTATCAGGCCAAAAATACCATTTAGCTTGCATTAGTTAGAAGGTTTTATGTTTACACTTTGTTTCCTTGTTCAGATATTGATTTTTATTTCTGTTTTCCCCCTCACATATAAAGTTACTTCCCCTAAGAAATAGAAAGAAACCCACTGGTGCCTGCTGGTCTCTTCAGGTGCTGCCTGACAGGCTGCTTATCGTTTTTGGAAAAGGCAAAAAAAAAATTGAACATGTACCTGCAAAAAAGGTCCTGTTAAATACAGTCGAGGAGTAGTCTTCTACCCATTGATATTTACTCTTGTGGGGGAAGGCTGTTTTAAGAGAAACTAGAATATTTATGAACAGTAGCAAAACTATTTCATTGGAGATTGCGGCTATTCTCCTCACTCTCATTACAAAAGCGAAACCCTTGTTATCTTTTTTCTAGAGACTGTCCTCCACTGCAGTCATGCTATAAAAAACATTTATTATATCTAAGAATATGGTACAGTCTTGAATTCTCCCTCACTTATTATGCATCCTTCTTCTCTTTCTGAGGGTCAGGAGTAAAGTGTATAAAGCCGATCTAATAATATACTGCTACGTCAATAATATCATTAAGTTTCTACTTGTTGTTTTCATTTGATAGCTGAAAATCTTCTCTACTCCCCTTTCTGAACAGCTGAAACCAGAATATGGACTCTTTGTTAAAGACCTAAAGATTAATTTCATTTAAGCTTATGAGGAAAGTAATACACAAATCACATTCAAGTTTGTAGTAGCTGTACTCCTCATGTGCATTTACATTTGCATTTTTTGTTTGGCAGACACTTTTATCCAAAGCAACTTATAACAAAGGTAAACATAATCGCGTAACATTAGGCTAGGGCCTATTTGTTCAGCAGTGTAACAGAACAGGTAACAAAAGCTGATTGCCTCAAGTGAAAAGAGGTAATAACTAATAGTTTACAATCTTTGATTATAATCGATAAGGCAACTAAACTTCAACAACAAATTTACCAAAAATATATAAGATCACAGAGCAAAGTTTTTTTTTTTCTTCATTCAGTTAGACATTCACATAACAGAAGGGTCTTGTGAAATACTTTAAGGGAGTCAGCAGTTCAGATGGAGGTAGGAAGCCCGTTCCACCAACTGGGAACTACGCAGGAAAAGAGTTTAGATTGAGACTTGATACCATGCAGAGGTGGAATCACCAGACGCTGTCCGCTGGCAGACTTCAGTGTGCAAGAAGGAGCATAGCACCTCACCAGTGTCTCCATATGCATAGGTGCTGACCGACTGACTACTCTGTAGGCCAGCATCAGGGATTTGAACTTAATGCGTGCTGCTAACTTAATACGAGGTGAACCTGAAGAGAGGAGTGACATGTGCCTGTCTTGGCTGGTTAAATACAAGACAGGTCGCTGCATTCTGGATCATATGCAGTGGCTTGATAGCACATGCCGGTACTCCTGCCTGAAGCAAGTTGAAGTAGTCCAGACATGACAAGATCAGAGCCTAGAGCACAAGTTGTGCTGCATACTCTGTCAGGTAAGGTGTTATCTTGCGGATGTATAGCATGAACCTGCATGAACAAAAACAGCAGAAAATGTGGTCAGAAAAAGATACCTGCTCATCAGTCACCAACCCAAGGCTGCATACAGACTTGGCAGATGTTAGCGACAGGGAGCCAAGCTGTATAGAGATGGGAAGTTGAACAAACTGGCTGGCTGGGATAACAAGAAGCTTGGTTTTTTGCTAGTTGAGCTGTACATGGTGATTTCATCCTCCAGAGGGAATGACAGATACAGCTGTGTATCATCGGAGAAGCAATCATAAAAGAACCCATGGGATTGGATGATGGAACCTAGTGTGTTGGTGTACAGAGAGAAAAGTAGAGGACCCAGCACCGATCCTTGGGGTACACCTGTGCGTGTGCCTTTGACAACTCTCCTCACCAGGACATGCTATAGGATCTGCATGAGATGTAGAACTCAAACCATCTGAGAGCATTTCCAATGATGCCAATGTTAGAAAGGGTGGCAAGAAGGATGTCGTGGTTGACTGTGTCAAAGGCAGAAGAGAGATCTAGAAGGATTAGGACCGATGACATGTTCGTATCTCTAAGAAGTCATAGCTGCTTGACAACAGTCAGTAGAGCAGTCTCAGTCAAGTGGTTTCTCTTGAAGCCAGACTGGTTGGTATCGAAAGCAATGTCTACAACAGGGTGTACAGTATCTTTATTAGTTGGTGTTATATTCAGTGAGAAAAACAGGCAAACTTTGAATAATGGAGGTAACCAGAAGAAGAAATATGAAATAATAAAAGCAAAAGATCATCACATTATATTTCTTCAAAATCATAGTATCAGCCAAAAATCAAAACTTTAGCCAGAAAAAGCACTAATAATGAGCACAAACAGCAGAGATTTCTTTTTATGTATCCAGAAACTTGGATGACTAGGATGACTTTTATCCAATCACAGATTGGACAAACATTGTACAAACCACTGTTAAAAATAGGTTCAGAACATTAATTTCCTTGACAACTCAATCCAGCATGTTTCAAAATTTCTGAGATAAAGACCACTGTCTTACAGTGACAAAATACTTGTTCTCTCGTATGTTTGACAGATTGGGATCTTCACCCTGACCTTCACCTCAAACGTGGGGAATCTAAAATGTTCAAAATTCTGAATAATTCATTACTGCATTTCTTAAACTCAGCTGCTGAAGGAGAATGTTATATTTCAGACAGTATTTGTTTCTTGGTGTATACTTATTGTCCTTTTTATTATAATTTCTAATATTTTTTCCGTATTTTTTATTTCTATGTAATTTTTATTAATATTGTCTCAGGTTGGTAGGTTGAGAGACAAAGTCAGAGAGGCGAGATTGCGTTGATTTGGACATGTGCAGAGGAGAGATGCTGAGTATATTGGGAGAAGGATGCTAAGGATAGAGCTGCCAGGCAAGAGGAAAAGAGGAAGGCCTAAGAGAAGGTTTATGGATGTGGCGAGAGAGGACAAGCAGGTGATGGGTGTGACAGAGCAAGATGCAGAGGACAGAAAATTATGGAAAAAGATGATCTGCTGTGGAACAGCCAAAAGAAGAAGAAGATTGTTTAATTCTTATGTATTGTATATTGCTTTATCAAAGCGAAATTCCTTGTATTTTGTGGTTGGAACCCCAAGAAGTAAGGCCATAATGTCACAAGTGTGGTAACACCCCCAGCCTTTAAACTGAGGTTGGGGAGATGGTTCCAGGACAGCATCTTCGTTAGCAATGGAGTGCAGTCACAACTGTATCAATGTTATGATTATTATCTAAAATAGGGAGAGAGGTATCAAAACATTGTCTAAAAAACAAAACTTATTTACTTATTTAATTAAATAAATAAATTACTTCAAAAGGAAGTAAAATTCAATGGTCAAAAAGTCAAAATATCTAAAATAAAATTTAAAAATACATTGAATAAAAATACAAAATGCACAAACTAAACCCAAAATGAAACAATTAAGACTCCCGGAAGTAAAGCAAGTCAACCTTCTTAATCAAAAACTCTAAATCCAAACAAAGAGCCAAGATAGCAGAAGAATACAGTTAATGCTAACTAATGCCACAGCAAAACTGTAGTGGCTGATGTAAGCATAAATCAACCTCAGGTGCTTAAGAGAGTCTAATTAAAGCACTTGGGGCAAGCCAATAACCAAATTAACAAGACACAGAGGAAGGTAAATTAATCTGATAAAAAAATAATACAAAAATTAACAGAAAATAATAAACAGAGCTTGTTAGATAAAAAGGAAAAGCATAATACAAAAAGGGCAAAAAACAAAACTCAAGACAACCATGACAACGAGAAGCAATGCAAAGCAAGCCCTAGCCCTAAGCTTTCTTTCTTTTCTTTTCTTTTTTTTACAATTATGAATGTTTTAATGATATTATTGATTAGCATTAAGATGTGTCCTCTGGCTTGTTACTATCAATTTTTGAATGAACTTTTAAATTAAAGATATGATTCTCTCAACACAGACCTTAATCGTTGGCTCACGCCAACTGCCTTGCAGACCAGCTGTGAACGTACAGACCAGCTGTGACAGCAGCATAAAAGATCTGACAGATAACTACATTTTTAACATCTGAGAATGTAAGACACTAAGGAATGTGAAATATCCTACTATATAAAAGTGGCCGGGATTGTCCTTCTGTCACGTGAGTGCAAAGCATAGCGGTATTCCGCTTATCACAGACTTACTATTTGCGGCTTGCGGTACGAAGCGACGCTATGTGAGCAGAGCTCTGGTGCTCCCATCGTTCCCTTGCTTTTGTGTGCGATGCGCTGGAAAAATAGACAAAATTATGTCTCTGGAAATAATTAATGTTGATGGAGTACAAATGCCTCACCGTGTAGTAAATATCAGGGGAGATGGTGCTTGCTTATTCTCATCTATAGCTTATTTAATCCATGAAACTCCGTCTTTAGCGGTACAGATTCGGGCTGACATTGTACGACATGTTTTAAGTAATTGGTCAAGGTTTCAGCCATTTACAATGATGCCGTCAGGAATCTCTTATACAAATGAGCTTCAGTATCTCACTGAAATTTCAAAGTCTCAAACTTATGGTACCATTTCTGAGCTAATGGCAGCGGGAGAGTTGTTAACCTATGAGTTTCAAATATATTATTATGGAGTCCTACACTCCAAGTTTGGACAGGCACTTGAGGGGATAAAAAAACTTAGGTTTTCGGGAGATGTTATGAATGGGCACTTTGATGTTCTCATTCCCTACACTTACATGCCTGATGTACACATGGAGCGCACACAAATTGAGGATAAAAGTCAGTCGCCTTAAAAGGCGGGTGAGCCTAGTATTATATACTCCCATATTCACCTATTCATATTCACTGCCACCTAAGGAGTTCTGTTACACCTTCTCAGAGGAGGAGCTCGTTCAAAGACAGAATGGGCAACAGGGCAAAGATAAGAATAAAAACAAGAAGAGCAAGAATAAAAGATACAGGATAGATGAGAAGAAGATCCAGAGAGAGAATAAAATTAAGGTGGATAGGATTCATGCCTGGCCTGTCTCCATATAATGAGAAATGTTTGATTGCTTTTGTATATGTTGTATGAACTGTTATATCTCAAAGAAAGTTACGCCACGTTCAGGGACTATGACATTTTGGGTACTGCAGAGAAATGGCTTAATCCTTTTATCTCAGATGGTATTTTAATGATGGGTGGGTTTCATCAGACTGAGTGGAAAAGGCAGGAGGTGGACAGGAGATTTATGTGAATGTGCAATAGTGAAAAAGAGAGCACAGCACAATTAAAACTAAATGTGCCATCCAGGCATTAAAGTGTGGACTGAATTTGTCCACGTTTGGCTGACTCAGCTATAGAAATGATTTACTTTGTCACCAATACCTTAATGATGAATCATTTTGAATACTGGTGACTTCTAACATTGATTACTGCAATGCAGTGTTCACTGGATGTTCAAACTGTTCTTTATACAGCTTCCAGTTAATCCAAAATGCTGCTTCGAGAATTATAACAAGAACAAGAAAACGCGAACACATATCTCCAGTTCTTAAATCCTTACACTGGCTCCTGGTTAAGTTTAGGGCAGATTTCAAAATCCTTTTAATCAGGTAATTATCAAAGGACAGAGTACTATAAAGGTGCCCACCATTCATCCTTCCATGGATCCATCTGAGGTTAGAAGCACAGGGAGCAAGACAGTAATCAACTCTAGACAAGACATTAGTCCATTGCAAGGGATGCCCATTCTACTTCTCATAATTCATTTAATTTACAGCAGTTGGAAACTATTATATACATTACCTTAGCAGTATAATCCTGTCCATCCATTTCTATAATCAGCTTTGCCTTGGTCAAGATGTGCAGTATTTCAAGATTAGTAGACTAGACATTTAATTTTGTCAGTACCAGACGTCATCTTTTTTAATGACCATTGGCTTGGCTACTGCAAACCTAGTGTACAACAGAAATTAATCTTACTGAGGTTTTTGTCGCAGGGCAGCTTTCTGCATTTCCAAGTGACAGCTAAGATTATTCTTAGCTCAAACCAATGTAAAAATTGACACTTCCTTAAAAATAAATCTATATTTCACAGCAGTAAAGAGTACCAAAATGAAGTAAGGCTTAATTATTTGCAATTATTTTATGAATAGAGTTTTAATTTGTGAAGCCTGAAATACACTTGCTTCAGTTATGTATTATCGTGGGATTTGATTCATTGTGGGTTGGCCTACTCTTATACACCCTAATCTTAACACACACACACAGAAACCACAAATACACTTAAACCCTGATTATGAGTGATGCCCGCATGATAACTCATGTCTGCTTACATCCAGGCACAACCTTGGACCTTGGATATCCTGTTGTTCATAAATCGAGGCCAATCAGCGGTAGAGATTAACAAGACTCAGACAACAAAGGAAAAGGTAAAAAAAAAGGCATGAGGTACTAATTTACATTACTCAAAACCAAACATATTTACAAAAAGAAAAACCACAAATCCTTTCTTCTTCAGAAACAAAACTACAAGGGAAGAAAAAGGATCAAACCTCTCTAATTGGGGCAGGCTTTTGACTTTCCAAAGAGGCTCTCACAGTTCCCTTTGCATTCTCTTTCTGTTCTCTATGGGACATTCTCTCAACAGCAATTTGTTGGGAAAATATAACTTGCTGAACTAACCTTCAGTCTTTCAAACCATTAAGGGGTTCCTTTCACCCCTCTTGCAATTCCAATTCACTAAATGAGAAAACAGGTTGTAACACAGACTACACCTGTGTTCCCCAAACCAGATCACAGCACTTCTGCTGTCTTTGAATCTCACACACATGCCATAGGCTGCTAAGCTCCTCTATCTAGTAAGCTTCTACTCAGTAATCTTTTACTTTGGACTTTTTTTTTCTCTAATGGCACACTACTAGAAAAAAATAAAACTTTGTTCCCCTACAGCTTCCTGCATTTCCAGCCCTGCAAGACACTCATGAGCCGTGTAGTGCTTCATGTTCATACAAGTTATGTAAAAATGATATTTATGAAGACTGAAGAGCAGTGTCCCTCTGTGTGAGGTAGAGGGAGTGACTGGCTTCATACAACTTGTCATGATTCAGAAGTCAGGCTTGTGCTGATGTCCAGATGGATGAGCTTCACTCTCAGCTGTGGGTGATTCATCTTCTTTGTCATTTTTCCCACTCAGAGTTCCAGACCCTTTGATGTTAATCACAGATAATTGGCTGACTACTGTGGTGATGGACCACATGATCCAGGAGCTTTAATCATGAAAGTATGTGCAAAACACCTGATCCTGTGAAGAGTGTTTGTACATGTACTGACTTGCAAAACAAAGTAAAAGAAAAAAATAAAAATGACCAGGAAACTTATATTCAGTGAATGGGCAAAAGGTCAGAAACAAACAACACGACTGAGCATTAAAAAAACAAAACAAGAAGCAATAATCAAAAAGCAAGAGTAGAGATTCAGTAACAGAGAAGAACAAAAAATGAATTTTCTCTATCAAAGCAAAACAAGGATTTAGCTGTCAAACTTGGATAGCCTGGCACTACCATGGGCACTTTAAATTATCACTCTTATGATATCACAAAAGAGCATGCTGAAGTGTATTCTAGGAAATGTTTCCAAGGAAATGACAAACACAAAAGGTTCTAAAATAACAAAAAACAAAATACACGCTTCTAAAATAAACCAGATATACCATTTCTGAGTAATTATTTGAAATCCTTGCATTTGAAAACCCTAGAGTACCATGAATATAATAAAAAACAAACAATAAATTTATAAAAATTACAGATTACAACAGTCTCTACTTTTCCAGTTTTCCAAGGGACAGATGCATCCTACCTGACCTTTTGTGTCATCAACTGACTGGTAATATGGAAAATTATAATGCGATGATTAGCACATGCAAGTAAGAATTTCACTGTATCATGTACATGTGACAATACCAATTATATGACCACTGAGACAAAAAAAAAATATGTACAGATTATGACAGGTGAGGCAGATGGACTGATGGATACATCCATCCATCCATTTTCCAAACCGCTGAATCCGAACACAGGGTCACGGGGGGTCTGCTGGAACCAATCCCAGCCAACACAGGGCACAAGGCAGGAAACAATCCTGGGCAGGGTGCCAACCCACCGCAGGACCTGATGGATACATGCAAAGTCAAAACCCAGAGAGCAAAATACAGCCGTGAAAAACATTAAATCAAAGTCAACGCTCAGAGTTAAAAAGTCCATACCAAGGGATGCAGATACAAAGAAAATTGTGATGACTAGAAAATTCCTGCCATGTTATGAATCTGTCTCTATTCTTACTTTTTCTATCTTTTCTGTACCAATTTCAAAGATCTGACACTAGTTCCGGAAGGTTCTGGAGCCACAGATTACGATTCTGACATTTCTATTAATTTCTTTGCTTACTTCAAGTTTTATTTGCTACCAGTAATGGCAGACTGCATGATAACGTGCAGTGAATACACTTGACTTACAGTTTTCATCCTCTTTCTCTGTACGTTTAACATTCGTTTGCTCAGAGGTTGATGCGCTTGCTGCTTCGTGAGCAGCTCTTGTTTTCTCCAATCTTGCGGCCCTCTTCTTCTCTTCTTCCATCGGCATATTTTCGCATTAAAACTAATTAAGTCAGTTTTTGTGTTGCAATTACTTAGTATGTTTATCTTAATTTTTTACTTCAGCTGGCACTTAAGTGATGAATCTGCCTCAAGAATGATTTAAGACATGAAGAGGTAGAGAAAATTACTTCGAAGGTGGTAGGGATGAGAACAGCGCCCATATGCATGTGCTATATGGCTGTCCTGTTGCCAAGGATTGATTCTACAGTAAAATAAAGTAAAAAGAGAAATAAAAATCATCACCCCAAAAGTGGACAGTAGAGGTCATGTAGTATATGTGTACCAAATTTCAAGTCAATAGTTCAAACGGTTTGCGAGCTACAGATGATTTAAAATCCTGGACAAACAAACGGACAGCCATGGTAGCGTATTATATAAGAAGATTTTGATGTTGTTTGGCCTCATTAGGCTATTATAGTTTAATTTAAACTGACAATACTGACCATATGAGCCTATGTTGCACACTGAGGCAAAAAAAGTATGTATAGTCTGTGCCAGATGATGTGGGTGGACTGGTAGATGAACACAAAGTCAAAACAGAGGTCAAAAATATTAAATCAGAGTCTGTGGTTAGGGCCAAAAAAGTAAACACCAAGGGGTACAGATACAAAGAAAAATGAACAATTTTTTAAGGAGTTATCTCAGATGACTAGCACCATTTTTGGGTCTCCCTTCGCTTATAACAGCTGCTCTTGTTGTTTAGTGGTGTGTCCTAGGAAGTCATGATCTTTGAATAACAGCCAAGAAATCAATTCCTTATCCAAGCAGTGGACAACAAACCTATTTTTCAAAGCATTTGTCTGATCTTGACATTTTATTCATGTTATTTTTTTGTTTCTCATTTTGGTTTCGATGCATGTAATTTGATGTTCCGGTTTTGACCATCTTCTGTCTGTTTCCTGTTTGCTCCTCAAATCCCTGTCCGTACACTGACATAGTATCCTGTAGCAGTGATGATGTCACAGGTCACACACTTACATTTCATTTCCTTAGCGATGTTATGGCAGCCATAAAGAAAATGGCAACACCTATGAAAAGTAAAATGGCAATGAAACAAGAAGTGAAATATTTTAACTAATTTAAGTAAATAATAAAAGAAAAACATGAGCACCATTGGTTACAGGACGCTTCCAAACACATACCATATATACTCGCGGATAAGTTGGGACTTGATTTTACAGTATAATTTCTGGTATTTTATAATGTTGGTTGTATAAGTCGAATGCAGAAAACTCACACTATTGGTCCAAAAGATTATGATATGCTAACGCCCACCTGAGAGAGTAACCACGGAGCCCACTGCCTTTTTTTTCTATGTATTGTGCCTACGTGACCACACGGTTATACCCAAGCTATTCCGAAGCAACGTTTGCACTGTTTTGTGTTTTTTGTATCCCTCATACACCTATATCATAAGAACATTCCTTATCTGTGATGGAGCATTCGATCAGAAGAAAATATAATGCTGGTTTTAAATTAAACCTAGTTGAAGTAGCTAAAGAAATAACTGCTCTGCTGCAACAAAATTCGATGCGTTTGAGAAACTGATGCGAGATTGGAGGAGGCAAGAAGATGTAAAAAAAAAAAATTTAAGTGTCGCAGTTTTGAACAGGCGTATAAGTCGGGGTCTGATTTTATGATCGATTTTTTGGGTTTCAAGACCCGACTTATACGTGAGTATAAACGGTAATAAGAAAATGCAACATTAATATAATAAGAAATGTCCCTATAAACTAACTCAAAAGACATGAGTGTTGCAGCTGTGGAGGGCAGCACTGCTGGTGGTCCTTGGGCAGAGCAGATGCCTGGAGGGTGTTCCTGGGAGTAGTCTCCTACTCAAGTGGAGGTTCTTGCCTTAACCGGGAGTATTTGCTGGCTATGCTGTCTTAAAAAAAAGTCCACTTCCTCACTCAGGTGAGTCAGAGTTGGGAAAGGAGAAGGATAAACCTTGACTAGAGAGAAGTAAAGGAAGAAAAGAAAAGATATGCACAATTTTACAGTGTAGTTTATTGGATGTTGAAAAAAAGGAAAATAAAAAGAGTCCTTTGAAACTGGAACTCGTATCCAGTACAGTTGTGTCTGTGATTAATTGGTTCTGAGATGTCCCTCAGTGAACACAAGAACTAGACAAAATACATAGAATTATAAATTAAAATATAAAGCACAGTCCCACAGCCATTGCTCTATGTATGAAGTAAGAGATATCTTACGTGCTGATTAGACAGACAGACAGACAGACAGACAGACAGACAGACAGACAGACAGACAGACAGACAGATAGATAGATAGATAGATAGATAGATAGATAGATAGATAGACAGACAGACAGACAGACAGACAGACAGACAGACAGACAGACAGACAGACAGACAGATAGATAGATAGATAGATAGATAGATAGATAGATAGATAGATAGATAGATAGATAGATAGATAGAGACAAAAAGGCACAAAAATACATATAACAGGAATTCTAATAGTCTTAGTTATGCTAATAAGGTTCACCTACACATATAACATGAATTAACTGTAAGCAGATAAACAAAGAGTAGGTGTTTACTAAGTTTGAAACATACTTAAAACTTGCAATTTCCCCATTAGGGGATGTCAGTCATTACATTGTGTTACACACAGCATCATTGGCAGTTCAAATGTCTGCAAGACCAGCTCTGTACCATTCAGCAAAAGGTGAACATGACCACCTCAGCAAAGGGGTGACTCATACTTGATGGCTGAGGGTAGAAACAACCTTACATAGCAATACTTGGAATGATGCAGTTATCTCAATTTGTTACTGAAGGTGCTTCTCTGATTAGCCAAAACCTCAGGGTGTGAGAGTCATTGTCCAGCTTCCTGAGTGACCGCTGTTGCATCACTTCCTCCAGTGAGTCCAACCTGACTCCCAATATTCAACTAGGCTTTTTGATCAGTTTAATTAGTCTGTTGGCATCACCTGCACTGTTGCCATTTCTCCAGCACAGTACAGCATAGAAAAATGAACTGGCCACTACTAACTGAGAGGAAACATCTAAGTGTGTCCTGCATAAACCAAATGACCTCAGCCTCCTCAGAAAATAGAGATGATTTTGAGCCTTCCTGTATATCGCCTCCGTGTTGGAACTCTGTCATTCAGATGTACCCTGAGGAATGTGTATGTACTCACCACCCCCACATCTTCACCATCAATGAGAACCAGGGTCAGAGTGGGCTTGACCTTTCTGAAGTCTATGATAATCTCCTTTGTCTTGCTGATGTTGAGGTACAGGTGGCTCAGTATGCAACATTCAATAAAGTTCATTTTCCTGCCTGTCGCTGATACACACAACTATGGCTAGATTTTCGGAAACTTTCTGTAGGTGACATGATTTGGTAAGAGTTTACTGTACTCAGTAAACCTGATAATAATTACAATTCACAACTCTGAAACAACTCTACATAAAAATCCTAATTTGTTGGTAAATATGCCACAGTTCAATATCAGTTCACTGGAGCTTGTCTGAAGAACTTGTAGCAAAAAGTTGCTCACTTAAGTTTTTTATGCAAAATGTTTTTAATCACAAAATGGTGATATGTTTCTCCAGCACAATATAGTATCTTGTGTTTTGTAAAGATGCATTTCTTTCTTTCTTTCTTTCTTTCTTTCTTTCTTTCTTTCTTTCTTTCTTTCTTTCTTTCTTTCTTTGTTTTTTAAAGAAACATTTTCCATAAAACACAGAAAAGTATTATAGTTTATTTGAAATTGAGGCAAATAAACCAAATGCAATCATTTTGGAATGTATTTTATCCCTTTAGTATTGCACTTCTATTCAAATTGAAAACAAATAAATCCAATAAAAATGTTCTCAAATGTTTTTGGTCCCATTATTCACTTTTTTGTGTCATTACTTTAAATGTGTTTTGGCTGTACATCCGTTTCTCTCAGTAATGACACATTTACTGTCATGGCGTTCTTCCATTTTCTCACTTTGACATGTTTTCATTTCACAGTTAGCTCTTGTCGGCTCAGTGTCAATAACGGTAGCAGAATGAGAGGAAGTGAAGGAGAGGAAGGGATCTGGACCAAAGAACAACTTTCTGTCAAACTGAGCCTTCTGCTGCATCACAGTGACAGAGATCCTGATAAGACGTCTTCTTCTACAAAGTCTGAAAGGCTCGATTACTTATTCGGTGGGAGTCTCACAAAATCAACATTGTTAGGGCTGTAGTAAGTATCTGTTCATCTTTCATTTCAATGTCTTGTTCTCTTTAAGGAGGAAATTTATTGTTAGGGCAGAAAATACTGCAGCACTTGAAGAGGAGAGAGCAGTACGTGTTAGAGTCGAGGATTGGGCTAATTTATGTGATTAATTCATGGCACCTGAAATTTGCAAACACATTTCATGTCACAGGTAAGCACTGTATTCAGAAACCCGACAAGAGCAATAGTCCGTAACTGTTAGTGCCAGGTGTGAATCTAGTGTGTCCAAAAGAAAAAAAGTAGAGCAGAATCCAAATTATCTGCACCCTACATTCTGCATTGAATAAAGTATCTATCTATCTATCTATCTATCTATCTATCTATCTATCTATCTATCTATCTATCTATCTATCTATCTATCTATCTATCTATCTATCTATCTATCTATCTATCTAAAACAAACCTGTAAGTGTAATACACTGCTTTTACTATAATTCATAAAAGCTTTTCCTGTGAATAGTGTACTGAGTGGGTAGATATTATAATTTTAACCATTACCAAATGAAAGATCAAATAGCTAGTGACTGTGGGAATTTGGGCTTGACTCAGTCACCCCTCTTCAACTGCACCCCTCATGTACTGTCAGGGTATCATCAACGTTGACTGTATTCACATGCACTACTGTTTTGTTCACTTTAAAGTTTTTATTTATTTGACAAAGAGGACTGCACAGAAAATCTACACAAGGTTTTTCATAGAGATGGTCTAAATGCAATCAAAATAGCACTTTTGTATACTGAACAGCAGGAGGACAAATACCTGCCATCATTTTGATGCTGAGGTGAAAGCAGAATGCTACGGTAAAGAATGAGGAACACTAAATCTATTAAGGCTTAAAAATGATACTGTAACATCTAAATTGGAAAACGTTTTATATCCATAATTCTTAAACTGAAATGGCTGCGGCCATCTGTTGTACTCGAGTTAGTATTGGCCTACATTACTGTGGATAAATGGGGTTCTATTGTATTTGGGTTATGAAGAAAGAAAGTTCTAAAATCCAAAACTGTGAGCCACAATCACAGTTAAAAAGACAATGCCAGTGTGTCAAAAACAGACTCTAAAAGGACTTATCCCAAACGACAAAGAGAATTGCAAAAGTTATGTGGCAGATTTTGACATTATTCCAACGCTTAGATACCTGGGATTGCACACACCATCTTAAATAGCACTTGGGGTGATAGCATCACACCAAATGTGACATGGACCATGTGACAGCAACCAGGAAGGCAACTTTAAAAAGCATGATGCTCATTGATATAAAATGAAATAATATAAAAAAATGAATAAATAAAATGATAGTAATAATAAAAATTCACCAGAAACCTCAACCAGTTCATGACAGTCACATTATAGCAATGACTGTGAAGCAAGTAAAATGTAAAATGTATATAGAGCACAAGTCAAAACAAGTTAGAAAATGTAATAGTACAACATTCAGGTGCATTCGAGATTTGTGCAGGTACCATAGCCCACAATACACTGAGTTCAGTAGCTAGGTTCTAGAACCTTCTCAATCCATTTCTGGGTTGTGGGGGCCAGAGTCTTTCCAACCAGGACTGGGCAAAAGCCTAAAAACAGGCCTGGACAGAACTTTAGTCCATCACAGGGACCATTATCACTCATTCACACAGACCCACACACACACACATACTTATTATATTCATACACCGTGACAATTTGCATTTGCCAATTAAGGTAACCTAAAACCTTTTGAAATTAATTCATTCTTTGGTTGAAACATAGTAATTTTCATGAAATGGTACTTGCCAAGCTATTCAGTTATGATAAATGTTAGGGAATAACAGAAGTAAAAGGAAAACTTTATGACAGCAACTGACCATTATGGATACCAGGCGAATGTGACATTCCGATGGTAAATTAAGGTGTTAGTAAAATACTGAATCATTATAATCTGCAGGTAATGGAACTGTGAAGTTGGTTTAGTGTAAAGTAAACACTGAAAAACTGTACTTAATGGCTTAAAAAGAAAATCCGAGCACATCTCTCCAGTTTTGATGTCACTCCACTGGTTACCCGTGCCGATTAGAATTGACTTTAAAATACTGCTTATGGTTTACAAAGTCTTAAATAATCTCGCTCCATCCTATATCTCGGAATGTCTTTCACCTTACACTCCAAATTGTAACCTTAGATTTTCAAGTAAGCGTCTGCTTATAATTCCAAGAGCTAAAATTAAAGGAAGTGGTGAGGCAGCCTTCTGCTGTTATGCACCTAAAATTTGGAATAGCTTAATAATATAAATTTGCCAGGCTAATAAGGTGAAGCACTTTAAAAAACTGCTAAAAACCTATTATTTTAACATGCCTTTCTCATAGCTTCAGTTTAGTGTAACCCTGATATTCTGTATATACATTTAATTATCACTTTTATCATGGCTCCACAATCCCTACTAACCCCTACTTTCTTTGCTGTTCTTTTTCCGGTTTTCTGTGGCGGTGATCTGCACCACCACCACCTGATTAAAGCACTGTGCTGTCCCTACATTGATGGATTGAAGGCCAAAGGTCCACATGACCATCATCGCATAATTCTTCCACATGAAGCCTGGACACCATGAGGACTGATTGAAATCTTTTACATTAGGTAGAATGACTAGAGGGGGCTGGGTGGTCTCGTGGCCTCAGAACCCCTGCAGAGTTTGTTTTTTTTTTTCTGCAGCCCTCTGGAGATTTTTTTGTTTTTTCTGTCCTCTCTGGCCATCGGACCTTCCATTCTTTGTTAATTAGCATTGCCAAATTTAATTTTTTACATTTTTCTTTTTTCTTTCTTCATCTTGTAAAGCACATCATTTGTATGAAAGCATGCTATAGAAATAAATGTTGTTGTTGTTAAACACCACTGAGTAATTCATTCATATCTAGGTAACCTTCTGTTTTCCTCGCTTGCATTTTATATTTTTACAGTTAGGAAGATTATTTAACTTAACTATTATGACTTAAAGCACCGGAATGTGTGAGGTGCTGATGCACCGGTTCTCTTCCTTTTGTACTCAAGTAGCTGAGAAGACTTCATAAAGCATAAACAATTTGCTAATACAGAGGTTTCCACTGGTGCCGAGCTGGACTTGTTGATAGAGGTTTGCCAACCTGTGCACACACAAGGTGCTTGTAAAAACAAGTTCCTACTCCACACACGCACCCTGCTGGTGTTTCATTAACTTGTACTGGGGATCTGTTTGCAATCAGAAGTGATTATCAGAGGTGAAAAAGTGAACAATATACAGAACATACAAATTGGTGTAACCAATGGTAAATTGAAATGGCAAAGGAATTTGTAGTTGAAATCACACAATCACACAATTTGTAGTTGAAATGTTTTGCTGTGTTAAGACAGCTAAGTTTGCAGTTTTACCAATGCTTTTCAGTGGGAGATTTTCAAATTTCCAAAACTTTGTACAGCGTGGTCTGTTCAAGATACTGTATCGCAAAAAAAAAAAAAAAATGACACATTTCTTTCAAGAGTTAATATTCCATATTTCAACAAAATTGATCCATGGGGGCTGAGCTGTTTCATGCAGACAGACAGACATGGCTATCTCAGTAGGTGCTTCTCACATTACATATAAACACACCTAAAAAGTGGGTCAATACTGCAGGAATAAACAAAGGACTGAAACTCACTGAATGCAAAGAGTTCAAAAGCTTCTTTCACACCTACATACTGGATATTTTATGGAATGATAATTTGCAGAATTTTGAAGAACTTGCTCATTCACAATTAAATGCAGGTATTTTACTGCTACTTTCCGAGATGCATTACAGATGCCATGTGTTGTTTATTTAGCTAGCCAGTAGGAGTATAAAAATCCAAGTTAAAATGGTAATAAGTCATCTACATAAAAAGTAGGGAGTCTAAAAATAACTTTTAACAAGCCATAAACACTGGCCTTGGGAAAAGTGATACAATGAGGACGAAATGGTTAACCTATGCCTAGAGTGACTATTTCCTAAAGAGCAAGACGAGAATATAGATCTAAACTTATATATTGCCTAAGCATAAGTCTCTCATTTAATGGATGCAGCCCATCTTATAATGTCAGTGATGAGTCTCCAAAAAATCATCATCCATCCAATCAACCCAAAAGATGGTGTTTCCAAAAGAACAAAATATAAATTAATTTGAATAAAAAATATTAACACATTCTTGATATACTGTGGCCATCTTGGGTCCCATGAAACAATGGAAGATCAAAACAAAAACTATATTAAAAAGAGGCTTAAGTGGTTATAAATTCTAACAGGAGAGGGGATCATGAAGATACAAGGTTCTTCACCACCATTATGGCTATTAAGCTGAAATTGTCATGTATATACTGTATTTTATATTACTGTCTTTAGACAAATACATTTCTCACATAAGGACTTGAATTATGTCAGGTTCATCAGTGCAGTAAACACTTTTTAAAATTTTTTTTTTAATTATTTGACATTTTTGCATATTTTTTTATATGGTGTCTGTGAAAATGTCACCATTGTGAATTTCATACTTAAACAGTTGTGAAATAGCAAGTGTGCTGTCGTGTGAACTCATAGAGCCATTTTTATCACATACTAGAACTGGTGTAAACAAATAGAGACTCTTTAGAAATTCCCTTGCAGCATTTGTGATATTTTTTTATTTACTATTTTTGGTGGTATTCTTTGTCAGCTTGTGTTGAACATTAGTGCTTTGAAAATTGTTAAGTAAACATGTTTATGCTTTACAACATTTCTTATGTTTATTAATAAATTCAGAACTGTGGTAAGTTTTCCCCTTATTGAGATTAGGAAAGTTCTCAAGCTATTGACACAAGTTTGGACAAGTGAAGTAAGCCCTTTTATATATTTAGGACCTACTGGGAGCTCTTTCATCATTAGAGATACAAACACAATCTAAGAATGTAATGGATCTTTAATGTCACTTTATGGTTCTTGACTCGGTGGTGTGGTCCCTTATAGAACCTTTGCTTGACAAAGCACCGTTTTATTCTGGGAAGGGATTCTTTGCATATGAGGTTGGTTCTTTGTGCT
Organism: Erpetoichthys calabaricus; assembly: GCF_900747795.2. NCBI lineage: Eukaryota > Metazoa > Chordata > Cladistia > Polypteriformes > Polypteridae > Erpetoichthys > Erpetoichthys calabaricus. The sequence continues at coordinate 164,841,356 of NC_041402.2, read as the reverse complement.
TTGAAAAACTTTCTATATAATATGTAGAAAAAAACCTGAAATCTTTAATGTATGGTAGGCTTGTGTTATTGTGTGCAGCAAGAGTTCCTTTAAAATCACAACCCTTTGGTATTAATAAATTAAGATTCTTTCTGGAATCGTCATGTGGATGGGTCTTTTGGAAAAGAAACGTTCTGCATCGCTCTGAAGAACCACTCTGGCACCTTTATTTTGAGGAGTTTGGGATGTACTTGGTTATTCTTCTCTGCACAGCTTTTTTGTGGTGTGGTGAGCAGAACTGCACACAATACTTCAGATTCATTATATAGTGTAAACATGATTTCCTTTGATTTATATTCAACAATTTTTACACTATAACCTAACATGATATCATATAACTGTCCTTCAGTGGTCCGTTGAAGTTCTTTTGAGTTAATTTGCTATTCATATTTTTTTTTTTTTTTAGTTTTTGCTCATGTTCCTGGTTTTTGATATCTGGATTGTATATTGGGAGTTGTTCACCTAGGATTTATTTATATAGCATGTTTTCATACAAATGATGTAGCTCAAAGTGCTTTACAAGATGAAGAAAGAAAAAAGAAAAATATAACACCAGGGTTGTGTCAATCATGGAAGTCAGGCAAAGACATTCTACCGTCTCGTGCACATGCAACAGAAAAATATTACAAGAAAATTGCACAGAGAAACACTCTTCTTCTTTCCTGATTGCAATGTCAGGCTGTGCATTGATGGCTGTCACAAGACATGTCCCATGAAGGACATGTACTAAATCTGTATCACTACATCAATGGACTGTACACATATTGTACCTCTCCTACTGTATTTATGTTAACACTTTAGTAGTTTCTGTTACACGTAATAACATTTTTCTTGTTGAAAATAAAGCAACCTTTTTGGCTCGATTTTCTGGAAGTAAACATGATGCTAAGGAGGCTAAAGCTAAGGAGGCTAAAGCAATGACAAAAGTTTCTCTAATAACCAATTAGCATTTAAATGTAACTATTTTAGAATAAACTAAGGGAGCTTACTATTAGGGCACTGAAGGACCTGCTGCTGAAAATGGGGCTTTACAGTCATATGTGACTAATAAATTAAAAATCATTTCAAGCAGTAATAGCCATTAGCAACACTAGTAATCTCTTGCCTGTATCAATTAAATGGTATTTTGATTAAACAGGTATCAATTTCTATTAAAAAAAGGAAATTTTCTGAGTGTGTCAAAACCTTTAACTGGTCTTATATGTGAAAGGGGATTAACAGACCTGTTTCTGCTTACTTACGCATAACTATACTGTATGAATCATGCAAATTATATAATTACCCTGTCACAAAGTGAGGTCCATGGCAGCACAAATTTAAAAAAACAAAAAATAAACACAAAAAGATTGTGGTTAAGCTCGGAGGGCAGGGCGCAGTTGAGTGGCATCATAGCAGAACATCTCTAGGGTTTGATTAAGTGATTGTACATTCACATGTAGACAGTCACGGTCCAGACAGTTACCTTGTTAGCATATTGAGGCGAGTAATTAGGCAAATATGCCCACCTTTTTGAGGAGAGCACAAGCAATAGGGAGGAAATGAGAAAGATCAGGAGTATCGAAAGTGTAATGTCAAGGCGAAAGCGGAAGAGCAAGGGAGAGCGATAGAAAAGAGGAGGCGCTGTGGTCAGGTCTCTGTAGGGAATGTAGCTGATGACACTCCAAGGTAAGTCCTGGCTGTCTTGTTGAGTTGGAAGGGGAACGTGGATGGCCCACCCCAGTATCCTGGGAACGCTATAGGACGATGGAGTGCTGAATAGGTACATTTCACCTGAGGACAATGCGCGCAGGTGGGACAGCAGGTGGAAGAAAGTGGCCACAGCTGTTGGTGTCACCTCCAGCTTGAAAGATCCACTGAGGTGAGCTGGGGAAACATAAAGAGAGTCGCAAGGGACTTGTGAAGATGCCTTGGGATCTTTTGAATTGGGCATTGCAAGAGCACTGATTTTTATAATGGATTAGTTATGGACTTTATTTTATCTTCTATGCACATTCTCATATGGGCTCTGTTTTAATAAACATGCACTTTGCACATTTGGAACTTTGAATCCAATTGTTGTCTCTCACCACACTGCCCATCCTCAGTTTGAGAACTACTAGGGGGTCATGTGGATTATTTGGAGTCAGGTGAGAACCCTGGATTTATGACCCTTGACTTCTCCAGAATAGATGTTGCCTGATAACTCATATTTTGAGACAAGAACTGTGATAAATGGCAATCCAAATAATTATCAAGTCAAGCAATACTGTCTTATTTGTGACTTACTTGCCTATGATAGATGATAACATATGCCTAGGGATCACTTTCAAATTATCACAGGTTTGTACTTCATATTAGCACATTAATGCATTAAGCATTTCTTTGTTAACACACTTTAAAGGATCAGTCAATTCAGTCTGGAGAAATACTGCATAAGTTAAAGATCCTCTATGGCATGCATTTATTTTACACATTTCTCATTTAGTGGAACTGTAGTAGAATCTGAACTGAGCGTGAAGCGTGCAGCTGTCTGCAACACGTCTGCAGTTGGAAGAAATCTTTCCCTGAGGGAGACAGCACAAGTCAAAGAAGTTGACGTCTGTGCTTCCTTGAAGTCGACATAAGAACACAACATTAGCACTAAATGAAGCCGAGGCATTGAGCCAGAACAAATGTCTCTGATAAAAATGTTTCAGGACTTTTATTTAATTCCGCCCTACCACATGGAATCGTGTTTTCACAGTCTGATAAGGGTGACTGCCAATTTCTCACTTTTATGTGGAGATAATGTACGGCATATCAATGCCCTGCTGATGTGAGCAATAGTTAAGTTTTCCAAACAAAAACTTCTATGCTCAGAATCTCAAGTGGAGTTCCCTCCATCCCTAGTCACTTGCCCCTGGCACAACCAATGCCCACACTCCAAAGGCATTAAGATGGTATTTTCTTTGCTAGACCTCCTGTCTGTTACTTTTATTTGCCATCTAAATATGAAATTCTGCTTATACATGCAACAAGAATGGTAATTTTCTCAACTGCCAGCTTATTCCACACATTTCATCCTCATGCCACACCAATTAGGCTTTGCCCGCTTTCCCTCGGCACCATATGTGAGATTGTGTAAGGGGTGGGAAGGTCAGATCAGGATAAACCATTTACGATCTTATATAGTCTGAAGAAATAAAAATACCACAAAAGCAAATTTCTGGGCTCAATTTAAGTGTCAGTCAAACAGCATTATCTCTCAGTTTGTGGATACTGTCAGGATTTCTTTAAGATCATATTAGTCATCTTCTTTCCTTGAGTTCCATTTCAATTTTATCTCATTGTTTTGGTCAAGCTAGTTTCCCAGGACATCTTCCCATTATAGTGACACTGATATCCATCCATCATAGATGTTGCAGCCTTATGCTAACATCATTTAAATTTCTTTTTCCCTTTTGAAGAAACACTCGCTATCACAGAACGACAATGTAAAAACAAGATTTCAGAGAATGTTACAAATTTAATAAAAATAAAAGTGAATATCACCTTGACACCAGTATCCATCCATCCTTTATCCAACCTGCTATGTCCTAACTACAGGGTCACGGGGATCTGCTGGGGTCAATCCCAGCCAACACAGGGCGCAAGGCAGGAACAAACCCCGGGCAGGGCACCATCCCACCGCAGGGCACACACACACATACACCAAGCACACACTAGGGACAATTTAGAATTGCCAATGCACCTAACCTGCATGTCTTTGGACTATGGGAGGAAACTGGAGCACCCGGAGGAGACATGAGGAGAACATCAAACTCCATGCAGGGAGGACCCGGGAAGCGAACCCAGGTCTCCTTACTGCGAGGGAGCAGCGCGACCACTGCACCACCCTTGACACCAGTATTCAGACCCTAATTAGTACTTAGTTGAAGCAAATATGCTGGGTGACTCCAGCCTGGCGTCTTCAAGGGCGTGACATCACAAGCTTCTCGCACCTGGATTTAGGGGATTTTCTGCCGTTCCTTTCTGCATATTCTCTCAAGGTCTGTGAGATTGAAAGGAGACCATCAGTGGACAGCTATTTTCAGGTCTCTCCAGAGATATTTGATTGGGGTCAAGTCTGAGCTTTGGCTGGACAATTCAAGGACATCCTCATGGTCGTCATTGACCCAAACGTACAGTATGTTGTCTTTGCTTTATGCTTAGGGTCATTGTCCTGTTGGAAGATAAACCTTCTGCCCAAACTCAGGTCCAGAATGGTATGGTGCAGGTGTTTATTCAGGATATCCCTGTACTTTCCTCCATTTAGATTTTCCTCCACCCTGTCTAGTCTTCCGGTCCCTGCCTCTGAAAAACAACCATACAGCATGATACTGCCACTAGCATGCTTCATTGTTGGAGTGGTATTTCACAGATAATGGGTGGTGCCTGGTTTCCTCCAGGCATGACAGAACTGAGACCAAATTTCAATCTTGGTTTCATCAGACTAGAGAACCTTGTTCTTTATAGTCTTAGGAGTCCTTTAGGTGCCTTTATGCAAACTCCAAGCAGACTTTCATCTGCCATCTGATCTCTCTACCATAAAGCCCAGATTAGTGGAATATTGCAGTGGTGGTTGTCCTTCTGGAAGTTTCTCTCATCTCCCCACTGATTCTGTAGAGCTCAGCCAGGGAGAGCATTGAGTTCTTGGTCAGCTCTCTTACCGAGGACCCTCTCTCCTGATTGCTCTTTTGGTTGGACAGCCACCTATAGGAGCAGTCGTGGTTCCAAAATTATTCCATTTAAGAATTATGAGAACAGCTGTGCACTTAGGAACCTTTAATGCTGCAGTATTTTTGTAGCCTTCCCAAGATCTGTGCCTCAACACAATCGTGTCTCTAATCTCTGCAGGAAATTCCTTTGACATCATGCCTGGGTTTTTGCTCTGATACACATTGTCAACTGTGGGACCTTCTACAGACAGCTGTGTGCATCGAATTGACCACAGGTGAACTCCAAACAAGATGTCGGAAAAGCTTAATGATGATCAATAGAATGGAATCCACCGGAGCAAAAATTGTCATAGCAAAGGGTCTGAGTACTTGTGTCAATCTGAAATTTCAGTGTTTTATTTTTAACGCATTTGCAAAATTTTAAAGCTTCTGTTTTCATTTTGTCATCTTGGGATATTGAGTGTTTCTTGAGGAGAGAAAAATGAATCAATTTAGCATAAGACTGCAACATAGCAAAATGAAAAAAAAGTCAAGGGGTTCGAATAGTTTCTGAAGGCACAATAAGCGATGAGAATAAGTGACTCAGCACCTGTTGCCCTGAATGCCATTGGGATGCTAAGCTAAATGTAAAGCATTGGGTGGGGTATAAAAGCACACCATCCTCTTGAAGTTGGCATTGAGAAGTGGTGCAGAGCAATGTGAATAGAGACAGGAAAAAACAAAGGAAAATGTGGAATGCTGACTCCTTGATTAGACAGGAATTCACTTAATATGGTATCGCTTCTCATTATTTTTTAAATTAATGCCTTCTGTTCACCTTTAAACTGGTCACCCAGATCTTAGGTTGGGTTCAAGAGATCAGGCAAAACTCTAGCAATCTATCAATATAAATAACACTGATTATGGATATTGGAGTTAATGCCCATCTTTAATTGTGCCAGGAATGGAGAAAATTTGCATCCATATGCTAACGCATGCACGGAATGCCGGTTTTTTGCTAATTGCCTGCTACACGTGTCAGGTTTCAGAGTCCATCTCATAAACAGTTTTATCATCTCAATGAAAGTCAACAGACAGACATTCCTCACAATAATCGGAGTTTTACAATGATACAGAAAAAGGCCCTAAAAATGGGTTAAATGCACCATAAATGATAAATCCCTTGTACGGTAAACTTTAAGCTGCAAGATTGCACTTCCATTTCGGGGATCATTAATTTTTGAAAGCAAATGAAAGTAGTTGCAACAATAAATAAATCTTTGCTTAGAAACTATACATATTAGTGATGGAAAGGCATTTTAGAAATTGTGTAATAACTGAGTTGTCATTGGGATATTGGAATAACAGCAGGAGGTCAAACTAAGTAAATCAGTAGTGATGCTTTAAAACATCAAGTGTTAACATAATAAATGAAATTAGAGAGCATGTTTGAAGCAATCCATATTTATTTAATTATGTTTTAATATTTGTGGCATCTCTTCAGAATTGTAGGAGTCTGTGCTGAGCCTTTTATTTGTTTCGTGTTTTTTTTGTTTTTGAGATAGAAGAAACTTCAACGAATTTACAATTGCTTCAACTTCAAATAGTGCATTTACTGCGTATAGAAATTGAAATTTTGTGTGTATGTGCACAGAATAAAGAAAACAACAATAAGATAAAAAATATAAGTTTCAGTGACATGAAAAGTACAAAATCTAAGCAGTATATAAAATAATATAAAGTATAAAATCCAACCAACATCAAGGTGCAAAAAAGATCAGCAGTAATGTAAAAGTAAAGTACAGTATAACAGCTATGAAATGCTGTGTGGAGTGTGTGGGTGAACTGGGCCATCAGTGAGCCCACAGCATGAACACACAGAGTCCCGGGTTCAAATAATCAAGTGGTTGATTCCACATAATACCTCCAAAGTAAAAAAGCACTAAGCACAAATCACAGGTTCCCTCTCTCTTCACAATACCTCTCTCTTTCCTTTTGTTTTCTTCTCACCGCACTTCCCTCTTCAAGTCGAGTGTTTCTCTACGTCCTCCCAGCTCCGACTCTACTGGACAAGGGAGTGCGGTCTCTTTTATTGAGGACACGGGTCACTGCCAAATGGAAATATTTCCAGATTATATGGAAGTCCCATGAATTGGGGAGCGCATCTCCATGCAGTGCCCCCTTGTGGCACCCATATACCCCAGCAGGATTCTGCTGCGAGACTACAACTCTCAGCATTCCCTGCTGGTTCCCAAATGGGTGCCGATATGCAGGGCAGCTGCCATCTAACGCCTGGTGGAATAAAAAGTCCCCTGTGACATCTTTTGCTTATGGTGGACTGTCTGTCCATCTACTCTGGCTATCTGTTCTGAGTCTGGCCCCTTTCTCTTCCCTGACTGCCTGCCAGGGGCCTCCCGCCCGGGTAAGGAACCATCCCCTCTCCTGATTGGGATGCCTGTCCAGCCCATATGACGTCTACAAGTCTTAAATGCCATGTATGGTTATTGCAAGAAATTGCACATAATCAACTGCTGGAGGACATGTAAATAAATATTGCATCTCACTGAGGAGATGTCAGAGTTCCAACGTGTCAAGAATTTGTTGTTACATCTGTGTGTGTGTGTGTGTGTGTGTGTGTGTGTGCGTGTGTGTGTGTGTGTGTGTGAAAATTGACCGGAAACACCTGCCCGATGAGAGGACCTTAAATAAGATGGCGCCCAGTAAGTGCTATGAAGGTGATCTAGTCATGGCACCTGTATTCCAGCAACATCTGGTTAACAGATTTTAGTTAGAGATTTCTAAAGGGGCAGCGTGGTTAGCCTGTGGTTACTGCTGTAGCCTGACAGACTGAGGTTCAGCGCCCGTCAGGTTACTACTAGTGTGACTTATTCACATGTGGATGTGCAGATTGAGCTGACTCATGTGAGAGAATGTGCTTCCAAATGGACTGGTAAGTAGCCAAGGCTGCATTGGTAAGGTCTGGCCTCTTAGCAGTCAGAAATGGAGTGAGTAAGTTTGAAAATGAATTATTAATCCTTTATAAAGTAATATGGTGATGCAGAACTTAGGGGTCTTCCTTTATAGTCTATATAACCAAGTTTGATTCCCATTATGGAAAGTATCAGTCATCTTCAGATCACTTTCAACAACTCACCAGCATTTTGAACCATACAGCAGAACTGGCCTTACATTGCTGTTGCACAGTTGTTTCTTGTTTTTTAAACCTAATTGCTTTAATTTCCAATTTACATTTATATAGCACCTTTCTTGCTAGTCAAAGAGCTTTACATAGTGAGTGGGGAGCCATTTCAATCACCACTAATGTGCAGCATCCGGCTTTCAGCAATTTTGAACCAGTACACTGACCACACATTAGCTGTTAGGTGGTGAAGAGGAGAGAGATAGTTAGCCAACTGGAGACGGAGGATGATTAATGAGCCAGAATGACTCGGCCATGGTGGATAATACAGCCAGGATATCAGAATAGCACCCTACTCTTTATGAATGATCCTCAGGGATCTTTTATGACCACAGAGAGTTAGGGCCCCGACTTTACATCTCATCTGAAGGATGGCACCTTTTACAGCACAGTGTCCCTGTCCCTGTCCCTGCACGGGGCCATTGGGATCTACACAAAGATCGCAGGGTAAGCGCCACCTACTGTCCTCGCCAACACCTCCTCCAGCAGCAACCCAAGCTTTTCCTGGTTGGTCTCCCATTCAAGTAGTGGCTGGGACTGAACATGCCTAGCTTCAGGTGGATTACCTGTTCTGAAGTGCTTGTGGTAAGGCTGCTGACTAGAACCAAAGACTTGCAAATGTTTAATGAGCTTTTGCCATTCTTGACCTGATGCCCTTTTGCCCTGCATTGTCAACACTGACCAGATTTCCCAGGTAAGTGAACTCCTCAACTTAGTCAAGGTGGTCACCATTTACTGTTAATGGTTTGTCTGGCATGATGTTGATGTACATCACTTGAATTTTAGAGACATTGATGTTCATATCTGTCTGCCTGGCATACAGTAGATGTAGTCTGAAGTAATACTTGAGCAATGTAGATCTGGACTGAAAAGTGAGAATTTTGGTCTTTTAGAGTCCTTCCAGAGCAGGAAACATTAAAGTCTAATTCACTGAGGAACGCATATTTTGTTGAGTTAGATCTTACACTTGTTTTATACTAATTTACGGGTGATGAATCCAGAAATGACCCCAGTTTTTTGCTATCACATCCATTTTTTACGATACAGGGTACCCTCCATTTTTGTCAAAAAACATACAATTTTTACATACACTGAAAAAATAATGAAATAATAACTTGAATGTATTGTTTATTTAAATTTCTTTTGTTCATACAAGAAATTTATTGTTACTCTGTGACATTTTTTTACAGTAAAACATTTGAAAATTAATCAGGTAAGTGGTTAAGGTAAAAATTTATGCTTTTATCTTTTCCTGGAGTGTACAGTGTTAGGACAAGCCCTCCGGATGCTCCAACAATAGTCAGCCATCATATGTACATCCCAGCTACCCTGATACCATCCTTCCATGACCTTCAAATCTTGGTGGAATCGTTCACCTTGCTCACTGCACCAAGGTTTTCCGGGAAGTTAGAAAGATGTCTATGCAGAAAATGCACCTTAATGCTCATATTGCAACCAAGCATTGTGTAGCTCTCCCAAAAGTTCTGGACAGTTTCTGTGTAATTATTTGCTCGTGTTTTTCCAAGAAAGTCCTTGACAATGGCTTTGAATGATAACCAAGCATTCATTTCGACTTCTGACATTGTCCTGATGAAATGTTCATCTTTGATGAGCTGCCGAATCTGTGGACCATCAAACACACCGGCCTTTATTTTTTCAAATGACAGGCTAGGAAATGCCAAAATGAGGTACTTGAAACAGCCTGCTTCAGTTGGCAAAGCTTTAACGAACTGCTTCATCAGACCCAGTTTCATGTGCAGAGGTGGGAATATAATATTCTTTCTATCAACAAGTGGCTCATGTGAAATGTTTGGATCACCTGGTTTTTGGGCAGATCTTGGAGGCCAATTCCTTTCTACCCAATGCCTCTCACGAGCTCTGCTGTCCCACATGCACAGAATACAGGGTGTATCTGTGTTGCTGACCAAGAAGGAAGCATACCATTTATAAGGTCAAAATAGATGACCCAATTGTGTTGGTGATATTGTAACAACTCAATGACTCTCTTTATGTCTGCATATTCTTCACAAAGAGAAACTGAATGGCCAATTGGGACTGATCCAAATATATTGCCATTGTGAAGGAGGACACACTTTAAGCTCTGCTTTGAGCTATCGATGAATAGTCGCCATTCATTTGAGTTATAGATTGGAATTCCCAATTCCTCCATTAAACCAGGTATGTTATGGCAATACACACAGCCACTGTCAGTTCTAAAGTACTGCAGAAATGCAATTTCTCTGGTTCGAAAGTACGATACCCTTCGTTCCTTTCTCAAGTAAGTTTTTCTCACGCAGTCTTGATGCTAGGAGTTCTGAAGCCTTCTTCGATAGTCCCAAATCACATGCCAAATCACTCAACTCATGCTGATCAAATCCCTTACGAACAGAGTCCTCTTCAATTTCAAACTCTTCATCATTGTTGTCACCTAGTTCATCACCTTAATCATGATCTTCAAGAGAAGGTAGTGTAATGAAAACCAGCACTGGGATTTCATCTGAATGAGCCTCTGGGCGTATAGCCGATGGTAGACTAGGATATTCTATGTTACATTTATTTTTCTTGTTATATCCTGAAATTTTCACTATACAAAAGTAACAGTCACTGAAATGATCTCCTGGCTCTCGCCAAACCATAGGTATACCAAATGGCATCTTACCACGTGTTTCCTTTGTCCACATCCGTAAACGCTGTTTTCACATCTTATGAAGGGCTCAAGACTTATCTTGATCACCAAGTTTAACTCTGAAATATGCCAAATAGGCTTGCTCTACAAATGTGCTGATGTTCGCCCTTTGACTGGGAATGATGAAACTGCCACAGATATAACAAAATGAATCAGGGTTATTTAGGACTTACGACGAGTAACAGCAGAGCCAGACATGATCTGAAAGAAAGGAAATACTTGTGTAAGTAGAAAAATAGATTTTGCTTATTCACTACGTAGAGCAGCGCACAACCTCTGACCACACTGTCTTGCGTGTAAATGAATAGCCTATAAAAATCCACGTTACAGTAATCACACTAATATAAGCGGTAGAGAAAAAACCTGATGTGATAGAAGAAAACTAACTGCACTTTCAGAATCAGCATACCCATTTTAGAGTAAATACGCCTTAAAAATTGAAGTCAACAAAAAATGTGTTCAAAATTGTTCCCCAGTGATTGGTTCATTTGAAATGATTCCCATTTGAAACGCTAATCACTTTGACTCTACTATAGATGTGTATTAGTGTTGTGTTTCAGCCAGGGTTGCCTTCTAGCTGGTGTCTCTTTTATTTTTGTTGTGGTAATTTTTTTTCTGTAATATTGTTGTTCATTTAGTGTCATTACGTCAATGCATCTTCTGCTGTGTTCCTTGTGTTTTGTGGGTGGTCTCCCAAGAGGTAGTGCCACCTGCCCAACAGTGCAAGGGACTACCACCAGCCCTATAAAGGTGGAGAAAACCCCACATCAATCATTTTATGATCTTTTTTGCAGCCTTTTGTTTAGTCTTTTGGATTTAATATTAGGACATTGTTTGCTTTTTGAATTGTCTTTTGTAGGCTTTGCCTTCTTTGTGCTCCTCTGAGCGTATTTCTGTTAACAGATCTTTTTGTAAAAATAAATATTTTTATTTATAAAGATTCTTCATTGTGACTAGCTAGCGTTTGATGGTTTTTCTCCTTCTAGTGGCCATTTTTGAGATTATTCATGACTTTGTGCATAGAACCTCTCTAGTACATAAAAATCAAGGAGAGAGGCTCAGAAAGAGAACAGTCCAATTAATCTGCAATAGATCACTCCCTGGGTGCAGTCCATTTTTCCAAATGGTGTGTCCCAAGAATTGAAGTGTAATTTGTTTGAACTTGCACTGCTGACTTTTCAAGAGTCTAAAGTAATTTGCAAGAAATATTCTTTAATTTTAATCTTACTTATTTAACCAGGTTTTCCTCACATGAACAGAGCAGAAGGCAACTTTCTTAGTCATTCAAGTATGGTCCTTGACAAAAACCTCCTCCAGAGTGCATGCAACCTCAGACTGTTCATCTTTCAGCATAACAATGACCTGAAGCATATGACCAAGACAATGCTGGAGTGGCTTCATGACAAATCTGACTGTCCTTGAGTGGCCCAGACTGAAACTCCACAGAACATCTGTGGAGAGATCTGAAGATGGCAGTTTACAGAAACGTCCATCCAATTTAATGAAGCTGCCATGAAGAATGACAGGAACAATGGAATATCTACCAGGAAGAATAGAATAAACTGCCCAAATCCCAGTGTGCAAAGCATACACACCCAAGAACACTTAAAACTATGATGACCGCCAATTGGGCTTCTACAAATTACAGAATTAAGAATATAGAATACGTATATAAATCAGAGATTTCCATTTTTGTTTTTGATCAGTTTGGAAACCTTTCTGAAAACAAGTTTTCACTTTTTTCAGTTTTTATGGGTTATTGAGTGTAGATTAATGGGCAAAAATGGGAAATTCATTCTTTTAAAATGAAATCTACAACACAAAAGAATGTGCAAAAAGGGAAAGGGTCTGAATACTTTCTGAATCCACGATAGATAGATAGATAGATAGATAGATAGATAGATAGATAGATAGATAGATAGATAGATAGATAGATAGATAGATAGATAGATAGATAGATAGATAGATAGATAGATAGATAGATAGATTACAACTCCAGGTTAGAAATAGGTTAAGGATGAAAAACTTTGTTTCATAAGTGTTGCTTGGTGATTCCAATTTTCAGTTATACTGTAGAAATGTTGGATCATTACATACTATTTATAACATTATTTCTGTGACAGGTAAGAAAAAAATAATGACATTTGGGTGAAGGACTGAACTTAAACCTTATGGATTACAATGCAAGGGTCTCCCACGTGATACTGGTGCCTATCAGTTTGAAAGTCTATCACATTTGCATTTCATACGTCTCCATGTTGTAGAGACCTAATTTGTTTACTGTGTACGACAACAAAAATAAACAAAGAAATAGTTGGGGATCCACCCCTTGTATTGTAACACAGCACTTCCTAAACAAAGTAGTTCCAGAGCAGTTTCTGGGTCGGTGTCCAAAATGGAACAGGGCGGCGAGGGAACGTGGTTGACTTTTATAGGTGGAGGAGAGGAAGAGGTGGTGTCCATAAGAGGTCCGGCCAGAAGTGAGGTCAGTAGGAGGGCGTGGTTGGGGAGGGAATGCAAAAGTTGGTCATGGTTTAGATGGGCTTCTGTTCTGGCGATCTGTAGAAGAGGGAGAAACTTTGTCAACCCAAGACTTTGTGTTTTGCCCTTGGATAAGCCCCTATCCTGCCTCCCAAGTGCACGTGTGTGACAACTGATTAACATTTCATAGTAATATACATACTGTATATTAATAATATAACTTACTGTAAATATTTACAGTAATTACATAAATAACTGAAACAAAATTCTCAAGTACTCAGTCATTGGAATTGACACCCAATCAAGAAAACCCTCTCATCCCTTTTTTGGAGGAATACGTAATTTTTGCTAAATTGTTGTCACACATAATCCTCAGGGATCCTCAATAGTATTTATTTATTTATAGCTTTATTTAACCATGAAATCCCATTGAGATTAAAATCTCTTTTACAAGAATGACCTGGCCATGGTAGTAGTTGTATAAACTCACAACATGTTAAAATACAACATATACAATGTAATATACAACACATGTTCAATGTAAACATATATATTGTAACATACAGAATATACAGATGCAAATTTAAATCTTTCTGCAAATTATTCCATGTCCATGGTGCATAATAAGAAAATGTAGTTTTCCGCAAATTGGATCAAAACCCAGGGTACAGTAAAATGCAACCACTTGGAGGAATCTAATTGGTAACTACCAGAACTAAGACACAGTAGCTTATTAAGATAAGCTGGAAGTTTACCTAAAATTGCTTAATATACAAAAACATACCGATTCTGTTGTCTGTGAGAGGTCAGTGATGTCCAACCGTCCCAATCATAAAGAATGCGATGATGAGTAAGAGACTTTGCATTTGTAATAAAACACAGAGATATATGATACACTGAATCAAGGCTCCCTAAGATAGAGGATGCATGTACAATATGTCACCGTAATCAATCACAAGCAAAAAAAAATAGCTTCCTCATTTTTTCTTGACACTGAAATTAAAGCAAGATCTATTTCTAAAATAAAAAACAATCTTCACTTTCAGCTTCATAATTAATGTAGCTACACATACTTTTAATAGAAGTTAGTTGTCTATCCTTATTCCTAGTTACTTATATGAAGACATCCTTTCAATAGATTTACCATCAGTCGTGAAAATCTGAAGATGATCTAACAACTGTGAATGAGCTTTTGAAAAGACCATGAACTTTGTTTTCTGAGCATTTCAATCCAATTTTAAACTCAACAAAGAAGTCTGCAGTGATTGAAACACAATCTGAAGCTTCATTGCTGCCTGCATTATAGAAGAAGCATACATATAAATAACAGCATCATCAGTGTAGAGATGTATTTTTGCTTGAATGTCCTTACCCAGGTCATTTATAATAAAAAAAGATAACAGAATAGGACCCAGAATGGAGCCCTGGGGGACACCTTTGATAATCTCTAAATAAATCGGATTAGTGGTCCTCTGCATAAACACACTTCGTAAAACCTACAAAATAATTTCTAAACCATTTAACCGCGTTAGGACTGAAACCAACATTCCTGAGTTTGTTCAATAACAATTCATGGTCCACTGAATCAAATGCTTTGGATAGATCTACAAATAAGGCAGCACAATGCTGTTTTCTATCCAAGGCACCAATAAGATAATTTGTCACTGCCATAGCAGCAGTAATAGTACTGTGGCCAGGCCTAAAACCAGACTGAAACACACTTAAAAAGTTATTATCAAATGATATTATCAGAGTAGGACATTATGTGGTACCACCCTGGGCTGTCTCTAACCGTGTCATCTCCTATTCCTCCCAGAGAAGACGCCCCCTGAAGACACTCGACTCTGCCCTTCCGGTTTCGCGGCTATATATCACAAGGTTGGCAGAAAGATGCGTCACTCTGCAAGCAGAGCATGACATAGGCAGAGCTCCTGTGACAAAGCCTGAATTAATACAACCCAACTGGGACTATTTTGTTTGTTTCATTTTGCTACCTTTGTGCCTGTGGGTGCCAGTATGTTCGTTAAGAGAAATGTAAAGTAAACGGGGACAACTGATTTGACACACCAAAATTTCCTTTCCTGGGAACTGCGATTCATCGTTATCCACAATGTTTTCATAAAACTAATTTCCACTGCAAATATTAAGGAAACCACACATACACACTCTTTCTAAGAGCAAATAATGAATACAAACACAGACATTGATGAAGAATAAAATAGCTTCTTTGTTTTAAAAAAGACGATTAGATAAACTTACCATTTGTGGTAAAGCACTTTAAAAACATTATTCTGGTGTGTTAAAATAGTAGAAAAGAAATCAATAAGTGCATTAAAATATTAAAATGAATAAGCCCTGAAAAATCACTTTCATTTTTGGACTAATAATCTGTAATACTAAGTGATGAAAGACAAGAATATACATATATATATATTGTGAATAAGGCGCTATATAAGCGTCCGACCCGGCACAGATTCACACTGAGGCACGTATAAATTGTACACAAATCTTTTTATTTTCTCTTCAGCCATGGGGAACATCTTCCCTGTGTCCCACAGGCCCAACACAATTCCACAAGCACTTAACACAACACAAATAAATCTTTTTCTTCGCCTTTGGGGCACGTCTTCCCCGTGAACCCCACAGGTACAACACAGTCCCAAAGTACCTCTTTATAATGACAGCAATCCTTCCATTGGCACCACCACTCCTCTAAGGCACCTCGTCCTCTTCCTCCCGATTCTGGTCCTGAGTGGTGGTTGCTGGCTTCTTTTATGGCCCTCCCGGGAGTGCTCCTGGTGCTTGCTCACCTGTTCCCAATTCCACACCAGCTGGGCTTAACTATCTCCGCCTCGCCCCCTGGCGGCCATCCCAGGTCCCCACAGGGTAGGGAAGAACTCCATCTCCCATGAAACCCTGTGGGAAACTGAGGCATTATCATTAACCAGGGAGGCTGCCACCAAACGTCCCGGGGGAGGTATTGTGGAGTCCATGGCTGCTCCCCCGGAATACAAGTAGAAGGGACATCCTGGCCGGGCATGGACCCTGGCCATCCTCCACAATATATATATATATATATATATATATATATATATACAGTATATATATATCTTCTTGTATTATACGCTACCGTGGCTGTTCATTTGTCTGTCCAGGATTTTAAATCACCTGTAGCTTGCAAACCGTTTCACCTATTGACTTGAAATTTGGTACACATATACTATGTGATGTCTACTATCCACTTTCGGGGTGATGATTTTATTACTCTTTTTATTTTTATTTTATTTTATTGTAGAATCAACTCTCGGCAGTGCGCAGCAGGGCGGCCGTGCGGTGCATGCGTACGGGCACCGTTCTCATTTCCTACCACCTTCGCTAATCATTTTTGAGGCAGATTGAAGACTTAAGTGCCAGATTAAGTGAAAAATTAAAGAAAACATACTAAGTAATTGCAACACAAAAACTAACGTAATCAGTTTTAACGCGAAAAGATGCCGATGAAAGGAGAAGCAGCAGGCCGCTAGGGTGGAGTAAAGAAGAGCTGCTCAGGAAGGAGCAAGCACATCAACCTCTGAGCAAACGTACAGAGAAAGAGGATGAATACTAGGAACACTCAAGTCAAGTGTATTCACTGCACATCATTGTGCAGTGCGCCGTTACTGGCATATATATATTTATAGTGACCACAAGGGGACACCAGTGAGCCCCAAACCCAAAACAGTAAAAGACAAGATATTTTTAGAATAAAATAAAATGTATATATTCTTTCTAGGCACTCTTTCCAGTCCTCTTTCCACAATTACACAATGAATGAACAATTAACCAATACATCTTCCTCCTTCTGTCCTCTTCTGATTGTTGCCCTCTTTTTCCCAACTCTGACTCAATAATGTGAAGCAGGCTCCCCTTTACGCTGGACCCCTCAATGCTTCCAGTGCAATGCCATGTCTTCCAGGAAACACGCCGGGTCATAGAAAAAGTAAGGAGGTCTGTTGATATATAGGGACCCTGACAGGGCTTTACTTCCAGACTCCATATTCCAAGCAGTCCTGTGGGTGTACCGACTAGTTATAGGGAATGGAACAACTCCAGATTCTCGGCTTCTAGTAGTCTGTCAGTTAAACAATACCGGCAGGGCACAAATTTATGTTTCCTTCCCACCAGCCAATTCGTTTGCCATTCTGCTCTGGCTTCTTGTAATGGTAATGAATTCTCCTCCTTCCTGACTGGGATGCCTGTTCTCCCCTTACAATATATATATAGTTTCCTCTTTTATATACAGTATATATATATATATATATATATATATATATATATATATATATATATATATATATATATATATATATATATATATATAGTATAATAATATTAGATATATAATATTATATATATATTAGACATATAAATGAAAGACCTGTGTGATCCACTCTGCTCACACTCAACCACAGCCACTGGATGGTGCATGTATACACTTTTACATTTTTTCGATACTTGGATGCACCTCATTTCTCACTACAAAAGATGTGTGTGTGTTTGTGTGTGTATGAAGCAGTCCATTCTCCTCATGCTCAACCATAGCCATTGGAGTTGGTGTGAATTCTATATGAAGAAACCAATACAAGTGTGACCTCCACTTGGTGAGATGGCGTGTACATACACTTTTAAATTTTTTCGGTGCTTGCATGCACCTCACTTCTCATTTAACCCAAGCAAACAAGCTCAGCTTTGTGGTACATACTCAGTTTGTGCCACAGCTGCACTTAACTACACATCCGTCTCAGACAAGATCCGACCTGTCCCGGCCCACTTAGCTAACGCCACTGCAAGTTCACTAATATAGTAAACTGCCAGGGAGTCTTAGGGTTGATTTTTGTCCTGAAGACCACATGCAGCTAGTATATATATTGTGGAAAGCAGCCCGGAAACAGAAAGGTAGACACCGTTTCAAGCACCACACACGTTTATTTACAACTATTATTTACAAGTGAAAACACACACAACCCCAAAACTCCCCCAAAGTTCAGGCCTTTCACAATGATGCCTCTCAAGTCCGCCTGCACTCCTCTCCTCCAAGACCACGTCTTCTCCACTCCCGACTCCAGCCCCTGAACGGTGGGAGGTGGCCCATTTTATAATCACCTGGATGTGCTCCAGGTGCCTCCTGATAATCTTCCGTCGGCACTCCCCAGTGTGGCGGAAGTACTGGCTGCGCACCCTGGTCGTCTTCCCCCCAGCACTTCCGGGTGTGGCAGAAGTGCTGAGGACCAGGGTTTTCCAGGCATCAGGGCGCCCCCTGGCGGTGACCACGGGCCCCTATAGGGTTGAGCTTCCAAGCTCAGTTCCCGTGGTCCCCAAAGCCACCAGGGCGGTCGCCCCCTCACGGTCTGGAGGAGGCGTAATCCCTCCTCCGGGCCTTCTGGGCATCCCGGCTGAGTTCCACCTCCAGCCACTTGCCACAATATGTATAAAGTATCACCCCCAAAATTCGCGGGGGTTACGTTCCTAGAGCACCTGCAAATTGTGAAAAACCGTGACTTTTGGATGTGGTTAAAAAATGCCTTTTAAATGCCTATTTTTATAGTTTCAACCCTAAATACAGTATGCTCCCAAAGCACTTTAATTTCGTTGCAAACTCAGCTTAATACATTAATACATTACCTAAAAAATTACCTTAATACATTACCTAAAAACAGAATGTAAAGGTAAACCCATCTTACTGTACAGTACTGTACTGCTATGTCTCCCGCGGTGCTAGAATGTAAAATACCGATGTTACCGCTACACGTACTATAATTCATGCAAGCGTGTTTTCTTTGGTATGCGCTGTCATTTTCTTTGTTATAAGTAGAGTAAATACATAATAATTTCATTTAATTTAAATACAGTAAAATGTACAGGTACCCACCAATGATGAATGATATTGATGATAATGATGAAGTAGCTTTAAAACTTTAGTAGATTTAAAACACCTTGGGTGGCACCTCTTCTTCAGGCGCTTCAGGAGGAGTCGTATCTTTGTAAGGGTCTTCTTCTGGTGGGGTTTTGTGCTGGCTTTTCTTTATAGGTTTCAGGAACATTGTGATAGGAAGTTGCTACAGTGTCTTCTGTAGCAAACTGCTGGTACAATTTCCGTGCTTTCTCACAGATGATGTTACCATCTTCTAGCAGTCGGTGATCCACAGTGCCAAGGCAGGTTCCATCCTAATGATATTTTTATTACTTACGGTCTTTTCCTTTTTGGCACTATCACAGAAACTTACAGATACGGTACTCCAGATCGCTGCTTCGTTCTTCTTTATGTAGCGTACGGTGCTTTCATTAATGCCATAGTGGCACGCTACTGCAGCATAACATTTTAGTTCCCGGAGCAAATCAACCTTCTCCTGGAGTGTTTTAATCTTCTTCTGAAGCCTTAGAAGGTGCAGAGTGATTGGACAACATCGTGTGCGTTTAAAAATAACAAAACAATAACAAAATGGAAAACACGAGGACACTCAGCTGGAGACGCATCACAAAGCAGCAGTCAATCATCAGCAAGGAGAAATGAATAACGCTCTTGGATTGGCTACTTTCACCTTCCCAAACTGCGTTTCCCTCAGCAGTTGCTTCCTGTTCTCTCTACAGCACAGTATTGCCACAAAAAAAGCCATAAAAAATTGCGGAGGATATTTGCGTTTTCTGCTAACAATTAATAGTTAGGTTCTAAGAAAAATCCGCAAACGACTGAGTCCGCGAACCCTGAACCGCGACTTCGCGGGGGTCTACTGTAAATAAACATGCACACACACACATACAGTATAGGTATATAAATGTGTGTTGATTGTGTGTGTGTAAGATGAAGGTAAATAGGAATGATTTCATATTCATTTTAGTCTATTTTAGTTATGTTAATGACCAGTTTCAAGTAAACCAAGTTATACAATTTAAAACAGACACATACAGTATCACTGTATTTCTGTATCTCAGAGAAACAAAGCAAACTCACCAACTCAAGTGCAGGTCAACCTGATAAATCCAAGACACTTTGGGTTGCAAATAGTTCTCTTTCTACCAGGAGGCTATAAACATGATGTCCAGAGGATGTGCCAACATATAATTACATTGCAAGACTGGCAGGCAGCATCCCTCAACCCCTTGCCCTGAAACAAGTGTCTGTAGACGTTTTATTGTGAAGTTTATAACTGGAATTCTTAAAACAAAAGGATTATGTTAATGAAGACACATTTGTGCAATCCACTAGGGGCATAATTACAGCATGGAGAGAAGTGATTGTTATTCAGGATAGAAGAGTTTGTTTGGTAAACTATGAATATTCTATCAGGCTACTTGCGTGTTAATCTACTTTAGTCTTTCTTATGTTTTCTTTGCAGCAGCAGCATACCTAAAACCCTCTAGGAATAATATCAAACTAAATACCACACAAGGAGGCCCAGGAAAAAGAGAGCAGAACATACTTTACAAGATGTCTCACTTACAAACCTTATTACACTAGCATTTCACATTAGATGAGTCTTTGAGTTTACTAAAGGGAGTCACTCTTTGTGATCAGATGCAAAAATGCTAAATCTTTTTTATTCCCAGGTGTCAATCATGTAGATATAAAAGGTATATTGTAAAATTAATTGAAAATATTACTGCCTCATTCTGCACAGGGACAGGAAAACAAAAATGTAGACAGATAGACCAATAGATAAATAAGAAATGTGCTATCCAAAACAGATAGATAGATAGATAGATAGATAGATAGATAGATAGATAGATAGATAGATAGATAGATAGATAGATAGATAGATAGATAGATAGATAGACATTTGCCTACACTGGGCATGTACTCATTGGAAGAATGGTAACACCATAGGATTTATTGGAAAACTGTAAATTATTTGCCTTTTGTGCATTTAAATGATTGAATGATTAGTTTTAAATAATTATATAGGGTCGTTGTTGTCATGTGCACAGAGCTCAGTGAATTTCTTATTTACATGTGCTAATCAACATGCAACACGTCAGCACTCCCTCGCTCCTACATTTTCATTTAAAAATAGCATTTTCAAAATATATTCAGTGTCCTTCCACACTAACATGTTCACATCATTTATGAAAGTGTCTCTGTTCACACTAAAATGATCAAAACCACATATGACATAGTCATCCACCTACACTGGGCATATGCACAAAACCAGCAATCCTTAAAGAGATGCTAACACTGCCAGCCACAGGGTTTATTACAAAACTGCAGCGACCAGTAAATTATTTGTCTTTTGCACATTCATGCAGCTTTCAAACTGTACAAAGCACAATTTAGATCCTTACAGGTAAGCAACACAACAAGTGCCATGGAAAGCAGCTCCTCTTAGATAGATATGAAACACTCCATAATTGATAGACAGATACTGTACATACTGTATGTCCCTTCAGTCACTCCATGCACTTCCCACAGGCTGCCTTTCTGTGAGATAAGCAGATTCATAGCTTATTTTGTATTGATGGCTGGGAGGAGAGGCTTTCTCTAATTCAACCCATGATTTTCTGCTGTAAGAAGAACTTCACCTTCTTTGTGATTAAAAAATACAGTTTCAGGAATAACGACAGTATCCATTTCTTTTATTGCTGACTCTATTTTTTCATGGGGAATGCAGGTTGCATTTATGATTAAATTTACTTGTGTTATGTTTCTCTTCCTCTTTTATATCATTAATCTTTTTTATAGTCAATTATTTTCCTGAAATTTCCCTTTCTGTCAGTTTTGCTGATAATTCTGTTTATCTTTGCTTTCTCTTTCCACTCTGTTCTACATATTTTCTTCACTGGAGATCCTGCAAGCCACTTATATATTGGGTGAACTTTATAATGTTTGTCTATTCCTGATCAAATTACTTAGACTTCCTATATATGATAGGCAGTTTTAGCAGTCGAAACCGTAGTTTATCCAAAAATCTGGAATATTCAACAGCCAGAAGGTTCAAACATAAAGACAGCTTGTAGTGATAACACTTTTTCCTTTCATGACACATATATCCTGACCGCCTCCACTACTCTCCACTGAGCTCTGTCCTCTTCCACCCGACTCCAGCTATCGAATGGAGAGAGGTGGCCCCTTTTATGTTCATCCGGACGTGCTCCAGGTGCCTCCCGATGAACTTCCGCCGGCACTTCCTGGTGTGGTGGAAGTGCCGGCTGAGCACCCGGAAGCACTCCGGATGTCCCTGGTAATCCTTCAGCCAGCACCTCTAGATGTGGCGGAAGTGCTGACGGCCAGGGCTCTTCAGGCATCTGGGCGCCCCCCAGCGGTGACCACGGGCCCCTATAAGGTTGAGCTTCCATGCTGTGTTCCCGTGGTCCCCACACCAAACAGGGCAGCTTCCCTCTCGTGGGCCAGAGGAGGTGTAGTACCTCTCTCGGTTCTTCCAGGCGTCCCGGCTGGGTACCACCCCCAGCCGCTCGCCACACTGCCCCACCGCTAGCTGAGACCCATAGGGGCCAGCGGCCCGTCCCACAAGGGCAGGTCTCCCATGAAGCAGGTCCTACTTGCGCTCTTCCAGGGCCCGGTCCTGCAACACAGAAAGCAGAAACAGGGACGGAGACGCTGCTTGGACACCACCACCTGGCATCCTTCCATGTTGCACACAGGCAACACTCCCACCTTCGACCGGCACCCCGGCATTCACCACTTCGGCACCCCCTCCGAGGTTTCTGTGCCCCCCTGGTTGGGACATCTGATGGGACTGCTCGCACCCACATCACCTCATCCAACTTAGGGGCTTCCCTCTGCCTCTGCAGAGGGCGGCCCTTCTCTGGACATGAGCTCCCTGCCTCATGTCCTTCTTTATCGGAGGAGCCGGCTCTCTTCCTCCTGTTCCTCCTCTTTTTCTGGGACGCCATGACAGTTTGGGTCTCCCCATGGGAAAGGAATAGACCCCGTGCTGTCTGTTACCTGTCGATCAGCCCTACACGCCGACTGCGTGCTGTGGGGCCTTCTCCATGGCCCAATCGGGTCCTTCCCCAGCTCAGGATCGACATTCGTTGGTCCCGCCTCCGACCAACCAACACACACCGTCCAATCCCTTGCCTGCCTCGGGGAGGGACTTCCCATTCTCGGTCATCTTCCCTTCCAATCACCTTATGCGGTGGTCCTTTATACCAACAGCAATATGCCTGTATAATGCCTCACTGTGTTATTTAAAGAGCTTCTGTGAAAAGCTAAACTTCTCCCTGGGGGCAAGTAAAGTTCTATCTATTTATTTATCTATCTAAATGTCTGTCTTCCTTATCTGAAATAACTACCTTAACTCAAAGTTAGAATTAGCAGGGGTTCTCAAGTTCAGTCCTGGTTTTTATTCCAGTCATTTTCACACATCAGCGGGTTATTTTTACATGTAATTACAATCTTTTTTTCTTCACTTATTTTGCATACTGAAAAATGTGATAGTATGATAATTACATGTTAAGTAATTTCAGAAATATGTATTTTTTGCCATGGCTTGAAATTCTTTTACCATAAAAAAATTATTATAGGATATTTACTTTATTTCACCTTTTTTGATGAGTTTGCAACCTTAATTGTACCCAGATTCTCAAAGATGTTTTATTTTATATGCAGTCGTACCTTCATTGTAATCTCTAAACAGAAGGATGCAGCTTAAGGACAATTGGTGGCAGAATACCAGCCTTTAACCTTCTATTCTATAAGAGGCATGACACCTGTTCCAAAGTGGTACATGGAGCACCACTGTAATAGAACAGGCAGCAGAAGTACTGCCTTGGAGATGTGGCCACTAAGGCGTTTTGGGTGCAGAAAGACCAACTACTATTTGAGGAACTCTTAATATCCTTGTAACTAACGTGGGATGCCACTCACCACGGAAATATTTCAGGAGTTGGTTACAAGTGACTGCAAGTGTGGGAGTGTTTGTGTTGTCAGTCATATGCATTCAAGGGCTGCAGTAGGTGTTGTGTAACGAGCCCCGGACACAGACAGGCAGACATGGTACGTTGCACCACCACACGTTTATTTACACTATATACAACAAAGTTCTGTGCCACACAAACAAACCCCAAGACTCTCCCAAAGTCCAGGCTTCTCTCTCTCAGCCTTCTCTCACTCTTCACAGGCCTCTCTTTGCCTCCTCCCAGACCTCGTCCTTCTCCTCACCCAACTTCAGTCCTTAATGAGGGGAGGCGGCTCCTTAAATAGGCAGGCGGCTGACGACCACACCTGGCCACCTGCCACAGTGTGTTAGCACTTATGCACTGGCATATGATGTCACAGACAGTATTTTTTTTTTTAAAGGAGATCAGGAAGACTGGTGAATAAATACATTTTTGATCAGTATAAGAAAGCGTGATGCTGTTCTAGTGATGTTCATTCTTTGCTTTTTAGTGCTTTGTTTATTTATTTAGCATATGTGAAGTTTCTCTTTTTACACAGGTGGCCTCACCTCCTTGGGCTCCACATAAAGGAGACAGGGCAGATAACAAAGGAAAGTAATAAATTTAATGTTAAAATAATGCAAAATTTGCGGTGGGTTGGCGCCCTGCCCTGGATTGGTTCCTGCCTTGTGCCCTGTGTTGGCTGGGATTGACTCCAGCAGACCCCCGTGACCCTGTGTTCGGATTTAGCAGGTTGGAAAATGGATGGATGGATAATGCAAAATTACACAGTAATTAATAACACAATATTACTGTATATACTCTCATATAAGTCGGGTCTTGAAACCCGAAAAATCAATCATAAAATCAGACCCCGACTCATATGCCCGTTCAAAAATGCAACACTTAATTTTTTTTTACATCTTCTTGCCTCCTCCAATCTCGCATCAGTTTCTCAGGCGCATCAAATTTTGTTGCAGCAGTGCAGTTACCAGTTTCTTTCGCTACTTCAACAATGTTTAATTTAAAACCAGCTTCATATTTTCTTCTGATCGAACGCTCCATCGTAGATAAGACATGCTCTTACAATAAAGGTGTATGAGGGTGTGAAATACAAAAAACACAAATCAGTGCAAACGTTGCTTCGGAATAGTTCTGGTATTACTGTGTGGTCACGTAGGCACAATAGAGACAGAGAGAGAGAGAGAGAGAGGTTAGGAGCAAACGCTGATACAGTGCATTGCCGCACCCACATAGAAAAAAAGGCAGTGTGCTCCATGGTTACTATCTCAGGTGGGCATTAGCATATCAATCTCTTCGACCAATAGCGTGAGTTTTCTGCGTTTGACTTATATGACTGACATTATAAAATACCAGAAATTATATGGTAAAATCAAGTCCCGACTTATTCGCGGGAGAACTTATCCGCGAGTATATACGTTACATAAATATAATTGACACAAAGAAAAACCTTAAACAGAATTAATAATGTTATATTGTAATATCTGAAAAACATCAGAAGGAGTAAGTAAATAAGAGGCACTCCTGAGCCAAGGATGTAAATTTGGCTGAAGCATAACAGCAGAAAATAGAACCTCCTGTACACAGAATCAATCCCCTTTAAAGAATTCCCAGATAGCCTTATGGGTGTCATTTTCTTTTGCAGTGACAACTGAAGGAGAGAAAGAGAGAGAGAGAGCAAATGTGAGAATAAATGTTTTTTATTGCCACCGAGTCCTGACATACCAGCACTGCAAAATATGTTCCGCAATGACTGGAACCGATAAAATTCAATTGCTGTGGCTGTAAATTCAAGAACTCTTATATTTAATACCACGTGCCATATCCCTCTGTCATCTGAAATTTAGTTTCTTCTATGTGTATCACTAATGCTGTCACAAGTAGAAGTAGTGCAGAACTAAAGTGCATACTTTAAGTGATATATAATGTGTGACTGCCTGCTTTTTGATGTTAATGTTACGTAAGACTTGATATATAGATATACTGTATATGAATTAGAAACAGTCTCAACTAAAAACACTCCATCCATCTATCCACCCATCCTTCACAATTAATCCATTACTGCTTCACAGGGAGTAGGTTAGACACAATGCACAAACTGCCTATGGGTAGGACCCTAATCTGTTGTGGGGCACAATCACACACACCCAACCTAGTAAACCTAGCACTGAACTTTAAAATTAAACAGGAAACTGGAGTACTCTACATATGGGCAGAACTAGGAAGTTCCATGCAGATAATCTCTGGCATGGATTCGAAAAAAGTCCCCTCGAGCCATAAGGCTGGATTCTTATCCATTGCACAGTTGTGTAGCTCATGCTGTACTCTTCTTGAATTTATAAAATAACATTCTCAAACCCATTTAACCATGCAGCCTCATTATGGAACTCACTGCTACTTCATAAGTAGACTGTAACCTCCCAGGTTTGAATCTCAGGTTTGAATTGCTGCACATGTGGAGTATGCACATTCTTCTCATAAGTGAGTAGATTTTCTTCTGGGTTTTTAGTTTTACTCCTACATCCCACTCTTTAATTTAATATTGTTTATTAATCAATATGCTGCTGCTGGAGTATATGAATTCCCCCTTGGGATTAATAAAGGATCTATCTATCTATCTATCTATCTATCTATCTATCTATCTATCTATCTATCTATCTATCTATCTATCTATCTATCTATCTATCTATCTACAAAGACATGCAGGTTTGGTTAAATGTTGATTCTAAACTGGACTTGTATGAGTGTAAATATTCAAGTATGTAAGTGGGACCTGGAATGGACTGGGTTGTTTCCTGCTATGTGTCCAGTGCTTCTGCGAAAGGTTCAGCCAACAAAGTCCCAAATTGGATTAAGCAGGTTGGGGAATGATGTGATTTTATAAAATTGAATTTAATAATACAATGAAAAGTCACTGAACAGAAACAAAGGTTGTCATTTTTACCTTATTACACAGTTCCATGTCAAGACAGATCCCCATTTTACATCTCAACATTTTATTGATATGGCTTCTATGCTGTTTACGGTGGATTCAGAAAATATTCAGACCTCTTCACTTAATGCACACTTTATCATGTAGTACGTTTAATTTAAATTGTGTACATTTGACATTATTTCCCATCAATCTACTCTTATTATCTCATAATGATAAAGTAAAAACATGTTTACAGAAAGGTTTACAAATGTATTACAAATAAAAACCCTTAATTCAGTACTTTGTAGAAACCCCTTTTGCATTAATTAAAGCTTCAAGTCTTCTTAGGTAAGTCTATACAAGTTGTGCACACCTGAATTTGGGCAGTTTATCACATTCCTCCTGGCAGACCCCCTCAAGCTCATGTTTCCTGGGCCACTCAAAGACAGTCAGAGACTTGTCCAAGAGCTTCCCTAGTGTTGTGCTGGCTGTATGCTTTGGGTCATTGTCCTGCTGAATGTGAATTGTAACCCTAGTCTGAGGCTTTGTACACTCTGGAGCAGGTTTTCTTCAAGGGCCTCTCTGTATATGGCTGCATCTGTCTTCCCTCAATTCTGACAAGTCTCTTTGTCCCTGTTCACTGAGAATCACCCTCATAGCATGAGTCTGCTAGAGCCATATTTCACCATAAGGATGGTATTAGACAGATGATGAGCAGTGACATAGTGTTTGGTGTTCTGCCCAAACGGCTCAATTTTTGTTTCATCAGACCAGAGAATTCTTTTCATCATGCTCTCTGAATCCTTTAAACTGCCATTTGACTTTTACTCAAGAGTGGCTACAATCCTTAATGCCAGTTTGATGGAATGCTTCTGAGATGGCCTTCCTTCTGACAGGTTCTCCCATTTCAGCAGTGGAATTCTTAGAGTGACCATTGGGTTCTTGGGTACCTCCCTGACCAAGGCCCAAGTTGCCCAGTTACTCAGTTTGGCTGAATGGACAACTGTAGGATGAGTCCTGGTAATTCAAAAACTTCTTCCATTTCACATATATTGACGCCACTGTGATCCCGTGAAAAGTCAAAGCTTCAGAAATGGTTTTATCCCCTTGCCCTAATCTATGCCTCACCACAATCTGATTATGGAGGTCTACAGAGAGTTCATTGGACTTCCTGGCTTGGTTTTTTCCCTGGCATTAGGATTAGGGTTAGGGTTAGTGATTTGTGGGACCTTAGTCACACAGGTGTGTGCCTTATTAATTGATGTCCAGTTGATTCAGTTTGACACAGGCAGACTCCAGTCCCATTCTCTTCACATCTCAAGCATAATTAAAGGAAACAGGAAGCACCGGACCACAATTTGGATTGCTACAGCAAAGGGTCTGAATACTTACATTAATCATTTTTTTCATTTTAATTAATTTGCAAACCTTTCTGAAAATGTATTTTCACTTTGTCATTACGGGTGTAGACTGAAAGGATGAAATGGTAAATTTTTCCATTTAAAATTAAATTTACTACACAATAAAGTGTACAGGAAATGATACTTTCTGAATCCACTGTATTAATGTATTTTGCTTGAGGTGCCCTGTGGCTGATATGAAACATAATTCTTCAGCAATAAGTTATTTTTTATTTGCTACATTAATGAAATGCACATATTCTTCTAGTAGTAAGACATTCATGTTTATTTCAGAGTTTCTTGAAGAGCACTAATTTACCCTCTTAAGACAGAATAATACACAGAAACATAAATTTGCATTTAGGCAGCATTGAAGAATCTAGATTATCAAACCCCTTGAAAAGAAAAGAGGAAGAAAAAATCATTTTATTCATGGAAAAAAGAACCCTCTTCTAGTTGATTGCCCTTGGCCTGTCAAGTTCTTATTTTCTTTTGCACCACTTACTTTTAGCAGCCAAGCCTTTTGACTGACTGGTCAGCAAGTAATTCCACAAGCAGCATGGCTCTCTGGCACACAAGATATTATTGCAGCCTTTTATCAAATATCTGTCTCCGAGATTGGTGAGCAGCAGGATGCTTCTGACCATTCTTCCGCCAAATAAGCAATTCACATCCAAACACCAGGGCAAGTGGCAGAAAACCTTAGGGATCTGCGTTTACACTTCTTCTACAGTGGGGAATAACCTTGATACCACTTTATTGTTAACTTGAGATAAATGGAACGTTTTACAAGTGGCTAGGTTTTATTTGCAGAAGAACACATCCTTGAGTTTTAGCAGCTTGAGCTAAATCAGACACTGTCTATTCTCAAGTATTCATACACAATCTGATTATCCTTTGCTAATAATCTAGCAGGCCTAGTAAATCATCCATGAAGAAGTCAAATATATTGGAATCTAGTAAAAAATAAGATGATCTGCTAATCAATGTGTAAAATCAAAGGGTCTCGTGGTTGTACAATTGAAAAAGCAATACCTTAATGTTTTATTCTAAAAGAGGGATCCTGTAACACTGGCATATGAGAAAGGTATTCTTGCATTTTAATCTTACTAAATGTAATGCACAAATAATCTTGAAAAAATGTATTGTAGCATTAACACTGTACTCTCTGTTATATTAGCAAATGCACACTCTGTAAAAGTGAATTAACTAAAAATGGCAAGGAAGCATAGCCTTTTAAGGGTTCATTACTACAGCGCATGATATGGCACATTCAGGCCATCTAATGGGCACTGTGTTGATAGTTAGCTGTTGTTGCTGAGCAAATTTTATGTGCTCCATAAACTTTAATCGCTAAATTAGGAGCTGTTGTCTACTCACCTACTGCTCAGTCCTGATGTATTGCTCTGTTCAAGTGTTCATTCCTTCTGATGTTCTCTGTTTTCATGTCTCATCTATTTTCAACCTTTGAAAGGTACTCTTATTTTTTTTTATTTCTCTACCCTTGCCTATTACAGAATAAAAATGTGTTTATAATTGTGTTGGCCCATTTGATCATCACATCGATATTCTCCTAGTCAGTAGGTGGCAGTGTTTGGCGAATGTTGCATACTTAGTAAGTTCACAGCAGGAGAAGTAAATTGCTTACATGATTGTTCAGGAAAGGATGGCTACACTCGATGAGACTCCCCTGATGGAAGAATATTTGAGCCTGTTTCTGCTGGCTTTAAGAGAATTAAAAAAAGGAGAAGGTGGAGTGTCAGACCCTTTAACCAAAGTGGCAAAAGGAGGATGAGTATATTATTCTCATTAAAAAGATGCATGGCCTACATGATGAAGAGATGATAATAGTTCTTTATATTTATATAGCACTTTTCTCACTACTCAAAGCACCTAAGTGAGTGGCGATCCACTTTAACCACCACTAATGTGTAGCATCAATCTGGATGATGTGACAGCAGCACGCTCACCACACATTAGCTGTTAGGTGGTGAAATTGTGACAGAGAGATAGTTAGCCAATTAGAGACAGGGAATGATTAAGGGCCCAGAATGACTATGCCATTGTGAACAATTTTCCTTGGACATCAGGATACACCCTACTCTTTAGAAAGGATGCCCAGGGATCTTTTATGACCATGGAGAGCCATGACTTTGGTTAATAGTCTCATCTGAATGACGAGCACAGCGTTACTGTCACTGCATTGGGGTACAGTAATCCCTCCTCGATCGCGGGGGTTGCGTTCCAGAACCCCCCGCGAAAGGTGAAAATCCGCAAAGTAGAAACCATATGTTTATATGGTTATTTTTATATTGCCATGCTTGGGTCACAGATTTGCGCAGAAACACAGGAATGTTGTAGAGAGACAGGAACTTTATTCAAACACTGCAAACAAACATTTGTCTCTTTTTCAAAAGTTTAAACTGTGCTCCATGACAAGACAGAGATGACAGTTCCGTCTCACAATTAAAAGAATGCAAACATATCTTCCTCTTCAAAGGAGTGCACGTCAGGAGCAGAGAATGTCAGAGAGAGAGAGAAAAGCAAACAAATCAATAGGGCTGTTTGGCTTTTAAGTATGAGAAGCACCGCGGCACAAAGCAGTTGCAATGAAGGCAGCAGCTCACACCCCCTCCGTCAGGAGCAGAGAATGTCAGAGAGAGAGAGAGACAGAGAAAAACAAACAATCAAAAATCAATATGTACCCTTCGAGCTTTTAAGTATGCGAAGCACCGTGCAACATGTCGCTTCACGAAGCAGCTGCACAGAAGGGAGCAACGTGAAGGTAATCTTTCAGCATTTTTAGACGAGCGTCCGTATCGTCTAGGTGTGCGAACAGCCCCCCTGCTCACAGCCCCTCCGTCAGGAGCAGAGAATGTCAGAGTGAGAGAGAGAGAGAGAGAGAAAAGTAAGTTGGGTAGCTTCTCAGCCATCTGCCAATAGTGTCCCTTGTATGAAATCAACTGGGCAACCCAACTGAGGAAGCATGTACCAGAAATTAAAAGACCCATTGTCCGCAGAAATCCACGAACCAGCAAAAAATCCACGATATATATTTAAATATGCTTACATATAAAATCCACGATAGAGTGAAGCCGCGAAAGTCGAAGCGCGATATAGCGAGGGATTACTGTATTGGGATCCACATTCAAACCACAGGGTACGCGCCCCTGCTGGCATCACCAACACCTCTTCCTGCAGCAACCCAAACTTTTCTTAGACGGTCTCACATCCAAGTACTGGTGAGGCCCAAGCATGCTTGGCTTCAGGTAGATGACCTTTTCTGAAGTGCATGCGGTATGGCTGCACTTTGAATATTTTTCAGTGTCTTTTTGAACTTTCTTGACCTGTTATATCATATTTAGTTGTTTGTTTGTCTTTCTGGCACCTACATAACTTTGGTTGGACTGGCAAGCAGTCACACTTCGTATTTTAGCCTCAACATCTGATGAAAGTGGATAACGTGCCCAACTCATTTAGAATAGGTGGGATATTCTTCTCACCTACTAGAGCTCCAATTTGCCCTTTCATTTTCTTTTTGGTGCTGATGAATTTATTCCTTAATTTTTTTTCATGCTCCTTTGTTTTGTTTAGTGCATTTTCCTTTTTAATTGTCTTTGTTGTCTCAGAGGGAGAAATCATACAGGTGTCTATAGCAACTGAATTTTGCCATTAGCATCTCTGTTGAAATGTGTCATTTTATACATGCAGTGCTGCATCCGGTGAAAATCCAGCACACCCAACTTAATTTTTGCAGGACCAAAACGGGCACATCAAATATAAACCAGGCTCAAGTCAGGGTGGGCAAAATTTTTTGGTGGCACACTGAATTGTTTCATGACTCATACAGTGGGCAGTAACTAAAATCTAGGGGTGACTGTGAACCCAGGCAATCTAGCATGTGAATTAATGGCAAGTATTACTCTATAATACAGTACATGCTCCAAGAAATGGTTCAATTTTCGACGTTTTCATTAAAAACTGTTGAGTATTGCTCAACACCAGTAACAGAATAATTTTAAAGTGATTTTTCTGTAACATTGCTCTGGTCATGCTGGATGGCCCAACAAATTATTTCATTACAAAGATTTATATCTGTTAGTAGGGTTCTGTACTTGCTTTTTCTAATTTTTATATATGAAAAGCTGTTCTCACAGCTGGGCCACCCAAATGTGAAGCTGTTTGCACAGCACGCTTGCAAAGCCTTTGAAACAAATTCTGTGTAATGTACATGCAAGAGCCATTTCCTAGTTACATAAGAATCATAAATGCTTTACTAAATGTGCAAAATCTATGGGAGGTTCCTATAATCAAGTTCATCAAGTTCTTCCATGAGAACCCTGAATACAATGAGGACTGATTGAGGTCATTTATGTTAGGTAGAATGCCTAGAAGGGGCTGGGTGGTCTCGTGGCCTGGGACCCCTGCAGATTTTTTTTTTTCCAGCCGTCTGAAATTTTTTTTGTTTTTTCTGTCCTCCCTGGCCATCTGACATTACTTTTATTCTATGTTAATTAGTGTTCCCTTATTTTAATTCTTATTTATTTTGTCTTTTTTTCTCTTTCTTCATCATGTAAAGCACTTTGAGCTACAATGTTTATATGAAAATGTGCTATATAAATAAATGTTGTTGTTGTTGTTATAATCCCCATCAGTTGAATAGAACTGGTATATTCTAGCTATTTCTAACTTCTCTGACTAAACATTATTCTTAGTTAGTGATTGGCCTCGCCATGTGTAAGGTGTAGAGGGCACATGGTTTTAAACCGTGCGTTTTGAGCATTGCGTACCTTGTGTCTTGTGTTTTGTGTGCTAAGAAACATGTAAGACAAAGCACTTAATTGAAAGTGCTGCACCATATGTTTAAAGCATATAGAAGAAGAAGTTAAGAATCTTTAAGTATATAAACAACTAAAGATTTACAAGAAAAGCTAAATTTAGTGAAGATACATTTTTCCTTTTTTTGCATTTTATTCTACGTGTGTAACAATTTTTTTCTTTATTCTTGTGTGGATTATTTGCTTTGAATTTTCACTAAATATTTTTAAAACAGGGTGGCGCAGTGGGTAGCGCTGCTGCCTCGCAGTTAGGAGATCTGAGCTCGCTTCCCAGGTCCTCCCTGCGTGGAGTTTGCATGTTCTCCCCGTGTCTGCGTACTGCGTTCCTCCGGGTACTCCAGTTTCCAACCACAGTCCAAAGACATGCAGATTAGGTGCATTGGCGATTCTAAATTGTCCTTAGTGTGTGCTTGGTGTGTGTGTGCCCTGCGGTGGGCTGGCGCCCTGCCCAGGGTTTGTTTCCTGCCTTGTGCCCTGTGTTGGCTGGGATTGCCTCCAGCAGACCCCCGTGACCCTGTAGTTAGAATATAGCGGGATGGATGGATGGATTTTTAAAACAAACTTTTGGACTGAGAGATTTCTTTCGCCACGCGTTTTACCCATGCTTGAACTCGCCTTACACTCTGGTGGCTACAGTACAGTCTGTAGAAATCAGGAATTGAAACTTTGGAAAATATATTTTTAAGTTGCTGCTCTAAGGTTTAAGTACTTTCAACTGCAAGATGTCTGGCACACTGTCCACATTAATAGCAAAAGGAGATAAAAAAAAAATGGAAACTTTTTCTCATGGCATCTGAAATCCTGAAAGCAAGATTCAAATTCATCTCGAAGGATGACAACGTAAGCTGCATATCTGTCAAAGCCCATATTTCTGTCTTAACACGGCCCTTTAAAATCGGAAAACGTTTGTGCCTATTTCAAATGGCTTGAGTTATTGTAAAGTTTGAAGAACAGAGAGAAAGATAAATGAGCCGCACTACATCAAAACTGAAATCACCTCACATGAAAGCCATATTTAACTCTTCTTTTGTTTCAAAAATGAAGAGTTTGAAAACCACAATGGCGATATCACTGCCATTTTACTTCTTGTCTCATCAAACACATCAGTTGAGGCTGTCACATTGCCCTAAAAAAAGACCAGGGTACACAGACAAAAGGTTGAGATATCAGCTATACCACCTGTTTTAATTAGAACAAAAATACATTCTTTGGGACCTATCAGCAGGAAATAAAGCAGCTCCAGTTAGCCTTCAAACTGCTATAACTTAAAGAGTTGGAGCTCTGTCATTCTCGAAGGATGTGGTCAATATCTGACACCACTTTCTGGAAGCAGCTCAGTTTTATAGTGTCTGTGCCAGGAGGGGTGCACACTTCCCAGTACGCTGTAGACGGGCCTAGGTGCCCTCCTTTAGTGGCGTCTCATTGCTCGTGAGGAAAGAGAATATACTGCTAGCATCAGAGCCCCCTCTTAACCCGGGATGGAACTGCTAACCTTTTCAGACCCTGGAATGAGATCCTCAGGCACACAGGGGTAACAAAGTGCAGGAATAATCTGTTTTGGTCAAAATGCTGCCAGAAATCCTTTCTCCTTCTAACTTGTAAAGGGTGCTCTTAATACTGACTTGTGTTCTGAGCTGGAGTCCTACCCAGATTGACCAAATCTATCACTGATAAATTAGCTCAGTGCAAACTCATAACTTTACAAAGGCAAGCAAATATCTAAAAACATACATACTCACCATATATGTGGCTGTGCTATCTGAATAGTAAACGTTTATGTTATTAAATTATTCCTTGGATGCTTTGCAAGTCTTAGCAAGACCAAATAAAGCCTTTGTCAATGTCTTCTTATTTACCAAAATATGACGAATAGACTGTTGTGGACTGGTGCCCTGCCCGGGGTTTGTTTCCTGCCTTGTGCCCTGTGTTGGCTGGGATTGGCTCCAGCAGACCCCCGTGACCCTGTAGTTAGGATATAGCGGGCTGGATAATGGATGGATGGATGGATGACTAATAGATGTAATATAAGTATTGATTTTTTGAAGGTGTCGGCTCCATTTAAGCCCCTCATGTTTAACTAGATTTTCTTAGTTTATGCTTAGATTACAAAAGATTACACAGTTGTAAAAACAGCGGATAACACAGAGGGGCAGCTCATTTAGTGCTAATGGTACCTGTCTGTATCCATTCAAAGAAAAATGAGTACTTAAGGAAAAAATAACGAGAACAATGTAAACAGGAAAGGTCAGGGGACCTAATATCCTTTTGCATTCACATATATTCTTACATTTCCTACAAAGGTTAAGGGCAACGTGTTATGACTTACTGTTATAGACTATAATTGAAATTAAGGATTAGATTTAATGCAATTCACAAATTTTCAATAGGCACTGGTTAGCAGAACAAAAAGCAGCCACAGTTGATGGTGATCTTACAGTCTGGGAGTGTTTTTTCTTTTCTTTTTTTTAAATGACTTTGAAGGTTATCGGACCTTACTCTTATTCTATATTAATTAATGTTGTCTTATTTTAATTCTTACTTTGTCTTTTATTTTTCTTTTCTTCATTATGTAAAGCACTTTGAGCTACATTTTTTGTATGAAATGTGCTATATAAATAAATGTTGTTGTTGTTATGGATGTGCAGCATTTTTACAGAGCTTATACTGTTTTTGCAGTTTGCTTTATCTCTTCGTTTCATTTTGCTTGTACTGTATTTTCATTTATGTGGTGTTAAGCTTTGATATTACTAGTGCATTGTTACTGTGTGTGTGTGTGTGTACAGATTTGTGGCATTTTCAAAAGTTTAGCAATGCCCAATTTGTATGTGAAATAATATTTCAACCAGAAATTTTTTTTTATTATTTTCTGAATAGTTAGATCATATCAGGAGTGAGGGTATCCAAAAAAATTAATCAAGTAATTGAAGGTGCCTCCTACTTTCCCTCCCCTTGTACCTCCATGATTGACAGACTGCTCCAGCAAAGCAAGAAGGGTGGATTTAGATGAATGAGACAGACAACTGCAAGACACAGTGACGTAGAAACGTTAATGTTAAAATACTGAAGGCGCAAAAACAAGGATCAAAGGATCTGATTGGAATAAGAAGCATAAAATAGTTATAGCATAGATTGATTTTTTGACAAACACTGTAATGGAGAATTAAAAATGAGTTAAGGACTGTGCGAAATGCATTTTTTCTGTGTTTCTGTTGTTTCACTTTTTTTGCTGTATATTTGTAACATCTGCCATTTTGTGATAATTGTCTGTACACTGTCTTTAAAGGAAGAGTTTGAACAAGAAAGAAGTACCTTTCTGACAGTAAGCATACAGTATCCATAAAAACGTGTAAAGAGACACTGAGGTTACATCCACCCTACTACATTTTGTCTAAAAACACAAACATTACTCACCATATTCGCCTTTCATCACACTACCCTGGCGTTTTTAACCCCTTAAAATAGATACTTTTGTAAAAACTCTCTGCTTTCTGAAAACACATACTGTACTCAGTGATGCAGTGTTGATGGGTGAAAATGGAAAGCTTTAGATACACTCTGATTAGTTTGTGCTTATTACATGTCCCTTCCCAGATTGGATAATGCTCATTACAACACATCAAGTGTTGTAAAAAATGCCAATTTTAAATTAAAACATAGTAGTGTGGATATAGCATTAGACATTGTAAGCCCATAGATTTTAGAAAGACATATTTCACTGACAAGAATTGCTGTGTTTTATGATTGTACAAGCCGTTCCACTTTAACCTGCTAGGGTTTAAAGGTATATCAGATAAGAACTTCTGTTAAGTGATGCTCCAGGGTGTGCCATTTGTAATGGGGTGTTGGAGATGGTGCATTTCAATGCAAAGAGACACAAGTGCGCTATATTTTTATGAGCTACTAGTTTGATTATCCAGTGGCTTCGCTCACTGAGTGCAAGGGAAAAAAATAAAATGTAGTCTATACGTTATTAAACAGTAAAACATTAACATTTAAGAAGTAAAGATACATTGAGCAGTACTGGAGTGGTTTCGGGTGAACTACATTTTAAAGGCGCTATAACACAACAGGTAAGTAGTAGATTCCTTGTGAAAGGTGCTACACGACCACTGTGATATAGAAATTACATTTTCTATGTGATCGTCCAAAATTTTGCCTGACAACCTTGCACTACATGCCTGTGATTTGCTTGTTAAAATAATTAATCACAAAAGCAAACTTGAATGTTGTGGGGTTTTAATGACCCGAACTTACCTTAAGGGACAGTAAATGGTTGTGCAGGGCAATTTACAAACAGAGTCCTGCTTTGATGGCGCGGATTACACTCATTTGCAAAGATTCCCACTCTCCCAGGAGCCGACGGGTCACTTGAAGTGTCACAAACAGTGCAAAAAGAGAGGACGCTGCCCGAAACTGCGAAGTTCTCGACTCGGCGGAGCAGCCCGATATTCCGCGCCTCCCAGCGTTCACTTTGTTCACACGACCCCTCACAGCTGAAGGCGGTCTCATCTTCACATTGTTTACAGCTCAGCGCAGTTAAAAAGTAGAAAGACGCAAAGCTGTTTTCCTCATCTCTTCTACTATCAAGTACTACCAACTAAAAAAAAGTTACAATGTGGCAGTTTCAGCGACAGTCACATGGACGAATAAATAAAACTTCTCTGTCAGAACGCGCCTGGCTAGTTCCGGTATTATAATTTATTCTGTGGTCATAGGTAATTTCCATATCGTGTGGTCATACGTAATTTCCGTTTCATACGTAATTTCCATATCACGTGGTCATACGTAATTTCCGTTTCGAACGCAAAAAATTTTTTATATATATAGATGAATATCAGAGACAAGGAAACTTTAATATCCCTTCCCTTACCAGGAAGAAAGCTTAGATTTATGAGCCTAGACACAAGTAGCTGGGACAGGGCCACCAATGAAGTAAGCTATATAACATCAGATATGAACTGGTTAGGCAGAGAGCTGGCCAGGGTTGTAACGGCCGACCCCTTACCCAGCCGGCAGCTACACCTCCAAGACCTGTGGCCTGGATAATTTACTGAGGTTAAATCTAACTATCAAGTCGTACCTTCAACAAATTAAACTTTTCCCCCACAATCGATGGTGTAAATATAAGCACAACAGAAAAGCACATATGTAAAATTAAACTGATTGATTGTATTAAATGAAATAAATATGCAAAATAAATAAATAGAAAAAATATATATAAATATCCCTCCACCACAGCAACAACGAGACACCACCATATATCAATACAACAAACCCTCCCTTGCCCCTGTAACATATAACAAACAACGAACAACAACAATGAATGATATACGGAACGAAAGATCGTGAATTTGAGTCCGGTTATAAAATCTGTCCTGAATACGGATGACTGAACTAGAGATAAATGAGTTGTTTGATTTTCCCGGCAATTGGAGCAACATCACCGTGATTCCTCGGCGTGTGGTGGATGACATTCCGACCCCGGGGTCTCTGCAGATGAGGGATGGAAGACAGTCCAGCAAAATGAAAAACAAACTGGTGCAAAGGCGCGATATGAAAAAACAGCAGGTAAGTTGAATCTGTGGTTGAAAAAATGGTATCCTTTCTTCTCTCCTTCTCTTCTCTCTCTTCTCTTTCCTGATTGCTTAAATAGTCCTGTGACGGCTGTAATTGATTAATAGTGAACAGGTGTTTTCCAGGTTTGGGGTTGCGGTCTCCTTCCATCATCCGTCCCCCTTTACGGGGACGGCATTCACTGACACACACATAAACAGCAAACGGGACAATGGAAACAAGACGCACTCAGTACTAACATTTGACAACACTATAAACTATGTAGCCCCGCTACAGGGTGATAAGCAACCCAGAGTGGGGAGTGAGGGGTCTTCATGTAACTATAAAATAAAGTTGCATGGTTTGGTTAGCCACATTCTATTCGATTTTGTTTATGGCACTATGAAATTTATAGATTAAAACTTATTAACTCCACACATTCTGCTTGTACATT
This sequence comes from Erpetoichthys calabaricus, assembly GCF_900747795.2. Lineage (NCBI taxonomy): Eukaryota > Metazoa > Chordata > Cladistia > Polypteriformes > Polypteridae > Erpetoichthys > Erpetoichthys calabaricus. The sequence continues at coordinate 164,802,244 of NC_041402.2, read as the reverse complement.
TTTCTTTATGTTACTGACAAGGGCTGAGGTCTTTTCTCAGATAGTCCAATAAGGGGTGAGTAAGAGAGACAACACACCCAACAGAGACGCTACAGTGACAGTCATACAGTACCTGGGTGACACCTTATGGTAGTGGACTATAATCCTGAGTACAAGTGCATTGCAACTGTGAACTGAATATCATGAAGGTTGGTAAGTATGAGAATAGACAAAGAAGAGTAGCAATAAAGGTGTAACATATAACTGTGGTCTACAGGAAAAGGATATGATAATAGGAAATTTATGTTTTAAGGAAGGAAGTCCTCAAAGTCAAACATTTGGCGCTGCGAGACAGCGATTTGATATTGATTTTAATGTGCGATAAAACAAGGCCCAAGAAGAAAACAAAGTGCAAGGATGACTAGTGAAAGAGCCAGTAATCAGGGATGAGCGGTCCTAGGCCATGTAGTTGTGAGGTCCAGGAGATGACTAAAAGTGTAAATGTGGGGAGTATTTTCACCTCAGAGCTTTAGGACAATAATGATTCCCTGACAGTTTAATTTTTTTTTGAGCGGTATGCACCTTCTGTCTGTGGGCATGTGGTCTTCCACTGACACATCCAGTTTGCTCTCATAATGTATAGACATACAGCCATGTTGAGAGGAAAAAAAAAACAAACATGGTGCAGATGTGAGAGCCAGAAATTCAGCATGTTCTGCATTCTAACTGTTATTAGAGTAAGCAGGATATAACACCAGACGAATGGAAAGAGTATAGGAGGACATGAAATTTCAGCATGAAAGTTTAGTGACATCTGAATAGACAGGTTACCAGGAGAGTAGATGCAGAACTTTAAAAATGACAAGGAACGTGATGAAATGTCTCTCATCATCTACTACCACTTTACATGAATCCTTTAAACACACATCAATGACCAACTAACCTTGCCACAGTGATCTTTATGTGAGGGTAACAAATGAAAATATATGAGGCTACAACCAGAAGGAAGGAATTTTCAGGATTGATTTCCTTAAATTTCAGAATTGATGGAGATTTCTGCATTGGCAGATGGCCACCGTAGGTGTCTGCTTGAGTTGCATATAAATCATCTGCATACATTATGACACATTCCATTTAAAATCGTAGTTAAGTTGGTGTTCCACAGTACTATAGTATATCACCAAAAATATAAATCACCTTCAGATTTACATCAATTCATGGCCTGCATTTGGTTGTTTGCTTCTAAGGTCTTCATTCAAATGAAGAGCACTAGTTTCATTTTGAACTTTAGCTATGGATTGTAAACATAGATTGCATTCCCCAGCATTCAATAAGATGTTTTGTATATGGTCAATCCTAAACTGCTACAGATGTCTATTCTCATCTTGGTTTATTTCTTTAGAAATGTTTCTTTTTCTTTAAAAAAAGACATTAATGTGATTAAAAAATGGAACAAATTGGTTATGGTGTTTTTGAAAGGGAAGCAGAAAAAGAAAATCAGTATTAATTTATTTAGCACATTTTAATGCAAAGTGTACCTCAAAGTGTTTTACAAGAAGTCAAAGAAAGAATTATAATTACAAAGAAAGTAAATAAATATCAATAAAAAATAAAAATAAACAAACAAATAAAATAATATAAATAAAAATGGAAGAGTCCCTAATAGAATTCTGCATATTCTATACTATTCTAAACTATATGCATACTGAGAAATTCCTGAAGTGGATAATAGTGCAGTAGAGAGCCATGAGGTGTTGAACATTAATGTTTATGATGGACAGGCTCAAAGATGATATTCTTTCTGGTAGTATTGGTAATAAGACAGGGTCCAACACTTCACTAATGTTATAATCAGTTTATTACATAAACTTTTAGCAGCGCGCCCATCATCAATTTATTTGCTCTGTACAGTGTTTTTGAACCTGAGGATTATAAATTTGATGTTATTTTTTGCTTTTTAAGTAAATTAACGATGTATATTTTCTGTGAGTATCGCTATTTTGTGATCCCATCATCAGAATTTCCAGGATGGTGTGGTCACAAGGGTCACGACATCAGGCGTCATTTACGTGTGAAGTAGTCAAATAGTCCCCTTGACAGATATTCCCTACTTGAGTTTTGTGGTTGCAACCTTTCCTTTGCAATTTACTAAAAGCCTTTTATTTATTGACATCCTGGTAACAAATCTCTTGCTCTGGTCCCTTTTTAGATTCCCTTCTTGGCTCTGATGAACAATTACGGTTGACTCATGGTTTTGTCTTCTGCTTATTTCTTTGATTAACGTGTATTTCCCGGGCCTTTTCAGTTTTCGCAAGTTAGTATAATAAAGGTGTCATTTGGGTGTACTTGCATATACACACAGACAGAGTACAGGTTTAGGTGCCAATAGCCTAACATGCATGTCTTTGTGATGTGGGAATAAAACTGGAGTACTCAGAAAAAAACAAAAAAACTACAAAGACATGCCTAGAATGTGCAAGCTCCATGCTGCTTTTGAAACTACAGTTCTGAATCTTTGAGGCAACAGTCTAATGTTGTAATATGCTGGTTTGAAGTTATCTTCTATTCCTTGGGTTTTTATCAAAATTTGTAAGTATAGAATAGAGTTTTGAAGCCTAAGAAATCTATTCCTGACATTCTTTTTTTTTTTGTAAAATATTCTTCTTCTTCTTCCAACTGCTTCCTTTAGCGGTTGCCTTCAGCGGATCATCTTCTTCCATATCTTTCTGTCCTCTGCATTTTTCTCTGTCACACCCATCACCTGCATGTCTTCTCTCGCCACATCCATAAACTTTCGCTTAGGCCTTACTCTTTTCCTCTTGCCTGGCAGCTCTATCCTTAGCATCCTTCTCCCAATATACTCAGCATCTCTCCTCTGCACATGTCCAAACCAACGCAATCTCGCCTCTCTGACTTTGTCTCCCAACCATCCAACTTGAGCTGACCATCTAATGTACTCATTTCTAATCCTGTAAGTATTAGTTTGTAAAATTTATTTGTAAATTGCACTTCTTATTCCTCTTGGGTTTAATATTAATTTTGGTTGTGTGGAATTATGTTTTTCCTTATTACTGTATGTGTCTTTCTGGTTGGGGTTTGTCATTTTTATTTGTCTTTTTGGAAAAGTTTTTATTAATAATAATAATAATAATAGTAATAATAATGTTTATTTACCACATCACCATTTTGTGTTTCTGTCACTGAGGCCTCTACCTGGTTGCGAGGGCTATGGTCCTGTGCGGTAGATGATTGACATCATAGGCCTAACACAGCTCCCAGTATGACTGTAGTCAGTTCTTTAAAGAAATCTTTTGCTTTGTTTCTTGTTTTTTAAGTATTCTGAATCTTCTCTAGCAGGCAGTGTGGTGTGGTGATAAAGGCTTTGCACTTCAAACTCTGAGGTTGTGGGTTCAGATCCCACAACTGACACTATGTGAATGTAACCAATTGTATCATAAATGTTGTATGTCTCCTTGGATAAAGGTGTCAACCAAAAATGTAAATGTAAGTCGTTCAGGTCTCCTCACCTTCCTGGTTATGATCCACCATTTGTCTACATTTCATTTCCCAATCTTGTTATAGTCTTCTTTCTCACTGTCAGCCTTAATTTAGTAGAGTTTTTTTTGTTTAAGATTAAATTTTACAATTTTAAAAGTTTTTTAGCATTCTCCCACGGTGACATTTTGTTTTCCCTTGGGCACTGCCATTTTGAGGAATTTTTGTTGAAGGTTGCTTTCTTGTTAGGCAAAGTCTAGGGCAGAGTGGTGGCTCTGAGGCTAAGGATCTGTGCTGCTATCCAGAAGGTTGCCAGTTCGAATCCTTGTCACTGCCAAAAGAGATCCTACTCTGCTGGGCCCTTGAGCAAGACCCTTAACCTGTAATTGCTCCAGGGGCACTGTACAATGGCTGTCCCTGCACTCTGACCCCAAGGGGTATGCGAAAACGAACAAATTCCTAATACAAGAAATTGTATAAGGCGAAATAAAGAACAAAAAAAAAAGTCAAATGGGAGTGTGCAGCACGTGATGTTTCTGAGTCAGAGGTATAACGGTCAGTAGATACTGTTTGAAAAGACTCACCAGTACATTTTTTCTTTGCTTGTTTTTCTAGTTAATGATTCTCTATGAGTGTTTTCCCACTGAAGAGTTTTGGTTTAGTATTTTTGGATTTTTTTGGTATCAATTCTTCACTGGCTTGTTGACTTTGTTCCACCTCCTGATCTTTCATTCTAAACAAAGTCTTTTCCTTCAGGATACAAAATACTAAACACTGCATTATTCTACTGTTCCTCTGATAGAAATATTCATAAAATAATAACACACTCAATCCTCCTTAATCCAATTCAGGAGCAAGGAGAATGCCAGTCTATCACAGGATTCTCTCGTGTACACAACTACTCATTCAATATATAATTAACAATTAATGTAACAAGCAGTACTGGAAGGAGGAGAAAACATGGTGAAAAAAACAGCACATGCTCATAAAAACTTCACAGAGGCAGGCATAGTGGATCAGTGATGCAGCAGTGCTAACATTTGTACCACCATCTAATAAAATTAGAATATATAAAAAAATTCTCAAACATAAATAATCCAAATCAGGGTCACAGGAGGCTTGAAGGCATTGGGGCAAGAATGGACTGAGTGCCAAACATAGAGCCCACTCATACATCGATTCACTTCCACACATGCAAGCACCTAATATAAAATGTGCAACTCCACGCAGGCAGCAAATGAGAAAAGGGATCACTGTCTTTGCACCCTGCATGAAAAAAAAACACGTTGCATTAGCTAACCATAATGACCACATTATAAATATACTTTATTGTTCTGCATAGATTAACTGTACTTTGCATTTGCAGTGAATATCTCTACTTTGTAGCGCAGATCAGGTAGTGATCCCAAAGTATATAATGATGATCCCTTGCATCACAGGCTGTTTGTGTTAACCTCCTTAGCGTTAGACCCTAGCATCATTTGGGCTGTAAAAACAGTGCTAAAAGCGTTAGTTCCGAGCGCCACTCAGGCAACTGTATGGACGTGTTCCGTGTAAGCAATAGACCCAAAGTTTATTGGGCTGTAAAAGTACCAACAGCTTTAGTTCCGAGCATTGCTCCGGAAATGATATAGGCATGTCTTGCATAAGCAGCAGGCCCAGGTGTTACTCAGGCAACAGTTAAGACACGTCTTGCCCTAGACTCTTAATGGCTTCTCGTAAGAAACATTTTTCAGAAGCCCAGGTGTTGCATGCTCTTGACAGTGAGATGAGCAGTGATGACTAAATGAATCTATTTTCAGGCAGTGAAGTTAAAACGGACAGTTAAATCGAAAGTGATTCTGATGACGCTCGTGTCAATCACCCATGTGTCAGTGTGTTGTTCAAAAGCTGATCAGTCTGTAAAGAAAATCCACAAGGAATCACGTTACTGTTGTCCCAACTGTGACGTTGGATTGTGTATTTCACATTGCTTCAAGATATACCACACAAATGACACATTTTGACAGTATATAAGATATTAGCATTATTTTTATTATTATTATTTTTATCATTATTACACTTGCTATACTTCTGACTTTGTACGTTTTATAGTAGAAACATGACATTTAATAAATATGTCAAGACAAAAAATGAAAGGCTTTTTACATATTTTTTCAAGAAAAAATGTAATGCTAAGGGGGTTAATTAGTCATAGCGATAGGAGCTGGGAATGCTCAGTGAGAGATAAAGAACTATAATTTTATCTAAGGGAGGCACAGAGGCACAGTGGTCAGCATTGCTACCTCACAGCTCAGGTCACATTATTGGCCACAATGGTCAGTCTGGCATACATCAGTCAGATGCTTCCCTAGCCCTCAGGGACACTTAGAAGGTCATTGTACTATGATAATCTGCTCCAAACTAGTTCAAGTTTGAATTCGCCACTGCCTTCAATTCATTTCATTGCATTCGCTGAAATTCACACATTTTTGCCAAACTTTGAGGGAAAGTGAATTCAGTGGTGTTCACTCTTCACTACAGTATATGCAACTCATACAGTCCTCCTAAATGGCATCTGTTTAGATCAGAAATGTGAAGAGTTTTTGTAAAGTTGACCTAACATTACAAAAAAAAAAAAGTTTTGAAATGTCAAATTGTTGTAAAACTGCTGCACAGCCATCTCCTTTGGGTCAGTTTTGACCCACCATTGACTTTAATGGTCTTTCCTTGGCACCTAAGGTGCTTTGTTTGTTCATAATGCATGACATCCTACATGTTATCTGTTCTAAAAATTAGCATTATAACTGCTACACATTAAGCTGGTCAATCAACTTAAAATTGGATGTCTGGGCACCAAAAAGGGGATGTCGGAATTGAGTCAAGAAAGACCAGTGAGACACAGCATTGTGAGGGTTTTTTTTTTATTGTAATTTGCTCTGGTAAATTGTCTTGGATAAAGGTGTCTGATTAATAAAGCTAATGATAATAATAATGTCCTTTCAATTAGGCAACATTTGCATTTTTACACATTAGTTTCTTCTCTTGAAAAGTTGATTGGCATCTGATGATTGCATTATGGAGAATGGAGAAGGCTGTTGCTGAGTTTCCCTTGAACAAAGAGAGCTACTGGCTTGTGCTCAGCAATAAACTGATTGGATCTAATTTTCCTTAGCCACGACTAACATAAACAGATTAAGACGATAGATAGATAGATAGATAGATAGATAGATAGATAGATAGATAGATAGATAGATAGATAGATAGATAGATAGATAGATAGATAGATAGATAGATAGATAGATTTGAGGTGTGCATGTGTGTGCACAGTAATGTGCTGAAGCTCGGCCCAATGGTAATTCCTGCCTTACCCCATGACACTCTGGCTTCTAATGCCTGATCAGGCAGTTCTTGATTTGCAAACTGGATAAATGATTTTGCATTACATTACAATGCATTAAATATTAATTGATTTTAGATACACCGTAGTAATTATACTGGGCAGTAAGAGCCCCAAGAGGCACATTCTTAGCAATGTTTAATTTAACATATAGTACATTCAAATGCAATCATTTCATAGGTAATTCAATATTAATTAGCCATTTTCTGAAAAAACAAATGCTTGCAAAACTTACTTGGAATCTGAACAGGAATACAAATCAAAACATTGCATACCGAGAAAAATTATAATTCCCCTATTTTTTAGGTGGATCATCTGAAAGCTTTAATTTAAAGAAAAAAAAAAGGTGATAAGTGAATGTTTTTAAAACTCTGCTTCCACTGCAACAAACATGTACTCAATTATTTATAATATGCAGACACATTTCTATGTAACTAAGTAACTCTTCACAGAGAACATTCACACTCTATCAGCTCATCCATCTGGCAGGAACACTTTGAAACTTTTTAGTTATATTTCATGTTTTTAAATCAAAGGGTAGTGCCAAGCCTACTGTTTAACATTTCCTGTACCGGACTGCAAGTGATGGAGTCAATCCAGCACTTTCTTCATTCTGTTGAAGTCAAATGGAAGTCCAAGTGCCAGAAGCCTTGCAGAATTACTTCACTGGATACCCCAAACTGTTCCTGTCCGAGGGATTGTGTCTTGTGGTGCTCATGCTCTGTACCCACTGCAGCCAGGATAAGCTGCCACACCTTACATCACTGAATTGGAATAAGTGGATTCAGAAAATGAAAGAGCAATTAAACCCCTGATCTCTAAAATTAATAAAGGAGCAAAATGTAAAAGAACGAAGGTTTGATGCATCAGGGCACACAGGGGTGGCATAAGGACCTTAATGAGAAACATTTAGATTCCAATAGTGGATTCAAAACATTTTCAGACCCCCATTTCGCTTTCTTCACGATTTGTTAGATTGTAGTCCTGTGCTAAAATCCTTTCAATTGATTTTTTTCCTACATCAATGTACATTTAATACCTCACTATAACAAAGCAAAAACAGGATTTTAGAAATGTCTAAAAACTGAAATCACACTGACACCAGTGACTAATGCACCACCATACAGTATATGAATGGTTCCCAACTCCGATCATGGAGGGCCCCAGTGGCTGCAGGTTTTCACTCTAACATTTTTTCTTAATTAGTAACCTGTTTTTGCTCCTAATTAACTTCTTTTGAATTAATTTAATTGTTTCTTTTTTCCTAAATTAGCAGCCAAACAATGATAAGATACAAAATGTAGCAAAACATGACCAGCAAACTGTGTCCATCATGCAAAATCTGAAAATAAAGAAAGATGAAGGTCTCAGGAATGATGATCTGCTCAGGTCCACAAAACATTTGACTAGTGCTTTTAGAAAAGAGAAAATCAACAATTTTGGAAATGTATGCTATTGTACAATGACAGCAGCAACAAGCCATAGAATTAAAGAATGGATTTAATTAATGACAACAATTGACACCTAATTAAGTAACTGGTTGGAATGAAATAGGTTGAAGTTTGAGGTCTTGACTTAGTTGGTCTTCTGTTGGCTCACTCACTTCACATTTCATTTCCTTTTTCATTTAAGGAAATAAATAAAGCAATTCAGAGGAAAGATGAAGTAACACAAGGGAAGAAATCTTAAAAAACAAGTTAATTAAAATTAAAGGAAAGGAGTTAATTATCAGCAAAAACTGGATATCAATTAAGAAAAGGGTTAGAAAGAAAACCTGCAGCCACTGCAGCCCTACAGGACCAGACTTGAGTACCCCTGCAGTATACAGTCGATTCAGAGAGTACTCACACCCCCTTCACTTTCTTCTCACTTTATTTGATTTTAAACTGATAAGTTGCCAATTTACTGTATGTCCTTCAATCTATACTCAGGTTTACATATTTATTAAAAATCAAAAACTGACATCTCTTGCTCATGTAAGTATCCTGACTCTTTGCTGTGGCATTCCAAATTGTGGTCAGGTGCATCCTGTTGCTTTAATTATCCTTGCGGTATGTCCAGAGATTGATTGGCAAATTGAAGTGATTGGACATCGTTTAGAAATTCACACATCTGTGTAAATAAGGTCCATAATTCATAATGCATGACAGGACAAAAACCAAGCCATGAAGTCCATGAGACTCTCTGTTGATCTCCACGATAAAATTATGGTGCGGTGTAGATCAGGACAAGGGTCTAAAACCATTTGAAAAGATGTGAGAGTTACCAGGTGTCTCAATATGGTCTCAGTAATTGTAAAATGGAAGAAGTTTGAAACCACCAGGATACTTCCTAGATCTGGCTGTCTGGCCAAACTAAATTATTAGGAAAGAAGGGCCTAATGGTCACTTAATAGAGCTTCAGAAATCTTCTGCTAAGATGGGAGAACCTGTCAGAAGTCTGATCTTCTTAGTCTCACTCCATCAATCATGTGTTCATGGTAGAGTGGCTAGATAGAAGCTGCTCTTGAGTAAAAGGCATGAGACTGTTCATAGGTCTCCGAGAGCATAAGGAGGAAGATTCTGCAGTCAGATGAGACAAACACCAAACTCTTTGGGCTGAACTCCAAGCACTATGTGTTATCAATACCAGGCACTGCTCATCACTTGCCTAATAACATCCTGACAGTGAAGCTTGGAGGTGGCATTATGAAATGGGGGTGCTTCTCAGCAGCAGGAACAGGAAGACTAACGACAAGAATAAAACAAAAAACCTTATTAAATACACTTGAAAAGATCAGAGATGCACTGTACTCTCACACATAATTAATTAATTAAGCAGTGCAGTATTAGTCACACATAGAGCAATAGACCATCAGTCTTGATGACTATATGACAACTGGAGTCAGTTAATACTCTACTTGGTATATGCATCATTTCCATAAAATTACCATTGTTCTAATTTACTTTGGCCAAAAGAACCTTTCTTTTTGTGTTTTTCTCTCAGATACCATGTCCGTCAGCTTTTAGAACTGGATGGGTCTTTCTTTCTTTCTTTCTTATTTTATTATGCCATAATTGGAGAGGTCCAAGAATAATTTTATGTTAGGCATGATCAAAGCCCTCACCTTTGGGGCCTATGTTATGAATCAGTATTTTTGGATTTTGCTTTACTAAATTTGCTTTTTGAGTTTAATAAATTTTTCCAACCAGTGAAATAAATATCTGTTCCCAGTGTGAGCCCCCAAAGGTTTGCGGTTTGAACACTGGCTGCTGTGCTACCAGACCACACTGTTTCAATATACCTATAGCAAGTAGCTAGATGAAAACTAAACTGAAACTTTATTTATAGGATTGTTACTGGATTGCACACAGAAAGGCAGGGGCACAATGTTACCAAATTAATGTAAAACTTTTGCAAAACAACATATTCTTTTTTTTTTTGGAGTGTCAGGAATAAGCTTTGGTAGTGTGAGTTGATATCGTTATATCAACATTAGTTGCAGAGCATATTTTTCTTCAATTTGGCATTTACCTCAGAGCCATTCACTTTGATGTTTGGTAGCATAATACTCTTCTTTCAACTCCAGTTCCTCTTTAGCAGATGTTGTGATGACAGAGGCATGATGTTCTGTTCCCCTTACAGGGTAGTTGTATTTGGGCTTTGTGATGCACAGTTACACAGACCCTCTGCAAACCCACAACTGTGTACCCACTCTCCCTTAAACACTGTCTTGCCAGCTACTGTTTTATGGCCCGTGTGTGGTCACAGTGACATTTTACCTTGATGTTCGAAAGTTACAAAAATTATATTTACAGTATACTAGGGGGCTTACCCCCTGCTCACTTTGCTCGCCAACTCCCCTTGCCTGCACTATGTGCCAACCACTTTGCGTCTCTGCTCCCTCATGTTGTGAAGAGGGGGGCTAAACGCACCCCAAGGAGACTATTAAATGGTGATACAATGGCAAAAAAAGTTTGGTTTTTTTTACCTCCTCTTTGCTCGATCAGCTGCTGGCTTGCTGCTGCTGCCATGCCGTGTAATCTGCATCTCGCATGGCACTTCGAACATTTAAAAGCCTGTACAGCAGCTGTCTTTGTCATCTACTCTTTTTGTCTTTTATTTCCGGCCCCGGGCATTGGTTAAATCTATTGGCATAAAGTCTTGTCTCGCGGGATGTGAGTTCTTGATATTTTTTAGTTTATAATTTATAAATAAATTATATAAAAACCTGAAAATCTAGCAACATCACATTGAAGTTCAATAAATTCTGAAAAGAATGATACCAAACATATATACAGTATGTAGGTTTTAAAATAAGCCCGATTTAAAGTGTGACAAAATACGTGACATAAAAACATTACATAAAATTGTTGCACTTTTCGGCTTAGGATTTTATATATAGAGAGTAGATACTGTATATCCTTTTTTTCTAAATTATATCCTGTAGTATTAAAGCAGTAAGGCATATCTGTTTTTTTTTTTTTTTAGGTAACGCAGATATTTTTACTCTAATCAAATACATATTGCATTAAGCTATTGGTTACTTTAAAAAAATAATCTGACTAGATAATAATGCATGTTACTCTTAACGCATTGCCATCAACAATTCCTAGTCCTTGTGAACCCCTGATTGCTGCAGATGCAGAACACGATTCCTGTCATGTCCTTCTCCTGATCCACTGTGTGAGATCTGTGTGGCCAAAACAAAGATGACGTCAAGACATTCAAATGCACTATGAAGGCTGACAGCTTTGCTGCAGCTAACAAGCACATACATAAACAACATTCTTTGTAAAATAAATGCATGTTCACAAAAGATGAAATAGAAATACTTATGAATTTCAGGAACAAGGAGCCAACCGCTACCATGGTGACATAAGAGCCATTCAAGTAAACCATAAGCTAAAATAGGGGGAAAGAAGACAAACAACATTACTTTTAACTGAAATATTCTATGATATTTGATTTTAAGAGACAGAAATCTGTCTGTTTACCCATTGTTGTTCTGGGGCAGGAGGTAGAAATAGTGAATGAATATAACTACTTAGGAACTAACCTAGATAACAATCTTAACTGGAATGCAAATACAAAAAATGCAATCTGCGTTTATTTCTCCTTCATAAACTCAAACTGTTTAACGTAGACAAGGACCTCATGTGTCCTTTTATCGCAGTCTGCTTCAGTCTGTTATCACTTTCAGTTTCATTGCCTGGTTTAGTGGTCTAAAAAACTAAAAATAAAAGCTCCAGCAGATTACTAAACTACAGCTAATGTTATTGGGACTGATGTTGATGATCTGGCAAGTATGTGTGTCAGAGGACAATGCTAAAGAAACTAGAAATCATCTCAACTGACGACAGACATCCATTATGTGTAGAACTTAACTTCAGTAAATCAGGAAGAATAGATGCTTTGAAAACCCACACAAATCGCTCCAGGAAATCCTTTCTTCCTAGTGCCATACGACTTTTTAATAAGAAATATTGGAGAAAATGATTAAGGTTTGATACAGTATGTATCCGTAACAATCTTTGTGTAAATATGCGTGATCATACTGCCTTACCTTAACTTCTCTTGTCTCTATTTATTTGGTTTCATTTCCTTCTGTCTTGTTATTAGATCAACTGAGAAGGTACATTTCATGTTTTCTTGTGTAAACATGACTAAATAAAACAACCTTGAAACTTGAATCTTGACTCTGATATTTTTTTTTTTAGTTAACATCTCATCACCAATTTATTTTCAATACAATCTCATTCCAAACAAAAAACAATTGCAAGATAATGAAATGTGTTTTAACAATCTCCAAAATAACCAAGTAAAGGGTTTGGGTATCATATAATCGTACGAGCGTTCAGGCCAGTGCTTCCACATTTTAACTCAGTTGTTTGTTGCTGTGTCAACAATCCCTGTTTGGTCAGTTCTTTCACTCTATTCCCCCCTCACTCATGAATGTTTTTCAAGGGACACCTTTATTAATATACAGCTTGGTGGGATGGAGATGGCAATTAGATGGCTAGATCCTGCAGTCGTATGTTATTCATTCCACTGGGCAGAAAACAGATAGGTACGTTAAGTTCATAAACTCCAACCATATCTGCATTCCTCTTAAAAGAGTCCCTTCAGGAAAAGATCACTGTCCACACACCTTACAGAACCTTATCTATACATCTGTTACACAAAATAATTTAAGAGATTTATCAAATGCTGCATTAAAAGTCCAAAGGAGTGTAAAGATAGCGCTAAGTGCATCAGACTTGTCAAGAAATATCAGTTGGAATTGGTTAACTGGACGTCAAATGCTAAAAGCCTTTGCTAAAGAATAGAATGCAGTGAAGTGTCATTGCATGAAAGTGTTGGGGCCTCCAGCAGATTATTTTTTTGTTTCATTTGTATAATATTTAACCATTTTATTCCTTTGAAAACTACTGTGATATTGCATCTATTGTGTGTGTGTTATTTTCTGTAGCTTCTTTAAATGATCTCACTTTAAGTTTCCACAGACGCTTTCCTGTTGCAGCATGGTCATCCTGCATGTTGTAGGAATTAACCATCTCTGTATAATGTAAAAAGAATTAAAAGACTCTCAGTTTAAGGTCATAAAAATAAATTATTTTGGTTAGGATTCTTGGTACTAGATAGATAGGCAGATAGATAGATCTTTATTTGTCCCTGGGATAAGTTTGGATTGTTAGTGAAGCCCATTGGATAGATTGATATGTAGACACACATTGAGGCCTGGACACACAGCAGAATGATTAAAAAATTATAAAGAAGGAAAACCTCTGACGGCATTATGCAGGCATATTGTCGTTGGTATAGAGGAGCCCCCATAGTGTTTCCTGGATAATTCTTTACTTCTCCTCTATGATTTCTGGTTTGCTGGAATATAAGAAAGATGTTCTATTAATCTACCCTTGCCATTTATGATTTTGGTGTTTTTTGTTCTTACCTCTGTCAACCTTGTAATAAAATTTAAAGCAGCACACACTTTTTGCATTTAGTCACAGACATGGAGAGGGCAAGATAACATTCCTCTGAACTGTTCTTCAAAATGTAGCTGGATTTTCCAAAATGAAACGGCAGACTACCTGCAATTTCTTGTTCTTTGCATCGTTTTACCATCGCTATAAAGCCAAAGATCTAGTCACAAATCCTTCAGCCTTTTTACTGAAAACAACAGCGGTATTCTTGCTGCTGCCCTCAAAAACCTTATCTTCACTAATTACCCCAATAATGGTTAAATGTTAATTGAGTTTTCAACACAAACTCACCGACCATTGATCAATAGAAGTCTAACCTTGATAATGCAAAACAAAGGCAGCAATTTTTGCAGCTTATGTTCTGAACAAAGTTTCACCACACGATCAAAGCAAATTAATTCAGCAGATGGAATTAGAAAACAAAATGCCAGCTATCTTAGAACATGTGTGTTGAAAAGAAAGGAGGGAGCTATGTAGATGACACAGGGCAGCCATATAATTAGGTCTAAGGCTGTTTGAATGCATTTGTTTTGATTCATGTTTTTACGTGTCTTTCTAAAAGGATTAACAGTCAGCAAAGGTCGCATTTAAAATTTGTGATGTTAAACAAAAGAAGCATTTTATGATTTGAAACCATTCATAAGACCACGAGGGCAGCAGCATTAATTTTCTCAACAGGAACATAACATTTTGTAGTTATACTGATTCAAATGGGCCTCTGTTAGAAGGCAATAGAGTGAATTTATTACAAAATGACATACATGCTATGGTAAATGTTTACATTTTCCTAATAAGTTTATAATAAAAATTTGAACTTACATTGATGATATATTGTACCATGCAACAAATTCATACTGAGACATATTTTACTTTTTTCTTACTCTGCCGGTAATATAACCATTTTTATTTTACATCAATAATATACATATGTATGTATTGTTTGTATACAATCAATAGACTCACGCTTTTATTTCTTATTCTCCAATTCAGCACACAGCATCTTACACAGTTCTTAAATCACCAACAATAATTCAGTCCTTTTCTTCTCTATTTTCTTTCTCTTTTTCTCTTCTCTCACCTCTACTCCTCCCTTCGCAAGCTCTGTTCTCCACCTCCCAACTCCAGCTCCCAGAATGGAGTAATGCAGCCCCTTTTATATTGTCCCCAGATGTGCTCCAGGTGCTCTTTGACGATCTTCCTGCTGCACTTCCTGGTGTGGCGGAAGTGCTGCAGTCCGTGGCTCCGGAATTGTCCAAGCACCCTCTCGAGTCCCAGGGAAGGTCTTGCCTCCAACCACAGTCTTTTCATCCTCCAGGCGTCCCAGCTGTCCGTCACAATATAGATATATTGTGCAAAGACGCCCAGAACACAGACAGACACGGACTCAGAATGTCACAATACACACACGTTTATTGGTGCTTCAACTGCACAACACCCACAGTGCTCTCATCAGCTCAATTATATTCAGTCCCTTTTCTTCCTCATTTCCTTTACTGCCACCTCCACTCTTCTTTTGCAAGTTCTGTCCTCTGCCTCCCGACTCCAGCTCCCTGAATGTAGTGAGGCAGCCTCTTTTATACTGCGCCCGGAAGTGCTCCAGGTGCTCCCTGATCCAGACTCCAGAGCTGTCCAGGTGCCCCCTGGTGGTGGCTACAGACCCCAACAGGTTTGAGCTTCAAAGCCCCAAACATGTGGCCCCGATGCAACCCAGGGGGGCTGTCCTCTCATGTCCCAGAGAATGGCTTGACCTTCTCTCGATGCTCTGCTCTTCCAGGCTTCCTGACAGGGCACAATCCCCAGCCATCCATTACAATATATATATATATATATATATATATATATATATATATACACACATACAGTATATATATATATATATATATATATATATATATATATATATATATAATATATTGCATTCAAACTGTATGTCATAAAAGGGAGCATCTCTGAGTTCACCTTGATCTAGAAAAAGAGACCTCGAATGACAGTTGATATGATCTGGATTTTTTAACTACTCTAATATTCTTTCTAAATTAATATGCATACATAATTTAATTATTAATAATGAAAAACAGAAATGTAAGCATGCCGCTCTGGCAAGTGTAAAGTAAATTGTACACTCACTGATTTCTCAAAACAGCCTTTAGTTCTTTGAGGCGTGGATTTCACCTAATGTTAGAAACATTCCTTTGAGATTCTCGATCATGTTAGCATGATGGCATCACCCAATTTCTGCAGATTTGTCAGCTGCACGTTCAAAGTGCTAAGCTCCTGTTCTTTTGGATTCAGATCCAGTGACTGGAAACAACACAGAATAACAGTGAACTCATTGGAATGTTCTTTAAACCAGTTTGAGTTGACTTTTGGTTTGTGATGTGGTGTATTCTCATGCTGGAAGTAACCATTAGAAGACGGGTAACTTGTGGCCATGAAAGGATGCACATGGTCAGCAACAACACTCCAACAGTGATTGGTATGGATGTGTGTAAAGTGTGCAATGAAAACATCCCCTTCACCATTACACCACTACCACCAGCCTGGACTGTAGACACAAGGTAGGTTGACTGCATGGATTCATGCTGTTGGTGCCAAATTCTGACCTTACCATCTGTGTGCCTCAACAGAAATTGAAATTCTTCAGACTAGGCAACATGTCTTCATCTCTCCAATTTTGGCAAGCTGCTGCCCACAGCAACATCAGATTTCTGTTCTTGTCTGATAGAAGTGGAACTGAAAGTGGTCTTCTGCTGTTTTCACCCATCTGCCTGAAGGCTCGACGTGTTGTGCATTTGGAGATGCTTTTCTACTCACCACGGTTATAGTCAGTTGTTATCTGAGTTACTGTAGCCTTTCTGTCAGCTTGAACTAGTCTGGTCATTCTCCTCTGACCTTCCATTCATAGAACTGATGGATTTTCACACCATTATTGGTAAACTCTAGAGACTGCTGTGAGTGAAAATCCCCAAAAATATTTGCACTTACAGAAATACTCGAATCAGCCCTCCTGGCACTAGCAATCATACCACAGTCTAAATCACTGAGGATGATCTTTAATGCATCACTCTAATAATATCACCAACTTCTGGGCATTCTGGGAACTGTTGCCAGGGAGATGGCAAATGCAGAACTTCTGAACTAGTGGCGCTAATTGGAGAAAACATATTGGTGAAGCGGTAAAGCATAAGCAAACTGTGAACTTTCTAAATATGCCAGATACACCATTTCTGACCAATAATCAGGATTCGTGAATATCAAAATCACTGATTCCATGTACATGTCGTCTGGTTTATACTTAGCAAGGGCATAAATAATTAATGAAGATCAGGGATCATAACGTTTGCCACCAACTTTTATTTCTCACTCAACTTACCATTTTCTGTCAAAGTAAAGTCTGTAAAGAACTCTGGTCACGTCAGCGCAGCTCCACTTGAGAGTGCCACTAGTGCCAATGTGTCACTGAGCATTGATTCCCTTTTAGGGTACCAGGCACCTTTAACTGTCCTTGCATGCACTATATAAAAAAAATTCCAGTTTTGTTATTCTAGCAAAAGAAAAAAATAACTGGAGGTTTTGACTTAAGCAGCCTATTGGGTAGTGCTATAATGGGAGCTCTCTTTAAGTTTTAATGGATTAAGAAATTAATCAAAATGTACACGTTTTGCCCTGAAGAATCTTTAAGCACTTTTGAGAAGTACTTATTTTGCATTTTCTTTTATTTATTTATTTTTTTTGGCGGGCGGGGCTGCCATTGGGTTTCCAATGTTTAGCATGATGATCCTTTCCAGTATCCCTTGGAGTGTGCGTTGTTGACATCATCTACACAGCTATATACAGTAAATAGACTTGTGCACGTCTTCAGATTAACCGAGATTAGGCTGCTGTAAGTAGTTGTGAGCAAACCTTTATTTTGTTCAAATCTACAGCTTTTTGCACTCTGGTTTTACCTTTGTACTTTGAGTTTTGATTAGCATTTTGGGCTATGATGATCAAATGTTTAATTTCACAGTACAATCTTGGTATATTTCCTTAACCATGTCTATTTCATGGTCTTTACCATGGGCAAAGTTTTCTCTTTTTCTCCTTTTTTGTGCAAAATCAAATTCCGTAAATTTGCCTTCTATAACGTTTTCACAGAGCATGGTCCCTTACGGTCAAAAGTGATGTCAAAACTAAGATAAAAATATTGCCATGACTATAGAGTTTTTAAAAATTTCCCTAAAAGTGTTTTATTTTTTTTAGGGGTTTCAGAATACGTGGAACCCACTTCTGCAGTTGGTTTTGTAATTTGTGTTCATTTTCAGCTGGTTAAAAATATTTTAAATTTTGCCGCCCCACCATTTTGTTTTCCTTATGGTTGCCACCGTTCTGGGTTTTATAGAAGCTTGGTTGCTATCACTTGACCTGTGATGTCACACAGTTGATGGTATAAAGGTCAGCGCTGCACATCTTCCATTGTCTAAGTTTATGGATGGCAACAAAGAGTTTTCACAGTGTTTAGCAATAATTTAGTGTCTCTTAACCTTATTATTGCATTCCTTTTCAGTACATTTTTGGATCATGTTTGGCCTGTTCTTTAACAAACGATTCTTGGCTTGTCCCACTCCCGATCTGTTTAATGGCTTTTTTAGTCTACTTTTTCCATTCAAGCAGTAGAATTATGTTTAAATCCAAACATCAATCCTTGTATCCACAAACATCAATCCTCCTTCCACAAAATGTCCACTTCTGTAAGTGGCTCATTGCAACTTTTATCATGCATCATGTCAATACCCCCTGTTATGACGTTTGCTCTTGGGCCTTTGGGTCAACTGCTGGGGCTCTTGTTATAGAAGGGTGTCTTTCCAGGCTGTTACAGTAGTTATATATTAAATACCAAGAGAACTTACTTGTAAATCACAGTTTTCTAAAACACAGCAACATAAACTTCTGTTTATTGAACCTTCACCTCTAAACAATCAAATGTAATGTTCTCATGAAATTTCTGACACTAATGAATGTCACACCTTCTCGCCTAGTCAATGTGTACCAGAACTAAAGGCTTTTATATGCCACAGTCAAGAGATAGGACGCAGAATTACGTTGTAGATATTTTGGATCACACCTCATATATATGAAAACATTTTGAGATTGACTTATTCAGAGTAACGGCAGCAAAGCCACTCTAATTTTATTTTTCAGCACAGTACCTATGAACACTAATACACTTGCTATTGCTCCCTAGCTCTAGAATTGATACCTTGATACTAGCCATTGTCATTTACTGCATCCATGTTGTCTTGGTTACTCTAAAATCCTAAATCCTATAACCACAAATGCTTTAAATTTGTAATTCATATCTTTTAGTACAATGTGTGGAAATTCCCCCACAAGTCAATGATTTCTCACGCTGGGTATGTTATATTGGTGTTTCATATTTAATTTACTTTGGTGTTTTCATGCGGTTTTTCCTGGATGGATGGATCTCTCCATAATTAGTTTTTTAAATCTAAAATTCTATTTATTATGCTAGTTTTTGGTTTTCACACTTCCATAATATATATATTTTTTGTTTTGTCACTTTTGTTTACTGGTGATGACAGGTAGGTATGTGGCCTGTAACGCCAAGGAGGCGATACTATATATTGTTGTCTTTTTTGAGATTTGCGGATTACAACCTTTGATCCTTGACATGCATTTTGATAAGTTTTCTTTGCAGTTTAGTAACAAAGTTTGGCTCTCCTTTCGACTGTCGATTTCTGATGCTTGTCTCCTGGTTTTTTGCTCAGGTTTTTGATCTCTCAGTTCTGATCTTTGCTTGCCTCCAGACTTACATTTCTGCTCTTGATCCTTTTCCTTTTCTCGTGCTACAGTCTTCTCTCTTTGCCCATCAGGGTGTCCCTCCGCACTACTGCCACTTATTACTGTTTGCTTTTGGCCCTGTCTATCTTGCTCCACTGCTGGATGGGAGGGACAAGGGACAATAAAACAAAGCATTTGATCTTTGTAATATTTGAGTTAAATTTAGACATACAAATATTAAACCTTTGGATTTCTTTTACTTTCATGTATACATCCATCCATCCATCCATCCATTTTCCAACCCGCTGAATCCGAACACAGGGTCACGGGGGTCTGCTGGAGCCAATCCCAGCCAACACAGGGCACAAGGCAGGGAACCAATCCTGGGCAGGGTGCCAACCCACCGCAGTCATGTATACATAGTATAGAGAAAGTATAGGAATCGCAAAGAAATTCAACCTCAAGATTTTGATGAATCTTGATGTTTAAGACCGTCTGGAGTCCAAAAATACCATTTTTGAAACTGTGTCTGTCTGTGTAACTGTGTGTCATTGTATCTGTCTGCGTGTAAACACGATAACTCGAAAATGCTTTGACCTCGGTCAATGAGATTTTGTACACCTGCAAAAATAAGGAATCCTATCAACTTTTGGGCCACTTCTGGCAGCCAGAAGTGGTACTTTAACTGAATACTTTTACGATTATTCAAGTATGGTTATAATTATAGATAGATGATTCAAATTTTGTATAGATATTTATAATGATAAAAAGCAAGCAGATATGAAATTTGAGAAAAAATAGTAGTAGTATTTTATTTAAACAACCATCCAAATTTTTTGTATCATGGAAATATAATTGTGTACATGATATTCAAAACTATATTCAATATTATGCATATTCTGTCAATAACTATTATTAGTTTTATTTTAAATTTATACATTGTCAGTTTAACAATAACATATAAACATTGAACATGCCATGTAAATATAAATATGTAATGGGAACAATAACCTGCTACTTCCCCATCGTGTTCCTGGTAATACATTTAATTGTATAATGTTTTTTTTATTTCCACCATCATTATCATAATTAAATGTAGTTAAATGCAGTTTTACCTATAGCAACTTATTGCAACAAATATTATATAATACTAACACACTTTTTCTATGTTTTTAGGTGACTATAACTCTTTTTACGTTGCACGTAATCTAGGTAATGTAATCATGAAAAAATTCCACCACCTTTTTTGACCTCCCTGAATGCGAAAATATCAAGTTTGATTATAAATAGAGATAAATGATTGTATATTGATATTATCAATTAGTTATGATGAGAAACAAACAGATATGATATTTGAGAAATATTGTGCAAGTGGAAGTGGTTCTGATCACCTTTTCCTCTATCTCAGTAGGTGAGAAAGTCGATAGGATCACACTCCCGATTTTTTAAAAATTTAAAGCTAAAGGGGATGGCCACCTTAACTAGGACTGATTTTTGCCGTTTTGCCCAATTCTTTCAAAATAGGCCACAGCCCACTTGACCCTCCAGATTTGATAATGGAAAGGTGGATTGGTGACATTACAAATTGCAAAGCATTTTAGCATCCTTTGTCTAATACAGTGGTTCCCAACCTTTTTTTGGCCATGCCCCACCTAGGCCTCTCTAAAATCATGATGTCCCCCACTGTAACATATACCTTATTCTTATTATTACCAATTCAAAAAGTGAACTCCTACTCATGTGGAGGAAGCCCATAATGTCATTAACTTGGTCGAAACAAGCTTCCAAAGAACATGGAAACAAAAGAGGGAAAGGATAGTTGAAGTACTGACAAAGAAATCACTAAGAAATTGTTAAAAAAAAAATATAATATAAAATGAAAATACAGCAAATACAGTTTTGAAAACATATAATAAGAGACGTGATATTCATAAATATAAAATAACTTTAATGACAGCTTTTTCAGTAATATTTTATATTTTTGTTATATTGCAAAATTTTATAATCATTGTTAAAATTCATATTATTTTAATAGTAGAAAAAGCCCAGCCGGTTGTAAAATCATAAATTAAAGGGTTCTTCACCATCCCTTCTACGTTTATGTAATTATATAAATGTCTCTGTAAAAAATAAAAATTATTTGTTTATTTTTTTCTATCATTTTTAACCATGAATTTCTGTTTCTTCATTTTATAAATTAACGTACCTAAATTCTTGAATTGCCCCCCTACAAAATCAAATTGCCCCCTAGTGGGGTGTGCACCCCACATTGGGAATCAGCGGTCTAATACCTCCAACTTGGGGGTTGGTGGCAGGATTGGCACCGCCGTGTGGTGGGTGTGGCTACACGCTTTAATCAGCATATGCTCCCAACCTCTCTCTCTCTCTCTCTCTCTCTCTCTCTCTCTCTCTCTCTCTAATACTTTTTTTAGCTCAGCCTGAGCTGCAACACCACATTGGCTCATGGTGCTGTCTGTGTATAAATGACCATTGTACTGCTTTGTACTTCTTTCTACACCACAGCAAGCAGGCGACCACCTCAGTAAGCCTGATAGACAATTCTTCAGTTGGTTTTTCCTTTCATCAATAGTTGCTCTCTCTTTGATTGGATTCTTTAAGTGTTCCTCAAGCTCCCATCATTAGTCATTGCGGATGGGTGGCTAGATCATTCCTTGCCAATATTTCACATCTCTCTATGCATTATATACAGTAGCTCTTTTCTTAACTATCTATTTTACAGTGCCCTGAAAGTATAAGTCACTAAATGTTTTTAGAGACAAAAATAGTGTATATTAATATTTGGGCTGATTCAGGGTAGAAGTATGTCTCTGCTCACGACCACACATTGAGGTAGAGATGGAGTTTTCGTTACAAACAAAGCCACACTGCCTGCAGAATTCTGTCTTTAGTTCTTTAAAGAATGGTTCCTTTCTGTAAATACACTTTGGCACAAATGCAATAACTGTGCTTCCTGCTGGGCTGTTTCTAATGTATTGTGAGTTACAACCGAGTTTGTTCATTTGAAGGTGCAGGCTTTCAAAAAAAATAGCAGCAAAATATTGTCAAATAGGCTACAGTGTGAATACACTGTTGTCGACTAGATGTCATATTTACATACTGTATACAGATATACATGTATAGTCACGATGCAGGCTGCACATTCTGTTATGTTTTATACTGTGGATTTATTATAAATCTTTAAAAACCTCGAAATGTGAAGTCTAATTTGAAAGCCTCTGTCTGAGCACACAAATCGGCTGTAAACATTAGACTTTATCTAATGTAAGGAAACATCTGCCTTGACTAATCCTCATCTCCTTGGTAAGATGTTAGAGTGCCTGTAAGTCCCCTCCATATGTTAACATGTTTCATGTATCATTATACTGTATCTGGTAAATCAAACAAGAAATTGACAACAAATAACTCATTACAGAAACTCTATTTGAGATTAGCTTTATGCTAGAAACAATATGTGAGCAACACTAATCCAAACAATGAAAATGAAACCTGGTTACTGTTCTGGAACTAAATTTGAGTGCCTATGTTAAACCATGGACAAAAATGTTAGCATAAATGCACTAAAATCATCTTAGAACTGTAAACAGGAACCAATGACTAGTGACTGCTTCCACTTTTGCAAAAACACTGCTTGAATTACCTCACATTTTAAATTGTTGCCTACAAAGTACATCACCGTTTATTTCCATTTATATTACAACTAGCTAAGACTGCTTGAAATCTAAGTAATCAACGTAGACCTCAGGGTTAACATTTGCAGTACATCATACAACACATATGTTTCTGTTACACGTCATTTGATATGGGATTCATAAAAGCAGTGTTAGTGTTTGTGGTGCGCCATCTATTGGAATGTCAAAGACATAGCAACCAGATGGACATACAGACACTTATCCATTTATTAATGTGGATGATTGTATTTTAGAAGACGTAGCAGAAACTGTCCATCATTCTCAAAAAACAATGAGGAAAGGACTGTCCAACTAAAGAGCAACATTACAGAGAATCACTGAGGAAGGATGCTATAAATGGTAAGAGCACTGCGCCATCAGGGCAATCTCTGTCAGTCCCTTTCATCAATGCTCTCTTTTGGGTCACGTGACCAATATTCACTTAAGGTTAGATTAAGACCCCCACAGACCTCTAGATCAGGGGTCCTCAATCACAGTCCTGGAGGGCTGCAGTGGCTGCAGGTTTTTGTTCTAACCCGCTTGCTTAATTGGAAAGCAATTCTTGCCAATAATTTAATTTAATGGCACGTTAGTGCTTTAACTCTGCTATGTCAGGTCATTCTCATATCCTAGATTTTCTTCCCTTTTCTAAGGATATCATCCAAAGAATATGAAGCCTAAAATGGATGAGTAATTCTCAGTCCTTCACTTTATTCTCTTCACTTTCCTTCCAAGTATTTCATTAAACCCAATAGTGCATGATAAATACACACAGGTGTAAATGGTAACAAGCTAAATGGATAAATGCTGGTCTTTTTTTGACGTTTGCATGTTATTGCTAATTTGGAGTAATTAAAAACCAATTAAAAACCAAGAATACAGCTGTATAAGACTAAAATAAGCAATGAGGGTTCAAAATCTTAACAAGCGAGACAACTAAAGTGAAGCAGAAGTGTTACTTGAGCAATAAGTGCTTCTTATTAAGCAACTGGGTTGGAACAAAAACCTGCAGCCACAGCGGCCCTCCAGGACCGTGATTGAGGACCCCTGCTCTAGATGATTTCATAAATAATGCTCTATGCCAGACAGTTAATCTTACAGCGTGTGGACACCCATTCTTTTCTTGCTGCGTGGATGTCCCCATTCTTGATTTACTACTGTGGACACTCGACCATGTTGTCGAGCGAGGGTACATCAAGTGGACTCTCAATTATATCACTGAGCTGATAAGGGGGGTGCACATTGCTGATTTTGGAGTGTGTGTATACTCAATTTTTTTGTTAAGTGGGGCTGGGGGTTCATCATTGGTGATTTTGGCGTGCACGTACGCTGGATCATTTTGTTGATTGGTGGGTAGGAAGTTTTTCCTTGGTGGGTTCAGTGCATGGACACTCTATCGTTTCATTGAGCTAGGAAGTGGGGTGGGTACAGAGTGAAAGTCTTTACGGAGTAAAGACTCCTGGGCTCACACCCAGAACAACATGATGGTAGATCTGCCCCTGTGCTCATTTAATGTTTTCTGCAAAGAACCCTATTTTTAATATACCTGTGACAGTGCCATTTCAGAGAATCCAATTAGAGTTGCTAATCCTACTCTCTTGTCATGTTTAGAACTATTTCACTTTTAGTCCTACTATTTCTTCCCTTGAATTTAACAGATGTGATATCGATTGGTACAACTGGACCCTGCTACAAGTTACCACTAGAAAGATCATTCAAAGGTAACTCATTTAAAATTGATTTAAAATTGCTACAAATCACAACACAGTATTGGCATCAAAGCTTAAAATTATAAGTGCCTCATCATAAAATGTACTTGAATAAATGTCTACCATCAAGAAAGGTTACTAATATTGTCCTCAGTGTGGTATAGCAGGTCCACGGCGCCGAAGAAAAGCCCAGTTTTTAAATGGGGGCGTGCTAGTGTGGTCGGAGCAGTTCTCAGATGCTACGTGATGCAGGGGTTTCCTCACTTAAATCCACAGGTGAGGAATCGTCCATATCCGTAATTGATGCCAGGAGCTTCTAATAGCTGCACCTGTGCCACGTCCCCATTATATACAGTAGAAGCGCAAGTGCGGAGGAAGAATGATGATTGAAAGAATGCAGGTTAGAGGAGGTGAAAGAAGATGTTGGAAGCAAAGGAGTCGGTGCGCGCGTGAGAGCGAGTGAGCAGGCTAGCTGATCGGAGAAGGCAGCTGGGAAGTGAGCCCTAGTGGGGTGTTTGGACAACACCCAGGGGACAGCACTTTGGAGGAGCAGGAGTGACTGGAAGGTGGTTGGCTCGCCGCATAAGGTAGTGGGGGTCAGGAGGCTTGGGAGGTGGAAGCCCCAGCATGAGGGCCCTGGTCGTTGGGGAACCCAAGTCTGTCTGGAGAGGCGTACGGAGCCAGGGACTGCAGGGCTACAGACTAGACAGGAGAAGGTCAGCTGCAGGTAGAACAACTCCCCTGGTGCATGGCAACGGGTTTTGTTTTTAAAGGACTGCATCCAGCTATTGTTTTAACCTCGTTTTTAAGGGATTTAATTATTGGATTTTAACCTCCACATTCTTCACTGTTTTAATGGATTCTTTACTTATTGACTATTTGAAACACTGCACTATTTATTTGGATGCTGTTTTTGGTTTTGTTGTTTTTAATAAAAGCACTTTTGCACCTTTCCCCTTGTCCTTGCTTCATTGGTGTTTTTATTGTCCAGCTCATCAGGTGACATTTACCGAGGGTGTTGGGTTGAAGATCTCCCATAAAGGAAGTGGGAGCATGGAGCGAGAACCCAGATCGTCACACTCTCTTTCCCTTTCTACCACATTTTGAACAATCACGATGTGCTAAAAAATCCTGCTTCATTCTATTTCATCGTGGCTTACCTCTATCTCACTTAGTAATGGTATGCAGGTGTAAGTTTTTACTTTGATAAAAATACTAGTATTATCAATTCATTTCAGACGTATTGTCCTATTTTGGCAGTGTTCACCGTCCAATGAGATTTCTTACTGCATGTTGGACCACCATGGAGCAGTCCACCACTGTCCTTGTGTGGCTGCCCATATCTCACTCTGTTACTTATATAATATAACATCACAAAATAATAACAGTGGTGAGCAAAACAGACAAGTTTTCTTTCACAGTTTTGTGAAATCGATGATAAACATTACTTTGTGTACAAATTCACAAATGCAAAACATATTTTAAAAAGGAGCTTTTGGATTTTTAAAAGTTTTTTGCAAGGTTGAAAGAAGGGAACATTGGTCTTTAAGCGTTTGGCAAAACCTTACATCATTTTTTTGATGTATATATTAATCTTTTGGAAATTTAAAATGGCTAAACACAACTCATGGTAAGACAAAATGATGTACAATAGACAAAAGCTGTAATCCAGAGAGACAATAAAACTGTTATCCAGATTAGTTGAGAAGAAAATGCTATACCTACTGTATGATATGAGATCCTGCTTTGGTTGATGCAAATCTTTTTGTGCTCTGATAACGGTGTTCTCCCATTAGCCCCAGCACTCTCCTGCTGCCTGATGGGAATTGTAGTCCCAGCATCCACACTGGTTTTTAGGTTACTCTGCTCCATTATAAATTCTCTCCCTGATATTCCATATAGTCAATATTTAAACTGGACCAACAGCAACACACATGTCAAGTTCCATTTAAATGAGTCCAGCCGTATTTGCATGACTGACAAACACCTTATGTTTAATTTAATCTACTCTCTCTATATATATATATATATATATATATATCTATATAAAATCCTAAGCCTTAAAGTGCAACGAAAATGCAACAATTATGTTTTTAAAGTCACATTTTTGTCATGCTTTAAATCAGGCTTATTTTAAAACCTACATATATATGTTGGGTATCATTCTTTTCAGAATTTATCGAACTTTAATGTGATGTTGTTAGATTTTCAGATTCTTATTTAGTTTTTAAATTATAAACTAAAAAATATCAAGAACTCACATCTCGTGAGACAGGACTTTGTGCCAAAAGATGTAACCACACCCGGGACAAGAAATAAAAGACAAAGAGTAGGACAGCTGCTGTACAGGCTTTTAAATGTTTGAAGCGTCACGCAAGATGCAGATCACACAGCACAGAAGCACAAAAGCACAGCAGCACGGCAGCATGGCAGCAGCATCAAGCCAGTAGCTCATTGAGCAAAGAGGAGGTAAAAAAAACTGTATTTGTTTCCAATTGTATCTATCTATCAATTGTATCACCATTTAAGAAGGGGTTTCGGAGAAGCAACCACATCTCCTTGGGATGCGTTCAGTCCCCCTCTTCACAACGCGAGCGGCAGAGATGTGAAGTGGCTGGCGAGCAAAGCGAGCATGGGGGTTGCCGAGCAAAGCCAGCGAGGGGAACCCCCTAGTTAACATATAATATTCCTTTGCATATCCCTTTGTGATTTATGTTTAAGATTTTTTTGCTTTCTTTTTGTGAATATTTTTTTTCTAAGTGAATAGTTATTGTATTATGTTGATTATATATTTATTTGTGCATCTTATGTTTGTCACACACATGCAATTGGGAGGCAGCTAAAGGCCCTGAATAATAGTAGTTCCACGTTAGACCAAGGCATGGCGAGGGGCACTAATTGTTTCTCTTCATCCTCTGCAGATTATCTATGGGAAATCCTGCATGGCTCCGCCCCCACTGATGATGTCACTTCCAGTTCCGGTCCCACTAATGACATCACTTCCGGTTCCGATGATGACATCACTTCCTGCCATGGCCTTTAAAGCCGCCATTTTGAAACCTTAAGTCAGTTCTGTTGTGGACTCAGACCTGTTAACATCTCACAATCTATTTACCCATTTTGCAGCCAGGGCACTATATATGGGTGGCTGCCTCAAAACTTTCTAATGTCTTTCATCAATTCTTGTGACATTTCATGTGTTTTGTATAATGAACATGCTCAGCTCTATTTAATTATTGAAAGTTTTCAGCATCATTAATAAGGCATTAGTTTTTCCACTTTTGTTATTTGGCTCCCATTCTGGCTTTTGTTTTTGCTTTTAAATAATAAAATATTTATTTTTTGTAAGAAAATCTGCCATGTGTCTTTCAGATAGCCTTGTGAGTTTATATGCTCGGCTCTTTTGTTTTGTGCAGACTGCAAAGCCTGCTTCTCGAGTTTGCTGTGAGGTTTATTTTGTGCTTTTTAGATCTTATTAATGGCTTCATTCCTAGTTTTGGAAGAAAAGCCTGTTTTGAATATTTTGTGTGCCTATCATTTATAATGCCAAGTTTCAGATGAACACTGCATCAGTTTAATTTTTTTTATTATTTTGCAATCAGATATGCATTAGCTGTGTCTCAATAAGCGATCTTCTCTATTTTGAAAATTTTGTTCAGAATATTTACATTCTGAACAATTAGTAACTTACACGTCACATCATACAGAAAATATAACCCACATCATTTTGCTCAAAGTCTCAGTTTTTGGGATCATATTAATGACATATAATGAGGGTCAACTCTAAATTGCTTACATGTGTGTTGGTGTTGCTGATTGAGCCATTGAATATTTGTGAAGGATGGATGAACCTAATTATGTGGCCTCTCCATGTAGACAAGATTAATGATTGCAACGTATTATAAACTATGAAAGCCTTTTAATTCTGCATGGAATGATGTAGAATTATCCTGAGTATTTTAAGGAGTTGTTAAAACATATGTGTTTTAGGTCATAAAGTTTACAGATACATTGTACGCCATAAACTATTTTACATTTTTTCTTTTTCATTTTAATCCAGTAGTGCAAATGTGGACTTACTGAACAAAAAGCTGACAAATTCATGGACTGTAGAGTGCCAAAGGGAGTTGGGTGGTCTTTTGGCCTTGGAATTCAACAGGTTTATTTTCTCCCATGTTCTGCCAATTGTAGTTTTTATTTTCTTGTCCAGCTTGGCCATCTTTACCTCAAATGTTGTATTAGAAATTTTTGGGTCGGCCAGCATTTGCTCCTCTATCAAATCAAAAGTAAAAAGGGTGTCTCCCAAGAAACCTCTATGAAGGGTCTCTTCTTCAACTACCACAATAAAACAAAGTCGTCCAAGTGAAGCCTGCCCCTAACTTATGCTGACAGCCCACTCTTGATAATCCATTTATAGTCAATACACAGTTGTAAAGATGAATAAAGTAGAGAATGGAAACAAAATTGAGTGCCAATATAAAGAATGCTGCACATCCTCTCTGTGATACACCAACACTGAGGACTTTCAGCCAATGAATCATTCAGTAGAAGTGTGTCACGAAATGCTATGGGGCCTCTTTCAGCGATGCACCTCACTAATGCTTTGTTGGGACTGAAACTGCCACGTCTGAAGTTTTGGTGTGTGTTCAGATCATAGTGTGTGTATACCTACTATATAACTAAACAATAAGGTCTGTGTGTCCAGTCCCTCAAAGCAATCTGATTGGTCAGCATGGCTATGGTGTGATTACTCAGTTTGCCTTGGTGATACAACGATAGACGAAGTCCGAGTGTTGAGACACATGAGCAGAACTAAAGGCGGCCACTGAAAGAATCGCCTTCAAAAACGGAAAGTATAAAACCACACTGGAGAATGGAAAGTTGCCTCGAAAATAATGACCGAGTTTGAGAAACAGACTTTACGGAAACATGCTCAAGAAAAGGATTGCTGATGAAGAAATGTTCACATACACACAATAACAACAACAGCAGCTTATTTTTTTGCATGGCCCAAAATCAGGAGTGCCTCAAAGGGTTTTAACAGGCCCTTTTTAGTAGAAAGCCACACAGTCTTGACTCCCTAAGAAGACAAGAAAAACTTCCAAAACAACACTTGTAGGGGATCAAAATGGAAGAAATCTTGGAGAAAGACCCCTTTCAAGGTAGGTTGGGCATGCAATAGGTATAAAATACAATATAGTGTACAAAACAGAACTCAAGTAATCCTCTTCACAAATCTAGATGGCCAATCTATCATTGCCACCTCAGGAATACAATACAATAGCACAATAGTAATAATAGTAAAAGTACAAACCAAAATGCAGGAGTAGATTATATCACATACTGGATGAGGATTCACATTTGTTCAGAATCCCGGAAACCTCAGCCAACAAGCTGCCATCCACTTACTGGCCATTTTAGAGCTGAGTCAGTGCTGGACCGACCAATCTGATGAAAGGACCCTTTCAAATACCGAGGCAAGGCGTTGAAAGTACACATAGGGCAAGAGATAGAAAATTACTCTATTATCTGTCTTCTATAGGTACCAGGGCTAGTAAATGTATATTTATTTGTCTATTTATTTTTTAATTTATTTAATGAGCTTCTGTAAAATGCCAAATTTCCCTATCTATCTATCTATCTATCTATCTATCTATCTATCTATCTATCTATCTATCTATCTATCTATCTATCTATCTATCTATCGCCTTCCCCTCTGTGACTTGTACCATTTATGAGTGAAATTGCCAATGGGTGTAAAACACGTATAGCATCTCAAAATCATTTCTCACAATTCTTTAAATGCTGGAAAAAAACTGACATCTTTGATTAGTTCTACTATGACTAAGAAGAGGTTTCTAACAGCTTAAAAAATGTAGGAATCTTCTGATGTGTTTCCCTTAAAACATATTACTAATCAATGAGACAATTAAACATGAATAATGTTCCTTGTCAATTCTAATCCGCTTATTGGTGGACTGAACACACCCATCCTTCTGGTCATGGTACTTGGAGACGTGCATTTCCTTTGGCATGTGAGTCAACTCATTATGACACAGAGTGACCTGTGGGAGTTCAATCTCATCTCTTTGCTTTAAATTGATATGTAGCCTAACTAAGTTATTAAGGTTGGATCATTAGTCAATTTATTCTAAGGCTACTGAAAATAAAATGTAGCCTAAGGGTCATGGCTTTATTGACCTTAGACTATTAATTTCAAATTTAATGAAGTTTCAGTACAATTAACTGGTTACCCTTCAAAATAAACTCTGTGATCTGCAGAAAGGAGTATTTATAAAATGAACGTGGCAGTGCTGTTACCTCAAAGGCTCAGACCCACCCTGGCAATGAATCCCAGTGTGTTGTGGATTTTACAGTTTCTCCCCATTTTTGAGCTTTGTGTTTTCTGGGTACTCCAGTTATCCTCCCACACACCAAACATTTGTGTGTTGGTTAACACATACCTCCAAACTGACCCCTTATGGAGGTGTACACGCGTAAGTACTGCAATGGACTAGCATCTCATTCATGGCTGGTTTCAGCCTTGCACCTGATGCTGCCAGGATTACAGTACAAGATATTTAATGATAATGGTATGTCACATTGTGCAGGCAGTAGTTGCAATGTCAATCTCAACTGCTGGAGCAACAATGAAAGCTGTAAATGGAACAAAGGGCAGATTTGATATTATTGCAGTACTATTAACCTTCATTTACCTAATAAACCATCTAGTAATTAAATTTAATTGCTTTTTAATTATAGTGATTCTTCCTCAATATTTACTTAGTAATTCATCAATATGAGTGTAATTAAAAGCATTTCAGCCTTCATTTGTTCTCTTCTAACTTTAAGTGAACTACACACTTTGCAAAGTTTTTTTCTTTTGATAGTAAAATTCATTATATAGAAATATGAGGGCGGGAAAAAATATTTCAAATTTCAGTTGGCATCATCAAATATATGCCACTATGATCCCAGAGAAAGAAAGAAAGAGAAAAATGTAAGGTACTCAAAGGCTCAAATCCATTATGGCTTTCCAAAATACAAATCAACCTGTCCATTGATAATTTTTTTTCCATTATTTGGTTTTTAACTTATTATTGAGAAAATGTGAATGGTCTTATTACATTCTGTTGAAATAAATGATAGTACTGGTGATGCAGTGATTAAGGCTGCTGGCCCACAACTTCATTATCATGGGTTTGAATGTACACATACACACACTGTGGCCATAATGACAGCTTCAGAAACAGCAAGGGAATTTTGGGATGCTAACTGGGTTGTCCTGTTTATTGTCCAGAGACAGAAATTCAAACAAAAGGAAAAAAAAGACACTGGTAAGCGTTTGTCCCTTCAGCAGGATCGTCAGAAAAAAATTAAACAAGAGCTCCGTCTGGCGGGTTACTCTGGCCAGTAATGATGCCTCCATCCAGGATGCCTGGTATTTTATGGCAGCTAGACTGGAAGGGGTGGGATTAAGAGCCTTCCTCAGGCAGCTTCTCAACACTGTGGGGAAAGAAGATGACATTGTTAGTGGCAGCACCCCCTGTCTTTTCGGTGGGTTGTTAAATAGGCATGCATTACAACACATATACTGCATATACACAGTATATAATATATATACACACTCTTATATTGTCAGACCTTTTGAGACCCTCCTCAATGGGACAACACACAGAAATGCAACTGCTGTGTCTGTTGAGGGTTGGTTGTCCATTGCCGAGGCAACTGCAGGTTCACAGCGCCACAGAAACAACTACAAGCTGAGCGCCGGTCGCCCAATGGGTGTTGCAGGAAACATTATAACTTGGCCACTGACCTGGCCTACGACCCAGCCGGTTTGCTGTGTCTGTATATAATGGAATGGTAGATCTCGCTACAATAAATAACCTGTTCCTGTTTCAAGTTGAATAAACCTGGTTTTGCTAAAGTACTGAGACTTAGCCTCTTCTTTGGGGTATTCAAGACACCGACTCAAGAGTCACAATATATACAGTTATCCCATACGTATCTGTGTGTTCCACCAACCATGGATCGAAATAAAAATCCAGAAACTTACAATAAGCAAAACTGTGCCATGTAGAAAGCCCTAAGCTGAATCCACTCAAATGAAGTAACATGTAGGCATACCCTTCTGTAGCCTCCTGCCCTAGGTGTTGAATAAAATGGCTCATAGGAGTAAACTTACAG
Organism: Erpetoichthys calabaricus; assembly: GCF_900747795.2. Lineage (NCBI taxonomy): Eukaryota > Metazoa > Chordata > Cladistia > Polypteriformes > Polypteridae > Erpetoichthys > Erpetoichthys calabaricus. Next base: position 164,769,057 of record NC_041402.2, on the reverse strand, counting down.
CTCCTACATGGCAGGCAATTGCTGAGCCACCACAACAACAACAGGGTGTCATTCTTCACACCCCCACTCTATTTCCATTTTCTATTTTTGGTTTTGGGATGCACACATGCATACCCAAATGTGCACACATATATATCTGGATAAAATATGTCCAAAAATATGTAAATATGCCTCTAAAATAGAAACAAATCAGTGGTGGCAGAAAAAAAGAAAGCATGTACAGTGGAACCTCGGTTTGCGAGCATAATTCGTTCTGGAAACGTGCTCATAGTCCAAAGCATTCGTATATTAAAGTGAATTTCCCCATAAGAAATAATGGAAATTCAGATGATTTGTTCCACAACCCAAAACTATTCATATAAAATGATTAATACAGTATATAAAGTAAAAATACATAAAACAAATTAACTTGCACTTTACCTTTGAAAAGAATCATGGCTGGTGTGAGTGAGTTTCTAAACTCTTGTGGGATTGCACCCAACGGGACGACAGGTGGAAGAGCGTCCCAAAGCAATCGCAGTCTCCCAGCGCTATAGCAGTTCTCCGTAAAAGCGAATCCGAAAAGATCGCGGACATGCTATAAGCACCTGCCATCAATGGGTGATACAAGGAACAAGGAACATTACAAATGTGCAGGGCCCTACCTGACTGCTGTGTCTGTGTATAAATAACCGCGCTGTTGCTGTTTCAAGCTGAATAAAGCTTGTGTTGTGAAGCTGTACTGAGACTCAGCTTCGTGTTTTAGGGTGCAAGACGGGGACTCGCACGTCACAGCATACACACACACACACACACACACATACACACACACCCACCCACAAATCACACACACACGTGCGCGCGCACACACAGTCACAATGCTGTAGTAAACACTATACACTCGTACGGATGTTGACTATATGAGTGAGGCACGCCGACTCAGACGGAGAATAGGAGACAATTGCCCACAATCCCGCAGTGAGAGAGAGAGAAGAACCATCAGCTCAGTTGTGATCACATGACGCTCAGCAGACAAACTACTCGTACTGCAAGACCTCGCTCGTTTATCAAGTGAAAATTTATTAAAAAATTTTGCTCGTCTTGCAAAACACTCGTAAACCAAGTTACTCGCAAACCAAGGTTCCACTGTATTTTATATTGTAAGATGACTGATACAAAATAAGGAAACAGATTATTTTTAAAATGCACTATTTTCACCTGTGGTGGGCTGGTGCCCTGCCTGGGGTATGTTTCCTGCCTTGTGCCCTGTGTTGGCTGGGATTGACTCCAGCAGACCCCCGTGACCCTGTAGTTAGGATATAGCAGGTTGGATAATGGATGGATGGATGGACTATTTTCACTTTCACTGATCATCTGCTATTCAAAATACTTTATATATAATTCAATAGTCTGCTCTTGATCAACTGAAACTTAATTTCAAGTCACTTCCTGCTCCAATGCATTTGTTGTATTAACTTTTGTGATAAGGTGACATAAACGTAGTGACAAGGGTGAAAGGCCCCCAAAAAGACCCACAAACTAGACTAGGAGATTTTCTGTCCTGCCTAAAAATAATACTCATTCTCAGGAAGGCTGATGCCAAACTCAACTGGTAGGCTGCAACCTATACAGGCCCAAAGTTATCAAATACTATGAATGCTTAAAAAAATTAAATGTATATATTACATAAATGGTAATGTATATATAATTTCTATTTAAGAAAATAATTATATGTCATTGGACTGCTTCCACATAAAAAGCATGATAACACATTTAAGATGTATAATTAAAAAGACATTTCATTACAGAATCACAAATGAATGAAAAACGTGCAACTCATAATGATTTGTTTGTGAATCAAATGAATGAGAGTCATTAGAATGGTTCTTCGGTAGTGACTCTCACAAATCAAATGAACGAGAATTGTTAGACTGATTCTGGGGTAGTGAATCGTTCACAAATCAAATTAATGAGAATCGTAAAAATTCTCGTTGGGTATTGACTCATTCATGAATCAAATGAACGAGAATAATAAGACTGATTCTCCGGTAGTGATTTGTTCGCAAATCAAATGAATCAAGACTCGTGATTCAGGCTGTTCTTGCACATGAGCTTTAAACATCCATCAGTGAAACAAAACACTTTGAGAACATCATGCAGGAAAAACACAAATGTGCTTTAGCACACTAGGTGAGCTCCACTGAATCAGTTTATTTGTGCCCATGAATCGGTTCATATGTTTCACTGAAAAGTGTCATTCAAAAACAACAAATCATTCGTAAATCGCCCATCACTAGTTTGCTCTTTCTAAGTTTTATTTATTTGATGTTACATTGTTAATTCATTATTTTTCAGTTCTGCCTTATATTCAGTTTCTATATTTTAGTTCTGTTTATCTGCCCTGTCTCCTGAATGTAGACGACCTGACCAGCTAATGTTTAACACAAAGCTCAAGTTTGGTTTCTGGATTCCTGTATTGTGATTTTTTTGGCTTTGTCTGGATTTACTGGTTTTTCTCTAACAGTACTGTTACTGGGATTTTAATTGGATGCATTTGCTTTAGGTTTCTACCTTTTTTCTGCCTTGACTTTTTGTTATTCCATTTTCTGTAAATAAATTCATAAATAAAAAGGATCTTTGTTCTTTGCTGTCCTTGGGACCAGAGGTCCACAGTTTCCCTTCCATCCTTTTTGTGGACAATTTTTGTTATTTAAAAGCATGAGCCTCATTGTTGGACCCATGCAGGCTTGAAAATTGGGGTGTGGGGTGTGGCCAATCCATCGGGCCCAAAAATAAGGGAAATTCTGATTGTGTGTGTGGGTGTGTGTGTGTTTTAAACCTGTTCCCCTTTCTGTGCCTTATGGTGGCAGAATCTATAACACTAGGTGACTCCTAAGCAGAACCATTTGATGCTAGCACTTATAAAAATACAAGGGGCAACAATAAAGAGTCGGAGTTCCATCAGTACACCGAATTTAATGTCTTTATGAAAAATAAAGAAAAGTTAGTTGAGTCAGTCCACTCATCGTGTCATTCCTGAGGTCATGAAGTATACTTTAGATGAGAGCTTCATCATTCATTAAATTACATCTGATAATAAAAGCCAACTACCAATTGTAGAGCTGGCTATACGTCTCATAAACTGGAAGAGGAGGGGCTTGTGGCATTTGTTCCAGAAGTGACATCAGAGACTTTTTTCCATTGAATTGAAACAACCCAGACCTTTACCTGTGAGCCAGTCCCCATGCTCAAGAGTCAGACACACTGACTATGAGGGAACATGGGGGCAATTGCCCCTTCTATTTTAAAATGAGCTGGGGTAATGTCCCCCTGATTGCAGAGTGACGCTAAAGAAAAGCTTAGATGGTAAAAATTAGTTGAAAACTCCATACCATCTATGTTTGAGTCTGTACGAGGGGGAGTCAAATTAAAGTTTGAAAATGGGATTTATCAGAAAATTAAATGAACCTTAACAAAACTTATAATGTCATTTCTCAGTGAAGTCTACACCTTTCTCAATGCACTTGCTCCACCTGCCTGGAAGTGCCTGTATTCCAGCAGAATTAAAGGTTTTGTCTTGTCCTCGCAACCACTCGTGCACCGTTTTCTTCACGTTGTCATCTGTCTTCAATCGACGAGCACCCAGATGTTTTTTAGCGCTCCAAAAAGGTGGAAATCACATGGTGCCATATCTGGTGGATAAGGAGGATGTGGCAATACCTCAAATTTCGGTTTCTCCAGACAAACCTTGGTGTTCTTAGCAGTGTGTGTTTATTGTCTTGCAGCAAAAGGACTCCATGAGAGAGCAGTCTCCACCGCTTGGATCAAATAGCAGGCTTCATGTTGGTCTCCAGCAAGTCACAGCAACTTGCACTAGTGACTGTAGTACCCCTCAGCATGTTGTGTTCAACAATAACTCAGGTGCAGGAGTGGTTGCAAGGACAAGACAAAACATTTAATTCTGCTAGAATTCAGGCACTTTGGCACAAGTGCATTAAGAAGGGTGGAAACTACATCGAGAAATGACATTATAAGTTTTGTTAAGGCTCATTCCATTTTCTAATAAATCCCATGTTCTAACTTTAGCTTGACTCCCCCTCCATATATTGTCACAGGCTACTAAGGTTACATTCAGACTGTTTAATGGACTTGAATGAGATTAATACTCCCTCTATCATACTTTTAATTTCCTGTATATATTTTTCTTCCTATTTAGATTTTCCTTTTTAAAATTAAAGTGCCAGTTTGTCAGTTGTCAATTACAAGGCACTTGGCATAAGATTCATAACAGCAGTGCTAATGTTTGTGATGTGCCATCTGTTGAAATTAAAGCAGCAATTCAGTTTTACTGCGTTCATTGTAAAGTACATAATACATCCATCGGAGTGTAACTGCTGGACAGACAGAAATCGGCTCCTGTTATATTGGTGCGAAAATCAACAGTAAATGTAGGGAAAGCAGTAAGTGCTGATTGTAACAGCCAAAGTTAAACAGAAATTAATTTCTTCTTCCTCTACACAGTGTTGCAGTTTTTACAAATATTATTTCATACAAATATGATAATATAATTTCTTATAGAAATTATTAATTACATTTTTTGTAATGCGTTATATTCATTTATTATTTGCCTTTTGAGTTCTATAACTACCAAGTAACTTTTTCAAGGGTTCAGGTATCGACATCTAGGATAACAAGGATTTCTTTCAGCTGATTGTGTTCAGCTATGAGATTGAGATGGCCAGCTACAATCACCGATGCTTTGTTTCTGTATTAATTATGCAAGGTGACATGGAAGCTTGCCTTAAATAAAATCTCATGCCACTTACTGTGTTAGAACTATGAAGACTTCTCAAAATCAAGTACAGGAACACTGTGCTGGTAGGTTCCGAATTATGATCAAGTCTGACTTAAAACAGCTGAAACTAGAGAAAATGATTTGGCCGCTGTGAGCCTATGACTGTCTACAGGTTAAACCTTTGTCTTGTCTAGGTTTATTTAAATGTTTAGGAGATATTACATTCATTTATGAGCAGCTGTGAAATGGTTAGCCCTGCTTTTAAGGCAGCTTCTGTTAGACAGCTGATGTCTTCATGTGAAATTTAATGAAGTAGCCTGAGGTGACACTATTTGAACCATTTGGTATTTAAAATATTTAGATTATAATTATTGATAGGCCTACATTTTGCCTTATTTTCAAATAAGTCTTTTTTTATTACAACCTTAAAATTAGAGTATTTAACATTAAATCTAATGAGAAGCACCATGCAAAAGCTTACTGAACAATCATTTATACAGCACAGAACACGGACAGTCAGCACACTCCTATAATGCTCAGGTAACAGTGAGCTGTGGGTTTGCATCACTCTGTCCAGGGTCGGTTTCTACCTTACAGCAAAAGTTGATAGGTTAAGACATCAGGCCAATACAAACCTAAACAGGACAAGTAGGTTAGAAAATACAAGAACAAATAGCCCTACAGCAGATTCAGAAAGTATTCAGACCTGTTCTCTTTCTGCACACTTTATTGACCTATCGATTTCATTTTTAATTGATAAATTTGCCTTTTTTGCCTGTCAACCTGTACTTAATAACCCCTAGTGACAAAGTGAAAACATGTTTTCAGAAGGGTTTGCAAAATTATTAAAACTCAAAAACTGAAATCTCTCCTTCATTGAAGTATTCAGATCCTTTGTTTGGGAACTCCACATTGTGGTCAGGTTCATCCTGTTTGACTTAATTCTCCTTGAGATGTCTCTAGAACTTTATTGGAAACATCCTGGCATGGATCCACTGACAGAATTGAAGAAAATGAGCAAAGATGGTGCTATTTCTGTCCCCTAGGGAGCTGGGGTACAGAATGCATAGGAATGGAAACAGCAAAGAGAAGATCTTTGGAGTCGCATGGAAAGGGAAATGGAAGATCAGGGTAGCAGCAGTGCTGAAGGGCGGCAAAGGAAGGAGACAACCTCTAGTAAAACTCACATGAAGTATCGAGGCACAGGCACTGTGTTCACAATGTATTGTATGACCAGCACCACTGCTGATTAAATGTCTGGAAAATAAGCCATAAAAAAATCAGAAAGTTCAAGATTTTTAATTTTTTTGTCACATGCACAGTTATGTGCAGTGAAATGTCAGCCTGGTTCGCTTTCACGGATTATACAAAAGACTGTAGAAAGATAAGAAAGATAAATAGAAAAACAAGCAAGAATAAATTAGACCATCTTAAAAAACAGAAAAATAGAAAACTTAAATTTGAAATATAAACTAACTACCCATACCCTCCCTAAACCCTGGAACTTAATGGAGAGCTGTATCTGCACTTGACTTGAGTCAAGATTGTTAGTAAACTGCTAAGTAGGAGTCATCTGTCATTGCTACAAATCTGGAACCCTTATTAATGAAGAAGATGTCACCATTCAGTTAAAAATGAGCTCATTCTTACAATACAATGGAAAACTACATGCCATTAATTCCACACATAATCTGTCTATTGACACAGTTTCCATTTAAAGTACAAAATAAAGATCTAGGATGGAACTTGAAAAGTACAGCCCAACCATGGAGCACAAACCTTAAGTTCTCTAGTTTCGTTATATTTTCATTTACATTTTTAGTCAGCTAAGGATCCCCCTTTAAAGTGGCGCCGCCTAGAGAGTATTAATGCTAGCATAAGTAAGTTTTTATTTTCTAAACAGCCTTCCAGAAAGTCTAGACAGGAGGTGGAAAAACCATATTCCTGAGATCTGTGTTAATACATCCATCCATCCATGTTCCAAACCCGTTTTACTCTGAGCAGTGTTCAGGGGAAGGAAGATTGAGCCTATCTCAGCAAGCATCGGGCACAAGGTAGGAAAAGTCCATGGACAGAGTGTCAGTTCTGTTTTAATCTATAGCCGTAATGCTAAAGTAGGTAAGCACATGCTTTTATTACAGATATATGTTTGCCCACTTTCACCACCACCCTCATATTTTTTTCCTTTTCCCTCAGGACTATGTATTCCGCCCATTACATTAAAGATATGTGATTTATTTCTAATTGGTTCTTCTCACTTCATGGAACCATTAGGAGTAACCACCCATTCATTCATTTTCTAAAACTGCTTCACCCACCAAGCATCACTGGGTCCATTGGGGCACACTCACACACCCACACCCACCTTAACATGTTCATAGTCAGTTTCAACGTCAATGGTTTACTTGTGGAGTATGCATATTCTCTTTCTGCCTCTGTAGGTTTTCCTTAAGTTTCTCTGGTTTTCCACCCACACCCCAAAGGTGTTCATGTTAGTGTACCCTGTGACTCCAAATTTCCTCCGTATGTGTAAGTGTGGGTGAGTATCAGTGTGTGTTGCAATGAATAGAAAGTCTGCCCCAGCTTGATTCCTCCCTTGCTCCTAGTGCTACCAGGAAGGGTTCTGGCTTCCTGGATAAGCCAGTCAGAAAATGGATGGATGGGTGTTTGTATGGGAGAAAAATCCTGACAGACACGAGAAGAACGTGCACACTCCGCACAGACAGCCACCGCGTTCTTTGAATATTATACAGAACAGACGCTATACAGTGCGCCCCCTATCCTGTCATAATGACGGTTTTATCCTGTACTCCTTTATTTAATAGGAATTCACGGCAAAACGGTGACGGGGCATAAAAAATACCGAGGAAAAAGAATAAGGCAAAAAAACGAAACGTACACAACAGACAAGGAGTGAGGCAAAGAGAGACAGAAAGAGAGACGCTCCTTTTGTCTCAGCCTCTCCTGCTCACAATGGATAAGGGGTTATTGAGAGATTAATACTGGCAATCAGATTGCTTTTGTAAGAAACAGCAGTGTTGGATTAGACCCACAACCGACTGGATCACTCCCTGAGAGGCGGCGTGTACCACTGTAGCGTGGGGACCCGGGCAAAATAAAAAGACATTGACTAGACGAGACGGTCTTCGTGCTGCTAGGCGGGGGCGCGCTCGCGCTCGCGCTCTTTCCCGCTAACTCCCTCCCTGCCTGCACCTAAGTGGTAGAGGCCATTAGCAAACCCCAGTCTGTAAGGGGGTGGGCTCTGCTTTAGCTAAGAGGGTACTTTATTCACATCCAAACACATTCACAGATGTGACTCCACGCTTGGTGTCATTCTCCCCCTCCCTCCCTCCCTTTCCTGAAAACCAATGCCGGCTAAGAAATAAAACCGCGACTGGAGTATTTGCAAAAGAAGCTGCAGGACACATCTCTTGCCTATGTGCGTTTATGTGCCATCGGGCGGGTGCATGTGTGGAGTACCAGGTACGAGCAGAAGAAAAACAGAACAAGCAGAAGAAGGAGAAAAAGAAGAAGAAGAAGAAAAAGAAGAAGAGCTTGGCCCCTGCTACCACTTCGGCTCAAGCTGCCGGCAATCTTCTATTACCAGGATAAAATAAAAAAGGGGGGAGATGCTTTGAATGCTACCCGTGTTGCTTGGAGGAGGGATACGAAGAAAAGAGAAGGAAGAGGGAGGGGGAAAAGGATTTACGAATGAATGGGAGACCTTGCTTGACATGTGGTGGGAATAGCGGACTACAGAAAACCTCCAACTAAGGTACCCGATCATGTTTAATTTTGCTTGGAGCTGTCGGGGTGGAGGTGGAGATTAAAGGAAAGCACTAATTCGCTCATTTGTGTTTGAGAAGCTGTCATGAGTCATATGGTTGTCTATCTATGCATAAAGTACTGTATGTAATAATGTATATGAATTCTTTTCTAATTTTTGGTAAAGCACTATCTATCTATCTATCTATCTATCTATCTATCTATCTATCTATCTATCTATCTATCAAATAGCAAGTTAGGAAACCGATAAATTCGCTTCGATATAATTTACCGCTAAAGTTGAAAGAGTGTAAAGTCACATATGCATCTTAGGAAAATGTCATCCTGAAACGGTGTTTACTTATTCATTCCGTCCGATTCGAGTGCACCTGCTCCGGCGGACATTGCCCTGCAGTCGCTTATCTGCGTGGCGCTATACAGCTCGTCACTAACTAGGCGTTCAGGTGCTGGAGTGACGACGGCTCGTCGTCTTTCATTTGCCGTGCATCATGACACATTACCCCCTCGACGTGCTTATAGTGCTTGGTAAATGGGTTTAAAATTATGACAGTGTCATTTGTTGTACCACCCCCCATCGTTTCGTAGTTTATTTTCATATCGAACACATGTCAGCTCTAAAAAGCATATAAGGTAATTCTTGCTTTCATTCTTTATTTTCCTAAACCGCTGTCAACTCTGGTTTATCGTAGTCTCCCTTCTGGACAGACGCAGCTTAATTCGCTACCTTCCTGTCACTCACACTCCTCTCACCTCAGTTTCATGAAAAGCACCTGTTCTGATCAAAAGCCCAGCCGCCAAAGCACACGTGCTCGATCGGGCACGGACACCACTAATTTCCCCCCTAACAATGGCCCAGACAGGGCATGCCAAATGAGATAAGATGCCTTCGGGGAAATCGTCTCATTAAAGCGACAACTGCAAGATGAATGTTAAAGTGGTCCACGGAAGTAAACAAAATGATATTTCAGGCTGTCATTGCGCATTCGTCTTATTCGGTCCTACGGCATGTAGTTATTAATCACTACTTCTGGATTTCTCTCTCAGAGGAGTTGTGCTGCAGCTGTGGCATAGAAGGTCTGCTTCTGTGAGGCACGTAAATTAATGGCATTCTGCTAGCATTGGCATTGTACTTTGTTTTGTTCGCTCCCTTGCAAGTGCTCCGAGATCACCCCGGTGCCATATGCTTGCTCGCTAAAGCATCCCGAGTCACGCTTGTCAAGAGCGATCGTCTAAAGCCTCTGACATGGCTTGATGTTCCGTTCTGTTATCTGGAGACCCGACTAGCGCCACCAAATATACTCGAGCAGTTTTCATGACCCACGAGGCACACTTTTTATATTGTAATGTTCATGATTCGTGGCTTCGACAGTTGGATACTACATAGGTTGAACAAGAAAACGTTTGATTACCACTGAAGCATAACACATCATTTCTGCTCTTAGCCATTCACCAAATCCGCTTTAATCGCAACGACGCGTGGATGTCTGCTGAATATTTCAGTTTCAGTGTGATTGAGGGCATGCATTAGTGTTAAGTTTTGAAATAAATATATGATGAAATATTTGGGGCTACTTTTTATTATTGTGGCTTCCTCATTTTTTTAAATAATTTGTGTCTATTTTTGTTACTTACATTTTGTGTGTCACTAAAAAGGCCTAATATGAACAGCTTTACAGCGCGTATTAACAGGGAGTCCCTGCAAATGGCAGCAGATTATACATTTGTGCTGTAGGTATGCATCTATTGGATCACTATAAGATTAAAGTTAATTTAGCAGAGTTAGCTCGAAAAAGAAAACGCATTTAGCAATGGGATGTGTATTAATGAACTGTGTCCTCTTGACCGTGTGTCAAGAGCAAAAGCCAGTTTGTGTTTCTGACTGCAATGAAACAGTCATCCGTTTGTTTTCCGAACCCGTTTTTTCCATTACAGGGTCGCGGGTTACTGATAACTATTCAGCGAGGGCAAGGAAGGAATCGACTTTAGATGGGATGCCAGTCCCTCACAGGGTCACACACAAAGAGTCCATTTGGATTCGACTGTTAACCTAACATACATGCAACGTGAATAAATTCCTGGAGGGGTAAGGGACATTGGAGAGCGTGCAAAGTCAGCGCCTGGAGTAAAGGAGGCATAAGTTGGAAAGAGCAGATACAGTACAGAGATGAAATAGATCAAACAATGAGGGTAAGGGCGAACAGACACGAAACAAACGACATACAATCTAATCTTATCTAATCTAATGCTGTCCAAGTGCTCTTCCTGTGTTATGCTCTATGCTTAACTGGGATAGGGTCCATTTTACAGCAACCCTGGTCAGATTAAAGAGGATTTAGGAAATGGATGGACTATATAATATAATATAATATAATATAATATAATATAATATAATATAATATAATATAATATAATATAATATAATATAACCAGTAATGGCACACTGCACGATAACATGCAGTGAATACTCATGTCTTGAGTATTCCTAGTTTTCATCCTCTTTCTCTGTACGTTATCATTCGTTTGCTCAGAGGTTGATGCGCTAGCTGCTTCCTGAGCAGCTAGTCTTTCTCCACCCTAGTGCCCCGCTTCTTCTCTTCCTTTGTTGGCATCTTTTCGCATTAAAACTGATAAAGTCAGTGTTTGTGTTGCAATTACCTAGTAGGTTTTCTTTAATTTTTAACTTAAGCTGGCACTTAAGTCTTCAATCTGCCTCAAGAATTATTTAAGATATGAAGAGGTAGGGGAAGTGAAGGCGAAGGTGGTAGGGATGAGAACAGCGCCCATACGCATGCGCCACAAGGCTGCCCAGCTGCTGAGAGTTAAATAAAATTAAAATAAAAAGAGGAATAACATTGGAGGTCAATCGCCACCCCGAAAGGGGATAGTAGATGTCACATAGTATATGTGTACCAAATTGCAGGTCAATAAGTCAAATGGTTTGCCAGCTGCAGGTGATTCAAAATCCTGGACAGGCAAACTAACAGCCACAGTAGCTTATTATATATAAAGATATAATATAAGTTTGCATGTTCACTTTGCGATGATGAAGGAAAATATGTACATATAGTGCATGGTGCATGGTAAATGCAAATCGTTGACTTTGGCAAGACCAGCTACATTACTGGAGATCGTAAAAGATTATTTCAGTTGAAACTTTTCTTTTTCTTATTATTATTACTTATATATATTTTTTTAAGTAGGCACAAACCTGAGCCATGTAATAAACTGTAGCGCATTAAATGTGAAAATTTCAGCGGTAACTAACATGGCTGTGATCGGAGTCAACAGATTCCGTAACTTTTTTCCCCTGATCATGTCATGCATCCATCCGTTGTTTGTTCGATCGAGTGCAGTATTGTGGAGCCGCAATATTTTTCTAAAGTATCCGTGCTGTGTTTGTTTCTTCAGTATTGTTCCTGCCTTGTGGTTGGTTGTTTGTTGGGTTCCAGGCTTACCGCGACCCTGCTCTCGATAAGCAGGGTTAGAAAATTGATTATTATTATTATTATTATTATTATTATTATTATTATTAAGTGAGCGCATCCATGTGTTAGAGCCGTAAGCACACTAATTAAAGGTAAAAAGTGGGTTCTTCAGAGCAATGCCATAGGGGAACCATTTTTGATTTTCAAAGGAACCATCCATATGAAGAAAGTGCGTTTATTCAATTATATCTGTAGCCGATTCCTTAAATTACAGTGAACAGAGGATAACTGATTTGTGAAATATCATTGAGTCCCTGATTTTAAAAGGATTCTTGCTGCATACAATCACGCGGTCTAAGTTCAGGTTTTCTTGATCTGTTGTGTCCTGTTAGGTGTAGCATACTTTAAAGATTGCTGGGTTTAGGAGGAACCAACCAGACAAGCCAGTAAAGCGCCATTGCAGAACAATCCTGCTGTTAGTTTCGGCCGTGCTCCTCTGGCTGTTAGAAATAGGCTGTAGCTCTCTGCCACTAAGCGGATTAAGCCTGTTCAAAAATGGATGGAAGAATAATTAACCATAAAAAAGACCAGATTAAAATGCATATTTTTTCACTAAGGGATATATTTGACGCAATATTAATGGTAAAAAAAAAAATGAGGTCTGAAAAGTTTTAAAATGAAGTCAGTAACGGGAATCGATAATATTGCTGTTTTTTTCTCTTCCCATATTTCCTATTATTATTATTATTACTTTAGTTCGCATTCACTGTAGCTATTTTGTCATTTTTTTATTTCGTAACTTAATTTTACTTCCGCGTTTAGAGTTTTCTTTTCAAATAATTTATACTACACACTCACTAATCATGATCATACGAACAATCCTTTTGTTCATTCATCCAGTTTTCTTTTAGCATCTTGTCAGCATCCACTGTCTCGGATGGCATTTCTCATCCTCATTTACTTTGCCTACTTGCCTTGGTTTTGTTCGGCGTCCGATACAACTTTGGAAAGTGGAGTTCGATAGCATCTGCGGTGTTTGGCGCGTCCCGTCACTTCTTACACGGATCTCGCATTCTAGTTTATTTTTTTATCTACTCTACATATCTGCATGTTTAAAGAGGCCCATTTGTACATTGTACTTGCACAGAAACCATGTAAACAAAGACGATGGACAAGTGTGGCCTCACTTGGTATGAATTTGACCGAACTGTTAAATATTCGGTTATTCTGCATCCCCTTTCGTTGCCGTTTTTCAGGTGTCCACCCTTTAAAGCGATGAGCGCCCGACCTCTGCCCGTGTTTAACACCTGCACTAAAAATTTAAAGCAACCGTCCAGTGATCTCTCTCTTGAGTGACCACAGGCGTGTTATTCGGGGCTTTTACAAAAAGCTTTTGCCTTTCGATATTTTTTTCTAACCCTCTACTACCTAAGAAACTACTTAATCAAAAATAGCGTTTTCCGATTTTGCTACGCAGTCGTAGAAGGCAGCTTTATTACTGATCTCCATTGATTTGTAAGACTCTTGCTCTTGTAAATCGCATAGTACGGTGTACATGATGGAGAACTGGGTCTCGATGTTTTAGATGTGAATAAGAACTTTTATTGCGCGTTTCAAAAGCACACTTGATTGAACCTGCGTACTTTTCAGAAGCTCCAGTTTTTTTTAGATGCGTTGTATTTAGCATTCAGTTTTTAGTTTTCCTGTAGCCTCACACAGATAGAGGCATGTTTTAAGAAATAATATATATAATAAGGCATGTTTTATGTTTTTCGTGGCATTTAGTTAATCTGCTATAGATCTTCCCAGTGAAACAATATTTATTAATGAGCTCTAGAATTTTCTTCATTAGTCGGTAGTCTACTTTTTCCATATTTCAAATTCTATTATGTTTTCATCTGCATCTTAGAGATGCTCTTGGTGGAAGACATACTATGAAATATTGATTTATTAGATGCTTACTTATCCACCTAAAATGGGCTGAAATCTAAGTAATCAACATACACCTCACCTTTAATTTTTTCAGTGCAATATTGAAATGCATTTTGTAATGTGTGTAGAAATACAATGGATTGCATTTGTCATTCCAAAAGATCACAGATCACAAATATTTGTAGTAATAAATGCAGTACATGTTCATTCCAACAGATGGCGCATCAGAAACATTTGTAGTAATAAAATGCATTACTGTACTACAAATGTTTGAGATGCAGCATCTGTTGGAATGACAAATGCAACGCATATACATTTGTTATATGCCATTTGGTATGGAATTTGTATTAGCAGTGTTAATGTTTGTGATGCATCATCTGTTGGAATGACAAATGCAATGCATATACATCTGTTATATGCCATTTGGTATGGAATTTGTAAAAACAGTATTAATGTTTGTGATGCACCATCTATTGGAATGACAAATGCAGTGCATGTGTCTCCATTATATGCCATTTGGAATGGGATTCATAAAAGCAGGGTTAATGTTTGAGATGCACCACCTTTTGGAATGACAATGTGTTGCACATACATTTGTTTTATGCCATTTGGTATGGAGTTTGTAAAAGCAGTATTAATGCTTGTGATGTGTCATCTGTTGGAACGCCAAAAGCAGTGCACATGTCTCCATTACCTGCCATTTGGTATGGGATTCGTAAAGGAAGTGTTAATGTTTGTCATGTGCTATCTGTTGGAATGAGAAAGCTAATGCATTTTATTACTACTAATATTTGTCAAGAGTTTTGTTTGTTGGAATGACAGAGACATAGGAACCAGTCGGAGACACAGGTGGATATAAATCGATGGGTTGGTTGGTTGACTGAAAAATTGATTACATAAGTAATGGTGTCCCAAAAGTAAGGTCAAATCATCCCTGAGAGTCAGCCCTTCTAGCTTTGTTTACTGGAAGCACTCCAATTCAAAGTACACAGTAGGACAGGATAGATCAGTGTGCATGGTGCTGGACCCTTTAAAATGACATGAACATTAAACTTGTCTATGTACTAACTTACATTCTATAAACGATGCTTTTTCGCATTTCTGTTCTACATATTGTTTGGGATATTTATGGATGATTCTCTTTGTTCTTTATTTTTATTATATGTAGTTCTTTTTTGTTCATTTTCTTTTTTTCAACGTTCATTATCTGCTCTTGCCACTCTGCCATGACTACTATTATCAAGAATGGCCAGTACTTTCTTCCCCATATACCTTTCCACCACAATTCCCAATGAGTCCATTGTCTTCCCCAGCACTAATCCAGCCTTCTTCGCCAGCTTGTCCAGCCTCTTAGTGTTCTTCTCAGTCATACTGCCTCCCCAACAAACAGCAGCAAAAAAAGAGGACACTGGCAACAAATGTCAGATAGAAAGCATTTCACTACATATATTAAACGATGTAAGTCATCTGAGGAAAGAGAGCCTGCTCTGCCCCTTCCTGTAGAGGACATCTGTCTTCACAGACCAGTTCAGTCTGTCATCAGGGCGAACACCCAGATATCTATAAGTCTGTCCTTCCCTTGGATGTTAACAGGCTGAAGGGCGAGCTTAGACCTGTGGAAATCCAGAATCATCTTGTTGGTCTCCATTGTGTTCAGAACCAGGCAGTTCCTATTGCACCAGTCAGATCCCTGTATTCCCCTTCCTGCCCATTCCTTACCCACGCCACAATCACTGTATCATCAGAATATTTGTGAACGTGGAAAATGTCCAGCTTATATTTAATGTCTGCTGTGTATAATGTGAAGAGGAATGGGGCCAGAGCAGTCCATTGTAGACATCCAGTGATAGTTTTGTCATATCTTGCTCATTCAATCAGTGGCGTGTTACCTCGTAAGGTAGGTCAACAGGGATCACAGAGTTATCCTTTTTTTTTCCGATGTTACTTATTTTTTACTGAATGCCAGAGCATCAGAGAAATTTGTCAGACGTAACAAAGATGCTGTAGCAAGATGTTTTTGGAAGGTGCTCTAATCATTCACACTGCTGAAACATGCTGAATATTAGAGATAAGTCTGAATCTTCTTTGCACTTTGATTCTCTTGACATTTGGTTGCCGCACAAAGCAGTAACTATCCAAATTGTAGAATGGGAATGAAAAGTAACCCCAGATTAGATAGTTAATGTCTCCCGAATCCCATCCAAAACAATACTCAGCATGAATGCTAAACCAGTAGAACCTGTTCGGCTGTAACTGCTAGCAGAACCCATTAAAATGTTTTAAATTTGCATGAACCTCCTTTCTTGCAAATAAAAGTCTTTGGCAGCTACTTTGCATAATCTTATTATACTGATTTTATATACCCCGCAGAAACAGGGCAGGAGAGATAAAGTTGACAGGTCTGTTTTTTTAATTTCCGTAGCCTCCATTGCTGGGGCTGTGGTTTTTCCAGTGTGGCCCCCATTAGATATGCCCTCACTTTGCCTCATAGCTCCAAGTATTCTCCTGGAAAATCAGAACACCCAAGCAGCACTCAGCAAAGCCACAGCAATGAGCAGCAGCCTCCGGTTTTTTGGGCACAGGCCGCACAGTTTCTCCAATACTGCATCTGAATCCACAATCAAATCGTATAACATTTCCTACACCACTTGTGGTTCAGGGGTTTAAAGGTTCAAAGGCAGAAATCTCAAGATATTATGGTGAAACTATTAAAACAAGCTAATATAATGTTACACTGTATCATAGAAAATGGTGAATAGTTCAGCCCTCAGTTATGTAATAAGTAAGCCAATGCTGTACCAGACATAAAAGAGATTAAGCTGTGGACTCGAAGCTGCTTTCCTTCTTTCTTCACTTGATCCTTTTAGAATTGCTTTTAGATGCTTTTTGAAACCTCATAGCCTTCATTGTGTCTACCCTACTTGGCCTTAAGACCACAATTCCAGGTTGTCTCTTTGAAATTTTGTGAATCTTAAACAGTTTTTACGCATGTGTGCAAAAGTATGTGTTTTTAACCTTAGTTACCTTCTATGTAAAAATATTACATTTATATAGCATGTTTCTAACTACATAGATAATGAGGAGTCACTTCACCCACCGCCAATGGGAGCATTCACCTGAAGGATGCATCCATCCATCCATTTTCAACGACAGCCATTTTGTGCCAATACACACACCACACATTAGCTCTGAGGTGGCAAAGTCAGGGAAATATTTAGCCAGTTAAGGACATGGGATTATTAGCGGGCCAGAATGGATGAGGCTGTGATGAGCAATTTAGCCAGCGTATCTGGGGACACCCTATCCTTTTCAAAAGATGCCCAGGGATCTTTTATGACCACAGAGAGTCAGGACCTCGGGTTTATATATCATCAGGAGGATGGCACCATTTTTCAACATGGTGTCCCTATTACTGCACTGGAATACCGACCACAGGGTAAGCACCCAGTGCTGGCCTCATCAACACCTCTTCCAGCAGCAATCCAAGCGTTTCCTGGTTGGTAGCCCATCCAAGTATTGCACAGACCCAAATAAGCTTAGCTTCAAGTGGATTACCTGTTCTGACCTTCAGGTAGTATGGCTGTTGCTGCTGAGTTCAACTTGAAGTCAAGGGTCATTCCTATTGGTGACATTTACAGATTTTCAGATGAATCAGAGCTCAACAGCTTCAATGTTGCAACAATGTTTGGTCGAAACCTTATAATGGAGCTTCATGTTGAGTACTTTGTGGAATTTTGGTCACCATGCTGTAAAACAAACATATTGAGCATGTGCACAAAACAGCAGCTAAAAGTATCACTAGATAGATAGATAGATAGATAGATAGATAGATAGATAGATAGATAGATAGATAGATAGATAGATAGATAGATAGATAGATAGATAGATAGATAGATAGATAGATAGATAGATAGATAGATAGATAGATAGATAGATAGATAGATAGAGCAATGTGAGACATAATGTTGTTGTAGTGATAAAGTGAATGTGCTTATGACTTTGAAAACATGTCTGAATGTGATGTTGGGACAACTTTCACCAAGCCTTAGATCTTTACCTAACTAGATGTAAATCAAGGACTCCATCTTGCATAGCAGGACTGTTTAATTTTGTCCACAATAGTGCTGGTACCTTTTCTTGGTCTTGGTCAGACAGGCTTTCATTTACCTTCTCCCACCAAGACTTGAGAGTTTTTTTTTCCTGGTATCTGTGTAGACCACAATTTTGTTTCCCTGTCATCAGTTGACATCTTGTATTGACTGAAAATATTTATGCATCACTATTCTACTATTATAATGGTAACAGATAATAATTTATCATAATATGTTACACATGTGTGTCTGAGATTCACCTTCCGGTAAACCCTGCCACTCTATGGCAAGAGGGGGTGCTTTTGCTGATGGTGTCATCTTTTTTTTTTCCCCAAAGCTTTGAAAACCGCCCATTGAGGGCAACTGACTCCACCCATTCTGGTCTCCCCACTCTAAAGCTAATGTGCTCCTGGCATAGGTCATCTCATTCTTTAGAGAGCAGACCACAGAACAGGGCTCCCACCTGAGTACTGACCACCCTACAAAGTCTTGAACCTGCCCGATTATTTAACTTTATGTTTTTTAAATTATTATTCTATGCACCAGTGAGTGCCTTTTTCAGTTGTTTGGACTTGGCAAAAGATTAAAAGAGGTGACCCAGTTGGTGCCTCACCAGTTTTATCTGCGACTGGTGCTCTCCCTAAATCAACAATTCTCTCTCTCTCTCTCTCTCTCTCTCTCTCTATATATATATATATATATATATATATATATATAAAAAAAAATATATATATATATATATATAATGTGGCAGGTGGCCGGGACGTCCCTGCACACAATATTCAGGGGGAGCAGCCCTGGACAGTGCAATACCTCCCCCTGGACGCTAGATGGCCGCCCCCCTGAGTTGAAGAGGTACCTCGGTTGCCCACAGGGCTCCATGGGAATTGGAGTTGGGTGCAGCCCTGTTGGGTCCCTCAGGCACCGCCAGGGGGTGCAGTACCTGGGACTCCTGAGCCCGCATGGGCAGCATATTTGTCACACCCAGAAGTGCAGCCGGAACTCAGCAATCAAACACCTAGAGCACTTCCCGGGTGAACTATAAAAGGAGTCAGCGACCACCATTCAGGGGCCAGAGTCGGGAGGAGGAGGAGGATGAAGCTTGTGGAGGAGTGGTGGTGGAAGAAGAGAGTGTTTTGTGGTGATTGCTTAGTGTACTGTGTTTGGGACTGTGTTGTGGCTGGACGGATTATGGGGAAAACATGCCCTCCAGCTGAAAAAAATAAATAGTTTATTTGTTTTACACGTGCCTTCGTGTCAATCTGTGCCGGGTTGGGCGCAATATAGCGCCTTTTCTTACAATATATATACTCTATATATATATATATATATACATCCATCCATCCATTATCCAACCCGCTGAATCCAAACACTGGGTCACGGGGGTCTGCTGGAGCCAATCCCAGCCAACACAGGGCACAAGGCAGGAACCAATCCTGGGCAGGGTGCCAGCCCACCGCAGGACACACACAAACACACCCACACACCAAGCACACACTAGGGCCAATTTAGAATCACCAATGCACCTAGCCTGCATGTCTTTGGCCTGTGGGAGAAAACCCACGCAGACACAGGGAGAACATGCAAGCTCCATGCAGGGAGGACCCAGGAAGCGAACCCAGGTCTCCTAACTGCGAGGCAGCAGTGCTACCCACTGCACCACCGTGCCGCCCATAGCTGTCAATAACATTAAATAAACTTCAAAAGCAATAGCAGATGTTTAAATATATTAAATATCTGTACATGAGATTGGAAATTTAGTGAAAATACAGCAAGACTGGCATCTTGCATGTGTACTTTCCCAAAGTACTGTTAAAGAAAATCAAAAGGAAAATTATAGCTACAGTACAGAGAGAAAAAAAAACACAATTCACTTAATGTCTATGGAGCTAAGTTAGATATTGAGTAAACACTGTAAAGGCAGTATAGAGTTTAAAAAAATAATGCCTGAGCGATGATATGCATCTTATGTGTATTTGTTCTTTTAAATCTCCTCTCTTCACATGATGGGTTTACCAGAGATCACTGATTAAATCCACCTTGAATGCCAGCTGCTATAGGATGCTCAGACAATAAAAGATTTCTTGGCTACCATTCTTAATCTGCAGAATTTAACTATGCCATTTTTTTTCACACATCCCTAAAAATATGAATATTAGACTAACATGTAAAACTGGCTTGGTCCTAAGTGAGAGTAAGTGTTATGAGAAAGAACAAAACAGCACAAAAAGAAGTCTTGAGATCCCACAGAGATCCCCGTTAAATATCAACAAAGACAAAATTGAAAAGAAAAAAAAATACAAATGAAGCCATTCTGTGATTGTTTCAGTGATCTGGGTTGAAATGTTTCTGTGGGAAGTCTTGCTCCGGAAGATGCGGTCTAATGAATGAACACCAGCTTTTGGTCATGACATTTCTTATATCATGTGGTGGACAGAAGCAGGCCACCTGGGGCAGATTGGCAGTGACATCACTGCTCTTTGGAGGGCTCCTACTCCATTCTAGGGCTGGAAGAGTAAGAGAAGTTAGAAATTGTGCCTCATCCAAAGCTGTGTCCCAGTTTACAGCATAAGCAGAGCCTCCCAGACACTCCCATAATGCATGTGCTTGATATTGTGTATATAAGTGGGCACTGTGACAGCCTGGCACATTGGGTCTTTTTCATGCCTTGTGAACAGTACAAGGCACTGGACCCTTAAACCTGGTTAAGCTAGGTTGATAATATAATATAATATAATATAATATAATATAATATAATATAATATAATATAATATCTGCCATGGGTTGGCACCCTGCCCAGGATTGTTTCCTGCCTTGTGCCCTGTGTTGGCTGGGATTGGCTCCAGCAGACCCCCGTGACCCTGTGTTCGGATTCAGCGAGTTGGAAAATGGATGGATGGATAATATAATATAATATAATATAATATAATATAATATAATATAATATAATATAATATAATATAATATAATTAATAAAGTCCGAGGGCGGCACGGTGGCACAGTGGGTAGCGCTGCTGCCTCGCAGCTGGGAGACCTGGGGACCTGGGTTCATTTCCCGGGTCCTCCCTGCGTGGAGTTTGCATGTTCTCCCCGTGTCTGCGTGGGTTTCCTCCGGGCGCTCCGGTTTCCTCCCACAGTCCAAAGACAAGCAGGTTAGGTGGATTGGCGATTCTAAATTGGCCCTAGTGTGTGCTTGGTGTGTGGGTGTGTTTGTGTGTGTCCTGCGGTGGGTTGGCACCCTGCCCAGGATTGGTTCCTGCCTTGTGCCCTGTGTTGGCTGGGATCGGCTCCAGCAGACCCCCGTGACCCTGTGTTTGGATTCAGCGGGTTGGAAAATGGATGGATGGATGGATAATAAAGTCCCTGGTCCTCCTTGCTTAGAGTTTGCATGTTCTCTCCATGTCCAGGTAGGTTTCCTTCTTGTCCTCCAGTTTCCTGCCACAGTATAAAGACATACAGGTTAGGTGGATTAGTGATGTTGCATTTGGCCCTGATGTGTTTCTGTGTATTCACCCTGCAATGGACGGGCGCCCTATTCAGGGATTGTCCCTGCCTTATGCCCAATTCTTGCTGAGGCAGGCTCCAGGTCCCCTGCAATCCTGCTTAAAATAAAGCGTGTCAATAAAATGGATGCATGGGCGGATATTACAAATGTGACTCTCAT
Source organism: Erpetoichthys calabaricus (assembly GCF_900747795.2). Taxonomy (NCBI): domain Eukaryota; kingdom Metazoa; phylum Chordata; class Cladistia; order Polypteriformes; family Polypteridae; genus Erpetoichthys; species Erpetoichthys calabaricus. The sequence continues at coordinate 164,747,384 of NC_041402.2, read as the reverse complement.
CAGGAATAGCCATTTCTGAGAATGAGATGAGCTAACATTATCTTCAGGGAAAAAGTCTTGGCAGTTGAAAGACAGACTACCTGTAGCTGCACAGTTCTCCTCCTGAAAGTCAGAATGATGTGCAGTCATTGTCATTTTTAAGATGCTCTGAAGTGTGCTGTTTTGATGCAGCACAAGCAGAGTACCATTCAAGTATCAATACACCTGAACTGAGAAGATATTTTAAACCTTAAACATCACTAGTCACCTGTGAGGCTCTGCTCCTTCACACCTAAACAGTTATTGCAGTTATCATAAATCACACATGGTGAGATTGTTGAGGTAAGCCAAGGCTATTTTTTCTTTCCTTGCCTAGGACGAGCTGTAAAAGCGTTTTTTTTAACTCAAGAGAAAGATTCCTGCATGAAAGTTTATGCTGCAGTATATTAGGCCTAGAAGGTACTCCAGCTATTTGAAGTGTACAGAAAGACAAAAGATAATTTAATTAATTAAAATTAGGAGGCTGCAAGCCACTCTGTGTCATATGATCCATCCATCTATCCATTATCCAACCCGCTATATCCAAACACAGGGTCACGGGGGTGTGCTGGAGCCAATCTCAGCCAACACAGGGCGCAAGGCAGGAACAAACCTCGGGCAGGGTGCAAGCCCACTGCAGGTGTCAAATTATGTTAAATACAACTTAATAATAACATAGTAGAACATCCTCAAACCTGACCATTCTCAGGCTTGCGGGGTCGAGAGTCTCTCCCCAGAGCGCTGAGCACAAGACAGAAGCCAGCCATAGACAAGGTGCCCATCCAGTGCAGGACCTGCTCACACAGGCCAGTTTAGAATGGGAGGGGTGCAAAGTACCCAGAGAAAAACCTATGGGGACACAGGGAGAACATCTAAACCCCTCACAGACAATGACTTGGTGCAGGATTGAGACTGGGGCATAGCAGCGTTATCCACGTTACCACTGTGCCATCTCAATTTAAGAATATTCTCTATTAAAATATTGCCATGAGAGGAATTATTTAAAAAACATTTTTCAGAGTGGTACAGTATGCTTCAGCTCTCTTTGGATTGCAAGAGGAAACCCGAGTCTTCAGTGTAAAGTTACACAAACACAGGGAGAACAAGCAAATTCTACAAAATGGTACTCAGCACAACATAAATTTAAGTCACGTAATTTTAATGTTCTAACCATGGCAAAGCTGCTAAATAGGTAAAATGTACTGTTATGAAAGAAGCGAATGCAGTTTTTAGAAATTAGAATGCATTGATGGGCTGTTTAGCTGTTCATTTTCCTGAGCCATTTCCTTTCTATTACTTTCTTCAGTTAAAATATTATATTATATAAACTATTATATAAAATATCATCACATAATTTTGTTCATAATGCCAAACCAGGTTAAGAATCTGCTACATTATGTATTCATTACATTAGGACTATCCTGCTTAGTGTGGCAAACACTGTACACCTGCTATAACTGGAGCCACTTTCTTGTGCCAACAACATTTTTATTGTGCCATAATATATAGCCTGGCTCCTCTATAATTTTCTGTTCCCCTTCTGCAGATGTGGAAACTGCTCAACTATTCAGCCCTTACTACTGCATATGTGTCTGTCTCTATACTGTATATTATATAGTGTCTTTTCTGTACACATAACATTAATGAGTCTGTTCATATATAATAAACATTGTCACAAATGGCTTAAGCAAAGAATTGAGGACATTGCATCATTTACAAGGAATTAAACCTGATCTTATAGAATATCTCTCTTTAAAGCAAAGTAAATGTAGAAAATACTAGTTAGGTAGTGCATAATTGTAGTTGTTATAAGGGCAAAGATAGCCTAAGGAGAAGTCAAAGATCCATTCTAAAATAACTGAGTGCGTAAAATCTACCCGGGATATGGCTCAGCTATCTGGGGATTGGCAGGCTTCCTCTACCGTGCAACAGATATAGTTTAATAAAAGAAAATATACTGTATATATTGTTTCATGGGAAACTGTGTTTCTAATTTTACTGCAACTGAAACATTACTGTAATGCAAACCACTGTTTTAATAAACCCATTTGAACACTGATCTAAATGCCATATATCGTATGTAAACACATGTAGCACAGTGGGCTTATAGCACCAGAGGCCTAGGTATGAATCTATCCATCCATCCATCCATCCATCCATCCATTATCCATTATCCAACCCGCTATATCCTAACTACAGGGTCACGGGGGTCTGCTGGAGCCAATCCCTGCCAACACAGGGCACAAGGCAGGAAACAAACCCCGGGCAGGATGCCAGCCCACCGCAGGGTGCGCACACACACACTAGGTATGAATCGACTCACAAAATGCTTGTGCAAAATTTACACTTTCTTCTCATATCAAACTTGGCTTTTTCTTTGGGGTCTTCAGTTTTCCTCCTACATCCCAAAATTTAACAGTTTAGCTCAATGGCAACTTTAAATTGTCCCAGTGTCGGCGGGTGCATAAGAGTGTGCTGTGAGAGATTAGTGCCCTCTCTGCCTTGTGACCTCCAGAAGCCTGACTTGTACTAAGCAGGCTAAAAAGTGGAAGGATAACATAATGATAATAATTATTATTATAAAAATAATAACATACAGTACTATATGATATAGTAGGGGACACAGTGGTGCAGTGTTTAGCTCTGCTATATAACCAATCTAACGTGCAGGATTTAAAACCAGTGCCTAGACAAAGTCTGCATGGCACATCTCCCCATATCTGTGTGGCGTTCTTTGGGTAACTCAGTTTCCCTTTAAACATTCCTAAAGATTCTCAAAATAAAGAGAAAAGAACAAGTAAAGAGATACCCCAGTGTTGAAATCAGTGAACCAATCTCTAGATACAAACATACATACTGACTTCTTGTAGCTTGTTCAAACAACTTCTTTCTAGTGGGAGATCCTTTCCGGTCAGTAGTCTGGTCCATAATGATGGTGTATTTCATTATGGTGATGAAAGTGGAGGAAGTGGAAGGAACTGAGCTGACAGGTCGAAATAGGAAGGGACGTCAGTAGTCTTCTGGTGAGTTCAACTCTATACTACGACTAACAGAAATTGTGTTAAACTCAGGTTTCATGCCCATATCCTACATCATCTCAGTCGGTGCAGCACACCCAGTGCCCACTTGCTTGTAAAGATACACAGTATATGACTGTTGGTTTGCCCTGCGTGAGTCTCAGGGTGAGTATGGGCATGAGTGGCACTGTATGGTTTGGTTCAGGATCTTGAACCTGATGCTGCCAGGGTAAGTTCTACCTCACTATGTCCATCAATTGCAATAAGTAAAAATGTTATTTTATGTTAATATGTGTTAAAATACAATAAACATACACATACAGTGCATCCGGAAAGTATTCACAGCGCATCATTTTTTCCAATTTTGTTATGTTACAGCCTTATTCCAAAATGGATTAAATTCATTTTTTTCCTCAGAATTCTGCACACAACACCCCATAATGACAACGTGAAGAAAGTTTACGTGAGGTTTTTGCAAATTTATTAAAAATAAAAAACTGAGAAATCCCATGTACATAAGTACTCACAGCCTTGGCTCAATACTTTGTCGATGCACCTTTGACAGCAATTACAGCCTCAAGTCTTTTTGAATATGATGCCACAGGCATTGGCCAGTTTCGCCCATTCCTCTTTGCAGCACCTCTCAATCTCCATCAGGTTGGATGGGAAGCGTCGGTGCACAGCTATTTTAAGATCTCTCCAGAGATGTTCAATCGGATTCAAGTCTGGGCTCTGGCTGGGCCACTCAAAGACATTCACAGAGTTGTCCTGAAGCCACTCCTTTGATATCTTGGCTGTGTGCTTAGGGTCGTTGTCCTGCTGAAAGATGAACCGTCGCCCCAGTCTGAGGTCAAGAGCGCTCTGGAGCAGGTTTTCATCCAGGATATCTCTGTACATTGCTGCAGTCATCTTTCCCTTTATCCTGACTAGTCTCCCAGTTCCTGCCGCTGAAAAACATCCCCACAGCATGATGCTGCCAACACCATGCTTTACTGTAGGGATGGTGCCAGGTTTCCTCCAAATGTGACGCCTGGCATTCACACCAAAGAGTTCAATCTTTGTCTCATCAGACCAGAGAATTTTCTTTCTCATGGTCTGAGAGTCCTTCAGGTGCCTTTTGGCAAACTTCAGGCGGGCTGCCATGTGCCTTTTTACTAAGGAGTGGCTTCTGTCTGGCCACTCTACTATACAGGCCTGATTGGTGGATTGCTGCAGAGACGGTTGTCCTTCTGGAAGGTTCTCCACTCTCCATAGAGGACCTCTGGAGCTCTGACAGAGTGACCATTGGGTTCTTGGTCACCTCCCTGACTAAGGCCCTTCTCCCCCAATCGCTCAGTTTAGATGGCCGGCCAGCTCTAGGAAGAGTCCTGGTGGTTTCAAACTTCTTCCACTTACGGATGATGGAGGCCACTGTGCTCATAGGGACCTTCAAAGCAGCAGAAATTTTTCTGTAACCTTCCCCAGATTTGTGCCTCGAGACAATCCTGTTTCGGAGGTCTACAGACAATTCCTTTGACTTCATGCTTGGTTTGTGCTCTGACATGAACTGTCAACTGTGGGACCTTATATAGACAGGTGTGTGCCTTTCCAAATCATGTCCAACCAACTGAATTTACCACAGGTGGACTCCAATTAAGCTGCAGAAACATCTGATGGATGATCAGGGAAAACAGGATGCACCTGAGCTCAATTTCGAGCTTCACGGCAAAGGCTGTGAATACTTATGTAGATGTGCTTTCTCAATTTGTTTATTTTTAATAAATTTGCAAAAATCTCAAGTAAACTTTTTTCACGTTGTCATTATGAGGTCTTGTATGTAGAATTCTGAGGAAAAAAATGAATTTAATCCATTTTGGAATAAGGCTGTAACATAACAAAATGTGGAAATAGTGATGCACTGTGAATACTTTCCAGATGCGCTGTACACTTGTTTGTGTTTGATAGGCTGCTGTTTCCCACTCACAACTTACACAGTGGATGGCTGGATGAATATACAGTATCCCTATGGTGTCAATAATTATATTCTAGTTACATCAAGCCTATATTGATTACATTGCACTGCAAATATAATAAAGTGCATTTATTAAAGTTACTTGTTTGCAACCATATACAATGTAGTAGTGCAAAGATTAGCTCTCCACCACAAAACACCAAGAATCCAAGTTCAGTTCCTGAGTGGCTTTTGCCTTTCCTCTTCATTTCTTTTTACTCACACATTTCAGGGATGGACATCAGAGATCCTCAATGCTCAGTCCTGAGGGGAGACAGTGGCTGCAGGTTTTCGTTCCTTCTAAATTGATTAGCTAGTAACCAATTATAGATAGATAGATAGATAGATAGATAGATAGATAGATAGATAGATAGATAGATAGATAGATAGATAGATAGATAGATAGATAGATAGATAGATAGATAGATAGATAGATAGATAGATAGATAGAACTTTATTTGTTCCCAGAGGAAAATATCACTACTCAAGCACCATTTTTGTGCTTCAGTCAAATGGTCTTTAAGGATTTCCTTAATATTTGTCTTCATTCTTAAATATCTGCTTTCAGGTGCTTTCTTTTACTTGCTCCTTGTTTTCTTTACCTCCTAGTAACTAAAAATGAGATAAAAGTGACAAAGAAGTGAGCAGCTCACCATCTAACGTGGTCTCAGTTATGCCTGTGTGTGTTCAACTGTTTGAATAAAGCAGAAGAGAAATATGGAAGAGAAAAAGTGACTGTCTGAGATTTACTAATGTGCCTTACATCAATGTCACTTGGATCATGTCCTTGGAAAGGAAAAATGCGCAGTCTAAAAATAGCCTGGTGTGGTAGAGCGAAAGCCATAGAATTAAATAACAAGTTCTGTTAGCAGCCATGATTGGCTTGTAAGAAACGGGGTTGAAAATCAAACAAAAAGAAGGTGATAAAGATGCGCAACCTTTGCCCAAAGTGCTCGCTTAGTTAACGAACCATTATAGCTGCCCTTGCCAGATGATTATAAAATGAGTGGCTCATTGAAACTGTGAATGTAGGCAGAATGGAGAGTGGTATGCAAGTGTCATTCCGTGCTGCTAACATTACTGCAGAAGTGAAGTCCATCAAAAGGCATCACTAAGGTATACAGGCAGCCTTTCCAGGCCACAGTGTGAGCTTTAATATGAAAAATGTTACTGGGCAGAATCTGTATTAAGGTGATGTTGCAGGCAATGCCCAAAATAATGCACCAGTTGGTTTACACCCAATGTAAAACTGGCTTTGAGAATACTCACCAGTGATTGACTGTCACACTGCCCATGTTACCTGCACGTTTGCAGAACTGATTGAACAGCAAACTGACAGGAAGGTATTGCATCAAATTGGAGGACAAGCCTGTAATCTTTATTTTTATGGAGGAATAGAAAGAAAGAAAGAAAGAAAGAAAGAAAGAAAGAAAGAAAGAAAGAAAGAAAGAAAGAAAGAAAGAAAGAAAGAAAGAAAGAAAGAAAGAAAGAAAGATGAGCTTTGGCCAGGTACAGGAATGACAGGTTATGGAAGAATAAAAGTTAGGACACCATCTGAGTTGTCCCATTGATTTGAACAAAAATCCAACAAAAGAAATGTTTTGTACAGCCAGCTCTTAGGTGAAATATAAAAAAAGGTATTCAGCCTCTACCTGCACAAATAAGGGTCATTGCACTGGAGTGCCATTCGACAGGTTGTTTTAACATAAAGGACCCCCTTCTGGGCTAGCCGAGCTTGTGATAGTGAATGAACTGGAAGGGGTGGAGCTAAGTACCCTCACTGAGCAAGATGAGAAGGAGAAGAACATGTTAGCAACAGCGCCCTCTCTCTCCCTGGTGGGTTATTACATACCTTAATCTTGCCCGTGAGGAAAACTTCTGCTGCACATGTGTGATAAAGTGTAAATAAATAAATGTGCCAACAACAACATTTATTTATGTAGCACTTTTTCAAAGTGCTTTACAAGATGGAATAAAAAGGAAGTTAATATAAAACATAAACAACAAGATTAGGTAATAATATTATACAGTATGTAACAAAGAAAAAGGTAAGATCAGAATGGCCAGGAAGACAGAAGAACAACAACAAAAAAAAAAAAATCTCCAGTGCTCTGCTTTTCAAGGTTTGGTACGTACCTTGAACACAATGCTGAAAGGATAAGCTAAGCCTAAGCACACTCATGCAATGAAAGGCAGCCTGCTTAGGAAATGGATGGATGGATCATCTCTTCACTTTGTACCCTTAATTAACTTCCATCTTGTGTTCGTAGGGACTCAATTTCATCTCGGCAAGTCAAAGCTTTCTGGATACAAAGGGGCTGGGCGAATTATTGATTGGCTCATTTGGAAGGGGATACATTTGTTGTGGTTATTTGCTTATTGATGTAAATTGTTTTGTCACTAAAATCTTTTACAAAAGCAAGAATAAGTGAGTAGGAAGAAAACAGATGGGCAGGCCATATTGATAGAGTCTGTGCTAGAGCAGAGGAAAATGTCTCTCACATGATCAGATTTATGTCAGGATTACACTCTAAATTTTACTGGAAAACTGCAAGTGAAAATTTTCAGAACTATGAACTTTAGTGCTTTTTATTAAGAGTGGAAACTTTGCCTTAGCAGTGAGACTCCATACTGACATTTGTATGAAAGGTTGGTCTGTGGTTTTATAAAATGGCACAAAAATGCTTTCTTTGTAGATATAGAATTTGTTATCTTTTACTACTAGAGTGTTTAAACACCTGAGTTACAGTAAATCCTTGCTATCTGTTGATTCACTTATCTGCTATTATTAAAGTACCAGTAACGGCGCACTGCACGATAATGTGCAGTGAATACACTTGACTTGAGCATTCCTAGTTTCCATCCTCTTTCTCTGTACGTTTAGCATTCGTTTGTTCAGCGGTTGATGTGCTTGCTGCTTCCTGAGCAGCTCTTCTTTACTCCACCCTAGCGGCCCGCTGCTTCTCTTCTTTCGTGGGCATCTTTTCACGTTAAAACTGATTAAGTTAGTTTTTGTGTTGCAATTACTTAGTACGTTTTCTTTAATTTTTCACTTAATCTGGCACTTAAGTCTTCAATCTGCCTCAAGAATGATTAGCGAAGGTGGTAGGGAATGAGAACGGCGCCTGTACACATGCGCCGCACGGCCGCCCTGCTGCGCGCTGCTGAGAGTTGATTCTACAATAAAATAAAATAAAAATAAAAAGAGTAATAAAATCATCACCCAGAAAACAGATAATAGATGTCACGTAGTATATGTGTACCAAATTTCATGTCAATAGGTGAAACGGTTTGCGAGCTACAGGTGATTTAAAATCCTGGACAGACAAACGAACAGCCACGGTAGCGTATTATAGAAGAAGATAACCCATTTCGCAACTTCCACGGCCTAATAACAGTGATGCATAGCAGAAAAAACAATCTGAGAGACCAATAATGAAGCAGTGACATGTGAGATGGAGTGCTGATAGTATGAACGTGTGTCTACACAGCACAGAGACGTGTGGGTAAGCGTTTCATGAAGGGGACCGGGGCTTTCATTTGTTCCCCACAAACGAGGAATTCCCAGTGTGATTCATAAGCATTTATAAAGTCCATTGTCTTTGTACACACCACCCGATGCTACTATTCGTTGGATGGTTTAGTAATGTCCCTAGATTGACTCCGCTGTGGTCACATGTGGCCCCTGGCAGAGTGGTAGTAGACGATCAAACTCGACTATAAAGGAAGGAAATGTCATAACAAGACTTCCATAGATAAACCTGTGGGAGGATCATTACTGAGACTCGAAGGGCAAGAGTAGAGGGCTGCCATGTCTGCACAACCCTGTTTCCCCCCTTTGAGGTGGCATCCTGCCAAAACCTACCTCCATTTTTCCCATAGGATCGATGATTCAGATTCTGCAATTTCTGCATCTGTGGGGTTCTTCAGGAACGCAACCCCTGCAGATAATGAGAATTGACTGTAGTTAGATTTCTGTTGTTTGGTTCCTAAATTAAAGAAGTTATTACTTATTTTGATTCATAGCACTCATATAATTTACTTTTTCACTGAACTGTAGACTAGCGTGTAAGAATTTTCCACTTGCCTCAGTAAAAATACTGTATTTCCAATTATTTTATAGTATCCTGGGCTCATAAATAGAAATGCACTTAATAGGGATACATGGAAAGCCGAAATTGAAAAATATATCTGAGATACTGAGAGCCTTAGAATAAATGGATGTAAGGATTCTGTCATTGGATTGTAGTGCAGAATGACCAGCCGGGGTGGGCTGCCAGTTGGCTGAGGTCTCCAAGACTGTGGCCGTGTCAAAGCCTGTGTGCTATAACTGACCATATAACCCCAAAGGTTTATTTTCTTACTGGAGTTTTGATTTTCCTTTCCTCCTTTGTCAAGTGGCCATAGCTCAACAATGAATTAACTGAGAGATATTGCTGGACTCCATTTATGGTAATCAGTTTCAAACTACTTTGTTTTCCAGTCTGCTTAAGCAAATGTGTGTCTTCATGTGTACTTATTATTATTATTATTAAGATTTTACCGGAAAATTTGTTACAATGGTCTGCACCAGCACTCAATGTTGAGCACTACGCAAAAAAATAAAAACATAATAAATAAAGTACTTTGCAAAGTCTAGGATGGTACATACAGCCAGTGAAGTCTCATGTTCCGAACACGAAACGCAGATGGAAAGCTGAAGCGGCACACTTTCAGGCGCTGAAACAATTACACTGAGCGTTTGGCAGTACAAGACAAATGCAAGGTCTTTATGGGCTATGAAGTAGACGGCCACACGTTCAGTCCTCATCACTGACATAAAGTGAGCAAGCTTGAATGAGACAACAATGAACAGTTGTGCTTGTCTGCACCTTTGTATTTAGTGTAGTTTCTTCTGTACTGGGCATTGTATCAAAATTAACGGTGGAAGATTATAAAATATTTTAATGACTGTATGAGCACTTTACGGTTCCTATTATTGCAAAGTAAAAATACAAATTGGTCTACAATAAGGGCTAGTTAAAAAAATTATAGTGTTGTAGTAAGGTAACAGATGTATTTAACTTAATTTAATTTTAGTGGTGGGTGCTATGAGCTTAGTGTCCTGGGTCCCAATCCCACACTCACTCTTTACCGATAGATAGATAGATAGATAGATAGATAGATAGATAGATAGATAGATAGATAGATAGATAGATAGATAGATAGATAGATAGATAGATAGATAGATAGATAGATAGATAGATAGATAGATAGATAGATAGCATAGACATTTGCCTACACTGGGCATGCACACATTGGAGGAATGGTAACACCATAGGATTTATTGCAAAACTGTAAATTATTTGCCTTTTGTGCATTTAAATGATTGAATGATTAGTTTTAAATAATTATATAGGGTCGTTGTTGTCATGTGCACAGAGCACAGTGAATTTCTTATTTACATGTGCTAATCAACATGCAATACATCAGCACTCCCTGGCTACTACTAGCATAACCTTTAAGGCTATGTCCACACTCCTACATTTTCATTTAAAAATAGCATTTTCAAAATATATTCAATGTCCTTCCACACTAACATGTTCGCATCATTTATGAAAGTGTCTCTGTTCACACTAAAATGATCAAAACCACATATGACATTGTCATCCACCTAGACTGGACATACACACAAAACTAGCAATCCTTAAAGAGATGCTAACACTGCCAGCCACAGGGTTTATTACAAAACTGCAGCGACCAGTAAATTATTTGTCTTTTGCACATTCATGCAGCATTCAAACTGTACAAAGCACAATTTAGATCCTTACAGGTAAGCAACACAACAAGTGCCATGGAAAGCAGCTCCTCTGTGTCTGCTACATTGGAATATGGTTTTCAGAGTGACCAGTCAGTGAAAGAGGCATTTTAATGAGCAGGATCCATACAGGGAAGGGCCATGTAATAAACAAGAAACAAATCAAAGTTTGCATTTTAAAAGTCAATGCTTTTGCCTGTTCTCATTAAAACACCTTAATGTTTTCAGAAGTTTATAGCTCTGGATAGCTGTGCATGCTGAGTGACTTGAGGAGTCCAAAAAGAATAGTTGGGCTGCCAACTGGGCCACCATGTTTAATGCTAAGCAGTAAAAGAATGAAATATAAAAAAGTACTTGATTGCACAACAGATAAACAGACACTCTATGGCCGTAATAACTTAGCTTTGACTTTTGAATTAATCACCTCTGATAGGGGGTCTGGTTGGGAGCTCCTTCCTGTGTTAGGTTCGGTTCCAAATGAGACGCCTCCTTCCGAGGAGGTCCAGCGTCTATAGGTCTCCAATCAGAAAGGGCAGGCCTCCTCAAGGTGCTATGGGCGGGCTCACTTACACTTGTTGGGCATCTTCTCGGAGCTGCAGAAGGAAGAGATGATACGGTTAGTGACAACGCCCCCTCTCGTCCCGGAGTGGTATCACAAATCTTAGTTGAGCCTGGAAGGTGATCATCAGACGCTCATGTGTGACTTAGCATTTTCAGAAGTCTCCAGGGTAGTGTGAACAAAAGGCAAAAATGGAGACTAGTGTGTGTATTTTTTAAACAAAAACATAGTAGTATGGACATAGCCACAGTTAGGCATCATGAAGACATATTGCTGTAGGTATGAAGGAGCCCCAGCAGCATTTCTTGACACACTTCTGCTGAATAACTTATTAGCTAAAAGTACTTTATGTTAGTGTGTTATAGAGAAGATGCATAGCACTGTTCACAATGGCACTTGTTTTTCCACTTTCCACTTCCTCAGCAGGTTGAGAGTGTGTCCTATAACTGAGCCTACCACTTTAATTAACTTGTTAATTCGGTGGTCCTCCCTTGAAGTGATGTTACCAGCTAAGTACACTGACGTGTAGAAAACCGTACTGGCCTCAGTGTTATAGAACATGTAATGGATGTCACTTCCCACATTAACTCTTTTGAGGCGGTTGTCGACTTATCGTTATATATGTCGTTACATATAGTGCAATGTAGCTGTTGGCTGGTACATGAACACATTCAGCACTAAGATCAACTGATGCTGGTACATCACTTCTGTTTTCAATCTCCAGATCATTTGCATTAAAATCATAGTGTGATTAGTCAGATTCTGATTCAGCAATAACACACAAAACGTTACCTATGGAGATTTTTGCTTTGCACATTCACTTCACTCTCTCCCCAGATCTGCCTTCAGCTCTGCCAGCCTGCAGCTACTCTGCTGTATATTTCTGCCATCCACTGAAAAAATATTCAGCCCTCAAAGAGTTAAAGGAAAGCAGCCTCCTAAAAAAAAGAGTCTGCTCTGCTCTCTCTTATATAGCTCCTCTGCACCACTAGACCAGTCCAGCTGGTCCAGCTGTGGACCCCCAAGTATTTGTAGCCCATTGAAGTCTAGGCATTCTCCTTACGCTTCCATGGATTTGTGTCCAGTTAACCTACAGTAAGTAAGTACTGTTCATGACTGGTTACGTGATGATTCTCAAATTGCCCTGTTTGTATGCACGAGTGGACGTTGGGATAGATCGTCTCCCTGTCTAATGCTGCTTCTTTCCTTGTGCCCGATGCTGCCAGGAGAGATATCATTTTGCCTGCATCTGAGAATCGGATTAAGCAGATTGTTAAATTTATATTAAGAAATTTACTTAAATAAAAACATTGAGAATTTATTCTTTTATACCACCTAATGAGCTTCACCTTTCGCAGGCAGTATGTTGTAGTGATAAAGGCTTTGGACTTCAAGCCCTGAGGTTGTGGGTTCAGAGCCCGCTACTGACACTGTGTGATGGTAAGCAAGTCACTTGACCTACCTGTGCTCCAACTGGAAAAAAACAAAACCATCCATCCATTCATAATCCAACCCACCATATCCATATCCAACCCGCCAATCCCAGCCAGCACAGGGTGCAAGGCAGGAAACAAATCCCGGGCATGGTGCCAGCCCACCGGAGGGCACGCACACACACAGACCCACACACCAAGCACACACTCAGGACAATTTAGGATCGCCGATGCACCTAACCTGCATGTCTTTGGACTGTGGGAAGAAACCGGAGTACCCAGAGGAAACCCACACAGACACGGGGAGAACATGCAAACTCCACACAGGGAGGACCCGGGAAGCGAACCCGGGTCACCTAACTGCGAGGCAGCAGCGCTACCCACTGCGTCACTGTGCAGTCCAAAAAAAAAAACAAAACCAACATATCCAATTGTATCTCAAATGTTGTAAATCACTTTGGATAAAGGCATCAGCCCAATGTGTAAATGTTTCTTTTCATCTATCCTTCAATTTTTAAAACCTTTTATTGGAGTTCAGGGTCACTGAGTGCTACAGTTTAACGTATCAGCACTGGGTAGCAGACAGAAATTAACACTCAGTGGGTACACTCATGCACACACCTCCACTTACTAATATCGATCGAGGTTAAAGTCACCACTTAACCTGCACTGCACATGTTTGGGATGTGGCAGAAGAGTCAGAGTATCTATGAAGCTACTCCATAGCTGGGCACGTTCAGTCCCACTCCCAGACTCACTCATATGGGAGCAATTTAAAGTTCTCAAGTAACTAACTCTTTTCTCAGATGTGTGGGGAATAACAAAGATGCTGACAAAAAAAATCATCTAGACACAATGGGGACATGCAAATTGTGTACAGATTGTGGCTGTGCTTTGATTCAAACCAAGTTTTCTGGAGGTGTGAAGCATCAGTGCTAGCCACAACACCATAAGCGACGTGTAATTAAGGCGAGAGCAGTTTAAAAACATTGAAGAGAACACGGCAGCGACGAAATGTACTGTAGGTGTAAGGCGCATCTTTGTAAGGATCAGTTCTGAAATAAAATATTGCCTTGATTTTTATGGAGTAGTTTAAACATTTCAGCTTATACTGGCGCTTCTCCCATGCAGTGTGTCCATAACCTCATGTTAGCTACCCGGTGAGAGCTTTTAGGAGGTTAGCGCCTTTAAGAGGTCTGAGCAGTGAGCTGCCATCTGGAAGGACGATCTTTAATTTAAATCCCAGACTTGGACTAATTGCTTACATAATGAGCTTAGACAGACGGTGACATTTTTGAGATCTCTTGAGGTGCAACCCCATTGGCCAGAAACACAATAAAGAAACATTTAACCAACAGGATGCAAAAACGCCTTTGCCACCCCACATTTTCCTCTCAGTCTGCTAGACGGAGTAAGCGCAGGGACTGCCTGCCCTGGTAGGGTTAAAATAGAAAAGGCAAATGAAAGAAGTTCTGAAACTCCAGAGGAATGAACTCACTCGAAACCCAGCTTTTCACAAAAACCAGAACAAGGCCTTCTGTATGGAGTGGCCAGACTCTTGCGTACTTCCAACAGGGATCACCCCAAAACATCTCCATAGCAACCATCATTTGTCACCTCGTTCCCATGGAGGCAGAAATAGAAAAGATGGCAGCTTCGGGAAGTCGTGATATCCCTGAGAATGTAGCACGAGGGTTTATTCAGGGGGAAACTGTGGCGACCAGAGAAACTGTATGCTGTGCAAGAAATGGCTTTGCCCGTACTGCCTTCTGCAAAGTCTTTGAATTCAGCAGGTACAATTAGGCTTCTTTTGAAATCTGCTGGCCTGCATGAAAAGATTACTCATCCTTACAAATGGAGTATTTGTTGTTGGAAATAATAATGATATTACCCTAAGATAACAAACATTTCACATGTATATAAAAAAAAACAGCAACACTGATTTAATATATTGTATTATTCATACTGACAGTGTTACGCCTCAGGAAGGGGGCACAGAAAACTGTGAATATATTATGAGGATATTAACACTAGTAACTAGAAACTTCCAAGTAAGTCTGTGACGGAGCCATGCATTTTAAGAATATATAAAGTGTTAACATATGCAGCATAATAAATCTATCTGTGTATTAAAATTAGATACTATCAATCCACCCATTATTTTCTAAGTCACATATCTTCAAATTGAGGGTTGCAGGTAGTCAGTGCCAATCCAAGCAGGTTTGGGCACAATGGGTGGGTACAGCTGCTGAATCCAATTTTAGAGTTAGATGGTCAGGTTTGAAAGTAGCGCCTGAACTCCCATTTAGTGTCCATTCAGTCCGACCTCTGACAACTGACCTTGGATTTCTCAGACTTTTTCAGAATATGGTGATGTTAAAAGTGGATCAGTACTGTGGCCACTGCATTTTTAGTACACATAATTAATCTCGATAAGAATAGAAGTAACAAACTGGTAAAGTTTGAAGACGTACCAAACTAAGGTGAAAGGGCAGATGATGTAGAATCAGCTGAATCATTACAAGGTGACTTGAACAGGATGCAGGCATAGGCAGATATGTGGCCGATGAAAGTTAATGTAAGTAAACGTAAAGTGTTACACGTAGGAAATAGAAATGTGAGATTTGAATACACAATGGGAGATCTGTAACTTGAAAGTACCTTTTGTGAGATGAAACTCAGAGTTATGGTGGACTTAAATCACTATCCACATCAAAAACAGTGTTCAGAAGTTATCAAGAAGCCTAACAGAGTGTAAGGTTATATAGCACGATGTGTGAAGTACAAGACAAGGGAGACTATGCTTTATAATACACTAGTGAGGCCTCGTCTGGAGTACTGTGTACTGTTGAGTTTCCATATTACAAAAAAAGAACATAGCAGCGCTATAGAAAGTCCAGAGGAGAGCAGCTCGGCTGATTCCAGATCAAAGGGGTAGTAGCTATGGGGGAGAGACTGAAGCAGTTGAATCTTTTCAGTTTAAGGAAATAAAGACATTAAGAGGTAATGTGATCACAGTGTTTAGAATTATGAAAGGAATTAGTCCAGTGGATACCAGCTGTTACTTTCAGATACATTCTGCAACAAGAACACAGGGACATGGTTGGAAACTTGTTAGGGGAAATTTCACACAGATGTTAGAAATTTTTTCTTTTTTCAAATAGAGAACCATAGACACATGGTGCTGTGGTTGAGAGCAGGAGTTCAGATCTTCACTTGATGCTATTTTGGACAATCAAGGTAAATAGATGGATGAGCTTGTTGAGCTAAATGGTCTGTTCTCGTTACAATTGTTCTAATTTTGGAGCCCTAAAGATATCTACTAAGCACTTATAGAAAGCTTCAAGAAGATACTCTAGTGCTGTAGCTGCAGATTTTAGGTTCATTACAATTAAAGGATTCCTTTTCAATCCAAATACAAACAGATCACTTCAAGAGCACAGGCGATTAAATAAGAGCACTGTTTGATGAATTATGGAATACTAGCCAACCCGCGGCGTAGCATACACCGCATAATTATGTATTGATGGGTGAACACTTCCTGAACGACACAGTTGTCCAGATGGGGTGGGTTTGTGGATACCACTGTGACTGAATGAAAAGATAGACCTCTGGAGAGAGCAACATATCATTGTCCGTGACTGAAAGCGGGATCGTCTGTGACGAAGAAGGCCACGCTGGTGAAAGTTACTTTGTCGGTAGGAATAAGTGTCAGTACTTGTAGATTAAGGTGTAGCGAGTCTTCGTTGTTGACGCTTAATATAGCTTGCGTACTGAGATGTTCCAGAGTCACAGTTGAGAAACACTTTTTTAATGTCTTTTAAGCACAGGGGAAAAAAATGAACATGTGAAACATCCGTAATGTAATAAGCCACCAAGAAAAGTAACATTGCGACAATGCACGCTACGATCCGATCGCTGTAAACAGAAGTGAAAACAAAATCGAGCCCGGTGCATTCTTTAACTGCCTTGTGGCGCTGTAGTAGTGCTGCTGCTTTGCAGTAAGGAGACTGTGGAAGATTGTGGTTTTGCTTCCCGGTTCCTCCCTGTGTGGATAGCGCTTTGAATACTGAGAACACTGCTATATCAATGTAACGAAGTATTAACAGGAAATTGTCTTCGTGTAATAGTAAAAGGCAAATTATCCGCGACAAACAAACTGTTTTACATGCTGCATACCAACCCGCACCGTAGTATACGCCGCATAATCACGCCGCTTTTTAAATGTTTTTTAAGCAGAGGGAAAAAAATTAACATTTGCAAAATCCGTAACGCTGCTTTCAGTAAGTACAATGCACACATGTTTAATTTGTCGGCCAATTTTTGCCAGCCGTCTTTTCTGGTTTGGGCTGCTTTTGCAGTGTTACCGCTTGTGCATATTAAATCTTGAAATCCTTCGAGTAACTAATTAACTAACTAACATCAACCCACCCACACACACAGCTTGTGTGAAACAAATGCTCCCGTACTTTCATAATTTTGTTGCAGCCTATAGTGGAGTCAGGCACAGAGAAGGTCAGCTGCTGAGAGAGCGTCTCGACTGTTGCAGGGCCTGCATCGGTGAAGCAGGTGAGACGCTAATGAAACAGAGGCACAGGGCTTATTGGTTTTTAAAGACTGCTTCCTTCATTGTGTTTTAACCTCAGTTTTAAAGGATTGTTTTAAGGATCCCATGGGATACCCCTCACAAACTGTTTTAGATGCTGCATTCAGCAATTCACATCCGCGACAAACATGCCTCTTCTTACATGGTCCTGCCGCGTCCACCCTCGTTCTCAAAGCATACACACCGCCTGGTCATGTGCCCACTCGCAAGAGCAACTCACGGAGACCCGCCCACCAATTCTAAGACCATGGCGTGTAAAACAGTTTGCGATGGTGGTGCGTGCGTCATAACCGAAAAGAATAATGAAGAGTCAACGTGGCTCAGAGGTGCATGTGGACTCCTAGCACAGACGAAAGCGACTTGCGGGGTGGTCGGTGAGTTGTTGCGTCCGGGCACATGAGCAGGCAGTGGGAATGCCTAGAGAGCGAGGGTGGACGCGGGCCGGGGAATAAGGAGTGTTGGTGGGCGGGGAAACGTTTTCTGTGTTCCTGCAGGACCATCTAAGAAGACGCATGTTTGTCACGGATGCGAATTGCTGTATGTAGCGTGTAAAACAGTTTGCGATGTTGCACGCGGTCGTGCGTCGTAACCGAAAAGTCAACGTGGCTCAGAGCTGCATGTGGACTGTAGCACAGACAAATAGAAATGACGGCGTGTTTTCCGAGGCGTCGCGTCCGAGTTGGTGGGCGTGGCTCTGCGAGTTTTCGTCGTATCCAATGGTCTTAGACTTGGTGGGCGTGGCTCCTTCCTGCGTGCTTTCATGGGTGTGGGTCTGGCTCCTTCCTGCGTGCTTTCATGGGTGTCTTGCCCGCTCTGGCGACGGCTTCGAGAATTATATATATAGATTGATCCATTTTTTATAGAAAACTAAGTAAAGAAATGCAGTTAACATTACATGAACCCTAAAACTGATAACAAAATTCATTAAACCAATCACATTTCACTAAAGAGTTTATATTAAATACTCAAATTTGGGTCACTGGGATGGTAGTGCCAATCCAGTCAGCACTGAGAGCAAAGCAGGAAGAAGACATGGACCCAACTCTAGTTCACTTAGGATACAGTCGATCACATGTGGCCAATTTAGAGTTTCCCGTCTGTGTAACATACATGTCTTTGGCACATGGAGGAAACCTACACAGACACAGTAAGAACATGAAGATGCCACACTAGGAGTGACAGGGCGCAGAATTCCAGCACACAGCATTGGATCATGAGGTAGCATCAATGATCACTATGCCCCTGTACCACCCACTAAATAGTACTTTACTCTTTAATTCTTAATTTTAATTGCTATAAAATAGTTTTCTTCTTTAATTTTTAATTTTAATTGCTACATTCCCTTCACCCATGATATTATATTTGGTCATATGTCACATTAAGGAATGCATTTTAAAGTTAAAATAACTTATGACATAAATCTATGTAACAAACCTCTGTGAATGAGTGTTAAATTAAGGTATCAAACCGTTCCTTGTGGTTTGTTTTTACTAGTGGCTTCTTTTTAAAAAAATGCAGAATTCAGTGTTTGCTCACTAGTTATTAAAAATTTTAAAAATCTAATGTAACATGTTAGCTACCAGTTTACAGTGTTGATAAAGGTGCTTCTTGCTCTGTAATCTTTCAAAGTCGGATGAATGCATTTTTTCATTCCTGATTTCAGTTTTATGGACATTAATACAACTAAATCTTCACATCCATAACTGTCATTACATCGAATCTGCTGTTATTTATCATCTATGTGCCTGCACCTTCAAATTATGGATTTACCACACATCTCATTCACTGTGTAATGAGTTTCACCATACAGTATGTATATTTAAACAGGGTGGTACTGTGGTTACCACTGCTGCCTCAGGGATCCAGTCTCCGTGGTATGAATCAGGATTCTTTTTCTGTTGTCTGTGTGGCCTGCACTTATCCCCACATTTGCAAGATTTTCCTCCCACATTCATAAAGATGTCCAGAATTGTTCAATTTATATTAGCACTGTATTTTAGTGAGGTCTGGGCCTAAGGAGGGCCACACAATGGACTAACACTTTGTCCAGGACTGGGTCTTTCCTTGCACAAAATGCTGCTGAGATGTGTCCCAGCTCCCTGCCGCCCTGAATTGTATTAAGGGGTAAAAAAGTTATGTGTCATTAAAACACATAGCAGGCACAATGGTGCAGAGGTTATTGCTTCCTTCAAACAGATCCAGAGCCCTTTGTTTGAACCCTGGTGTTGTCTTTGTGGAGTCTCTGCATTCTTCCTATGACTCTGCTGGTTTTCTTTGGGTACTTTGATTTCCACTCACATTTCAAATCACTGACGGTTTATTTTATAGGTGTCTGTAAAGTGTATCTAATATACTGTGAAACAGTATAACAGTATACAGTATATATACCTTGTATATATATGCAGTGGTGGCGCTGCTGCCTCCCTGTAAGGATACCAGGTTTTAGACTCTGGGGTGTTCCCTGTGTGGAGTTTCCATGTTCTCCCCATATCCATGTGGGCCTCCTCCTGGTGTTCCAGTTTCCTCCCACTGTCCAAAGATCTGTGTGTATGTGGATATCTGTGTTTTCACCCTGTAATGGGCTGCTCCCTTATCCAAGGATTGTTCCTGTCTTGTGTCCAATGAATCAATTTGTGGTGCCTTTTTTGAGTATAACCAGAGGTAGACAGGCCCCCATTACCTGCTCTAAAAACATCATCCCTGTTACTATGAGTTCTTCCCTTCTTTGAAGGCGAGCCTCAGCGTGCTTCCTACATCTCCTACTTTTGTGTCTCAACCTCTGTCAATCGTGTCACTGAGACCAAACTGACCATTCAGATCAAAGTCAAACTGACCAATCAGATTTCATGCAGGGTCTGGACACACACCCATTCACACACACATGCACATACACACACCGAGTCAGAGAGTAGAGTTTTATGATATAGTATATACATTGTATACATATACATATACATATACATATACATACATTTAGTGGCCAGGTGCGGTAGTAATGGCTTCAGGAACAGCAAACAAAGTTTGGGCCGCCAACCAAGTTCTCTCATTTAATGTCCAGAGACAACAATTCAAACAAAAGGAAAACAAAAGAGACAATCATAAGTGTTTGTCCTATCAGGGAACCATGAAGAAAAGTGAACAAAGGGTTGTTGCTTCTAGAGGAGCTTCATCTGGCAGGTTTCTGTGGTCAGTAATGATGCCTCCTTCCAGGATGCCCAGGGTTAAGGTGGCTGGACCAAAAGGAGCAGGGTTAAGTGCCTTCTTTAGGTGGCTTTTCTGCACTGTGGGGAAAGAAGGACATGGCATCATTAGCGGCAGCACCTCCTGTTTTGGTGGGTTATTACATACCTCAAGTGAGCCTTTGAGGAGGTCCTCCAACATGCATACATCCTGACTGAGGTGTATTCTGGCGGCTGAGGGACTATTGAATCTAGAGGGAGGGTGAAGAGTGGCACAGAGGACTGCTGCCAGGGAAATTATTGACATTAGAAGGAAGACAAGGGGTGGTACCTTGAGTGGAGGATCTCGAAAGGTGTTTCTGGACAGTTCAGAGGATGACACGAAAGTGTGGAAGGTGTTGTATATAAAGGTGAGGTACCAACGTGAAAAAAAGGGAGGATTCAGTGTAGGGAACCGGAATATTTAGGCCATCTTCCATGACCACAACAGTGAGAGGTTTATAGGTAACTGTAAATAATTTCTATTCAATTTCTTTCTTTGTTGTTTTACATTTGTGTATTTTTTACACTGTTAAGAGTAAACAATTCTTGCAATCACTTCTTTGTCCTACGGTGTCTTCCTTGCTGACCTGTTACAGGGTGGGTCGTTACAGTATGTTTTCACATCTTCTCATCAGGAAGAACAGTCTACAATCAGAGAAATCCAGCAGGGACGTCCATTGAAACTACAATTCCCATGCAGCCTTATGGGTGTGCCATTTTTGGGGAACACCCTTCCATTATACAGTTTTATTAAGTGTGTCATATCAAAGGGGGTGAATACTTACTTGATCTGTTATTTTGTGTTATATATTTGCAATTCATTTAGACCACTTTGCAGAGATCTGTTTTCATTTTAATATTAAAGAGTCATTTTCTGTTGATCATTGTTGAATAAGCCAAAATAAATCCACTCTGATTCAATTATGTATAACAATAAAATATAAAAACTTTCAAGGGGTGAATACGTTTTATACACACAGTATATTAGATTTAATGTATGCATTAACTTTGCTGTTGTTATGGCCACTAAGAAGGCTGCCCTGAGTGCTGGTGGTCCTGGGGTGTATACAGTACGTGTATTTATTCTTCTCATACATACCTTTCATCCTTCTCCTGACAATATGAAGACTGTCATAGACTTGCGTACCTCTTATTCATATATTTTCTAAAGCATTACTAGTTTCCTTATGGATAAAACAGGGATTAGTATGTCTGGACTTTTAAAGATGAATTAAGTGATGACAGAGAGCATCTTACTAAAATCATATTTTATATCTCTTAGCTGGCCTTTAGCTCCTGCCTTGCGTTCTTATTTACAGTGCAGTGCTGATTATCCACACTAATTGGAGTCAGGTCTGACTGGTAATCAAATGTCCAGCTAATTAACTACTATTTGAAAAGTGACATTTTTGATTTGCCATATGTTACGAAATAAAAGATATATATTGATATTTCAGTCAAAAATCATACATTTAAATTACAGACCAATCTAACAAACATAGCTTTATTATTTATTTGAAAATTAGCTAAATTAGCTATTTCTGTTTTAAAGATCAGCTAAAATACAGTACAGTATATGTAATCCTGTTTTTTTTGAGTTTAGAATTGTCATCCTTATGTTTAAAACAAATAAATAAGTACAAAGCTTTATGTTGATCTGGTAACCCCATAGCCAATGTTCACAGGATCGACTCTGACTAACCCTTAACACTAACTTGTGTGTAGTTGTATGGAAGTTACATCAATTTAAGGATGGGTAGTTCAATCAAAATTTCAAAGATTTTTAAAATAATATCGGTCTCATTGGCCTAACAGAAAGCCAAAGCAATCTTTATCACTGATAATTTGCTCGAAACTCATTGCGGCTCTGCTTGAGCAGCGTTGTGCTGCTTGATTTTAAAGCAAACTGTCCTATTATCTCCTAATTATCATCTAGAAGATGCTACGACAGCAGAGCAAGAAGAAAATTGCTCTTTACCTCGCTAAAATGTCATAACCGCTGACACATGCCGGCTGTCGCATGTCTCTTGAAATTGTTTGCTTGTAGATCGTGGCCATGAAATGTAGAGAATAATGCAATGTATCTGCAGTTTTGACTAAAATTGCATGTTAACTTGTTGTGTTTGTGAAATGAAAAAGAATTAATTAAACAAAGGGCATGTTGTGATTTCCGGGGAAGTGCAGTGCACAGAGAAAGCTCTTTCCAGGCAGTGACACAAAGTCACATTTTTCTCTTCAGCGTCACAGACACCCCAGATAGTTGGGAAGTGACATTAGACTCGTTCATCCAGATTATCAGGGTTCAAGTCCAATGAATCTCATACCAAAGTCCATGAGGTTCTAATCTCTTCAAAATGAGATTTTGTATTTTTTGTATTGCCCTTCTTTGATTTGCTTTCATGGTGTGTAAATGGTATTTTAGAGTGTTGCTTAATTACATACAAGTCCAATCATTGAAATGAAAAGTTTTCTGAGGTGATAGAAGCTCGGCCTTGCAACATTCACAAATATTCCTTCTTTTATAAACTGAATGCATTTGAAAGGGCCTTTATAATAATATAAAAGTAAAAACAGAATAAGTAGTAAATACAGTCCCTGAGGACAAAAGGCATTCATATTTATTGTACTTTGCACTGCATGCTCCTTAAGAATATCTAGACTTTGTACAGAAACCTGCAAATCTTAAATTCACTGCTAATTACGTAGAAAATTCAGTTTTAAACAGAAATGTGGCACACATTAACAACTGGACACCTGGTAAGGGCAGAGTGGTGGCTCTGAGGCTAGGGATCTGCACTGGCAATCGGAAGGTCGCCGGTTCGAATCCCGTAAAATGCCAAAAAGGGACTCTGCTCTGTTGGGCCCTTGAGCAAGGCCCTTAACCTGCAATTGCTAAGCGCTTTGAGTAGTGAGAAAAGCACTATATAAATGCAAAAAATTATTATTAAAATTAAGGTGCATCTTTCCATATTTATGGCCAGTTTTTATTAATTCAACTGATCATTTAGAAACAACATTTCACAAATTCACCTTAGGCAAGCAACAATATAAAAGTCATATTCATACAGAACATTGTGGAGACAACACATCTTACAGAAGTTCTTTATAACTAGTCCGTCCATTCTTCCATTTTTTACACAGTGTAAAGCCACTCCAAAGTATCACAAGCACAGGGCCAGACTGGGGTACACGACAGCCCATACTCATGGGCACACACACCATTGCAAACACACACAGGGCTAATATGAAGTCATAAGTTCTAAGAAGGCCGTGCTTGTAATATGAGATAATTACATCTAGGGTACCTAGTGGAAAACCCATATGGAGACCATGAGAAAACAGAACCTGTATGTAGACAGTGACGTCACTAGAACTGGAGGCCAGTGACTATGTCACCCACACAGTGTGCAGAAACCATTAAGAAGGTTCAAAGGTAACACTTTAGTTTAGGTACTGCACAAATGCATCTATTATTTTTATGTTACAAGACCTTAACAAAGGCTTCTTTTGCTCTTCATAATACTTGAAAAGCATCAGTAGATACAGTTAGGTCCATAAATATTTGGACAGAGACAAATTTTTTCTAATTTTGGTTCTGTACATTACCACAATGAATTTTAAATGAAACAACTCAGATGCAGTTGAAGTGCAGACTTTCAGCTTTAATTCAGTGGGGTGAACAAAACGATTGCATAAAAACGTGAGGCAACTAAAACATTTTTTTAATACAATCCCTTCATTTCAGGGGCTCAGAAGTAATTGGACAATTGACTCAAAGGCTATTTCATGGGCAGGTGTGGGCAAGTCCGTCATTATGTCATTACCAATTAAGCAGATAAAAGGCCTGGAGTTGATTTGAGGTGTGGTGCTTGCATGTGGAAGATTTTGCTGTGAACAGACAACATGCGGTCAAAGGAGCTCTCCATGCAGGTGAAAGAAGCCATCCTTAAGTTGTGAAAACAGAAAAAAAACATCCAAGAAATTGCTACAATATTACGAGTGGCAAAATTTACAGTTTGTTACATCCTGAGAAAGAAAACAAGCACTGGTGAACTCAGCAACGCAAAAAGACCTGGACGTCCACGGAAGACAACAGTGGTGGATAATCATTGTGGTAATGTACAGAACCAAAATTAGAAAAAAGTTGTCTTTGTCCAAATATTTATGGACCTAACTGTAGGTCATTCATCTCTGTACAGTGTGGCATGTTAACATGATGGTAAAATGACTCGTTAATATGAGGGATTCACAGGTCTTATATTAAATATGTAAAATCAATAGAAACGTGTCTTAATCTAAGCCACGTCAGACCACTCCTAAGTGAACTTTGGAGATGTATAAACATGTTATGGAGGCTTTATACAGTAGATAGATAGATAGATAGATAGATAGATAGATAGATAGATAGATAGATAGATAGATAGATAGATAGATAGATAGATAGATAGATATATGTGAAAGGCACTATATAATAGATGGATTAGCTTTTAAACAGACCGTTATTTACAGTTACAATACAATTATTTTTAGTTTAATAAACACCAGTGTATCATATATAAAACATATAAAATTTCTCAAAAAGCATTTTCAGTATAGCATTAAAACATCATTTTTACCCCATATTTCCCAATATATTTTTATTTGATCATTTTAAAATTATGCAAATCCAGCTTTCAATCGGCTATGAATGAGCACCTTAAAACATGAACAAGATGTCAGTCCATTTCTATCCATATTTCTCCTTGTTTTTAAAATAGCCATCTTAGCTTGACCCAACAAAACACTGCCAATTAAGCATTCTTTTTTTATTTTTCCTAGATATAGATGCATATATAGATAGAAAGCTAGTGCAAAAGGAAATAGAAATAAAATACATCAGCAAACACAACTCTATGCCTTGTTAAGAAATCTGGCTGAGCACCCCACGCCAAAAACAGATGAGCTGTAACAACGCGGCAATAAAACAAAACTCCAGCTGCACAGATTGTCAGCATGCATTTATTTGCAGTTGGCTACTGGGATGAGTCAACGCAAAATAAAACGCAAGACGCTCGCTCCTGTTGTTAGTTGCTGATGGGATGATAAGCCCTGTTCAGTGAATATTCAAATTCTCCTCATGGGCTTATTTATTGCTGCACTGGGAAATCTTTTTCTCATCATTTTTTTCTCTCCAGGAGAAGAAGGCATTGTTGCCGACAGAGTGATAGATTGGAGATATGGCAGAGCCCACTGGGAGACAGACTTGGGTGGGGAGGGGAAGGCAGGGTGGGGGGGGGGGTGTTAGGTTGGCCTTGTAATGTTGCTTCCCAGTTTTAATAGGCTGCAATCCATCTGATGATCATTCTTTTAAAACTATCATTAACATTGACATGAAATATATTATAAAACACATAATAACAATTCCTGTATTGAAAATACAGCCCAAGATAAAAGTTCATTCATTCATTCATTCATTCATTCATTCATTCATTCATTCATGTATTGTGCCCATAATCAGGTATAACCAAACTTATTTAAAAGAAAAGAAAAGCTATTCAAGAGAGCAGGTGTTATTGACTAATATTAAAGCTCACACAGAGCAGCATGAAGTATACAGCACCAAAGACCAATTTAGGTAGGCTTCTTTAAAACAGATGAAGAGAATGCCATTTTAAAAAGATATACTGTACTGTGCTTGTTGCCTCCAAGTACCAATTTCCATGTAATAAGATGTGCCAAAGCTTTTTTAATAATTCAAGCATTATGTATCTTAACTGGCCCAATGGGTATTACTACTGCTCTCTCACGGCTCACGATCCGGAGTTTAAAACAGCACAGATGTCGTCTCTTCTCCTGGTCCTCCAGTTTTCCCTCCTTCACCCTTAACGTAATACCTCTTTGAGAGAGTGAGTCTGTTCTGCTTTGAACTGCACCTTGCATGTAATTTGCCTCAGCTGCCTACAGTACTGAAATAGAAAAGGAGATTCAAAATTACAGCAGATGAATGAATGCTTTTTGTTCAGTAAACTGAATTGTTTATCTTATGTTGCTATGTTGTTCTGTATTAAAATAACATTAAAAATAATGACTGATTGAATTCCTGCACCAATTAATTGATTGATTGTTTGATATAAATGATTGAATAGTTATTCTTCAATAGCTTTATAGGGTCATTGTTGTCACATGTACAGAGTATGATGAAATTCTTACTTGCATGTGCTATTCATTTAACGCGTTGGCACTCTCCAGCTACTGCATAGCATGACTCTTATGGCTACATTAGCTATGTTGAAATGTTTTTCTACCAAGAAAGGTGACCAATCAGGGAATGAGATATTATAATGAGCAGAATCCAATCAGGCAAGAGCAAACAAATCAGAGTCCATATTCCACCAGTCCACACCACAATACTGAGGCTGCGTTTTCAGAAGTACTGTATACGGCTCTGGAGACCGTTTTTAGAAATCTCCATTTATTGTGGACAAAAGGTGAAGATGGAGGCTAATGTCTATGGTTTTTAAATGAAAACATAGTAATGTGTTGAAAACATTTATTTATAAATATATAGAATTTCGGGCGGCACGGTGGCACAGTGGGTAGCGCTGCTGCCTCGCAGTTGGGAGACCTGGGGACCTGGGTTCGTTTCCTGGGTCCTCCCTGCGTGGAGTTTGCATGTTCTCCCCGTGTCTGCGTGGGTTTCCTCCGGGCGCTCTGGTTTCCTCCCACAGTCCAAAGACATGCAGGTTAGGTGGATTGGCGATTCTAAATTGGCCCTAGTGTGTGCTTGGTGTGTGTCCTGCGGTGGGTTGGCACCCTGCCCAGGATTGGTTCCCTGCCTTGCGCCCTGTGTTGTCTGGGATTGGTCCAGCAGACCCCCGTGACCCTGTGTTCGGATTCAGCGGGTTGGAAAATGGATGGATGGATAGAATTTCATCACTGAAGCCTCTAACATTCATTTCTCTCTATTATAAAAGGAAATCCTGGGATGAGACTTTCTCTGAGATAATTTCAGCTCCTGTGTGATGAGACTTTTTGCCAAGAGATTTTGACAAATCCCACCCTCCTCTCAGACATTTACAGCCACACCCATGGTCCAATTACTTCTCATTCATTTGAATGCTATTGTCAGACACAGTTCCTGCTCTCTCAGCTCCAAGCTGGGTCGGAAATAAAAGACAAAGAGTAGAAGACAAAGTAGAATGTAGTAAAGAGGTTCAAAACGTTGGTGCGATACACATGCAGAGCATGTTAGAGATTATGAAAGTACTAAAATTCGAAAGTCTCAAAAAACTGATAGTAAAGATTGCTTTATGTAAACAAAACGGAAATTATTACTTGCTGAAATAAAGTAACAGCGAAAAGAGATCGGATATATGGACATAGGTGATATGACAGAATTATGTAGATATTGTTTGGCTTTAAAGTTTAAGTTGGAGACTTGTAGATCGTCTAATTCGTGTTGCCATCAGAGAAAAGTAGTGTTTCTTCCCAATGAAGAAACCTATCTGGGAGAATTGAAAGATTTGTTGTTTGGTGAAAGTGAAATCCACATACGTGACCACCAGAGACACAAAGTGGCTGGCGCGTAGCACAGGCCAGGGGGTTAGTGAGCGAAGCGAGCAGGAGGCGAGGCCTCCTAGTAATTGCAAAAGAACTTAATCGATATTGTAATATCTTAGGGTGTGTCCTATTTTTAGTAAATGTCATGACTTGCATTTTGGTTAGATACCAGCTATGAGAAATAAACAAAAAGCCTATAATTTTTTCCTTAGTCACTTATTCCAGCCCAAAATGAAATGCTGCACAGGGCATCAGTCCATCACAGAGCACATACACACACACACACCCTGGTTCACAGTGGGCCTAACCCACATCTTTGGAATGTAAGAAGAAGAAGAAGCAGCTCCACAAAGTCAGTCCCAGGACAGTATGCGAACTTCAGACATAGCAGCACTAACAATGCTTTATATTAAAACCACATTTCAGTGTCTGCTTTATTTATTTTTGTGTTGTTGTTCTTGCCTTTCCTGAATTTGTATTTTTTTCATATTTTGATGTTATTTCTATTAGATTTGTTTAGTATTTCTTATTTGTTCTCTGATTCCCTTTAAATGTGCATCCGTTCCTTGTGTCCTGTGAGTGGTAACCCAAGAGCCAGACCATCCTAATATCACCACTGCCGAGTCCTTCCTCTGGATATTTATGGAGCCCAAGAAGAAGATCTCAGGATTGGTACATTGAAGTGTGAAGGAGTCCGTTGTCCATATTCTTTTTTGCATGGATTTATTGGTTTCTCTGAACATTTTCTGCTCAATTTTTGGATTCTTGATTTCAGATTGTGTATTAAGACTTGGTTACTTTGGATTTCTCTTTAGGCAACTCCTTGCTGCACCATTGAGCCTTTCTGTTATATTTTACCATATTTTGAATAAAAAATTCTTATTTATGAATATTCTTTGTTTCAGTCTGCCTGTTCAAGTCTGAGTTTTTCACAGTTTGTCTTCCTTGAGAAACATCATAGAATATGTTGAAACATTAAAAGCCAGTTTCTCCATTTGAGGCCTTCTTAGGCCAAAGCCTGTTAATAACAGTTGGAGTGAGCCTTTTCTGGCCTACATTAGGGTCTTTGGGAGGCCTCACACATCCTTTTCACTATGTTTGAGACTCTAAATCACACCACAACTGTGCTAACATTTCATCACACTTAAGTTCTAAAACACTCAGCAGGTTGCCACACAGTATTTCCTTGATTCCTTATTGGCACCGTCATTCTTCTTCTTCTTCCTATCATGTAATCAGCCTCTGCAATTTGCTTCACATTATCAGGCATGTCACCTCCTCGTTCATTTTGCTTATGAATTTTACCGTAAGAAAGATGTGAACTCCAATAACTTTATGGAGACCGGAGCTGT
Organism: Erpetoichthys calabaricus; assembly: GCF_900747795.2. Classification (NCBI taxonomy): domain Eukaryota; kingdom Metazoa; phylum Chordata; class Cladistia; order Polypteriformes; family Polypteridae; genus Erpetoichthys; species Erpetoichthys calabaricus. The sequence continues at coordinate 164,717,852 of NC_041402.2, read as the reverse complement.
CATTCTTCTTCTTCTACCTATCACTTAATTGGTTTCTTTAATTTTCCTCATGCTCAGCAGTTCTAGCTCCAGTACATCCCAAGTACCTGCAGGTTGAATGCAGCAGAAGGTGTGGCTGTCATTCTTCTTCTTTCTATCACGTAATTGGCTTCTGTCAGTAGATGTCACCAAAGTTCTTTTCCTATCAGCAATGACACGTGCATGCACCACTGTTCATATCCTCCCATCCATTGTTCATGGCATACAGAAAAAACCAAAGCCCAGTTTCATGGTTGAGAGGTACATCGCACATCCAGTTTATGGGTCAAGTTACACAAAGCATGGCATAAGCTCTCATTTAACACAAATATCATGATTCAAGGTTCAGTATTTTGTGAGTTTTTGTGTGACAACAGACAACCATTAGCATTTCATATGTATATAGCTTGATTAAATTGTTTGGACTATATCTGACACTGTTGAGTACACTGTTATCATAAAATTCAATAATGAATGCATACCTTACAGCGTGTGGAAGGACAAAATATCCATGCAGCTCCTTTTACTTGTAGTCCTACACTATAGCCCTTCTCCATGAAGTCAGGAATCCCATGTTTTTGGAGCTTTTGGTTTAGTCTTCACTCTTTCCTAGGCATCTGACAGACAGACAGGTATCTCATTAGGCATTGAGTATCCATCGCTGATTAGACTCAATATCTAAACTGAGAGTTTCCACTCACTTTTGCTGAGTCATGGATGTTGTTTACATTTCGTGGAATTGTTTTGTATTTTATACAACCTTTTTGTTCTTTTAGCTTGAAGCTAATATCTTCACTTCAACTTATTTTAACCCTTGTTAAGGTCATGTGACATTGTGTGTCTTTTCCAGTGATTCTCAGTCGTAGCCTTCATTTACATAATCTTAGCAAGTTGGAGGCAGCCAGCGGCACTCTCCCATGACTCCAGTTGTGTAATGTGGTATGCTTAGTGACTGAGTCCAACTAGCCAATGACTTGGCCCAGGTTTGGTTTTGTCTCCAGTCATGTGAGTCGTGTGCATGAGAGCTGAAAACCAAAGAATGCTCATCTAGGGGTTCCACTCCTATAATGCAGCGGTGAGGAATACAGAACACAGGTGGACTGGGCATCACAGACACAAGAGAAGCCCATCTGTTTGATGTCTCGTGTTTTATGCATCACGACAGAATGGAAACTGAACTCTCCATAGTTGTTAACCCTTTGAACGGGCAGCACATTATTGGCTGGCAGTCATAAAAATGGGTGAGCGTGACTCTACTTGAAGGTCTATATGCAGTCACTAAATGTGACAAGCTCAGTGTTTTTCATCCGTGTAAGTTCAAATGGTCCAGCGACGATGTCAGCAACTGCAGTCAGCAAGTCTGACATACCAAAAGAGTAGCAGTTGTGTAATGTGGTATTGACTTTAGTAATGTTTGTGATCTTTGTGTTAAATCGCCTTTCCTTTTTTACTCCCCGGGTTGATTGCGTCCTGTTAATAAATCCTGATTTTGAAATGAGACCTGCACTTTCTTCCTCAATTAATCGTAAAAGCTAACACTCACACAGCATCTAATCATCAGTCCCCGGCAGAAGGACTTGTGCATGATCAGCAGCCCTTCATCATGAATGAGTGATACAGAATGGAATTCAATCTGACAGGGCAACTTTGTGCTGCCTTAAAACACCAGGATGCTCTGTTGACTCTGTAACAGAAACATCTTGGTAATTTGTTTAATTCCATGTAATAGCTTAGTAAATGATCCATCAGCTTTATTCTGTGGTTTCCTTTAATACTGGAAAAGGAATTGTTACCCCACCCATTGACGCTCCTTATCAATATTCTGCAGCTGCAGCTCTTTTTTTTCTTCATAATATCAAGAAATTACCCAAGACTGAAAAGATTTTTTTTTTGCCAATCACAAAATATTTTTCCAGAAAAATGTGTGCCATCTTTTTTCTTTGAGGTACTTCAGGTTCAGAACTCAAATGATGCCATAATCATTTTTCCAAATGTAAAATTTCATAAATCAGGCCGCCTCATTCTCCAACAATATGAGGCTGATCGAGTAACTAGGGCAGCACTGAAACTCACCCTTTAAAGCGGAGTGCTTTCAGAATGGAGTTGTCAGAACGCCTCACAATCATGGCCCTGGGAGGTGTAAGAGGTTGATTTAAGCCGTTATGAGTTGTCATATTTTGAAAATATGAAATCTCAGTGTAGTGATAACATCTTTACAGTGTTGGGCCTCCTATTATAGGCTTTGGTTGTTTTGTGTTCCTCTCATCATCATTTCTTTAACAAATGGCTTAGGTAGCAAGGGGTCATGCTTTTAATGAGGTGTACCGTCATGGGAGCTAACTGGGCTTCTGCGTTCTTTGCTTTTTTGCTGTTAGACAATTGTTTACCACGGCCAGCAAGATCAAGACACTGAAATCCACATTGTCAATTAGGCTTAGTATTTAAATTTACTATTTACACTTTTAGTTGATCTTGAGTGTTTTCTGCACTGCTATATCCATCTTTTATGTGATCTCGTTTTTTAGACCTTATCTGCTTCAGAAATTCTTGACATTAACTTGCATTTTTTCAATGTCTTTTTGATCATCCCGTGATTGTATTTTTATACATGAAATTGCATTTGTACTTTTTCCTGTTGCCTTTCACCAGTCTTGAAATCATGATGCAGCCAACTTTAGCAAGTGTCTTAATTACTGTAAGTCCCAGTACTTGTGGAGTGCCTGCCATTCAAAGGATGGCATCTCATGAGAGCCTCTGGCCAAAGAACTCACTTCTAGAGATGAATAACATTGTGCCAGTCAATGGAGTTACAGTACAGTTGCAGCCAACCACACCTCTCCTGAGGACATCACTGTTGCTTAATGTCATTAATGTCCTGTTGTTCTGTCGTGTCAGGGTCCTAAGGTGACCCTACTCTCCCTTTTCAGAGTCTTTATTACGTAGACTAAACAGAATTCCCAAATCCCATCTATATACCCCTTGTATTGATACTGTCAGGCCTAACTGCTGTTGTAGTTGAATATTTCTTCCTTTCTCTTTCATGTGTAACCCAAGCAATTAGACAGAGTACCAGAATAGCTAGGAAAGAAAGTTGAACTTTTTATTCATACATAAATTAACTTAAAATTTCTAATTGTGCCTAAAATATCAACAGAGTAAAATGAGTGTGACAAAATAATACAATCTGGTTAATCAGCACTTCATATTGGATATCTAAAAACTTTCTTAAGCTGAACAGCACCAAATCTGAAGCTCTTTTAATTGGCACCCCCCATCAACTTCGTTCCTCCGTAAATTGTATTTCCTTTTCTGGCCATACCATTGCTTTCTCCCCTTCTGTTACTAATTTGGGTGTCAAATTAGACTCCCATTTGTCATTTGATACACATGTCCACCACTTCTGTAAAATTGCATTCCTTCATTTTCGAAACATAGCCAAACTCCGTCCCTGCCTTACCCTTTGTGATGCTAAAAAGCTGGTTCATGCCTTTGTCTCCTCCATGCTGGACTGTTGTAATACATTCCTCATCGGGGTCCCCAGCAAGAGCCTTCAAAGCTCCAACAAGTCCAAAATAGTGCTGCAAGGATCCTAATGAGGGTGCGGAAACATGAAGATATTTCGCCAATCCTTCAGTCACTTCATTGGCTCCCATTCCACCTCCATATTGAATACAAACTTTGTTTGCTCACTCACCAATGTATCCATGGAAATGTTCCACAATACCTTAATGAAGTTCTTATATTACAATCCACTACAAGAAACCTTCATTTTGCAAATACCTATCGCCTTCGCTCCCCTGTGACCAAACTTCATACAATGGGTGACCGAGCCTTTGCAGTTGCTGCTCCACAGTTCTGGAATTCCCTACCAGAGAACCTGAGAACACAGCAGATTGTGGGCTGTTTTAAAAAACAGTTAAAGACTTTTCTATTTAGGAAAGCATTTTAACAAAATTGCCTCTAATTATTGTTTTATCTTTGTTTTTATCTTGTTGTGTCTGTTTAATTTTTTTTTTTTTGTAGCACTTTGAGATTTACTGCGGTGGGCTGGCACCCTGCCTAGGGATTTGTTCCTGCCTTGTGCCCTGTGTTGGCTGGGATTGGCTCCAGCAGACCACCATGACCCTGTGTTAGGATGTAGCGGGTTGGATAATGACTGACTGACTGACTTTGAGGTTTACTACAAATGTAAAGTGCCTTATAAATAAAATGAATTATTATTATTATTATCTAAACATCAATATGCATAGACTACCAGGTGGCTTCTCAGTCTTAGTATGTTGATTGGTTTCTGGTCTGACGTGGCTCTTGCATGAATAACAAAGGCACAGAATGGCTGTCTGCATATACAGAGCAACAAAGACATTGGACCTCTGAAGGGCCTAAATTTATGCTAGTCTCTCTTCCTTGATGTAGCTCACAAACCACTGGGATGTTGGATAGTGCAGGGGCTCCCCTGGTTCATTCCAGTCCTGTTTAGGCGCAGATCTGACATCATTCCATTCCAGGTCAGATTGTTCTTTCATCTTGGCCACCAGTATTCCTTCAGGCTGTCTTCTTAGAAGAGGAAGGGGTGCTCATGGTTCTCAAACATGTCCTCTTTCAAAAACATTCTGTATGTACGACTAAATCCCCACTTTTGATGTTCACAGACAGAGTATCAAAGCAGCATCTTCGGGCTCAGCGTAGTGGTTCAGATTATACCCAAGCACTTTAGTGTAATCGGTTACAGCCACATCAATGCAGAGCCTTCAATGCCCCTACCACAAATTGTACACCCCACAGCAGCACTTAAGAAAAATGCTTATCTGATCTAGTTGGGTCATAAATATTCTTGAGCAGCATCTGGCACATCTCGTGTTTCCTTAAACATTATTATGTTTAAAATAAAATTATGGTTGAATCTTATTCAAAAAAGAAATTTTTTACAAGAATGGTGACCACCTTATATGCTAGATATTACCAATTTTACTCTCTACTACACCAAAGCCCAAATAAATAAACAAAAAGGAAATGAAAAGATTAAAAAATTTTAAAATAGTGGAAATTACAGTGAAATGCCCCTAGATCATGGCAATCAAGGAACATTCAGCACCTAATAGAGTCTATTCGCTAAATACCTCAGTGCAGTTAAATATTTTAGTTACATCAAATAACCATCCAGTTTTGAATTTCAAGGTCTTCTTAATTAACATAATTCAAGGATATTTCTGCTTCCATTAAATTTACTGTTAACTCACAAACCTCGTTGTTGAGCTAATTAATTTTCTTAACTTAAATGTGCTCACCACAACTGTTTTAATAAAAACAATGCATAAGGTGACCCTGCATTGCCCTCTAGTGCCTTGGAGGACAGACTACTATTATGATAGTTATGTTATTTTAAATGGATGTAATTGATTGGTTCATTTTATTAAGCGTATAATGCAGAGTAGTGTAAGAAGATAGAAAGACATTGATTTTTTTCCCTACAAAGTTACTTGATAACTTCCAAATCTAATAATGCGCTGTATATCCTGAAGCTGAACTTTCAATGTCCTTATTTCTCAAACGTAATTCACAGTTATTATCTTGCATCCAAGGATGAGTAATTGCACCTGTGAAATGAAGTGCATCATTCTGGGGAAGCAATCCACAAAAATAGCTATTTTTTAATGAAATGGGCACATTTTTGTTCCTGCAGCAGATATCAAACCAGGAAGCAGATTGTTTTCTTCATGAGCTGGCAAACATTTTTTTTACTGTCTAAAGTCTTTCTTCATCCCTATTCAATACAACTTACTTGTTTATCACCTGAGACCCCAGTTCTTGTTCCCTGTACTACATCATTTTGTGCAAGAAAATGCAAAGTGGCATATGGCGAATTGTGAACTAGATGTAGGATGTTATATCTAGCCATTGACCTGAGTGCCTTAAAAAATAAAATTAACCATTAGATTTGTGACTAAGCTACAGCAGTAAATCAAACATTTCCACATGTCAAGCCAAGTCAAGTCAAATTTGTTGACATGTATAGATACTGTAGTACAATGAAGTTCTTACTTGCATCTCAGAACAGTTACGAATAATATAATACCAATAAAAAAATAAATTAAATTTTAAAAATTATAAAAAAATTAAAAATAGCCTGCAACATATATACTGTGTGCATACTTATAGAGTAGAAGGGAGGTTGAGTTAACAACAGTGCAGCATCTCTACTCAGGGTGGTATTGCTTACCTTCTGTCAGCCTTGAAAATTTCCCTTACTCATAGAGGCTTGGCAATATTTATACCCAACTGTTTGCTATATTACAGTATTTCGTCCAGACACCTTAGATAGATAGATAGATAGATAGATAGATAGATAGATAGATAGATAGATAGATAGATAGATAGATAGATAGATAGATAGATAGATAGATAGATAGATAGATAGATAGATAGATACTTTATTAATCCCAATGGGAAATTCACATTCTTCAGCAGCAGCATACTGATACAATAAATAATATTAAATTAAAGAATGATAATAATGCAGGTGAAAAGCAGACAATAACTATGTATAATGTTAAAAGTTAACGTTTACTCCCCTGGATGGAATTAAACAGTCGCATAGTTTGGGGGAGGAACGATCTCCTCAATCTGTCAGTGGAGCAGGACAGTGACAGCAATCTGTCGCTGAAGCTGCTCTTCTGTCTGGAGATGATACTATTAAGTGGATGCAGTGGATTCTCCATAATTGATAGGAGCCTGCTGAGCGCCCTTCGCTCTGCCACAGATGTTAAACTGTCCAGCTCCATGCCAACAATAGAGCTTGCCTTCCTCACCAGTTTGTCCAGACGTGAGGCGTCTTTCCTATTAATGCTGCCTCCTCAGCACACCACTGCGTAGAAGAGGGCGCTCGCCACAACTGTTTGATAGAACATCTGCAGCATCTTATTGCAGATGTTGAAGGACGCCAGCCTTCTAAGGTAGTATAACCGGCTCTGTCCTTTCTTGCACAGTGCATCAGTATTGGCAGTCCAGTCTAATTTATCATCCAGCTGCACTCCCAGATATTTATAGGTCTGCACCATCTGCACACAGTCACCTTTGATGATCACTGGGTCTATGAGGGGTCTGGGCCTCCTAAAATCCACCACCAGCTCTTTGGTTTTGCTGGTGTTCAGGTGTAGGTGGTTTGAGTCGCACCATTTAACAAACTCATTGATTAGGTCCCTATACTCCTCCTCCTGCCCACTCCCGATGCAGCCCACGATAGCAGTGTCATCAGCGAACTTTTGCACTTGGCAGGACTCCGAGTTGTATTGGAAGTCCGATGTATATAGGCTGAACAGGACCGGAGAAAGTACAGTCCCCTGTGGTGCTCCTGTGTTGCTGACCACAATGTCAGATGTGCAGTTCCCAAGATGCACATACTGAGGTCTGTCTTTAAGATAGTCCACGATCCATGCCACCAGGTATGAATCTACTCCCATTTCTGTCAGCTTGTCCCTAAGGAGCAGAGGTTGGGTTGTGTTGAAGGCGCTAGAGAAGTCTAGAAACATAATTCTTACAGCACCACTGCCTCTGTCCAAGTGAGAGAGGGATCGGTGTAGCATATAGATGATGGCATCCTCTGCTCACACCTTCTCCTGATATGCAAACTGCAGAGGGTGTTGAACCTGTGGCCTAAGGTGTTGAAGCAGCAGCCTCTCCATGGTCTTCATCACATGTGATGTCAGAGCAACAGGCCGAAAGTCATTCAGCTCAATAGGACGTGATACCTTTGGGACTGGGGTGATACAAGATATTTTCCAAAGCCTCGGGACTCTCCCCTGTTCCAGGCTCAGGTTGAAGATGCGCTGTAGAGGACCCCCCAGCTCCGATGCACAGACCTTCAGCAGTCGTGGCGATACTACATCTGGACCCGCTGCTTAGGCGGAGTGGTGGCTCTGAGGCTAGGGATCTGCACTGGCAATCCGAAGGTTGCCGGTTCAAATCCCGTAAATGCCAACAGGGACTCTGCTCTGTTGGGCCCTTCAGCAAGGCCCTTAACCTGCAATTGCTGAGCGCTTTGAGTAGTGAGAAAAGCGCTATATAAATGCAAAAAATTATTATTATTAATTATTTTTGCTGGCACGAAGTCTCCTCAGTTCTCTGCTCACTTGCACTGTTGTAATTATGGGTGGGGATGTCTTTCCTATGCTGGTATCAGCAGAAGGATGTGTGGAGGGTGCAATACTCCGAGGTGAGAGTGAGAGTGGGTTAGGGTGGTCAAACCTGTTAAAGAAGTTGTTCATTTGGTTTGCTCTCTTCACGTCTCTCTCGATGGTGGTACCCAGCTTCGAGCTGCAGCCAGTGATGATCTTCATCCCATCCCACACTTCCTTCATGCTGTTATTCTGCAACTTCTTCTCCAGCTTTCTCCTGTACTGCTCCTTCGCCGCCCTGAGCTGAACTCAGAGTTCCTTCTGCACGCGCTTGAGCTCATGCTGATCACCGTCTTTAAAAGCCCTTTTCTTCTGGTTCAAAAGGCCCTTGATGTCACTTGTAATCCATGGCTTGTTGTTAGCATAGCAGCGTACTGTTCTTACTGGAACTACAATGTCCATACAGAAGTTGATGTAGTCAGTAGTGCAGTCAACAACTTCCTCAATGTTCTCACTATGAGATCCCTGCAGGATATCCCAGTCTGTAGTTCCAAAACATTCTCTCAGAGGGTCTTATGAATTATGAATAGAATCTGTCCCTGAATCTGCTGGTATGGTACAAGTGCTAATGGTCCTGTACCAGAGGGAGAAGTTAGAAAAACAACTCTATGGGTTGGATCAGATCTTTAATTATCATGTTTGTCTTTCCAAGGCAATGTGTGTTCTGTGTGTTCTGAACAGAAAGTGCTGGTAATATTAGGTGCCGCCTTCACCACTCTCAAGGGCTTAATGATCTTGAGCCTAGTAGGAGCCAAACTAGGATGTGAAGGTAACCAGTAAGGGTGGACCTCACTGTCCACCTGTAGAAGCTTTTGAGAATGGATAGAGAAATTAGAACTGTTCTCAGTCGTCTGATTAAGCAAGCGTGGTGGTGAGCCTCTTTAACAAGAGACAAAATGTGCTGTCTTGTTTCAGCCAGGATACCCATAACTGGAGTTCAAATTCTTGTTTAATGTCTGAATTGTTCAGTTTTGATTGTGTTGATAGTTGACTAGAATAGGTTGGATTGAATGATCATATTTTTTGTATCTTACCAGTTAGTCTAGGGTAGGATGGATTAAAATACCGTATTTATTGTATTTTATTTATTAGCCTAGGGTAGGATGGATTAAATTACCGTATTTATTGTATCTTACCTATTATCTTAGGGTAGGATGAATTATTGTATACTAATACTAATGCTATCGTAATATGGTATACTAATACTAATTAATAATAACTCCATTCACTTTAATCTGCTTCCTTTTTTCACCCCCCTTGAAATTCTCCCAAATCCCCATTTTAAGCTCATATTTCCAATGAAACCCGCTTTTCAACTCAGAAACAATTTTATACCTTGATTATTAACATGTTTACTTTAGCTGTGGCCTTAGAAATCTTTCAAGAAAAAAAAAATCCCTTATTGGAGATTTATTTTACCAACAAAGCTCATCAGCCCACGCCCAGCACCATTCTGGAGTGAGTGCCATCAATCTGTAGTCATTCAGAAATTTCAATTTTGTTTTCTTAGGCACAGAGATAATTGTCCTTTTGATGCAGGCAGGGATCACAAATTTTGTTTGTGAAATATAAAATATGTCACTGAAGGCATCAGCTAGTTGGTTGTTGTTTTTAAAACATACTCTGATATTCATTCCAGACTTGACACATGGTGGACAGTTTTGGTCAAAGCCCCTATGAAGCTCTATGTGTACTTGCGCTCCCCTTGATGTCTGTGGTATACACCCCTAGAATAATGTAAACGGCACCCCTCAGAGTTCATGGTGCGCAAAAAAGTACATCGAGACATCTAAGACTAGGGGTGTCCCCCTTTGTGTTTGGAGTACACACCACTTGAGGGACAATGACGCTGCCCTAGTTAGCCATCTATGTCGGCTAATGGATTGGCCAGCTCTATTTGTAGATATTAATTCATTTAAAAGTCCTCCTTTGTTCATGTATAGAAACAAAGAAAATATCAAAACAAAGAAGTCTTCCAGAAAATTGTAATAATCTTTCACATTCACATATGCTTGACATTTACATATACAGCCTTCCATAACTATAACATTAGACTTTAGGAGCTAAAGTCCTGAAAAGTTTAGCTTAACTTCACATGGAACTTCTTCTTCACAATTTATTGTATCCTAAAGCCTTTTGATATTGTTTATATTTGTTGTAGGTGCCAAGGTGGACAGACTGGCATCCCAGCCAAGAAGGAGGGTGGTTCCTTACCCAGACGGGAGGCCATAAGGGAAGGATATGGGTTGATAAGCGTCCTGACTGGCGCAGTTGTGCATACCTTTCCTGGCCAGAAACATATAACAGAAGGGCAAGGAAGGACTATCTCTTGGGGCTTTGCAGTCCCCCAATACTTTACATTTGTATACCCACAGGGCACCTTGAGAATTGTAGTCCTGACGGACAGCCCTATATGTGGGTGCCACCAGAGGGAGCAGGGGGGACAGGACAGGACATTTTAAGAAGCTTCCAGGGTGTAATCATGTGACACCGGATGTACTCTTAGGTCTGGCAAAAACATCCGGCCTAGTTGGAGTTGGGAGGTAGAGAACAAGTCTTGCCTCGAGGACAGTGGAGGAATTATTATGTTGGATGGTGCTTGTGACTCTGTATTGAAACAAGAAACAGAGGAAGGTATTTAGTAAAACAAAACACACTTTATTTGTACCCTTGACTGTGTTTGTGGATGAGTTTGAAGTCAGGGGATCAGTAGAGCCCCCTATCTGTCACATTCTTAAAATGTTAAACATTGGTATCTTTTTAATGCTGTTTATTATGATGACTTTGGCTTATTTGGGGCTGTAAGTGCAGCCTTTATTCATCTGCAGTCTTGTCTGCTCACTTTGAAAACTGAGTGAAACCAGTGAATGAAATATAAAGTCCGAGACAGATCAGGATTCAGATAAAGGGTCGAGTCTTTCTGTGAAAAGTTAATGTAGACCAGAGGAAAGCAGATTCAGTTCTGAATGGCCACAATGCCTCTATGGTTACCATGGGAGGCTAATGGACAATCCGTAGTTACTTTGGGAGTGTGCTAGAACCTTTGGTTTGATTTGATTTTAAACAGTATATTCCTTCATTTACGAGAACATGGCAGGTTGTGCTTTTTCCGGAATATCAGTGAAGATTTGTAGTGCTTTGTAGTACAGATTACATTTATTCCAACAGACGACTTATTGGCTTGCTAATGAGCAAATAATGGTATGAATGACAGGATCTAATTAAAAGTCTATAATCAGAAACCTGAGGCTACATGGGAACTATTTAGAAAGACGAGAGCTATCTCAACAAACTAATACTTTGAATGTTTATTAGAAGAGCAAAACATGTAAACACATATCACACTGAAAAAGGAGCTCAATTAGGAAAGAGGCCCATTTTGCTTAATTTCCACTGGCTTTAGACTGTCTGTGGGCGACTGGTGTGAAATGGGCAGCCACTGCATCTTTCAGAGACTATGCTGATTTAGGTACATTGACAAAAACAAATTATAGTCCAACTAAAACATGAAGCCATGCCAGTTTTCAGTCTCTTCAGGTTATATTGTCTTACAGCAAGGGCCTCTCAGCGATTGTGTTTTTCCTGCTCCCTTCTGCTTCTTCTTCTTCTTCCTCCTTGAACCTGCTGACTTTCCAAAGCTTGTCAGGGTCAAGGTAAAAATCCCTAGCTCCTCTCTGTCCAATGCCATTTTAACAGAGTACATCTGTACTGTATATGCTTACGAATTAAAGGCATTCAATGGTTTGAGAGTCTAGCTATTTACGTATGTGGAAAGTCCAGAAAATGGCAATGAACTTGAACTTTCTTAAAATATACTTCTGCTAGACAGCCCTCAAACAGCAAAAAGTCTTTAAAAGCTTGCCTTCTCTGCCTTTTCTCTACTAACACTTCCTGTATAGTTTGGTCAAGACAGACTGATACCACAGACATACAAAAATTGAAATAAAATTGTTAAAAGAACTTACAGTTTAACATCATTCTTAACATCCTTACCTTCCAATCATCTTTAAATACTCTTTAACATCTTACAGCTAAAAAGTAATGTAACTGTCAAACTCCCCAATATTCCCCTATTACACGTTTTCTGGATTAGATAAAACTTCAGATTAACAGTTGAAACAGGATCTTCTTTCTCCTGTTAAGTGATATCCCATTAGTATGCCATCTGGAGCCCCCCAAAGCATGAATCATCAACCCCTGTCAGCACCGTGGCATTGCTGCCTGAGGAATTACTTATCCAGACTGCCAAGCCGTGGTTCAGCTACTTCCATTTCTTGAGGGGGGCTGCCCTCAACTTTGCAAGTACTTCAGTATCACTTTCAGAATCAGAGCCCCAGCGAACATATAGTCGCATTACAAACTTTATTGAGCTTCACTTTCTGTGACAGGTGTGGCTCAGGGTGAGCGTCAAGCACAATTAAATTTCTAAGTGGCTCACCAGTTACGGCACTAGGGTTTTCTTTCACTGCTTCGGCCAACTATAGAATGATGTTTCCTAACAAACATCATTAGCTGCTGACTTTTCACCTCAAACCTGGGAAGTGGTGCGCCATTTCATAAATTTAATGGCCTGAGCTGCCTGCAGCACATACAATTAAGCTTTTGGGGTTGGGTGCCTCCATCATTATCAGCCATTCAGCTAAGAGTACTCTGTCTGATTCAGCTCTAAGGGTACATCACAGTGCAGAATTTTACACAAATAAATAAATGTATAAATAAAATAATGAGGTCTTAATAATACTTTGAGAAGCCCTGTTATTTTTTTTTCTAGGAACTGGGTGGAGGTTACTTGTCTTCATTTCATTTAATGTACTGTTTACATGTAAATAGAAAGGCTGGGAATTCATGGTGCCTGGCAATTTTCTCTGTTAAAGTAGCGCTCGATTGCTGCTAAAGAAAACAGACATCATTCCAAAGCTGCAAAAACTCCCCTTGCAGCCCTGAGTCAGACTGATCGTCACATTTACACCACATTACAGCCATCGCTGGGCTTGCAGGCCACCTGACAATTAGTGTCAATTAGATGTCCGCAATAAAGCGCCATTATCCAATTACACGAATGTGGGGGTAGACGCTAGCTCGCAAGCATGTGTTTCACCATGTTTGGTGACGGGCACGCAAGAAAAGCATGCTCACCTTTCTAAAAATGGACACTTTTTTTGTATTAAAAAAAAGGTAATGGTTTTTTTTAAGAAAGCAGAAAACGAAAGACAACTTGTGAAGTTATCTTTGAGTGAAAAGTGAGGTTCAGATTGGCAGAGCAATACTTAACCAGCCTATTTTTCTTTTTTTATTCTTTTTAAAATTAAAATAATTCAATATTTTTAACAATGTTAATGAGGAAGCCCTATTTATAAATCTTTATATAGCATCTGGAGCTGTGGATTAACTATTTAGCAAAATAAGCCCATTCTTAGAGCAGCATGGGAAGGAGGGGCGCCACAGGTTCTTTTTCTCCCTAGGTATCATGCAATTAACTTTTTCACTGCCATACATGCTCATCAATAACATTGGCATCTTGCAACCCCCTGAAATGAAAACCATTAAGCAGTGATTAACTAACAAGGGATCAATTGACATCCATTTCAGACACACCTTTATGAAACTGCCAGAGCTCTTCACAATCACACCTATGCGCCTTTTGTCATCATTTGGTTTGCATGGATATGGTGAAAGTCAATTTATTTCACTCTGTTATGCTTCTCCAATGTTTGGAAATCCAACTTCATCCGCTATATTCTGCAAAATGGTGGTGTAATGCCTTGTAATGTACATTTCACTCCATCTACAGTGCATCCAGCTAGTAAAATTTTCAGCGCGCTGCTCATGATGAAGCTGTTTCAATGTTCTAATTACAATGACAGATGATTTTCATGGATGTTTAGTTAGCATCCTAGCTTGCATTTCTTTTGGGTAATCTCGTTTTCCATCTTTGTTGAGTAAGTGAGTGATTGAGGATGTGTGAGTTTGCCCAGCACCCTAGCCATGGATGGTTACTGCCTTGCATCCTCTGCTTCAGTGATGGGCTTGGACTCCCACAGTCCAGAAGTGGATTAAGCAGACGAGACCAATCAAATAGTTGATAGGTAGATTAATGAATTAGTTGGTGATGCAGTGATAAGTGCTGCTCTCTTACACTTCCAATGACCTGGTTGTCACTGTCAATGTGGAGTTTGCATATTGTCACAAAATCATCTGATGTCCACTCCATCCTACATCTACTCTGGTATAGAGCCTATCTACAATCATTGATTAGGATTGTCTTGTGAGACAGATGTGTAATATATAAGTCTAGAGACAAAACTGGGTAGGAACAATAAGACGGCTCTCTAATTGCAGTGAGTGTAACCAATCCAGCACCTCATGAAGGCTGTGCTCAAAGTAGGAGTGGTGATTTTGAACTTTAAAGAGCAATGATGCTATCCTTAACCTGCTCCGACAGAGGAAACTTTGAATTACGATAAACTGTCTATAGCCAAAAAGCCTCCTAAAAAGACCCCTCTTAAACATATAACTGTGTGTTGCTTATGCAGAGAGCCCATTTCACGTGTTAAAAATAAACATTACCTGTTGCAAGTGAAAATCCTTCCTGTAGCATTAGATTGTACTTTGGCATTTGAAGACGTCAATAAATTAGTGGAAAATGTGACCGAAACATTGTTGCAGGTGCCGTGTGTACTCTCTGATGTTCAGTTATGATGACAGTGTCAGAGTCAATGTAACGTTGAAAGAATTGGTAAGAATGAAAGAAGCTATATTCGTGAAAATATGAACTGTAAAATACGAGGAATGTTCAAAAAGTTTCCACACTTTTTTAACTCTTTTTATTAAGAATTTCAAAAACAAATGACATAACTTTTCTACATAGTCACCTTTGTTTGTGATGCAATTTTCTCAAAGTCGTACCAACTTTTTAATGCCCAATTACCTACTCCTCCTGCCTTAACCGTTTCCAACAAAAATACGATAGTGCGGAAATGAAAAGGTCCCTCATATGCATTCAATGTAAACAATGTGTCACACCCCGTCAAAGGGACATGAAAAGACCTGCCGTTAAGAGAGTTGATAAGAAAGAGCCAGAGGAGATTTCAGTACTCAAAACACCCAAATCAACAAATCTGCCTAATGACACCAGTAAAAGCACAGATGAGGCTACACAGCATCTACCTTCTGACTGCATGTCCAAACAAATAACTAAAGAAAGTTAACATTACTGTCTAATTGGAAGTGATTGGAAATGCAAACATGCCATTCCATAATGTAGCTGCAGAGTTTTAATATGTAGTATATACATAAACAACGATGCTTATCTATACTCTGTTTGCTGTTATGCCTTATTGTTATGCCTTATTGTAGTAATAAAATAGTCAAAATGACAGAAGGATACCAGAGGAGACAGAAGCACTTCTCAAATGCATGGAGCCGAGTAGCTGCAATGGTCTTTGTGTGTGTGTGTCTGTCTGTCTGTCTCCATGCTCATTAAGATGTACAAATTAACCATTAAGCTTCAGTTACCTTGTGCGGCTGTGTTCCTGAATTTTAGCTTCTCTCTCAGCAAGTCTTTTGTTCAGTTTCTATTACTCTCTCTCTGAAACCCCAGTGGTCTAAAGTGCACAGACTGGAGGAACAGGGACAGGTCTTTTAGTAAGAAGCTCAGTGCAGTTTGTGTTCGATTTCACAGCTGTTCACTACAAACTTTTTAACGAATTGTCCGCAGATATTTATTCTCGTTTGAGAATCATGTCTTTCCCCAAGAGTTAACAATTAAAGTAACCAGCATGTCTTCCTGATGTAAAATTTAAAACCCTCAGAGTACATGGAGAAAATACAATGGGAAACACCAAGTAAAACATTCAAAGTATGCACAGAAGGCAAGCACTGCAAGCTCAGAAATGTAAAAAATAGTAATAGGACCCAACTCAAATTAAATGCCTGACTCCGGGAATGAAATGGACCACTTAGTTGCAAAATTAAATTTTCAGACATTAGCACTGTTGCTTTGCTACTTGAGATGTGAAGTATGTTAACTAAGATCGTGTTATTAACTTTAAGAAGCAGTCATCACCACCGCAGTAGACGGATATTGTGATCTTAATGGATGTTAAGATTAAATGTTCCTTCCCTAGTAAATCTTAACTAAGGGGCATCTCTTCTTTATAGCATTATAAAAAAATGACAAATTTGTTTCCTTGTAATTTGCAGTATTTTTTTTATTATGGTTAATTCCACTGTGTCTCAGTTGAAAGCCCTACTGCCTTATTGCTCTCCATGGACCTGATTTCAACTGTCAGCCTGGTCATTAGTACAGTTTGTATTCTCTAACTCTGTCCGCGTGGACTTTACCCAAATACCCCAGTTTACTTGCATGCCCATTTTCAGTGAATTGCCCTGGTATGAATAAATGTGGGTGTGTGATAAATATTATATGTGATGGACTGGCATGTAATTGAGGATTTTACCAGCCTTGTGTCTAACTCTGTTGTATAGACTCTGCTTCCTTGTGAACATCTAATGTAAAAGCCGGTGCAGAAATTACACAAATGAATAGAAGAATAGATGGCTTCTTCCTCTTTGAAGAATCTTGTTCTGTCTAGGTGCTTTCATATTATTTTTAGTACAAAACAACATGGTGGCTCTGAGGCTAGGGATCTGCACTGGCAATCGGAAGGTTGCCGGTTCGAATCCCGTAAATGCCAAAAGGGACTCTGCTCTGTTGGGCCCTTGTTTAAGGCCCTTAACCTGCAATTGCTAAGTGCTTTGAGTAGTAAGAAAAGCGCTATATAAATGCAAAAAATTATTACTATTATGTATTGATTTATGAAATACATCTAAAGTATATCTAAAAATATATCACAATCTGAATACATTTTAAAATGAGTTATAAACTACTTCAAAGATAAATATAAATATCATGAAATGTATAGTAAAATACATAAATTACTGCTGTTTCAACATATTTTCCAAAATATAAAAATATATTCCTTAACATATTTTAAAATATTATGAATAATATAGTGTAAAATGTTTTGTAACCTGGGATTGGTTCCTGCCTTGTGCCCTGTGTTGGCTGGGATTGGCTCCAGCAGACCCCCGTGACCCTGTGTTTGGATTCAGCGGGTTGGAAAATGGATGGATGGATATTAACCTGGCATGCATTAGACTAAATGGCACTGGGACATGGCACAGATTTGAAACCTACTATTACCCAACTAAGTAAATACATTGTAACCTGAAGTCTATGTGTGCTGCTAGAGCAACCCATTTTAATGATTTTAGTGAGTTAAGGGGGGTCAAGATACAGTAACTGTGAGTCATTGGGAGGACGGTGTTTAGCTTTGCATGGGTTAAACGTTAATCTGTCATGGGTCTGGTGGCACAGTGGCACAGTGTATGACATGTCTTATACACAACACATCTGGAAGTGTGTTTCTTAAAGTATATGAAGAGACATATATTTTTCAGACATAATCTGAAAAATGTATGTTTGAACCACTTAAATATTAAATCATATTGAAACATATGTCCACATATTTTTGGGTATAGTGCAATCAACCGTTTTTTTTCATTAGGAAATTTCATAAGTTTAGTTTTTTGAGATTTACACATTTCTTAATGCGTTTAAGAAACGGACAGATTTGCCATTTTTGACCGTCAATCTACTGTACACTCAATAACCCATAAAGTCAATGTAAAAGCATTCAGAAAGGTTGGCAAATTTATTAGAAATCAAAATGTGACACTTATTGCTGACAAATGACAACTCAATGAGCCACAACAAGTAAGAGCACAGACATGGAGGCTGTAGCCTTTGACATGAAGACTCAAAACGTTTCTGAAGACATGTTTTCAGATTCTCATTATGGGTTATTGAGTATAAACTGATGGACAAAAATGGCAAATGTATTTAATTAAAAAACAGATCTACAACACAACACAATAAAGTTGTGAAATGTGAATTTCCCCTTGGGATTAATAAAGTATCTATCTATCTATCTATCTATCTATCTATCTATCTATCTATCTATCTATCTATCTATCTATCTATCTATCTATCTATCTATCTATCTATCTAAAGTGTGTAGAAAGCCTGAATACTTTCTAAATTATACATGTGGGATTTTCATGAAAATCAGTTCAACTATTTTTGCAGCAATGGTGAAAAACAGTCAAGATATGACCTGAAGGTCGAAATGAGGTCCTTGAGGATATATAAGGGATGAACAACATCAAATGAAGCCAAAAAATTCAAAAGACAGACAGAGGGTATTATGTTTTTATTCATGTGGTTTTGTCTTATCATAGGCTGAACAATTCCAGGATGTGTAGCTCTGTTTTTTGATTCTCTTCAGGCTGGTGTCATTTGGGGTCTTCTTTGATTGTCATGTTGTTTACCCCCACGCTTAATCCAGAACAGGGTCACAGGTTGGAGCTAATCGCAGCCAGCATAGGGCACAAGGTAGGAGCAAATCCTGGGCAGGGTGCCAGCCTATCACAGCGAGACCACACACACACCAGACACACTCAAATCAATATAGCAGTTCACCTGACCTGCATGTTTTTGGCCAGTGTGAGGAAACCAGAGCTCCCAGAGAAAACCCACACAATACAAGGAGAACAAGCAAACTCCACACAGGGAAGACCCAAAATGGTCTTCTTGTGTTTGTGACGGTCTCCGTGCTCATTACAATGTACAAATTAATCACTAAGCCTCAATTACCTTGTACTGCTGAGATCCTGAATCTTAGCTTTTCATTTTCTCCCAGTATCAAGTCTTTTGCTTTCTCCCTGAAACCCTGGCGGTTTAAAGTGCACAGACTAGAGGAGCTGGGGCAGGTGTTTTAGGAAGAAACCTCATGGGCGGAGCCTTTTCAGCTGTGGATTTCACTGCTGTTCGCTACAAACTTTTTAACAAGTTGCTCCCAGATGTGTATTCTCATTTGACATGCAAACTCCACACATGGAGGACCCAGGATGCGAATCCTAGTTTCCTCACTGTGACACTCCCACTGCACCGCCGTGCCACCCCTTCTTAGACTGTGACACTGTAGAATCCATTACCCTTTATCAGAGATGTCCAAAATGAGTAGACGAAGCTCTTTTTTCCTTTATTACCCAATTATTTAAGCACCTGGTTATTCTCTCTTCATTGACTAAGCTACTGAACCTAATGGCTGACTGACTCTTACACGTGAGTAAATAATTATGTTTCTATTTCTTTTCTATCACATGCATCAGTGCCTCTAAACAATACATGGAATTTATTGATATAAACTCTTTCTTTTAGAAAAACAGAGACTATGATTTAATAGGAAAAAAAATTAACATTTTAAGAGCGACATTAGGGATTAGCGACATCATGAATACTGCATAATAAATATCCTTACGAGGTATTATTTGTTTTTTCCTCCCAGTCCTCCTCTAAAGCTCTTTAGTATTGCATTTCATAGGAAGACGTTTTTCATTATTTGTTTACTCTGGGATGTTCATGATTATGGCAGTAGTCATTAAAATTCCCTTAGCATATCCTTTTTAGACAACTTCATTTGTTCTTACTCTAGTAGTCCTGCCCTTTCTTGAACCGGAGAGACACCATATGTAACGACATTGTACTCTGGCTGAAACCCGTGGGTTTGCTCACTTGTGATAACGTGCTAACCTTCCCACCCCGGCTGATTTTTTTTTTTTTTTTGTAACCACACTCTGTTTTCAGAACTGAGCTCTATACATTGGCTTTGAGCAGCAATAGAAGCCCTCTGTTCTTCTACATCTACTTTATCTGATTGTGTCTACACCAGCCAGCCTTACAGCAGCCAAGGGAATTGCTGCTTACACCATGCAGACATACCAGAAGAGATTTCGCCTGCTATCTAGTTGTTTTACAGTATGTACATCACGTTGATTTGTTTCATTGTGGCCTTGCGAAAGCTGCCAACAGGTCCCCAGCGTGATTTTGTATAAATATTTTAAATAAATGAGTAAATAGTTTTGTAAACTCCCTTATGTTAAGATTCATCTTAGTCTGTTGCATCTTTCAGCTGCTCACTGTATGTCTCCCGAGGAGCCCCTGAATTTGCTGTTTTCTATGACTTCTTGTTAAACTGTGTTTACAATCAACTCCAAACCTGTTTACTCACAATAGACATCATGCCATCAGTGCAGCATGTGAGAGGGAGGCCATTTGGTCCTGGTTAAGTTTGGCTAATTCCTCTGATGCACCATGAGCAATGAGGCTAAAGAAAGGAAACATATAAGCTACAAACAGCCTGATATTGATTTTCAATGATAGATAGATAGATAGATAGATAGATAGATAGATAGATAGATAGATAGATAGATAGATAGATAGATAGATAGATAGATAGATAGATAGATAGATAGATAGATAGATAGATAGATAGATAGATAGATAGATAGATAGATACTTTATTAATCCCAGGGGGAAATTCACATACTCCAGCAGCAAAAAATATTAAATTAAAGAGTAATAAAAAATGCAGGTAAAAAACAGACAATAACTTGAATAATGTTCAACGTTTACCCCCTCTGGTGGAATTGAAGAGTCGCATAGTTTGGGGGAGGAATGATCTTCTCAGTCTGTCAGTGGAGCAGGACAGTGACAGCAGTCTGTCGCTGAAACTGCTCCTCTGTGTGGAGATGACACTGTTTAATGGATGTAGTGGATTCTCCATAATTGATAGGAGCCTCTTGAGTGCCCGTTGCTCTGCTACGGATGTCAAACCATCCAGCTCCATGCCAACAATAGAGCCTGCCTTCCTCACCAGTTTGTCCAGACGTGAGGTGTCCTTCTTCTTAATGCTGCCTCCCCAGCACACCACTGCGTAGAAGAGGGCACTTGCCACAACCATCTGATAGAACATCTGCAGCATCTTACTGCAGATGTTGAAGGGTGCCAGTCTTCTAAGGAAGTACAGGCGGCTCTGTCCTTTCTTGCACAGAGAATCAGTATTGGCAGTCCAGCTTGCTTTACTTACGAATGCTACTCTTTCAGATTAGTGAAATTAGAAACACTAATGTTCATGATGAGGACACACAGTCAGGTCCACAAGTATTCGGGCAGTGACACAATTTTCATAATTTTAGCTCTGTACACCACCACAATGGATTTGAAACAAAGCAATCAGGATGTGATTGAAGTATAGACTTTCAGCTTTAATTTAAGGAGTTTAACAAAAATATCGCACAAGCCATTTAGAAAAGACAGACATTTTTTATACATGGTCCCCCTTTTTTCAGGGGCTCAAACGTATTTGGATAAACTAACAATCATAAATATAACAATCATTTTCAATACTTGGTTGAAAATCCTTTGCAGGCAATGACTGCCTGATGTCAGGAACCCATGGCCAACTCCTAGTGCTGGGTTTCCCCCCTAGTGATGCTTTGTCATGCTTTTACTGCAGCTGCCTTCAGGTGCTGCTTGTTCACTGGACTTTCTGACATCAGTTTTGCCTTCAGTAAGTTAAATGCATATCCAATTGGGTTAAGGTCAGTTGATTGACTTGGCCTTTGAAGAATATTCGGTACTTTTCTATTATCGTGACGTAAATCGTATTATTGTTTTTAAGATTAGGCACCCAAAGGGGACATTAACATTAGGGACCTATAAGTAAGTATATGCTCCACCCACACTAACTTTAAGGTTAGTATTTGTGATTGGGGTAAGCCAATGTAATAATTTAAAATCCAAAAATTAAGTAACCGGGGCAGCGGCCCCACCGATTTGCATCACAATTATAGAAAAGTACCAAATATTCTACTACTTTGCTTTGAAAAACACTTGGTTTGCTGTCACAGTATGTTTTGGCTCATTATACATCTGTGCTGTGAAGTGTCGTCCTATCAGTTTTGCAGCATTTGGCTGAATCTGAGCAGACAGTATAGTCCTGTACACTTCAGAATTCATTCTGCTACTTCTGCCAGCAGTCACATCATCAATAAACACGAGTGACTGACTTCCATTCGCAGCCATGCATGATCAATGCCATAAAACTGACTCTACCATGTTTCACAGATGAGGTGGTATTAATAGAATAATGAGCCATTTCTTCTCTTCTCCATGCTGTTCTGTTTCCAAAATTCTGCTAGATATTGACCTTAGTTTCCTTTATCCAAAAAAAATAATTCCAGAATTGCACAGGCTTTTAAAAATGTTTTTTGGCAAAGTCTAATCTGCCCTGCCTATGCTTGAGGTTTATCAGTGGTTTGCACCTTGTGTTAAACCCTCTGTCTTTACTTTCATGAACTCTTCTCTTGAGTGTTGACTTTGGCAATGGTAGCTCTACCTCCCACAGTGTTCTTGGTTTGGCTAAATATTGTGAAGGGGTTCTTCTTCACCAAGGACAGAATCCAGCAATCATCTTGCATAGATGTCTTCCTTGAGGCTTTCTGGAGTTGCTGAGTTCACCAGTGTGTTCCATCTTTTTAAAATGTACCAAATGGTTGATTTGACCATTCCTCATGTTTCTGCTCTCTCTAAAGGGTTTGTTTTGCCTGTTTTTACTTACACGTACAGCTCTTTGACCTCATATTGAGGTTTCACAGTGACAGCTTCCAAATGCAAATTCCACATTTGGAATCAATTTCAGACCTCTTACTTGCGTAATAACTAATGAAATAATGAAGGAACAGCTCACACCTGGCTATGGCACAGCTTGTCAGTTAAATATCCATATACTTTTAAGCCACTGGTAATATATTCAGAAAAATGAGTGTCATTCCTAAAGAGCTCATATGATCATTTTGGTAAACCCCTTAAATTAAACCTGAAAGTCTACACTTCAATCACATTGTGCTTGATTGCTTTGTTTCAAATCCATTGTGGTGGTGTACAGAGCCCAAATTATGAAAATTGTGTCACTGTTCGAAATACTTATGGACCTGACTGTATCTAATCTTAGTCTTGAATTCCAATGCAGTCATCATAATGGCTTGGAGGTGTCATCCAAGGCTTCTTATCATTTTGTTTATCATTTGGGTTTCTATAAACCTTAATTACTTTTACCTGCTTTGAGGGATGTTTCTGTACAACACAACAGACACCTTTTAGTCAGTAAATTACATTTTCAGTAGCATTCAGTATTTGTCAATATTCAAGGACTTTATTCTTGGGAAACAGATTCTTAGGATATATTATATTTCATAGATTCTGCCAGGGTATGCAAACATATGAGCACAACTCTATCTATCTATCTATCTATCTATCTATCTATCTATCTATCTATCTATCTATCTATCTATCTATCTATCTATCTATCTATCTATCTATCTATCTATCTATCTATCTATCTATCTATCTATCTAACACTAATATATATTTCAAAGCATTAGCCAAGTACTTTCTAAGCATTAGAAATATAATAGTAATGTTTTAAATTTAGAAATAGCACAAACATCATAGTAAACTGCACCAAGTATTCTGACATTTTTAAAACATCCCTTAGTAAACACTTTTTATTTATCTGCTTTACATTTATTACACTTATGAAAATGTGAATATTATTATTAACTAATATGATGTGAAGGACTAGCAAGATAGATGAATACCACATTTTAATTTTTCAATCTATTCTCCCAATCACACAATAGAGATGAGTAGGTAGGGAGCATATGCAACATAATACAACACAACTCAGATGAAACCCAGACCAGCTTATTTGGTAAAAACATGCAGGCCATGACCATCACCAATACCAATGTGGAAAAAAATAAATGTAAGCAAATATATTTCAAAAGTTGTCAGTCACGTTGGACAAAGGTATCAGCCAAATTGTAAGTAATAGTAATTACTTAAATTACTATTTAATTTCCCATTGGGATTAATAAAGTATCTATCTATCTATCTATCTATCTATCTATCTATCTATCTATCTATCTATCTATCTATCTATCTATCTATCTATCTATCTATCTATCTATCTATCTGTCTATCTATCTAATAGTAAATCCTGTTTGAAATACAATTTAAATGTTTGTAGGTGATGGCTATACCATTGTCCATATATTTTCTTTCTAATTTTGCTTTCAGTTTTATAAATGCTACGTCCTTAAATGCAAATGTCACACTCCATAATAATAACTTGACCAGCTCCCTTTGAGTGCCACATTTAAATCATTCTCAGCTATGAACCTCAGGAAAGTTCCTATGCGTCTGCCTAAAAATGACCAGTCTTTAAAGATGACATAGTGCCAGAAGAATAGAACAGTATTGGACTTTCAGATGAATCTTCACAAATCCATGTCTCTACAAGTAACTTGACATAGAATAGGCATGTAATGGAGAGCAAAGAACTGACTGAGAAGCTTGTATAATTTGCAGTTAGGCATTTGGCAGTGTAATGCTGTCAAGTCAGAATAATACATCTGCCCATTCATCTTCTTGGACCTGAAGCCAAACTCAGTGATGACTGCTGCAAGACAAGAATAAGTCCAGAATGAGTTCTAGTCCTGTAATAATTCATATTAAATCCCACCAAGAATATTTAGGGTTGCCAATTTACTTGTAAATGTCTGGGAGCTTCAGAAAATTTACTGTACCAAGAGGTCACACAGAGGTGCTCTGCTCTAAGCTTATAAGCTGTCCATCCACTGTGAGATTGGGAGTGTACTTGTTGCTCTTTGAGAGGTGTCTTTAAACCCTGAAGGTCACTGCTTTGCAGCTGGCAATGGCAATCCCACAGGTGAATTCCTGCTCTGAGACACTACCTACCATATATGACTTTTCTTTGCGGAAGGAAAACCCACCTAGCAGAAACATGAGTAGAACATGTAACATCTAAAGAAATGAGTAAGCATGGACAACAAAGCAAGGTCTGTGCTGTTGTAAAGCACCATCATGACAGGTGAGCTAAGATAATTCTACATTTAAAATAATTCTAGAAATCCTTTTCAAAACATGTACACCCACCTCGGTCCTTCTGTCCAGTCAAGCTTGCCTTCCTCTCTTCTGCCACTTTCTGAGAATGCCATGAGTTTGCCAGGTGACACATTGCTACCCAATACTAAACCTGCTTTAAAGCCATTGGCTGTATTCACCTTTAGTTTATCTGCCACCATCTCCTTGAGTTGGGTCTGAAACAGTAGAATGTCTTATACTGAATAAAGTCCTCTTCACAAATGGCTGGTTACTAAGCTTTCAAAGTCGCCTGACATTTTTTGCAGTCATCCATGGAGAATAAGCATAACAGTTAAAACAAGGTATTTTGCAGTCTGGAGCCATTTTCACAGAAATGATAGGAAAACTGTAATGAAAACTCTTTTTAATTAAAGGCAAGTCGGTTCCATCTGTTTTGGGGCAGGATTCCAAGTAGAGATTAGAATGAGAAAAAAAGCATATTGCGCTTCTTAATAGTTTTGTATTTTCATGCAAATGATTAGCGCATCCCTTACAAGTTACATTAGAATTTAGAGTGTTGCTTATGAAGGGTTTCTCCGCTTGATCTTCACAAGCTTATTCAAAAACAAGAAGAGACATATTTTTCTGGGCATTATCCATGCTCATTGCAATCTACTTTACATTAAGTACCATAAGCCGGAGAATGGGAAATTCACATGAACAACACTTCCATAGTGTAATTTCTTCTACTTTAAATATTTAGTTCCAAATAAATTGCAATGATTGGAAGCAATTATAATATTGCAGGAATTCTGTTGTGTACAGAAGAACTTCCTGCTTCTTTCACTACAAAACCCATCTTTTCATTTTGTATATACACCAGAAAATATCATTTATGGTATCCAGATTGGATTTCAATATCACTAAGACACAACTGTTTTTAAAATTGCTTTCTGTCTGTCCTACCCAGTTTCTTTGATTCAATTTATTACAGAGCAAAATGGTGAACTCATAAAGCATCCTCCTTAAGAAACGACCCTATGAAAATCCTTTTACCTTCACAGTGTAAAGACATGTACAGTATATTCTTTATGTGTTTGAGTGAATTTTCCTCCCATGCCATTAAGGTATGCCTGTTTTATTATCTGGTGATTGGTATTTAGTGATGAGTCAAACAATTCATGCAAAAAATTGAGTTGACTGCTATATTTGCAAAACAAATGGAATTTTGCTTCCAGGGAAATTTGGGCTACTGACATGTAGAAGAAAGTTGTTCATTTCCCTTTTGGAAACAAGCCTGGATTAAGACGCCCATGGGCCCCGTGTGACTTTGGTCCTTAACAGAGACTTGATCGTACTTTTAACAATGCAGCACAAAGACACCCGATTGTTTAATTTCTCACTCTTGCTTTTGCCATACTGAGACTCAATTGTTTCATTGAGCAGGAGGGAAATGGGAACTGGTGAAAAGGCCTCCTGCCATTATGGGTCTCCCTAGGCGTGCACTTGGAACACCTCGATGGTAGATTCACCCTTGTGTTGAAACATACAATAATTCTATCAGTGTCTGCCTGTCGTGTAGTATTTAAACAAAGATTTCTAGTGAAAAAATCACTCATTTCTTGTCACATGGAGACATTTCTCTGCAGTGGGTTGGCACCCTACCCGGGATTGGTTCCTGCCTTGTGCCCTGTGTTGGCTGGGATTGGTTCCAGCAGACCCCTGTGACCATGTGTTCGGATTCAGCGGGCTGGAAAATGGATGGATGGATGGATGTAGACATTTCTTTAGCAATCTAACATATGTTGTGTTTGTACTGGTAAAAGGACTTCCACTTTGCCAATTATAACGACAATCTTGGCAATCGCAATCGTAAGGATGCAACGGAGACAGAAAAGAAACTCAAAGTTGCAGGAATCATGAAAAAGGAAAGGGTGGCTGCTATGTAACAGTGTGGCAGGGTTGTAAGCACCTTTCCATAAATTGGAGGTGTCCCCAGAGTGTGTGTGTGTGTATGTGTGACACTATGCACTTTAATCCTTTACTGTAGTACACCAAACATGGCCATTAATAGATTAGGAGTGATTGTGACAGTGGTGGCTATTCCACCTTTCTTTATGGATTTAGACACACGTAGTGTAGGTCATTGCTTGATAAGTAAGATTTAAATGTCTGCTGACAGAATTAAATTAGGGTGTTGTAAATTGCATAATTTACTAGGAAGCAAATCAGTTTATAATTGCATTTAAGATGTACAGCTTATTCACCTTTTGTTGTCATCTGAATAGTTCATGGAGACCAGACTTGAAAATTACTTAGACGTTACATGATAGCATGGGACATCGAGGAGCACAGAGACTTTGACATTATATAAATGTTACAAATAAGTCCTGACCTTACACTCCATTTTTGTGTTTTTGGAAAAATATGTCAAAATTCATTAAGGAACAGGATGAACAAATTTCATGACTGTACTTACCCACAAGCTTATCGATGTATGAACATCTTGACACTCTGCACTATTTGGTAAATATGTCCAAGTGTGTTTGTGCTAAATTGGTTGTCTTAGGGCAGATTATTAAGATTGCTGTTGCAGTATGTCGTGGGTTTCTGTTGATGTCAAGCTTTTCTCTCTGCTGCTTTACCAGCCATTTTCTGGGATCACTCTTTAGTTCTGAAGCTTTCGATATTTTATATTTTTGAAAGAATGAAGTTTACATTGGTGCTTATGGAAGTCTAGATTCCATATCTGGTTATTATCTCATCTTCTTTTTGGTAGTACAGTAAACAGCCCAGAATGCTTTAAATGCTGCCTCACTAAAGAGCCACCACATGGCACTCAGGCGCTCCACTCTGGGTCTTGAGGTGAGGCCATCTCCTCGGAGTAAAGTCCATTTGACAGTTCCCGTGTTAGTCCACTCAGTGCTGCATTTTATTTAGATAGGGAGCAGTGTGGTTAGCTGCTGCCTCACAGCCCCGGAGCCTTTTGCTCAAATTCCAGGCCTGTTCCCTTTGGTGCAAGAGTCTGCTTGTTCTTCCTGTTGTAAGAGCCAAAGTAAGAAAGTTAATGCTTTAAGTTAAACTCAAATTAGTGTTTGCTTAATTTGAACAGAATATTAGCCAGACCCCCATGACCCTGTGTTAGGATATAGCGGGTTGGAAAATGACTGACTGACAATTTTCCTTCATAGCTAAAGATTATGGTATAGCATTTTACCCCTTTGTAAGTTAACATGAGATAGAAGCTTCGTAGTTATACCTGCAATTAAGTCAGCGTTTTTAGAGTTAGTCTCATTGTTAGCATGGACTGAAAGACCCACTGGTGGTTTATAAGTGGGATAAGCATATGGTTTTTTGACCATTTATTAATTGTTCAACCATATTAGAAAACTTAAAGAAACAAACAAGATATATAAGCTTCAAACAGAACTTTTCTTAAAATCAGAACGTTTCTTTACTTTGCTATACCAATTTTTTCTTTGTTTTTGTGTAAACTGTTTTACCTTGAATTTTTACTAAAACTTTAAAACAAAGATA
The DNA here is from genome assembly GCF_900747795.2 of Erpetoichthys calabaricus. Classification (NCBI taxonomy): domain Eukaryota; kingdom Metazoa; phylum Chordata; class Cladistia; order Polypteriformes; family Polypteridae; genus Erpetoichthys; species Erpetoichthys calabaricus. Next base: position 164,689,271 of record NC_041402.2, on the reverse strand, counting down.
TGTTGTCTGTTGTCTGTGGAATCATTTCAATGTGTCAAGCTATTTCCAGAATCCCACGAAACAAACTAAAGGTAATTTTGGGTAAACTCAGCTACACCTGCGGTTTATTTGGTGTTGTGTGATTTAAACAATAAAAAAATATTAAAATAATTAAACATATACCCAACAATTTCCTCCAGGTACTCCGGTTTCCTCCCACAGTCCAAAGACATGCAGGTTAGGTGCATTGGCGTTTCTAAATTGACCCTAGTGTGTGCTTGGTGTGTGTGTGGGTGTGTGTGTGTGTGTGCCCTGTGGTGGGCTGGCGCCCTGCCCGGGGCTTGTTTCCTGCCTTGCGCCCTATGTAGACTGCAGACCCACGTGACCCTGTAGTTAGGATATAGCGAGTTGGATAATGGATGGATGGATATACCCAACAACTATCAAGACAGATAAGGCATTTAAACTATTAAAAGAATATTACCCACTCTTACTGCATAACCTCAAGCCCCCACTTTACCCATCTATAAGGTCTGTAAGAGTACCTTCTACACATCTCAAACCAAAGTCACACCAATATGCTCCCCACAAGCACTGCAAGCACAGCTCTGTAAAGATAAGCCCCTTATCTGGGCCTTGCTGACTCTTATCTAATGACAGAAAATTGTCCTTACCAGCATCTCAAATCTCTCAGCAGTTGGCAATAGATGTGGAAAAAAAGTGTAATCAGAAGAGAGATTTGCTAGCATTAAAAAGAAACTGGTCAATAAAGCAAGACGAGGAAAACCGATTAATTAGCAGTGCTATCCAAACAAGTGATATGGCTCGAATGATGCTTAGTGTGAAGTAGCATGGCCTCGTATTGCTCTGTCGATATAGCATAACTAACATTTAGGAACATAAATCAACAAACACAGGGGGTCTGTGTTTATCATACTATTAGAGTTTAGGCCTTTCAATGTGAATGTAAAGCCTTTAGGAAGTTTTAATAGGCAATACATCAATGGAATAACCCATTTAATCCAGTTTGGTGTTTCAGGGAGCTTTATCTCATCCTCAAACACAAATCAGTAGCTTGCCATGCTCAAGGAGTCCATAATAGACATTCTGTTTTATTGTGAATACCTGTTCTCATATGTAAGCACTATACAAGCTTCTTAGATTCTTTTGTTATTGGTGAGCAAGAGATGCCCCTAAACAAACCCTTTAGACTATTAATCTTGCACACCCTACTCAACCATGAGAACCTCAACAGTGACAGACTACATGCTCCTGGGGCTACGGCTTACTTACGGCATTCACTTTTCTCCTTGGTGTCTCCTAGCATTCTACCACTGTGAAGAGCATCCTCTTGTGTCCATGCAGGACCTGGATTAGGTGGGAAAATGACCCCTAACTTCTTGGCGATTCCAAATGTCAGTGAACATGAGTTTGTTTCCATGGAGTGATAATATTTTCATTTCATCTTTATTTGTGCCTATAATTTCAGAGAAACCAGACAAATGAAGCACTAGGAATTAAATAATTGTAAACATGAAACCTGAACAATTCAAATCAATGACCAAACGGCAAACTTTGTTTCAGGCGGTTCTCTGTGAGTAGTTACAGAGTTTACAGTCTTTTCCTCTTAAGCCGCCAAAGATACTTATGACCATTGAGATGATGATGTAGCCAAGCCGTGTTCTTAATCTTTTTTTTTTTCTTAAGCCATTTGAGATGCTAGTGATACGTTGGGACACTGTTGCAAGAGGCAGGCTTCACAATGTCAAAAAAGTGCTTGCAAACCTTCTCTTTTATACAGTGCCTCAATGAGGTAAGTACTGGAAAACAGCATGGCACAACAAATCAAAGCACGAGCTGCACCAGGCTAAGATCGGACAACTGATAACTTGTCAATGGTCTTGTTACTTGTCAGTGAGGCTACACTTACCACATAACTAAATACAGGGACAAACTATATGAAAATTGATTACAATACACCCTACAGCACACACTGGATCGGAGGATAAAACGTTTACAGTCTACAGCATTCAACAAGTATCTCCTTTTGTATTTACATAATTGTCATCAACCCTCAATATGAAATATGAATGTTGCCTTATGTGCCTAAAAACACTATCCCAACCTAGCCAAGTTAAATTCCTGTTAAACACACAATAAAATATTCGCCATTCCATATGAGCTATACATTCTTGTTAATACATTTTATATACTTAAAAACTGCATCTTCTCTAAATAATCAAATTTTCTTAAACTGTAGAAACACACCACTTAACTTTAAATATTACATATCCTATTTAATAAACTGCAAAAAGCATTATTTTCACCCTAATACACACCCACTCATGCTGAGACAAATTAGTTGTCATTTTTGCCTAACTTGCATGTCTTTGGGATACAGTAGAGACATCTCTGGGGGCACAGGGAGAACATGCAAACTCCATATGGATACTGACTGGGCCAGTCCATCTAGAGCTGTGACAGAACTTATCCTAGTAGCAGTGGAATTCAGGACAGGAGCCACTTCTGGATAAGACATTAGTCCCAAACAGGACATACTCATACTAGGACAGTTTGATTACTGCTCCATCTAACTTGAATGCCTCTGAGTCATAGGAGGAAAAATTCACAAGGACAAAGGAAAAGCATGCAAAGTCTTCATGGATAGAAGTTAGGCTGGGATTAGAAGAAGGCCTACTGGTGCTATGAGACTGTACTGCCATATCTATCTATCTATCTATCTATCTATCTATCTATCTATCTATCTATCTATCTATCTATCTATCTATCTATCTATTATATAGTGTCTTTCATGCCTATCTATCTATCTATCTATCTATCTATCTATCTATCTATCTATCTATCTATCTATCTATCTATCTATCTATCTATCTATCTATCTATTTTGATATCTGCTTCTTCCACTTCATAAGCATAGTGGCTTAATCACAGACACCCATACTCACTTATAGTGGGACAAATTTGTTGTCATTTAATGGCTTGTTGTCACAGAGAGGACATGCACATTCCTATTTAAAAGTAACCGTTCTTGGATTTGAGCCCAATCAGCATGACCTGTCAACCACTATGTCACCATACCTCCCAATGTAAAACCATCCATTTACCATTATGCCTACTTCATCCACTTTAGGATCGTGGGATCGGGGATGAAAATAAATGTGCCTGGGTCTCAAGTTCATTGAAGAGCAAAGACAAAGCAATGTTTTGAAATGCAAAATGTGAATGGTTCTGGAGCAATGCGGTTATTTGAATGATGCACATTATGCTCCCAGGGTTGCTCGCTATGCTCTCAATATCCAGTACAGAATGACTACAGTAAGCAGAAAGCCATGGTTGTAAATGTGAACTTGCCTCGATGATCAATATACCAACAATAAATCTACCTTCTACAGGATTTTAATTTTGCAGCTAATGATCTCCAGCAGTTCATTTTATATTGATCAGATAAACATGCAAGAGTGAGTCTGTCTCACAACATCAAAGCAATATTTATTTTTGCAAGAAAGCCTAAGAGTTAGTTGAAGTAGGAAAAATAACAAGGAGACAATCACTGGTGTAAAGTGTTTGAAATGATGGAAAGACACACTTAATGCAGAATTGCAACTGACTCGCCCAAAATAGAAATTAAGGTTAGAGTCATCACATTCAAAGAACAGAATGACTGTAAAAGCTTCATGTTCTTTTTTCTCAACAGTTGCATGTGTACTCAGCTTCATGATGTTAGAAGACTACAGGATCTTAAAATGGAATGAAAATCACATCCGTCTGTAACTGGGGACTGGGGACACTCTTGTTGATTTTCCAGTGCTCTAGTAACATCCAAAAAAGTTCTATCTATTCTAGTTTACAGAAACTATTTTTAATATCCATCCATTGTAAAGTTTCAAAACAAGGTCCTGCAAATTGCAAATACATCCGTTTGCAAGGCTAGTGACATGAATATGTGAAGTTATGCTCACCAGTACATTAATGACTGAATGACATATTTCAGAAATAAGTCTGGTCTCGCAAACTATTCTCTTTTGTAATGCCAAAGTTTCTCCTGTTCATAAGATAAGGTGATGCTCCTTTCTCTCCTTTTCAGCAAGATGTATTGACTGCAGTTTAATATGCAGGTACATGTTAAAATAAAATATATAAAATGATAACATCTTGGCAGAATTGGGTGCAGGATAGAATGCCAGTCCATTACATATGCCACCTTAGGGAGGTAAGGTATAACCTGAGTGCCTAAAGATACCTTTATATGAGAGTAAATCAAGAAGTAAAGGCAATCTGAAAATAACCGCAATGGATAGAAGCTGATGCAATACAGCATGTTCACAATGGTGTAAGGGAAGTTCAGACACACACAGTGCAACGCTCCTCCATTAGTCTAGTTGAAGCCAAGGGCAAATGAGCATGGACACCCCACTGCAGAATTGCACCATTGTTGAACAACACACTATAGTGAGAGGGAGTAAAACCTGTGGAAATTCACTGAGTTTTAACTGTCATTAACTTTTTCTAACTTGTTGCATTTTATGTTTGTACTTCTGTATTATTTTTAATTAATTTTTGAAATTTTGTTTCTTCACTTGCTTCATTTCTGGTTTGATATTGTGTGTTGTTCAAAATTCAAACACAGAACACCTGAGCAACTGTCAGACATTTCGGTTTATTATGGCACCCATGTTATTTACAAGCAATGATAGATAGATTATGGAGTGTGACATTTGCATTTAAGGACGTAGCATTTATAAAACTGAAAGCAAAATAAGAAAGAAAATATATGGACAATGGTATAGCCATCACCTACAAACATTTAAATTGTATTTCAAACAGGATTTACTATTAGATAGATAGATAGATAGATAGATAGATAGATAGATAGATAGATAGATAGATAGATAGATAGATAGATAGATAGATAGATAGATAGATAGATAGATAGATAGATAGATAGATAGATAGATAGATAGATAGATAGATAGATAGATAGATAGATAGATAGATAGATAGATAGATACTTTATGAAGTAAGAACAATATAAAAATAAAGAGCTTGTGGATCCATTTCCATTTAGTTGTCTGAGTAAGTGCACCAATAACTGAAGGCTTATAGTTCTACTACCCATTCATGTCAAATTATTATTTCATTTTTTGGTGTTGTGCAACACATAACTGTCATGTTATCACTTCTTAATTAAACAATTAGTCCAGTGAGTGGCCTGTTTTCATAAGCTGGTTAACCTTCCAGGAGTGGAATGTGGTGCACACGGAGTGCGGTTTCGCCAATTAACCTCTAATCTGTCAGAAGCTCAAACGTGAAATTCAGCTGTATTCCCAGGACATGCATTCATTTAAGCTGAGCTCATGTTTCCTCCTCTAATCTTACAGATTCCTCTGAATTCTTTGCAATGAAAAGTTGGACAAGAATTCTAAACTTGAATTAGAAAGCACGAGACTGTTGTCCCTTTTTGCAAGAAGTTGTGACATTTACAGGTACCTTTAAGTTGGCATGTTGCTGTTCAGTTACTGTGTTGCTGTGAAACATGAAAATGAAGAGAGAAAGAAATGGAAAGTAATCTCTGGGATGTTAGAATGTCCCCACAACCTCTTTACCCCTGGAAGGAAAGAGCTTTGCACATTGCCATTGAAATCCAACTCTGTGTGAGTGTGTGTATATATATATATATATATATATATATATATATATATATATATATATATATATATATATATATATATATATATATATAGTGTATATATAAAATAGACATGGTATATCTTAATTTTGAATATGTAAGTGAAGCACAGCATGAGCATAAACATAGAAAAACATTTTAGGGATGTGAGGAAATCATTTAATAATGAAGGCCACTTATAAATAATTGTGTGAATTATCAAGATGCTTTCTGTATTTACCATTAACTGGGGCAATGATAAAATTAGCACTTTCATTCATTCATTCATCCGTTTATTCATTCTCTGTGGTTCCAACCCGATTTATTCCAATACAGGGAGATGGAGTAACTAATTTATTAATGAAGTACCTTTGCTACCCATCTAAGGCAGGTTGAAATCTAAGTAAACAATGCAGACCTTGGCATTAACATTTGCAGTATACCATCATGAAGTAATAAAATCCATTGCATTTGTCATTATGAAGTAATAAAATGCATTACACTTGTTATTATGAAGTAATAAAAATGCATTGCATTTGTCATTCCAACAGATGGTGCATCTGTTACAATGACAAATGCAATGCATATATCTCTGTTGTTTGCCATTTGCTATAGGGTTTGCAAAATTAATATTAATTTTTGTGATGCACCATCTATTGGAATAACAAATTCAGTGCATTTTAGTACAACAAATGTTTGTGATGCACCATCTGTTGGAATAACAGAGACATAGCAATTGTATAGACAGACAGATTCACAGTCACTTTTATTAAGGTGGATTCATTCATTCATTCATTCATGTCCCAAATCCACTTTTTCCAAAAGAAGATAACAGAATAGCTTGCTCTTTCTTTTATTCATTCATTCTGAACCTGTGCAAAACAAGAATCAAGTCCTGACAGAGTCTCAGTTCATGTTTTTTCAAGTTTTTGCCAGCTTTTAAGTGCCAGTCCATCTAAGCTACATGTGGTGCTTGGGATGTGTGAGGAAACCAATATGGGAAGACAGTGCAGTCTACATGGAGAGTGACCAGAACAAGAGCTATGAGACAGCAGCATTAAACATTATCATTATATACAGAAATAATTACTATCTATAACCCAAATCAGGCAAACCCATTTAAATCTATGATGTAATATGTTCATTTTCTGTTGCGTAACAAGCTTTCTTTTCAAACTGACCATTTTCTTATGTTCACCAGTTACAAGTGAATTGCTTCCTGTCTGCTGTCTGTTATTTACAAACACAAAGCCCTTTGCTTTTATGGTTTAAAATGGAGTCTTGCTTTAAAACGAGGTTACATTCAATATCTCAGGCTATGCCTTCTCTCTGCACAGACTGTTCAATCCACTTTCTGCATTTAGGAGCCATTTATCCACAAACCATAAAGACATCTGTGCAAACCAGTGACCTTTTCAGCATCTTATGCAGGCTCAGATTGTTAAGCAGGACAGCGTCTTAGACTCATGAGGCACTTAAGGAGCAGTGAATATATTTTGGGAAGGAAAGTCATATTCTCACTAAGGCAAGGCAAGCAGTGCCAACTCCAGTACGTTTGTTTTTAGAAGTATGCAAATTATTTTTAATCTTTGGCAAATGCCATCTGTAGCTGGCAGTCAAGCGCAATGAAAGAACAGATGCTGAGGAAGTGACCCTGCCATCAGGAAGTTTGCTGTACAGGTCAGTGCAAATTGCCTGCGACTTGCAATCCCCAACCCTGCCAGACCTTCTCTCCTTACTCCCTAACACAGGCACCTGAGGAACACTTAGCAGAGTTCATATTTGATTTGATTTAAATTAGAAAGACTTGTCGTTCAATTCTTCATCATTTATTCAAACGAAATGCCCTTCATAGTGAGTACGTCGTGGCTCTAGACTGAATAAATATTTATTTATTAGCATCAGTGGCATCACCTCTTGTAATAAACTAAGGTATCTGTTTCCTGTTTTACTCACTTCATTAAAACAGAAACCCAAAAATGACCAATGTTAAGGGATTAACGCAGAAGTGAGTGTTGGGTATTTGAAGAACATCTCTTAGACAGTAGAATCTCACTACTATTGATGAGCAAAATGATTGAAGTGAAACTCAGTGTTAGACAAAAAAATGATCAGAAAATAAATTGAGCTACACTTCCAGCAAAATTCATGCCATTCACACAAAAAGGACGGCTTTTATTTTATGTCGGGAAGCGTTTTCATGCATTCCTTCCACATACGTCCACTTTTCATTCAATATTTAAATAAATTTGAATGGCATCCAATTTCCTTGTGTTTTGAAGGCACAGTTTTTTGTTGAATATTTTGGAACTGCTTAGTTGCTCTCCTACAGAGTAGCTGCTGCTGTAATACCAAAGACTTTAGGATACAGAACGGTGTAATTTTCTGGCTTCAGGTGTAATTATGTAGTTGCTCTGTTTTCCTTGTGCTTGTTTTTTATCTTGTTCTCTGTTGCTTTTGATGCTTGCACCTTCATTCTTGTATTTATTTAACTTGCTTTGTATGCCACCTTAGAAAAAGGCCCCTGCTAAATAATAATAATAATAATCTCTCTAGTCAACAAAAAATCACTGGAAGCATGTAATCAATACCGCACCAGTCAAATCAATCCTATTTATGCCACTCGTTCACATTTAAGTCATACATAGCGGGTTATTATACCTGCAGCAATAGATGTAAGAGGGGGTCTTATTGCAGGGCACGCGCTCACTCACTTAGGCCAACTAATATAACAGAACATAACAATGAACCAATAGTGATGAGTGAAAAAGGCAAGTTTTGATTAACAAACAGTTTCACATTTAAATATCATTTTGCTGGCAATTTCACTTGCAAAAGAGGATTTCTTTTTTTTTTATTTTTGAACGTTTTTTTGGGTGGAAAACAAGAAGTAGTACTCCTTAAAGCCTCGTTCTGACCTCAGTGTTTATTTGTGTCCATATGGCCTGTAATCTTTACTACTCGGGTAAAATCAATTCTAATAATGCGTCTCATTCTCACTACTGCAGAGAAGTGTAGTATATATTATATAAATGTGAAACGCTGCATATTTTCCACACAAAGACTCATCAACACCCCCCATTTGTGCACATTACTGTGTTTTCCCCACAGAAAAATGTACTTACGTGGAAAGTCACTGCCGCCAAACCCCCTGCCTCCCCACATCATTACCCAGCAAAAACCTTATCCTAGTTGAGGATAGGCGCACTTCTGGTGGTTTCTTTTTTTCACTAGAAATCTCTATTTAAGAACTACACTACAGACAAACAAATGCAGAATTAATGGATGAAAATGCTTCTTGACAGGAGATAAATGCCTCTCTTCTTGTGTAAATGGCATACATTTCAATGAAATTCAATTTATTTCACTATTTTTCTTTTTGTAAAGTGAAACACTGAGTTTTGTCAGTCAGTCAGCCAGTCATTTTCTAACCCAATTAGTCCAGAACAGGGTCGCAGGGGGTGCCAGGGCCTATCCCAGCTGGCATAGGGTGCACGTCAGGACAAACACACACACATGCACCCACACACTAAACACACACTAGGGCCAATTTAGCATTGCCAGTTCACCTAACCTGTGTGTCTTTGGACTGTGGGAAGAAACCAGAAAAACTCCACGCAGGGATGACCTAGCTGGGATGTGAACCTTGGTCTATTTAATGCAATGCAGCGGTGCTACCACTGTGCCATTGTGCCTGCCCCTGAGTTTTATTATGAATTCAGTTTCACACAAATTGTTTTGCTCATCCCTGCGTAAAGCAGAGAACCATTGTGCATGGAGGCAAAATATGTTATTGAGATGGGAGAAAAACACTTTCACACGTGCAAAAGAAAGAATGTACAAACTCCACAAAGACAGTGACATGGGCCAGGAATGTCAGTAAATGTCAATAATGTAAAGTATTACACATAGGAAGTAAAAATGTTAGATCTAAATACACAATGGGCAGTCTGAAAATCGAGAGTACACCTTATGAGAAAGATTTAGGAGTCGTAGTGGACTCTAAGTTATCGGCTTCCAGACAGTGTTTAGAAGCCATTAAGAAGATAACAGAATGTCAGGTTATATAGCATGATGTGTGGAGTACAAGTCACAGGAGGTTCTGCTCAAGCTTTATAACACACTGGTGATGCCTCATCTGGAGTACTGGGTGCAGTTTTGGTCTCCAGGCTACAAAAAGGACATAGCAGCACTAGAAAAGGTCCAGAGAAGAGCGACTAGGCTGATTCCAGGGCTACAGGGTATGAATTATGAGGAAAGATTAAACGAGCTGAGCCTATACAGTTTAAGAAAAGAAGATTAAGAGGTGACATGACTGAAGTGTTTAAAATTATGAAGCGAAGTAGTACAGTGGATCGAGAGTGTTATTTTAAAATGAGTTCATCAGAAAAACGTGGACACAGTTGGAAACTTAAGGGTAAATTTTGCATAATCATTAGGACGTTTTTCTTTACACAGAGAACCACAGACACTTGGAATAAGTGACCAAGTAGTGTGGTAGACAGTAAGACTTTAGGGACTTTCAAAACTTGACTTGATGTTTTTTAGAAGAAATAAGTGGACAGGACTGACAAGCTTTGTTGGGGTGAATGGCCTGTTCTCGTCTAGATTGTTCTAATGTTCTGATGTTCTAATCAAATGGCTCTGTAGTCGCAAGATAGCAATGCATTGGAACCATTTGCACCAAAATATTACTTGTAGTCCACACATTCATATATTCTCTAACCAATCAATTCAGGGTTAGAGGGGACCAGAGCCTACACCAAGGGTACTGGGTGCAAGATAGGAAACACAAGGTGCCAGTCCATCACAGGGCTAAAGGCACACACACACACAACTACAAGGGATTTGTTTAGAACTGCCAATTAACCAAACACACGTGCACACACACACACATTTGGGTTGTGAAAGGAAAACCACGTGAGAAATTACATAAACTTCAGTGCACGATTTAATCCCGGTACTTATCCACTAGGCTGCCATACCCTTAAATCAAAGATTTGGAATTAAAAGTTAACCACACAATGGAAATTGGGTTAAGAAATTACTTAAGGCCAGTCACATTAAGCAACTTTTCAGATATAGCCTTCTTTTACATAATCTTAGCTAGTCGGAAGGACATGAAGTCAGTCGTATAATGTGACAGGACCAGCTCACTCCAACTAGCCTGTTATTCTGTCTGATAAAATTAGGGTTAGGGTTAGGGATAGGGTTAGGTTTGATTTTATTTATAGTCGTAGGGGCAGGCTCTGTGTGCATGACAGCTGACACACAATGAATATTCATCCAGAAGTACAGTACCAAACAAAATAGAATATTTGTAATATTCCTTTTTTTCAGTTTTTGCTAATGTAAACTTTAAATTTAAACTTCTGGCAGTTTACTGCTTACCTTTTCACCATTTTAGGTCATTCGTTGCATTTCATCTGATTAAATTTGAAGAAAAACTGGAAAAACCAAGGTGTTCTAAAACTTTTGGTAGTGTACATGCAAACAATGTAAGTGCATTCTCCAAATCGCAATTGTGTGTCACCCTAACCAAGAAAAAAATGTGTCAAAATCAAGTTCTTTGTTCAAAAATCGATAGGGAAACACACTGGGAGACTATAAAGAAACAAAACAATAAATAGAAAGGAAACACTGCCACCCTGGGTCTGGCTTTACAGATCTATGGAGTGATGACTTCTTCACTTACCTTTCATCGATGTACTTTGCAATGAGCGCCACAAAACAAACCCCCAATCACACGTGATGAGTGAGAAAATTTATAGGAAACAAAGAGTCTCACTTTCCAAAAAAAAAATTGCGCTTCTCTACAAACAAAATCTACATCATTTGCACATGTACTTTCATCTCATATGCAGCTCCTGACCTAAAGGAGCCTTTATTAAGGTCTTGTTACATAAGAGTAAATGAGTAATAGATGCATTTTTGCAGTACCTAAGTTAAAGTGTTACAGAAGGATTGATCCAAAATAATGAAGTGGAAGGAGGGATTTCATTGTACGAAAAAGCATGATAATTGATTTTACTTCTTAATTTACCATAATAGATAGATAGATTATCCAACAAGTTCCTGGCATCACTTTGGGCAATGTTCGGGTGCACCTGGTGTGAGCGGAACTCTCAAACTCCCTAAAAAGCTTGACATTCCTCTCTGCCCCAGGTGTAAAGGATAATTAAGCCCTAATTACCGTGCCAGGAATCATAAAAGGGCCGAGGGATCTGCAGAGCTTAGAGATTCAGCAGTGTGTGATTCCAGATGACTCACTCACATATTGTGACAAACCATCCTCTCTCGTATTACCTAATTAATGTGTTACAGTGTTTTGAATGTGAAGAGACCTGTGTGTATGATTAGGAGAGAGACTGAGAGGCATAAACAATTTACTCATACTCCGTTTCAGAGAAGAGTGTTAAAGAAAAAGGGGGTTAGAGAAGGTGAACAATAGGGCATCGTCTTTTGTGTTGAGAGACAGTCAAAGAGCTGCTGCTGAAGGCAGGGATGTGTAGGGAGATGAAAAGCACCAGCATATACAGTGGGGCAAAAAAGTATTTAGTCAGCCACCAATTGTGCAAGTTGTACTTTCTTTTCACCATAAATTCTTCAAAAATCAGACAATGTGATTTTCTGGATTTTTTTTTCTCATTTTGTCTCTCATAGTTGAGGTATACCTATGATGAAAATTACAGGCCTCTCTCATCTTTTTAAGTGGGAGAACTTGCACAATTGGTGGCTGACTAAATACTTTTTTGCCCCACTGTAGTTTGCCAGATATTGTTGCTATATGAATAGAGTGTCTTTAACTGACATGAACAGAGAAGCTTTCATAACTGTTCAGATGCTACTTGTGGGAAGTGTGCATGTTCTACCTGTGCTTGCATGGTCACTCCCAACTCTGAATAAGATGCATGTTAGTATGATGGACAAGTCTGTCACTGTGTGTGATACGAGTATGTTACAATAGGTGACAGCAGACATTTACACCATGATCCATAGTACTCATAGTATAACAGCAAAGTTATACTCATAGTATAACAGCAAAGAGTTGATATGTTTGAAACAGCAAAGAGTTTCAAACAAAAGTTTGAAAAAACTTTGTACCGCTCCTCAAGCCGGCACAATTATATATGTGCTGCTGTCCTAAAGCGGCAGCAAAGAAAAAGAAAAAAAAAAAGAAATAATCTGGGGTGTGATCGACCAACACTACTTTCCTACTACACCACCCCAAGTACAGAAACACACCAGTGAATGCAGAGTTAAGTTAAAAAATAATTATTGGAAGAAATTGCACACACTTAACAAAAAACCCTATATACTGTACATATTATCATGCTGCAGTGCTTCCCACCCCACACAAATGATGACACAATACACTCAACCACATACGCCACTAATACATAAATATAAGAAAGAGAAAAAGAAAAATTTATGTAATTCGTAGTCCTTTAAATATTCTCTGTTAAGGATGACCATCTGCAGTCTGTGTTGGTGAATGATGCGCTGAACCATACCTCCTATTCTGTGAAACATACAGATCAACAGTCCCTTGTGATGGCCTGTCAGGTCCTCTCCTAAATACCTTCACCAGAAAGGGAAAATAAATTGTCCTGAAATAAGCCCGGGTTCACCTGACGTTTTCCATGTGGAGTCAATCTCTTTCCCTCTTGCCTCTTCCTTTCATGGCGTCTGCTTCTCTCTTGGCTCTGCACTCTTCCTCTCTCCCCCCCCCCCCCCCCCACCACACACACATTTACATACCATTGGCTCCTCCCCGTACAGTCTGTTGGGCCCTTCAAGTCAGGTGCTCCCCTCCCCATGTACCATTGGACGTCCTTACAAATTAAGCCAGTCCATCATTCTCACGAATGGGGAAAGGTACAAACTCACAGTGACACACAAACATATTCCAGACAACCGTTACAACTTCACAACATTTTCATTGTCATGCATGTTTCTCTTAGTCTAATAATTTTTAATTATATTCTGTGCCATAACAGACCTCAGTTTAGTTGTTTTTATTTTCTTGGCACTGTGTTTCTGGCCAGGGTTTGTTCCCTTCCTAATGTGTAATTTCCTGTTTCTTGTTGTATGAGTTATGACTTTATATATTTTTTGTTAATATTGTTATGTTTATTTATTATTTAGTATGTATGTATTGTGTAGTGAAGTGTCAATATGTTTCTTGTATTCTGAGGGTGGAACCCCAAGAGGCGGGGCCACCATGTTGTCCTTTTTGAAGGCCCGGCCTCCATACGTATGCACCTTATCACTTAATCAAAAAATATGATACCCAAGCAATCCTGGGCAGGACACTAGTAACGGAAACTCCTTCATACCCAAATCTCCACAAATACACCTTTGCTCCTGCTGCTGCTGTGGTGCTTTGAGACGCATGCTGTGAGTACCAAAAACTCTGATGCATTTCACATACGAGAACTTTTGCAAATAAACAGGGAAGTGTACTGAGGTTGATTGGCAATCCTGCCATTTCTTCTTTGAAGTACTTGCATTACTCTTACAACACTGTGAAAGACCAATACATTTGCTTTTGCCCTATCAACTTAAGGTGCAGCATGGATGTGCTGGACATTCCCAAGCAGACTGCTTCATTTTCATTTTTGTATGGCATGCTGCACTTTTTGCTTCCAGGAAGGCTTGTTCTGGCTCTTAAACACAACTGTAAAAAAGCCCCTGTAAATAATCAGAATAAGCTTCTCACAACTGGGAGGCTAGGGTTTGCATTAAAGCACAGCTAATATGAAACCTGATCGAGGCCAAGACTTTCCTTCCCCATTTTACATATTCACTCTGGGGTTTCCTGTTGCACATATCTGCAATAATCTGGCAAGGGCAACAGTAGCAATCACAGGCCTCGACTTGGCTCAGCAGATATCCTGCAATCTAATAGCTTTATATTTAGTTCTTTCAGTTGCTAGGAGGTCTCCTTACCTTCTTGGTACATCCAAATAGACGCATGCAAGAACCCCCCCTGTTGTACATGAACATGGAAGTGACAGAATATACACAAGACAGCACAATAATAAAAATACAAGAAATAAACTTAAGCCAGGGCAATAAACCATAACACATTTAAGTCAAGGATATCACCTGGCTTCTTGTGCTGTCAGGCAGCAATGCCACTCACTTTGACATCTTGCCTCCCATCACAAAGTATAGAAGTATTACGCAATATTTTATACTTGAAGAGAACACCTTAAATATTGTTTAAGGGACAATATATAAAGCATAAAGAAAATTTTAGACCCCATTTTTCAGGACAGATATATCTACATTAAGCAATAAGCTGGTGGCATCAAGGCAATGTCAAAGCAGACAAAATACTATAGCTGAAGCCATTTGTATGCCACTCATACCATCACACTTTATGTCCTGTAGCACATTTCATTCTAAATAAACATTTAAAAGCATTTCAAATGCAGGCAAATCAAACATCAAAATTGAAGCACAGTGCATTTGAAGGCAGGTGAGTCCAAGTACACGTCCCAGTCCAGTGACTCAGGGGCTGAGACCCTCATTAACATTCACTCCCACTGAATGTACAGTGCCGAGTCTTTAATGACCATTTCATGTCTTTCTTAAATGGACGAAAATTAAAGACTATCTTGAGTGTAGCCTTGCTGGGGGCTGCCTCTTGTTCCACTCAGTGAATTCCCTTGATTTGCTTTCAGATGCATTTGCCACTCTCTAGTAGGGGAATGTTGATTCTTTATTGAACCAGCATCTAAAGTGATTTTTTGTGTTCATTGCATAAAGGTGATCTATAAAATATGAGCAGAAGTATGTTGAGAAAAATTTTAGGAGTTTTGGAATGTTCTCTACATCAATCGTAATGGTCATCCAGAGGACAAAAAAAAACATACAAAAAGAACATACTGGTCAAAGAAAGGGAATGTCAAAAGGCAGTGATTCATAAGTTTCAGTGTCCATGTAAAGAAAGCGTTCCACTCACTTGCAATATTCAGTGTAAAACCACAGTGTAAATTCAAGAATTTGGGATATAGTGGAGTAAATTCAGACAGATATGGGGAGAATATTCAAACTTTACAGGGTATGAGCCCAAGTCCAGCAGTCTGACTTGGCACTCTGCTAGGTTGTAGCACTAGCCACTGCACCACCCAGCAGCCCTCTAAAGCTCTGTGCCAACCAATATCAGAAACAGTGATAAACAGCTAATGATATTCAAAGTAGCCACACAGTGCTCAGATTTTCTCAGCTTGTCCTGTTTTGGGTTTTCCGCATCGTAGTTTGCATGAATTTTTATCATTATTTTCAGTTATTAATAAAAAGGTAATTTTGCTGTTGTTACCGCCATTTTGTTTTTTATGGGCACTGTCATTTTCAGTTGCCCTTGTTACAAAATGCTGTGTCAGTTGCTATGAAGCACATCTCTGGAAATGATTTAATTATTATGATGCGACGATATAAAAAGTAGTGCTTTAAAAATGTCATCATCTGAATTTTTGGATATATCTCTAAAAAAAGAACCAAACCTTTTGTGCATATGTGCTTTAGTATTCCCACTACTTGACTGTTTGCTTTTGTTTTCTTACAGCAGATCTTTGATTAGCATTTTGGTAATGACGATCGATAGGACAGTGTTATGATTGGACCTTTATTTTTTTTTTTTGCACTTTCCTAAAGTGACCGTGGTTATTTGCATGCCATATCTGGAATGCAGTTTGTTTTTTACCTGAAGGCTTTATAAAAAGAAGTTCACCATTTTCAACATTATTTTTGGAGGCCATTTTGTTTGGTCAATGGGTGTTGCTGTTTTGGGGATTTCATGTTTTTTGTTGCCATGGGGATGTTTCCCACAATTCCCTGGGACGGTGTTATGAAGATGTCGTCAACATGACAATTTAAGATTCACCTTTTTCAAGTATAAGTCATCCAAGATTGGATGAACTATACTCCTTGTTGGTCAATTCTTTGTCATTTCTGTCTCTTTCTTTCTAACTTTTGACTATGATTTTGGTTGGAATATGGATGTAAAAGCACCCTTTATGCTGCATATATTACATAAATCTGTTTGTATACATTTTTTGAATACTACTGTGGTATAGCGGGTCCACCACTCATGTCAAAAGGGCCAGTTTTTAAAATAAATAATCGCCGCACTCACGGCTTAGCGAGGGGGCGTGGTGATGTGTGGCCGAGCAGTTCTCGGGGAATTCGTGATGCAGGTGATTCTCACTTAAGTGCACAGGTGAGGAGTCGTCCGCATCCGTAATTGTTCCCAGGAGCTGCTGATTGCAACAGCTGGTCCACGTCCCGTAATATATAGAAGCGCGAGGCGGTTAGTAGGGGGAGGAACAGGAAAGAAATGGATGGAGGTTAAGGGAAGAAGAAGGCTGGAGGCATTGAAAGCCGGTGCAGGACCGAGCAAGAGAGCAGGTTTGCTGGTAAATGCAGGCAGCTGGAATGGAGAGCCCCTCACGAGTAGTGTGTTGCCGACATTAGAGGAGGGGCAGTTGGAAGTGGTTGCTCCAGCTGAACGGTTTCTAGGAGCTGGAGTGACCGGAAGTATGGATGACTCCCCGCGGAAGGCAAATGGGAGTTGAGGAGACTTAGGAGGGTGAGCCTCAGTGTGAGCGACCTGGCCGTTGGGGAACCCAAGTCTCGGTCCAGCAAGGTAGCTGTACAGAGCCAGGGGACGAAAGGCAACTGGACAGAAGTAAGGTCAGCTGCACCTACTGATAGGATGACTCCCCTGTTGCAGGGCCCGTATGGGAGAAGCAGGGGAGCTGCCAGTTGAACGGAGAAGCCATTGGGTTTTTTAAAAAGGACAGCTTCCAGCCTTGTTTTAACTTCATCATTTTTTTAAAGGATTTATCTTTTGGATTTTAACCTCCACTCATCACTCGTTTTTATGGATTATTTATTTATGGATATTTGAGAGACACTGCACTTTAATTATTTGGACGCTGTTTTGTTTTCTTGGTTTTAATAAAAGCACTTGTCACTTTTACACCATCCCCTTGTTTCATTGTTATGCCTCACTGCCAAGCTCATCTGTGACATTACCAACGGTGTCGGGTTCAAGGGCTCCCAAAAGCAAGAAGGGAGCATGGAGCAGAATCCGCATCGTCACAACTACAGGGTGAGTCAACATTATGTTAACACTAATGGTACTGCTATGTATACACTTATTTACAATTTTTGTGGACAATGTATGTGCCACATATGGTACACGTGTTAAACATGATGGCGGACAGGTTGAGACATTCCTGTAAATCATCTTACACATATGAAGTATGGTTTGTGAATAAATTGTGTCCGCCATTCAAATATTAACATAACTTTGACTCACCCTGTATTTTCAATTTTCTTATTCATACTGTATTTGTAATTATTGTTTAGTACACTGGGCCCTTAAATGGAAGTTCTCTAAATAAGGATAAACTGAATTGAACTGAAAGAGGTTTCACTATCAGGGGCTTCCATCCCCTTCAATCTTACCATTAAAGTTCCGGTTTGGCCAACAGTTGTGAAAGGTATGATTTATATAAAACAGCAACTATTCAAGGAAAGGAGGACATCTGCATTTTAAGTAAACACGCGAGTGAAAACCCTCATTAAAATGCCTTACAATATACAGAAAAAAGCATCTTTTCATCATTCAAAATTTTTAACCCGGGGAAGAAAGGATAATGAGTTAGCAATTTTATTTTTTTTTAAAGAAAGCAGCAGGCACTTTTGAGTATGAAATCCCTGCTTTCCCCAGAAGACCATGGTGCTCCAGCCTGCTTCTCAGAGAGCCCTAGGTGAAATTCATTGCGTTAAAATTAAATGTCATTCTAAATCAAACAGCTTACAGAAAGATACAGATTCAAGAAGGCTGATGAATTTGTGCACAGAGATGAAAATTGGCTTTAAACTTTTGTGGTGTAGATTACCAGCCCACTTTCCATTTCGAGGTTTGGAGGAGCTGGAGCCTTTCATGATATCTGTATGTGTGAAGTAGGGTGGGATTCTTGAATGTCTGCATTCATTCATAATTGCTCATTTCTTCATAAATATTTTTGGTAGCTGGATGGAAGCAATGTAACCAGAAAAAAATGACACGGGCAAGGAGAGGTCAGGCACTCTCCATGCAGACATTGACATGGCTGGAATTGCTGGACCCCAATTTGGATGTGCTAACTGTGCTACCGTATTTCTAATGCAGATTTCATATAATTCCATCTTACTAATCAATATGATCAAATGTGATTTTACAAGTCTGCAAAATTAAACTCATAAAAATTGATTTAATTGTGAGTAACTACTTATATTCGAATTCATGAACACAATAAAAAATATAATTAGAATCTTATCATCATGTCACATTTAGTACAAAATTAAACAGAAACTTAATTAAAATGTAACAAATTACAACATGTATTTATGTATACAATATTGTTCTAAATCAATGTAACATCAATTTACTCTCATATTTTTAAACATATATGTAAAAAAACCATATTCCCTGACTTACATTACCTTCTCTAATTTTTATCACTCCTTACTTTTTTTGATCTAAAATTTCCATTTCTACCCTTTTTCTGGTTCATCCCTGTGAATCATCCAGCAGGAGTCAGCCATCATACTGACATCTCAGCATCCTTGATACCTTTTTTCCATGTCCATGATATACTGATGGAATCTTTCATCCCCCTCTTCATTCTTTCACAAACTCCAATATTTCTGGGGAAAAATTCCTAATGCCAATCCAAAAAGTGAACTTTGAGACTCATGTTTCAAACCAATTCCTTAAATTTAACTTATAACGTTTTCTGTTTCTTCATAATTTGAATCATTCTTGTTACCTAAAATGTACTTTTTTTGAATAATACCCAAGCCTCTTGTTCCAGGTCATGCATTGCACTGTCACATTTTGGATCAGAAATCAGTTTTCTACTATCAGGCCCTCTTTCACTTTAGCCTCAGACAAACCCAGAAACTTTTGCACAAGTACATAAAGCAGACTGTATCTTTTGGTAGGCTTTGAAAAGCTGCTTCACTAAACCAGGCTTAATATGACATGGCAGAGCAGCACTTTATTAGGTCTGACTGTGTGTGGGTGAGGCCTTGTCTGAGATTAGGACTCTCAGGCGCTGCAGTCATCAGGACCACAGTTACTTGAGAGGACTACTTAAGACCATTTATTTCTCTAACGGCTTCACATGCTGCTACCTGCTACTGACTTATCCAGGTCTATTAAATCTTATTATTCAGTAAAATAACTGTTTTGCTTTAAACATTATTTTTATTTATAGATCATATTAAATTCAAACAAATTACCATTAACATAAAATAATGATATTTAATTATAGTGTGAAAACAATACAAAAAAAAAACAATGACAGCTGCAAAGTGTGTTTTGCAAAAAAAAAATGGCTTTCATTTTTGAATTTAGAACCCCCAAATACTGTATGTAAAATCATATGAAATAATCAACACCATTTTTTCAGTGTATACCTGTGGTATCTTAACATGAATGTTTTTGGCATATGGATGGAAAAGCAATGTACCCAGAAAAACATGACACAAGCAAAGAGAGGTCAGACAAACTCCAAGTAGACAATGACGAGGCTGGAATTGCTAAAAGCCTGGAGCACAGCTTGGAAATGTCAACTGTGCTCACCACTGGATGAATTATCTTTAATGCAGATTTCATATAACTTTATTTTACTAACGAAAACATGACTTTCCTTGGACATATTCTTTAATACCTCATGAGGCCTGATATTAGTTGAAATGAATTAATTTTCCTTAGGTGGTAAATAGCATCAGTAGAATAAAGCTGCACTATACCAGAGAAACAGATAAGCTGCCAAGCCATGTCATAAGCTGGGGCACCTTTTTCAATTAGACACAAGCATCAAGGGAGACCTTCATCACAGTAATTCATAACATACTGAAATTAAAATGTGAGAGCAGTTTCATTGCCAGTAAAATTATTCCTTAAATAGATATTGCTTGTTGTGATTTGTTTATCTCTGGATTTGTGAGCAAAAGATTAGGCAAGGATTACCACAAATATACCGCAGAACTGATCATTTCTCTGAAACATACAGCAGTTAAGTTATGGAGGTACATCCAAAGTGAAAAAATTCAAATATGAACCACCCCTATGGATGGCTCTGATTTTTTCTACGTGTACAATTCTTTATTTCATACTTGCAAAAAGTAACATTTTTTAAACATTGACTCAAGCACATTACTATCAGTTCTACGATAACCGTGCCATCTCACCACGTGTCCAGTGTCAGACCTCCATAATCAATTTCAGGTTTGCAGGAGCTACAGCCTAACCCAGCAGCTCTGACTACAAGGCAGCACATAAATGGTCACACTGGGACAATCCCTACTATGTACGCACAGCAGACAAATGTTTTCATTAATGTGTGTCAGAAATTTGATCTTTTTTGACAATTGTGAACAGCAAAAATCCGTGTGAAATGCAAACATTTCAGGATTTAAACATATGCGACTGAATTTAAATTCCTGAATCATAATTGTCTGGAGATTTACACTATTTTACCTCACTGTTTAGGTGACCCTTATCAAACCTCCGAGCTGAAATTACACAGTTGTACTGCTAAAGAGTGCCAATGAAAAGAAAGAGAGATGATGGACTCACGAAGAATTAGTTGTGAGTGCTGCCAGCCAATATTGTCTGATTAATACACAGTTTCTTAAAGAAATGATGCACCTCAAGCACATATCTTTCCAACAGAGCACTGCAGACAGATTTTGATAATGGCAATCAAACATCCTCCTTGAAATCCTGAAATTCTCATGGCACTGTTTGAGCTCCAAAACTTCCATTTTTCACTCCCACCAGTCCTGGCTTCTCTCTTCTGTCCACAGGTTTCTATGTACAGATACAGGACCAATAATTTCAAGCAAAGCAATGGCTATGATTTTTCATTATCTATTTCTCTACATTGCCATCATGAGTTGACAAATTTGCAGATGTTTGAAATTGAAAACCATCCATCCATCCATCCATTATCTAACCCGCTGAATCCGAACACAGGGTCACGGGGGTCTGCTGCAGCCAATCCCAGCCAACACACGGCACAAGGCAGGAACCAATCTCGGGTATATTGATATACATGGTTGTCTTTTAGATAAAAATATTATCAAATTTGCAAATATGGTGTATATTCAGGATGAATATCTGTTCACACTCATAACAGATTTGCAAAATTGAATTTGAACATGCAAACACAAAAATCGGATTTGAGTCAAAAAACAAAATTGACTGACTTTTAGCTGCAGTGTGACTGTAGTCTTAGAGTTCTCTATGAACCTACCATGCACATCCTCTGGATTACATACTGAATATACAGTAGGTTGAAAAAGTATCATATCACTTCACTTTTTGCACCCTTTACTGTGTTGTAGATTTAATTTTACAGTAAATGGATACATTTCCAATTTTTTGCCCATCAATTTACACTCACTAACCCATACTGATAAAGTGAAAACATGTTTCAGAAAGTTTTGCAAATTTATTAAAAGTTAATGATTTTTAAAAATACCTTTTCTTTTAGGATGATGTGTGCCCCATGTTTCAGCCATGCCTACATGCCCTCAACTTATCATCATAAACATTATATCCATCATTAGGTCATTCCAGTGCAGTACACGAGGAATGACTCTGAGATTAATCTACCATTTTTCCATTACCATAAACCAATCTCCATTTCACTGTCAAGTGAAGGGTTACTTGAAATTCATCAACACCTCTCCATCCACAGCTCCATGTCATGATTGTTCTCATTAGGACTTTTCAATTTAATACACGACAATGATCTCTGAAATTCTGTCATTTGGAGTCATTTATTACTATTCATTTTTCAGGAAACTACCAGATTATCTGTCTCGAATGATTCATACACCTCTGTGTGCGCTCAGCTCTTCAGGTAATGTGCCACAGAGGTTTGTGTGATAATACAGTACATTGAATTTCTGTGTTCTTGCTTTCATGATACTTCTCGTCATGTTCGCACAAGTAGTCTGCAGACCTGGAGGTTAATATACTTTTCTTTGCTGGCTCATCTTAAACAAGCATTACATCATTCCTAAGCAGTTAGTGAATAAAGAAATCCTCATGTTTCTCCAAGTCATAGCCACCAAAATATCAATGACTTGTTGGAGGAATTTCCAAAATCATTGTACTCACCTCTGTTCTTCCTAATGGGAAGATCAAACAAGAAAAAATCCCTTTCAGGTTCGAAGAGCAACTTAAGTAAGTATTTAAGTAATTTAAATAAATAAGAAAAAAAACAAGAATCATGAACAAGCAATGAAAGATGAAAAGGACAAGAATATTAAATGGAGTGAGAACAGTGAGCCAAAAGCTAACCCTTAAAATGCAATCTTGTCTTTTAACTAAATCCTTACACTAACTAGAATCGTTAGCAAGTTACCATAGCCAAAAGGTTCTTTATGTTATGGTAGAACAACTAAGACTATGTTCACTTTACCAGGCTGAAATGACATAAATCTGATTTTTTGCCTTAATGTGACACAAACCTGGGGCCTCATGCATAACGCCATGTGTAGAATTCGCGCTATAACATGACATAAGCACAAAAGCCGAAATGTGCTTACGCACAGAAAAATCCAGATGCAGGAATCTGTGCGTTCGCCAACTTCCGTGTTCTTCCGCTACATAAATCCCGCTCAGTGTGGAAATAAACGCACATGCACGTGCCCGCTGTCCCGCCCCAACCCCTACCAGAATTACGCCTCTTTGAATATGCAAATCAATATAAATAGCCCTTAAGCCCAGTGTTCTGTGAAAAGGCAATGTCAAAAGTACGAGAAAAAATAGAAGAATTTCAGCGAATACCAAATGGAGGCAAAGAAAAACGTACTGTTTGTTGGCTTAAACAGTTATATAAGCAGCAAAAGGAAGTTGATTGAGTGACATAGCGTATCGGAGAAACTCCAAAGCTCAAGTTCACAAAGTCGCACAGTGCCCGAAAAAAAAAAGTTGTCACATATCAAAGTCAGCGTGAAAAGGCGACTCGTAGCCCACCGTCTGAGTGTCATATGAAAGCTTATTAGGGTACAGAGAAAAAAAAGGCACACAGTGTGAAAAAAGCACGAAATGTCAACTTTAATCTTGAAATTTCCACTTTAATCATGTAGTTTATTTTGTCATTAAAGTAGAACATCATAAACTTCATCTTAAAATCGTTTAATTTACTAGTTTCTCAAATCCCATCGTAACTAAAGTAGCACGTTAAATGCTTTGTTGTGTATTTGATCTTATATGTGCTCTATGTGCCTGAATCAGTACGTGCTCTTCCTCCGAGAGGACACAGAATCCATTACGTTCGTAATATTACAGCTCTCTGAATAATTAAAATACTGAGAAGTATATGCGATATCATTTTCATGATGATATGAGTTAAAGCATGTTATTAAACATGGGAACACGGTGGCGCAGTGATTGTTCATGTCTTACGCAAGACCTGCACGACCTTCGATGAAATGCTTTATTACAGAAGTACTGTCTTATTCAAACGTACTAACCCCCAATTCCTGTCCTTACTTTTCTTTCTCCAAATACCCAATCACCACACAATCAGCTCTGTAATAGACGTTAAGCCATCTGCAAGCTTAGAACGCCAGTTCTTCAAAACTTTTAAGGAATATCGAAATATCTTCGTAATGTTTAATTATTCTATCCATCTGTCCTTCAAGTGTCGCGCCAGCCACAGCATGAATACAGTGCGAGGCGGGAACAAACCGTGAACGAAACTCAAGTTCGCTAGCGCTGCGGCACCGTGCAATTAAAGTTAAAGTTTTATCTGTATAACATAATCAACATATTTTGCTGCATTTCATCTTAAAAATATCGTCATCATATGTAAATACACGCTTTATAAAGTGGCTCAGGTTGTGTAATATTATAACTCTATCATAAGTACAATTACCTCACGGTAACTTGCAAGTACAAACAGTTCTGCAAGGATCACTTGATGGACTGATTGAGTGCGTGTATAGTTCTTGGGATGAAACTGTTTGTGAACCGCAAGGTCCGAACAGGAAAGGCTCTGAAGCGTTGGTCGGATGAAAACAGTTCAAATAGCAAATGGCTGAGGAAGCGAGTGCTTGATGCTATATACCGATAATTCCCAATCGCTGTAGATCTGTGATTCACACTCAGATACAGTGATATAAATACTCCGAGTGGTGCAGTAAGAGTAATATGGAAAAAGATGATCTGCTGTGGCAAGCCCTAATGGGAGCAGCTGACAGAAGAAGAAGAAGGTGCAGTGAGAGTAACAACGCTAAAGCAGTTATAGGTATTTAGAATAGTTTGACTATTCTTTGGACCATTATATTGTTACAGGTTAATTACAATCAGATGCATTAAATTTATGAACGATATGCGGTTAATTTCAGTGTATTTGATAAAGCTGCTGTCGTGGATGTGGATCTAAGAAAGGGTAACCACAAAGGAACAGTAGCACTGCTTTGACACTGGGTGCCACCAGTCTGCAAAACCAAGCGGAGAACTTGCGTACGACAGGGTATGAGGTACCGTGGAAAAGCGCGTGGCTTTACGCCAAGTGTAGGTTTTATACACCGCGATTTGAACATGGAAACATTTGTACGTAACATTTCTGTGCGTGCGCACCATTTATACATGAGGCCCCGATGTTTTCCGGTCAGTGTGGACAAAGAAATCTTTTCAAATCAGATTTGAGTCACTCTCTTATTGTGGTCTTAGATTGGATACATATCTGACTCGTGGCCATGTAACATGAATGAGAACAATTAGATCGGAACTCATGTTTCTTTGCCTATACGCATTGTCATTAGTCACCACCAGCAGCGCAGCAAAACAACAACAGAGGAGAACTACAGCTGTGACAACAAGAATGGCCCCACCACTGCTGGCTCCTTTCTCGTATGCACACATTTCTTGGTGCAACCGTGGTAGCAATAGTTGTGAAAACTGCAAAAGCCAGCTGCCTTTTTCGACGTGATCATGTACAGCTGACAAACTGTTTGCCATTCATACAACAGCAACTAGTGCTTCGATTTTGTTGGTTTTAATACTATGAGTCGTCTCACAAATGTGACTTTTTTTGTTGTTGGTGACACAGGTGACTTGTGTTCACATATATGCCGTTCCAGAGGACTGATGTGTTCACATTACAGTTAGATACAGGATCACTTGTGCTTATAAATATGAATCGTCAAGACAGGCAAATTCGATCTGAGCAAGAAAGCGGAATTGAGTAATGAGTCTTGTAATGTGAATGTAGAGTTAATTGATTTTTTCACACAATTGTAAATAAACCACGAACAAAGCCCAAAGTAACAGTAGAAGACTGCAGGAAATGTTTTCAACCAATTCAAAAATTAATCCAATTCATAACAACATCTAGCTAACTCATAAATAAATTAGTAATCAATAATGTCATTTATTTAATAAATCCTCATCAAATGATAAGAAACTAAAAGAAACTAACAACTGACTGAAAAAATGAATAAATCAATTAAGAAATTTGTTTGAAGTAAGATGGTAGCAAATGCCAAATGCTAAGATCAAAAGAAAAATCCTGCGGAGAAAGTCAGACAACCAAATCTTAAGAATCCTTAATAAAAAGTCTACAAAGAAACACACATAAATGTCAAAATCTGGCTTGATTAATTTTATGTAATCGTTTCTTTGCAGCAGAAAATGAATATTCTGTTATTTTTTGGGGTTTCTGAGATCAAGAAATTCAGTAATTTCATTCATTTATTTGTTTTGATACATTTTTATGAATGTTTCATTTTGAATTCTTTATCTTACAGTATAATATTGTTTTTGTATAAATGCCGAAATGTTTGTTGTGCAGATGTTCTGTTGTTGCTAAGGTTAGTGATTGAACGTCATCATTATGATGGGACCAAGGTTGGCATCATGCAATTCTGAGTATTCAAATTACTCCTAAACACTTGGCATGCATGTTTATTATATTGGTTTAAACTCTTGGTTTTGCCTCATTTTGGTTTTCTGACTTTGCTTTTTGTCTCTCGTATTGGCTTATAAATAGTCATCAACTTCCTGGCTCCCAAACCTCTCGCTATGTCTTTTTTGACCCTGATTTCTACTTCATGTTTTTTGTGTCTGTTTAAAATACTAATTTTCTTCCTCACTGGCATAGACCTTACCTTGCTTTTCTAACTTTATCTTCACAGTCTTAATCTAAAATATGTATGATTGTTTCTTTCTACACGGTCACAATAATAACAACACTACTACACAGTGTCTCAAAAGAGACTAGAATGGTGCTAAATCCATCCATCCATCCATTTTCCAACCCGCTGAATCCGAACACAGGGTCACGGGGGTCTGCTGGAGCCAATCCCAGCCAACACAGGGCACAAGGCAGGAACCAATCCCGGGCAGGGTGCCAACCCACCGCAGGACATGGTGCTAAATACCTTTTGAAATTTTTCCAAATAAAAGAGTATTCAAGAGGAGATGGAAATGCAGCTATACAAAGAAAGCTAATGCTACTGAAGTAAATGGAAATCTTAAATATTCCTCTCAGGTAACTGTGGTTCTAATGACTGCAGCACCTAAGAGTCCTAATCTTAAACAAGACTTTGCCTATGCAGATACAGAACATAGTCACTGATAAAGAACAGAACAAATGAACAACATAAAATAAAAAAAAATAAAAGGAGTGTAAAGAGATGGGGAAAATAAAACTGAAAAAGGAATCATAAACAGGAACAGACACTCCTGTAATCCTAATAAAATCATTGCCACCAGTGTTAATGAACTCAGGGCTGAGCTCTTCTCCATTTCATATTTTCACACAGAGAGGCCATTTCAATGTGTTATCAGATGCACCTAAAGCAAAAAATAACCTCTTGTTTTATTTTTTTAATGGGACATAGGAAGAAATGTCAAAACTGGCTATACACCTGCTGTCTATAGCCTCTTACATGTTTGACTGTCTACCCTTCCTTACTTCTACCCAGTTTCACTCCAATGAAGGACTTCTCAAAGGCGGCGCCTTAAGTCATTAAGAGACTGCAGTTAGACAATGGAATGATCATTCCTAACTTCTTAAATAACTAGTAGCAATTCAGACTTTTAATTTAAGCTTTTATTAAATATCATATTTATTAGCATCAAAACCAACAGCAGTACAGATGAGAAATACAAAGAATTATACAACTGGGATGGGTTCATGCAGCCTTCAGCTCCAGATGACACTTCCCAGATGGTCCAGTTGCTTAGTTACAAATTACATTTGTTTATTTGAAAAATGAAAAGAAAGATTTCCAAGTTTCCATGAAAGTGTTTACAATGCCTCTCAAAGTGTCTATTTTTGCAATTGAGCAAAGGTTCCTTACAAATGTGTTAGAGAAGGAAGTGAAACTGATAAAAAGAAGAAAAAAGAACTAGACTAAAAGGCTGCCACTTATTTTATTTCCCATTTTGCCTCTGGCCTTCCTGTACTATACACAGTAAGAACAATAATAAGGAAGTAAAACAGAATTCTGTCCAAACTTTATATAACCTCTGATAACAGAATACAACTCCATGTTGGCGGCATGGTGGCGCAGTGGGTAGCGCTGCTGCCTCGCAGTAAGGAGACCTGGGTTCGCTTCCCGGGTCCTCCCTGCGTGGAGTTTGCATGTTCTCCCCGTGTCTGCGTGGGTTTCCTCCGGGTACTCCAGTTTCCTCCCACAGTCCGAAGACATGCAGGTTAGGTGCATTGACGATCCTAAATTGTCCCTAGTGTGTGCTTGGTGTGTGTGTGTGTGTGTGTGCGCCCTTCGGTGGGCCGGCGCCCTTCCCAGGGTTTGTTTCCTGCCTTGTGCCCTGTGTTGGCTGGGATTGGGTCCAGCAGACCCCCGTGACCCTGTAGTTAGGATATAGCAGGTTGGATAATGGATGGATGAACTCCAAGTTGACTTCTTCAATCCATGCTGTGACAGACTCTTCCCATTCAGACTGAAGTCAGATGAATATCTTGAACATGGACATAGGTCCTGCAGAGGGTCCTGCTGTATAAGAAAGTTATAAATGGTCTGATGCAGTCCGTGGCTTTTACAGTAGCATTCCAAAAGAGCCAGTGGAGAGTTCACAGCTGAAATATCAGTGGAGACTAAAAGATTTTGTTCTTTCCTTTATAAGCTTATCTTGTAACATTACCCCACATGGCAACTTACTATTTACAGAAGAAAAATTTACATTGTGTTATTTAAAGACATATTTAGAAGAAGAATTCTGATTTTGTATTGTTCTTTATTGTGAAAATTCATTTAATGGGCCATAAGATAACTGTTGTATATCATTCTGAAAGTGTTCCTCTTACAAAGACACACTGAAACACGTTTCAATGAAGTAATTACAAAAGTAATATGTCTGGAAATTTTTTTTTCCCTACTGGGTCTTTCTATTAACATGGAGGTAAAGAAACCCGGGAACTGGTGAACATAAAGCTTAACCTCAGGTTTAGGGAACTATGGCCTGCCAACAACAAGTATGTTTGAAAGTGCTATTATTGGATTTACTTTTTGGACATGATTTGTCCTTGCCGTATGTCCCCATTTCATGACTGACAGCTCCTGAGACACTGAATTTGATCTCAGGTGACAACACTTCCTTCAGTTCTTCTACTAATCCTGAATTGCAATTATGCTTTGAGATTCCCTATTAATCCAAACTCAGGCTCCAAGGTCCATGGAAGATTTTGCATTTCTTGCTGTACCATGGACTTAATGTCTTAATTAGGTTGACACTTAATAGGCAGTGCATTGATGAAATGGATGAATAGCTCCTGTAATTAAAATGAATTCTAGCAGAACATGTTGTTATTAATCCATGTTGAGCTTTACCCCCTTGGACTTAGGAATTTCAAAATCAATTAAATAAGAATCAATGTTAGTTCCCAGGATGGACAGCAGTACCTTAATTGTGAATGGCCCTGTGTTCGAGTCAATAAATAAGAGCCTTTGACTTTTTGTAGATGAGATGATTAAAAAATGAACAGAATTGCAGTTCCAGTAATCTAATTTATAATTATAAAGGTCTCTATTAATAACAGCAAGTAATAAACTTCACTGTGCTTCAAAGTAAAGCAATACATCTTGTTTTGTACCCTAATTCTGCATACAATGATTAATTGCAAATACATTGTTATGCATAATATATTTATATATATATATTAGCTGTGTGATCCCATGCTGTGAAATGCCCAGGGTCCTAGAAACTATTGAAATTGTCAGAAAAAAAACTGAAATGTACAGATGTCAGGTAATTGAAAGGAACTATTCTGGGCATCTCTCTCCTAGGAGGATTCATTTTGCTGACATCCTCACATCGCTTGTGTATTAGCGGCGGAAGGAAAAGTAAAACGGATGCCAATGTTAGCGGCTAAGCAACTTTGTCTTTCTTCGGAGGTTTTGTTTTGCTGACGTACTCGCATCGCTTGTGCATTAGCAGCTGGAAGAAAACTAAAAGGGATACCGTTTTGCTGATGTTAGTGGCTAAGCGACTTTGTCTTTCTTCTGACGTTTCGTTTTGCTGATGTGATGGCCTCACTTGTGCTATTAGTGGCTAAGCGAGATTTCTGTTTTCTCGAAGGTGGAGCCTTTACCCCGACTCCACTTCTCACTTCCGGGACAGACACACACACACACTTCCATGCATAGATGTTTATATATAAAAGTACCCATAAAAAGTATACACCTCCTTAGAAGTTTACACATTTTATGATTATACAGTACAACACTGAATCACAATGGATTTTTTTTTTTTTTTTAACATTGATCAACAGACTCTATAATTTCAAAGTAAAAACTGCTCTCTACAAATGATCCAAATTATTTACATATATAAAACAGAAGATATTTGATCACCCTCTTGAAGTCAGTATTTAGTAGATGCACCTTTGGTAGCCATGACAGCCCTGAGACTGTGCACACAGGTCTCTTTCTCTCTCTCTCTAAGCACCAACATCGATTGCCATATCTGTCTGTCTGTCTTTCTCTCCATATGAAACAACTTGGCTCCCAGTGAACAAATTTTGTTGAGATTCATACTTAATCTGTCAGAACACTTTGATTTTAATTGAAAAATTTCATTACATTGCGAGTGGTTATTTCAACTTGTATATTTTTTTATATGTTTCTCTTTTACTTGTTTGACATTCATTGTGGATTGCAAAACAACAAAACACTCAAGGCCTCATTTATAAACGGTGCGTATGTACAAAAATGTTGTGTACGCCCATTTCCACACTCAATTCGCGATGTATAAAATCTAAACTTGGCATAATGCCACGCACATTTTCACACCAGTAAATGCTTGGCGTATGCAAGTTCTCCGCTCAGTTTTGCAAACTGGCAGCACCCAGCATCAAAGCAGTGCTATTGCTCCTGTGTAGTTTCCCTTTCTTTTTTAGATCCACATCCCTGACGCGGCTTTATCAAATACACTGAAATTAACTGCATATTGTTTATTAGTTTAAGGCATCTGATTGTAATTAACCTGTAACAATATAATGGTCCACAGAATGGCCAAACTATTCCAAATATCATAGCTACTTTAGCGTTGTTCCTCTCAATGCACCACTCAGAGTATTTATCCCACTGTATCTGAGTGTGGAATCACAGCTCTACAGCAGCTGAAAGAGAATTATCGGCATACAGCATCAAGCACACACTGCCTCAGCCATGCGCTATTTGAACTGTTCTCATACAACAAATGCTTCAGAGCCTTTCCTGTACAGACCTCGCGGTTCAGAAACAGTTTCGTTCCAAGAACTATAAACACACTCAATCAGTCCATCAAGTGCTCTTTGTAGAACTGTTTGTACTTATATAGTAAAATTGCCTTAATGTAAACTTGCGATACAGTTATAATATTGCACAACCTGAGCAACTTTATAAAGTGCGTATTTATATATGATGACAATAGCATTTTTACGATGAAATGCAGCAAAATATTTTTATTATATTATACAGATAAAATGTTAACATCATTTAAATAATCTATATTGTTAATAATTAAACATGTGACGCTAGTGACGAGCTAGCACTCCATTCAGGGATTATGGATAGATGGATAGAATAATTAAACATGTACTATGAAGATATTTCAATGTTCCTTAAAAGTTTTGAAGAATCAGCATTCTAAGCTTACAGATGGCTTAATATCTATTACAGAGCTAATTGTGTGGCGATTGGTTACCTGCAGAAAGAAAAGGAAGGACAGGAATTGGAGGTTAGAATGTTTGAAAGAGACAGAACTGCTGCAATAAATTATTTCATCGAGGGTCACGCACGGCGCAACAAGCATTTTGCATGAGGCAGGAACAATCACTGGACAGGGCGCCAGCTCGTCACTATCTCTGCGCCACCGTGTTCCCATGTTTAATAACATGCTTTAACTCCTATCATCATGAAAATGATATCAAGTATACATCTCAGTATTTTAATTATTCAGAGAGCTGAAATATCATGAATGTAATGGATTCTGTGTCCTGTCGGAGGAAGAGAAAGCCCATTTAAGAAGCACGTAGTGATTCACACACATAGAGCACATAGAAGAATACATACAAAACAAAGCATTTAGTGTTCTACTTTAGTTGCGGTGGTATTTGAGAAACTAGAACATTAAACGATTTAAAGATAAAGTTTATGATGTTCTACTTTAATGACAAAATAAACTATGTGATTAAAGTGGAAATTTCGAGATTAAAGTTGACATTTCAAGCTTTTTTCTCACTGTATCCCTATTTTTTTTTCTTTTCTCTGTACCCTAATAAGCTTTCATATGACACTCAGTCAGTGGGCTATGACTCAACCTTTTAAAGGCGACTTTGATATCTGAGAACTTCTTTTTTATTTCGGGTACTGTGCGATTTTGTGAACTTGAGCTTTCAAGTTTCTCCGACACTCTATGTCACTCGATCAACTTCCTTTTGTTGTTTTTACCACTGTTTAAACCAACAAATAGTAAGTTTTTCCTGGCCTCCACTTGGTATTTGCTGAAATTCTTCTATTTTCCCCCGTGCTTTTGTCGTTGCCTTTTCACAGAATGCTGAGCTTAAGGGCTATTTATATTGATTTGCATATTCAAAGAGGCGTAATTCTGGGAGGAGTTGGGGAGTGGCAGCAGGCGCTTGCATGTGCACTACTTTTCACGCTGACCGGGACTTATGGAGCGGAAGAATGTGGAAGTTGGCGAATGCACAGATTTATACATCTGGATTTTTTTCTGCGTACACACATTTCCGCTTTTGTAAGTACGCAATGTTTTAGTGTGAATTCTATGCACAGTGTTATGCATGATGCCCCTGGAGTCATGCATGCTGAAGCAGGATACGGGATGGGCCGGGGTCAGATGTAGATAGAGTTGAGTGTTACCATATAAAGAAGGTACAAAGTAAGATGTGTATGTATTTATTCAATTTGCTAATAATGATATTTTTCAGTTTATTTAATGTGGTATAAATAATATTGTTTATTCAGCACTTACTGTACCATAATGCAATGGCAGGTCTCATTATATGCTAACGTCTGATTTCTGCCTCTGCTCCACCCCAGGCTCATATCTGTGGCTGCGTGAACTTCAATCACAGCAGCTCACTTCTTCTGCTCTTTAAAATTGAAGTGGGTCCATGACATGATATTCATATCTGTAAAAGTGAAAAGTAAAAGCAACTTCACTTAAGCAGAAATCTGTGAAAGTTGGCTCTGTACTTTTGTTACACTGAACACAGCCTCACAGTTGCATTACTTAATGATTGTAATGATTTGATATTTCTTTAACTCAATTATTTATCAGCAAAGTGCCACAATGATCCCCTATCTACTGGATTTGGATGCAGCCAACAATTTTACCTTGAGACTTCAGTACAGATTTGAAATATCCATCAAATACTTCTTTGAAAAATGTTATGTTTAAA
Organism: Erpetoichthys calabaricus; assembly: GCF_900747795.2. Lineage (NCBI taxonomy): Eukaryota > Metazoa > Chordata > Cladistia > Polypteriformes > Polypteridae > Erpetoichthys > Erpetoichthys calabaricus. The sequence goes on along the minus strand of NC_041402.2, from coordinate 164,655,641 downwards.
AACTAACATATAACACCTAAAAATAGTGCATGAATCTGCCTATCACTTGAGTTGGACACTGCTCTCTATGTGAGCAATTTCTTCCTCATGATATTGTAAAATGGTGCTAACCTCCTTAGAATTATGTTAACCCCTTGATAAACGTGCCAAAAGCGTTGAATTTTTTTTAACAACACAAAATCCCAAAAAATACTAAAACATCAACATAATCACAGTAGGAAAGGTATGCCTAGTGGTTACTGCAGTGCTGATGCAGAGTTAGTACACGTGCTTCATGTGATGTCTTTTGAAACAGTCACCAACGCACATAGGCGCTGTTCAAGCTGATGTGAAAAGATTTTTTGTAATATTTTCTTCTGAGAGAGTAGAATGGCAGTGCCTGAACTATACGATCGACGCCATCTGTTATGTTATTGTAGCCTACCATGGCACAAAGCATATTGACTTCCATATTTCCCCTCACGAGCATTGACAGTTGTTGCATTGTGAGCAGTACTTAGGAGGCAGATGTCTTTTTTGTCTGCTAACTTAAATCACAAACATTTTGCCTTTTTGCCACTCATCTACTGCACCACACCGTAGCTTGACGTGGTCACCAGGCATATTACAGTGGTTTGGTCATACAGTGCCATGTGCATTAGTTTTTCTTCTAGATAAAATCTCAAGCAGTTAGGTCAGTTTCCTTTGATTGTAAACATCGTCAAGCAAACTGTCCACCAGGGACAGCATAAATGATTTACTGATGCTGCATTGACTATATTGCCACATCATTTGTTCCCTTTACCGGTGTAAAGTACCGAGTTCCAGATGTACCAAGAGCTTACTTCACATAGCACATAGAACCTGATACCGAATCAAATCATGCCCATTCGGATGTGATGTACTATCCGAATACTACAACAGCCTGCCCTTGTAACATGTGAGACATGTGTCAATAGTTCTGTCACAATCAGGAACATACACCGTCTGCATATTTTGATGATCACATGATTCACATTCCACAGACTGGACAGTTTCAGTGCTAGGTGATTGACTTTATCATAATCATTGTGTGACACTTGTAAAACAGGAGACTGAGCAAGATAAAGAGCTATGGCACCACCTTGGTAACACTGTATAACAGAATAATTGAAAACAAAAAAGGCACACAAGACATCTTATAAGACGCAAGTTCATTATTGAACTGGAAATAAGATGGCTGATTCCTGGGTTATGTGGTCATGTGGCAGGAAGGAGAGGTTTCAAGTGGACACACAAGGGAAGTGACATCAGCGGTGGAGTGTCTGTCAATCTTTTATTCTGCATAGAGAGGAGAAGAGAAGGCATTAGAACATAGCATCAACCCCTGTCCTGCAGGTACCTACCATTACCAAAGCCCTTAAGCTGACTCCCATGCACATGACATGGCATTTCAGCAGGTGATATTAGCCGAAAATTACATGAAAGATAGGAATGATAAGTATCCTTTATTTGAGTGTAAATTCCAAGGTTTACACACTAATTAAAGGTTTCATTCTGCTTTAGTGGCTTGTGTGTATATATTTCATTTACCATACTGTTGTTGCTATTTAATAACTTTTTATGAACAAGCAAATTGTCGGTCATCATGACAAGAACTGCTTTTTCACTTCCAGTTTGCATCTGTAAATTCCAATTTTGAAGGGAGTTGCCTGTTATTCTGGGGCTTGTCCCCCATCTTTAGTGAGAAGATCAGGTAGGGAGATGTTAGTTTTGAGAATGATTTCTTTCGCTTTGTCTGTCAACACTGCTTTGTTACAAATAAAACACAAAAAAGATGACAAGAGGCTTCGAGGAAGAGAATTCTCGTGCTTATGAATAATGGATCTGCCTTTAAAGCACTCAGGTGAGGAGGCTGGGAATTTGGCTTGCCCCAAGGACTCCTCAGGATTACAATAAATAACTGTCAGCTCTCTCTTCTTTGACGTTTATGGACGGGAGAATGGGAAAAATGTCAGCCCCCGCAACGCAAAGAAGGAAACAGCTTGAGTGTTAAGATTGATGATCATGATTTGGCAATAAAACCAATAACAACCTCATAAAAGGATAGGTAAGCTGTTAGTTTGCAGGAGATCTCACACTTTAAACACATTTACTGTAGATAACTCTGCTTGCAGAAAATTCCAAAGCATCAGGAAACTTAGACAAGAAATCATCCAAATGAAAAAAAAATACAAACATGGAATGTGAGGTAATCAAGGAGAGAAGACTTTAATTTCACTAAAAAGAGAATTTTTATTTATTTATTATTTTTTTGGGGGGGGGGGAGTCACTTACTACAAAAAGTGATTGTTAATCAAACTTAGATGTTTTCAGATAGATATGGTAGATAGATAGGAAAGGTACAATACAATAGATAGATAGATAGATAGATAGATAGATAGATAGATAGATAGATAGATAGATAGATAGATAGATAGATATTAAAAGTATGAACAAATATAAATGTACAATACAGCAATAAAGCAAAACTCCATCTGCACAGATTGTCAGCATGCAGACAGATCGATAGACAAATAAAGCCAATGTCGCAGGGTATGTCTGACTTTTCGAATTCTCTTGCTGATTTTGTCATCTGATATCAATTGCATGACTGAAAACTGCTAGGCATGTCAAATTTTGTGACTGCATGCTAACTTTCCAGGATTTCCCTCTTCCCTGACAGCCAATATAGTCTGTTGTCTGACCGAGAAGGAGCTGTTTGAAGGTTTAACAAGTGCTACGAGTTCAGCTGTAATCTCTACCCCCTTTTTTCCATTCTGTTGTGGTACATGAAATATGAGGCATCACATAGATGAGCTTATCCCTTGTTGCTTCATTACTTGAAATGTACTTCCAGATGAGCATTCATTGGTTGTCAGCTCTCATGCACACAGAGCCCAACACTATGAATATGGACAAAATCAAACCTATTTAGTTTTGTCAGAGCAAGTCATGGACTAGTTGGAATGTGTTGCCAATTGTATCATAAATGTTGCAAGTCACCTTGGATAAAGGCTTCAGTCAAATAAGTAAATTAATGTAATGTATGTAGATACGTCAGATCAGATGTCTGGAAGTCATAGGGCACTCCATTGATTGCCTCTGACTTGCTAGGATTATGTAGATGAAGGCTACAACTGAAAATCACTGGAGAAGTCATCTAATATGACATTGCCTTAAGGTGCTGTTTAACAGTTATATACAGTAGATCCATGAAATTCAAAATCAAATCTCAGTACTGTATTAGATTCTTGATGTGGAACTGTCACGCCCTTTTTGAGTACTGACACGACAGCTGCATGTCACTGGTACATCAGCCTGAAAAATATACGATGTATGTGTGTGTGCGACAAAATGAAGATCGATAAATAAGTCTCCTATTCTTCTACGTTTTAAAGGTTTGCTGACCACATGTGGCAGACTGCTTTTCTGTGGCTCGTTACATAATCTCCATTAATGGTTTTGTGCCTTGAGTCTCTTTCTATCCTATGCCTATTTTCAATAGTTTTTAAGGGTCATGCAAACTTGCCAAATAGAATCAGTTTTCATATCTTGAAACGGTGATGAAAACAGACCAAGACATTCACATTGACAGGTGCGACAAAGTTTGTATCCACTTCATCCCGATGAAACACTCCATAATCAAAAAGCAGCTATGCCACAGTAATTCTCACATGACATTTCCTAAAAGAATTAAGTGTGCTTTAAGCTTTGATTAATTAAGCAAAGCAGAAAATAAATAACTAAGATATTTAAGGAAGAAAGTAATGTTGCAACAATTCATTAAATTTCATCAAGCACTACTTAATTGAGTAAGATGATAATTTAATATTAACTTTTCAGCCAAAACAATAATTAAGCGCTCCATGACCCAGAAAGGTTTTAGAAATGAAGGAAGAGAGGAGATAATTAAATAATAATTCATTCAGTGCCATTAAGTGATATTTGAAACAATAATTAAACATTAAATCAAATATTTATAGCAGTGTTGTAATGAAGAGGAATTCTGAAAAGAACACCAACTGAGATATGTGAAGAGTTCACCATCAAACGATGACATACTTATCTTATAGGTAAATTTCCTGATTCTGTTGCCCTCTTTTACTGTTCTCCATATATTGAAATCATTCCTGTGACTAGAAACACATCAATTAGGTCTGAATTAGAATATTTTGTATTTGTCTTGCAATTTGATCTCAGTATAATAATCCATATAAACTGGGCACTTGTTGATAAACTCTGTGTAAGTTAGGCCATTAGTCTGGTCAAGAATTGTCATTGGAAATGGCCGGCTGATTAACTGGTGACAACTCCAGAGCCTAATAAATTCTTTGATTTTTCAAACATTCTGCAACACTCAACAGCTATGGGCTCTGAGGGTTTCAAAATTAAATTAATGGATGCCTGCAAAGCAGGAGGAGGCTATAAAAGGACATCAAAGCCCTTCCAGCTGGTAATTTCCACAGTCCAAAATGTCATCAAGTAATGGTGGTTAAAGGGAACCGTGGAGGTCAAGACAAAATCTGGAAGACCAAAAGAGACAGAACAGCAGGATGGCAAAGCGAGACCCACAGATAACTGCATGGACCGGCAGCTAATTTAGCTGAGAAAGGAGTGGAGGTGCACAGAGCTACTGAGCAGCATTACATTCACAAATATGGCCTTCTTGGAAGAACCATCAAAAGGAAATCTGCTTAAGGCAGAGGCATTTTAGAACCAAGTGCTAGCTGTGGACAGATGAAGTTAAATTAAACTGTTTAGCCACAACCACAAAAGGTTTGTTTGAAGAAAAAAGAGAAGTATATAAAGTGAAGAATACCTCGCAAATTGATATGTACGGGGTGGATCTGTTATGTTTCAGGGTTGTCTAGCAGCTAGAGGCATATGAAAACAGTGTGTGAGTATGGTGAACAATGGATTCTACTAAATATCAACAAATCCTCAAGGAGAACGTCAGACAGTCAAGAAACTAAAGCTGAAAAAAGGTCAGCTTCAACAACAAGACCACAATCCATAATGCCCTCAAACATATACTATGAGGAACCTCAAGAAACACAAGGAATGGCCCTCACAGTCCCTTGACTTGAGCATCATTGAACATCTGTGGGCAGACCTTAAATGTGCTGTGACAACCCAAGAATATCTCACAGCTGGAAGCGATCTGCAAAGGAAGAAGAGGGAAAATTTTCCAAAACAAGAATTCAAAGACTCAGAGGTGGAAACAAAAAATGTCAACAAGCTGTGATTTTTTTCCTAAGTACTGACTTAGTAGGGCGCCCAAACTTTTGCATATGCCTCTTTTTTATGTTTTCCTGTTTATCAAATAAATTGTTACTGTACATTTATATAAAAATGTCATTGTTTTAGTTGGTAGCACTGCTGCCTCACAGTAAGGAGACCCGGGTTCGCTTCCCAGGTCCTCCCTGCGTGGAGTTTGCATGTTGTCCCCGTGTCTGCGTGGGTTTCCTCCGCTTGCTCTAGTTTCCTCCCACAGTCCGAAGACATGCAGGTTAGGTGTATTGGCAATTCTAAATTGTCCCTAGTGTGGGTGTGTGTGCGTGCCCTGTGTTGGCTGGGATTGGCTCCAGCAGACCCCCGTGACCTTGTAGTTAGGATAGAGCGGTTTGGATAATAGATGGATGTTTTAGTTTGCTTTTGTAGTTGTATTTATTATTTTTTTCTTCAAATGTCAACATATATGTAATTTGGCCAGGGGGTCAAGACTTTGTTAAAGGTCTGTACATAGTATTATAGGAATAGAAGACAGAGGGAAAATTAAATCAAATATCTATATAGACAAGCAGGGCTGGTATCAAGAAAACAACAAAACTAAGCTACGAAGGTAAATCAACAAGTAAAAGCAATTTGAAAATTACATGGTAGCTGCAGTGGATAGAAGGTCATGCAATACAACACATTTGAGATGGCTTATGGGTAGATCAAACACACCCAGTGCAGTGCTCGCTCTGCCATTAGTCTAGTTTAAACCAAGGACAGATGAACAAGGATGCTCCACTGCGGGATCGCACCATTGTTGAACAATGTGCCATAGTGAGATTTCTTTGGGCAGAGGGAGTGAAACGTGTTGAATTTCACCGAAGTATGTTAGCTGGTGAAAATCAATAAGCTGTTTGGGTACCCATCTTGTGCAAAATTTGCGGTACCCTAAATCATCATGCACATTTGCATGTGCAGATCCATAGCTGAAAGAAAAGCAGTGGACAACATAATCTGTCAGTCTTCTCTAATGAAGGCAATTGCCATGTCGATGTGGGCTTGTGTGTGTGCGATGCTGATGGTCAACCATATCGAGCTTTGTCAGTTACACCTGATCTTTCCACTGTCACAAAAACCAGACACAAGAGTCATAAAAAAGGTTTGGGGCAGCCACCCATATAATATTCCCTGGCTGCAAAAGGGTAAATTGATAGCACTGATGTGCTCAGAACGGAGTCCAACACAGAACTGATGTGGTTACCAGAATATGGCGGCTTTAAAGGCCAGAAAGGGAAGTGAGGTCATCAAGGGCGGAAGTGGAAGGCTTCTCTTTCATAGGCTTGGACCTGGACATGACATCATTAAAAGGGCCGGAACTGGAAGTCTCTTCGTCCATGGGCTCTACACGGGAAGTGACGTCACCAAGGCCAGAACCAGAAGTGATGTCATCAGGTCCAGGTGGAATTCCCCGTGAACGGTCAATGGTCAGTGCACACCGCCCTCCTCCGGTCTGGCGTGGAATTACTCTCATTTAAACCCTTTAGCTGCCTCCCATGCGCACATGTGTGACACCACTTTAAACCTTTCTACCCATTCATAAACTTTTGGTTGAGTCGTGCTGTTTTCACATCCAAACATCTCATTATGGGACATTGTTCAACAATGGTGCAATCCCACAGTGAAGTGTCCATGTTCATCCTTGGCTCCAAAATCCTTGGCTTCATCCTTGGCTCCAACAAGACTAACAGCAGAGAGCTGTGCTGTGCATGCTCAGATTAACCATAAGCCACTGCAAACGTGTTGTATTGCATCAGCTTCTATCCATTACTGTTACTTAATCATTTTTAAAGTGCCTTTACTTTCTGATTTACCCTCGTAGTTTAGATGAAAGATTAACAAATGCTTTAAAATTATTATAAATATATAAACACATTAATATAAAGTATTATTCTCAAATTAATCCATTTTTTTAGACCCATTATTCAATAAAGCTGCACTGTTGGGTCATACGTTTTCCAGGCAAGATCAAACATTTGGTAAGAACCAGCCCTGAAGAATATCAGTAGGGTCCATCAACCTAAAGAAGGAAGCTTGTCCTTTTTAAGGCCCACCCACTCACTTGCTGTATTCATTTCAGGTCTACAATCAGCCTAATGTACATATGTTTGGGATATGTATAGAAACTGGAGTGCCGAAAGAAAATTCATATGGACATTCAGAAAGCCATTGCACAGTGAAAGTGAGAATTTGATCTCAGTATTCTGGAAGTGTGAAGAGGCAACACTAACCACTTTAACACTGTGCCATGAAACCATAAAAGAGTTAAAATGTCGGAAACAGCATATAAGCAAAGAGTGTTATTATTTAAATTAAATGATAATTGTGAAACACGACAACTGAATCAGTTTTCAGAACCGTGTATCCATTTCAGGAGTCGCAGCCAGCATTGCATGGAGCAGTAGTTCATCTCATTGCCTCCACTGACAAAAGCACACACACTCACAATGGATTAATTTTATGTCCATCTGTTTAATCCATTTATTCCAATTCAGGGTCCCTGGAGTTGGAAGAACCCTGGAAAGTTTGCCAATGGTTTTGTAGGACAGCTAATTGGTTTGTGGGATGCAGCCAAATTCCCATTAGGAATCCCATACAAGCACAGGCAGAACATCCAACCTAAATATATCTGAAGAATCAAGATAGGACCCATTGATTTTTGACAATCATCCCAAAAAAATCAATTTTCTAGGATGTACTTATTGTTTCTCATGGGTAGCTGAATGCATTTTGGGGGAGACACCAGACCATCACGCTATACTCGTGAACAGCTCAGACTGCGTCACACTGCACCATTTGAGGGCGACACTTTAACCAGTCAGGCGCATCTTCTGAATGTGAGAGAACACAGAGAGAGATCATGCAATTCTTATGAAATGATCGATTCCAATTATTAAGTGAGTAATGAAGGAGCAAAATAAAAAAAAAACCATTAAGTGCAAACATTAATTATAATTAAGAAATTCATCTGATGCATTAAACAGAAAGTAATTAAAAGTCAAGTAGAACATTTAAGCAAAACCTAATTCATCGGTAAAGAAAAATGATAATTATATTTTGTGAAGCAATTCAAGCCATTCATTCATTTTCCTGTTTAGGGCTAGAGTTATGTGACCAAAATATCTTTGATTAAAAGATTAAAGAAATTAATAAATAAAAATTAATTACACTTGTTAGAAGCACAATGATTCAAATTAATCGAGTCTATTATTTAGTTAAAATAGGGTGGCACAGTGGTAGCACTGATGCCTCGCAGTAAGCAGACTACGGTTTGTGTCTGGGATCCTCCCTGTGTGGACCGTGCATGTTCTCTCTGTGTCTATGAGAGTTTCCTCTGGGTGTTATGGTATCTTCCAAAGACATGCCAGATAGGTGGACTGGCGATGCTAAATTGGCCCTAGTAGTGTGTCTATGTGTGGTGTGTGAGTGTGTTCACCTTGTGATGGACTGTCGCCCTGGGAACTGATCCTGCCTTGTGCCCTGTGATTTTTGGGATAGCCTCCAGCTGCCCCATGACAGGTTTAATTAATCTTTGAACAAAATGGTAATTACAAATCAAGTAAATATTGTGGACCACCAGGGGGCATACAGCTCCCCAAACCCCTGACACAACAGACACAGAGCCCAAGTCCCACAACACAACACACCTTTATTCAGTGATGGGAAACGCTTTTGTTTCACTCCCCACAGCAGCACACAGTACAAAGCACCAAATATATAACTACCAGTCCTTTTCTCTTGTCTCTTTCTCTCTCTCAATTCTCCACTCCTCCTCCTGCAAGCTTTGCCCACCTCCTCTAACTCTGGTTCTCAGAGGAGTGGCAGCTGACTCCTTTTATAAGGCACCCGGAAGAGCTCCAGGTGCTTGGTGACCCACTAAAGACATCAATCAATTGCAACAAGTGCAGAATGCAGACGCCAGAATCTTAACTAGGAAAAGAAAATCCGGGGATATCTCTCCAGTTTTGATGTCACTACATTGGTAACCTGTGTCAATTAAAATTGACTTTAAAATATGCTTATGGTTTACAAAGCCCTAAATAATCTCGCTCCATCCTATATCTCAGAATGCCTTTCACCTTACACTCCAAATCGTAACCTTAGATCTTCAAATGAGTGTCTGCTTATAATTACAAGAGCTAAACTTTAAAGAAGTGGTGTGCTATTATGCACCTAAAATCTGGAATAGCTTAGTGATAGAAATTCATTAGGCTAATACTGTGGAGCATTTTAAAAAACTGCTAAAAACCCATTACTTTAACATGGATTCCTCATATGGTGGCGCAGTGGGTAGCGCTGCTGCCTCGCAGTTGGGAGACCTGGGGACCTGGGTTCGCTTCCCGGGTCCTCCCTGCGTGGAGTTTGCATGTTCTCCCCGTGTCTGCGTGGGTTTCCTCCGGGCGCTCCGGTTTCCTCCCACAATCCAAAGACATGCAGGTTAGGTGGATTGGCAATTCTACATTGGCCCTAGTGTGTGCTTGGTGTGTGGGTGTGTTTGTTTGTGTCCTGTGGTGGGTTGGCACCCTGCCCTGGATTGGTTCCTGCCTTGTGCCCTGTGTTGGCTGGGATTGGCTCCAGCAGACCCCCGTGACCCTGTGTTTGGATTCAGCGGGTTGGAAAATGGATGGATGGACGGATTCCTCGTAGCTTCTTTAGTGTAACCCTGATATTCTTTATATGCATTAAATTATTAAAAACAATTTTTTCATACTAATCCATACTATCTCTGCTGTTCTTTTTCCGGTTTTCTGTGGTGGTGATCTGCACCACCACCACCACCTGATCGAAGCACTGTGCTATCCCTACATTGATGGATTAAAGGCCAGAGGTCCACATGACCTTCATCGTCTAGTTCTTTCACGTGAAGCCTAAAAACCATGAGGACTGATTTAGATATGTTAGGTAGAAGCCCAGTGGGTTCTGGGAGGTCTCATGGCCTCTAAACCCCTGCAGATTTAGTTTTTTTCTCCAGCCCTCTGGAGTTTTCTTTGTTTTTTCTGTCCTCCCTGGCCATCGGACCTTACTTTATTCTTTGTTAATTAGTATTGCCTAATTTTATTTTTAGATTTTTCTTTTTTCTCTCTTCATCTTGTAAAGCACTTATACTGTAGCTACATCATTTGTATGAAAACGTGCTATACAGATAAATGTTGTTGTTGTTACTTCTGGCAGCACTTCTGGGTGTGGCAGAAGTTCTTCAACCAAGGCCTCAGCAATAATCCAGGTGCCCCCTGGTGGTGGCTTCAGGCCCCAGCGGGGTTGAACTTCCATGTTCCAAACCCGTGGCCCCGTTGCAAGGCAGGGGGTATTTCCCTGTGCAAGCTCCTTCTCCCTATCCACTACAGAGACATTCCAGCCGGGTAAGAATCCCAGCTGTCCATTACAACATATAAAGCAAAAATACTTTTTATTATTAATGTAAGAACAAAAGGGTTTTAGATTATCTGTGAAGTGCTCTGCCATGATGTGATATTGTAAATGGACAGATGAAAAAGTTAGCATTGCTAGGACATTGGCACTAAAATGTGACTTCAAGGTCTGGCTAAGATTGAATGACAGAGGGGTCTTTTAACAATTTAAGACATTGGTAAAAGAATTTATTTGATCATCAAACAAAGTAAATGGTAGTCGTGTCATGTGCAGCACACCTGAACAACATCAATAATAGTCAAAATTAAATGAGGTAACATTAAGGACTTGAACCAATGTAGAAAAAAAAAAATCCACACTGTATTCAAACTAAAATATACAGAAATAGAACCAATCCCTTTGAGACTCTCTGACTGCTCTTCACTTCCATTATTCTTTGCCTCTACTGAACCCTCTTGTTACCTTGCATCTTTAGAGCCACAGAGGTCATAAAATTGTTAAACTTGTTGTAATGACATCCCAGGAGTCCGTGGAAATGAGAAAGCACAAGAAGAAAGTTCAACATTTGCACTCATTTCTCACCTGCGAGATCCTTTATAGCAAGAAGATCAAAAATCTCGGCCATCGTTCCTTTTTCTGTCCACCTGATCCCCGCATAACAGAGCCAGTGCTGCACACTAACATACAGAAGTGCTCACGGATAGCTCCACAAAGTGTACAGAATCATACAGTCAAAAACACTGTTAATGGTCTACAGTGCTGCAGAGACACCTTTACAAACCTTCTCTCATACGCTCGTATGTGTCATGATCTCCAGGCAATTTTATTTTTGGAGTGTTTTATTTTTTGTGCTGTTTACTTGTATTTCATGATCATTTTATCACACATTTGATGATATCATCAAATGTAGGAATTGTGCTAGCTGCCATAGTCATAGCTCTTGGAAAATGTTTGTGATGTACAGTACTAGACGCCATGTTACTTTTTTACTAAAAAAATCTCCTTTTTTAGAAATAAAAGTTATGTTGAGAAAGAATTTCAGATTCCCTATGAAAGAATTCTCTTGACTGCAGGCTTTGTTTTACCCATTATATGTTTGTGTATAATGAGAAATATTTGATATTAGCCCCACTGGTGCAGAAACATAATGTGGTAACACAGCACATGCTACAACATCAAGTACTGTATGTTAACAGAGATGCACCCCCTATAATAATTGTGTCAGGCATTGGCACTTACGTAGTACTGGCTGCATGTGGCATTCGGGACAAAAAACACCCTGAAGACTCCCTAGCAGTTTTACTGTCTTGGTGAACTTGCAGAGGTGTCAGCTTAGTGGGCTGGGACAGGACATGTAATCGAGTGCAGCTGTGGCACAAATTGAGTGGGACAGACTGGAACCCGTCTCAGGCAAACATATGGTAGCTTGTTGTATGAATGTACCACATGCGTGTACCACAAAGCTGAGTTTGTCTGCTTGGGCTGAATAAGAAGTGAGGTGCGTGCATGCGCCATCTTACCAAGTGTAATTCACACTCGTATAAGCTTCTTCATCTTCCATAGAATTCACACCAACTCTCCTGGTTATGGTTAAGCATGAGCAGAGTGGACTGCTCCACACACACACACACACACACATCTTTTGTAGTGAGAACTGAGGTGCATGCAAGCGGCAAAAAATTTTTAAAGTGCATGCATGCGCCATCTCATCAAGTGCAAGTCACACTTGTACAGTATAAGCTTCTACATCTTCCATAGAATTCACACCAACTCCCATGGCTGTGATTAAGCATGAACAGAGCAGACTGCTCCACACACACACACACACACACACACAGAACTGAGGTGCATGCAGACACCGAAAAAAGCGCATTCATGAGCCTTCTAGTGTCTGTGGTTGAGCGTGAGCAGAGTGGACTGCTCCATGCGAGCGCGCACACACACACACACACACACACACACACATACACACACACACAGGTCTTTCATTTATTTATATCTATTATCCATATTTACAACTGCATATGAATGCAACCAAACATTTTCAAACACATAGCTTAATATAAAGTACAACAGATTCATTCATTGTACTGTATATGTAGTGGAGCTTTTGGGGCAACAAAGACTAAGGAGAGAGAGATGCTGCCATGGAGCTGAGCCATCTAAAAAAGCCATAAATCGTACCGATACGGAGGGTGTGTGTTTGTGTATGAGAGAGACAGTGAGATGTGATCTGGACTGTGCAAAGCAAAGAGTTGTTAAAGGAACTTCGGAGCCAGCACATATGGCAAATCGACATCTTGCCTGTTTTGTACAATGACAAAATGGAGAAAGAAAAAGGATGCAACGCTTTAATTGGCTGCCAGAGTATGTCAACCCTGCAATACTTTAGTGGAGCAACAGAAAAATGTGAAAATGATGCAGAAAAGTCATGAGGGATTGGTGTAATCATTGTAATCTGACAACCTGATCCAGCATCTGCAGCCATTAAGAGTGACATGTTGTGTAGTGTAAATTTTTTTGAAGTTCCAGCACTGTGTCCCCTCTCTCTCACACAGTCGGCTTGCACATCCCTGTTCCTGCCCTTTGATGTTCTACCATTTTCTATTCTCACCGTCTCTGTCCGTGAATCTCTTGCCTTTACATCTGTCAATGTCCTCTCTCTTTTATTTACTATAATAAATCTTTATTGAAGTTTGCAATCCTCTCTTCCTTGTTTCTTACGTTGTTTGCCTTTCTGTATGCAGTGATACAGTCTTTCCGAAGAAAGGGAGTGAATGCTGGCGTTTCTGTCTTCAACTACTCTGTGTATTTTTTTCTATTTGTCTTTTACTCATTTTTTTGCCGTTAGCATTGGATTAAAAACTGATATCACGCATTCATGTCCCTTGCTTCTTTCGGCCTTAACACGAGCCCTCGTACAACTGTTCTCTGCTGACTGCAGTCTTTGCTCAAGTATCTAGCTTTGATAAGTAGGTGGTGGAAACTGCCCCTTGTCAATTGCTGAGTACTTGTGAAAATCTCAGTGGTGACAGTCTACTGGCCAATGTGTTATTTTAATTGGGCCGAGTAGGTACACAAGGAGTACATTGCTTTGCTGCCAATCTGGAATTTGCTTGGGTGATTTTTGGAAATCCATCTATCCATCCATTTTCCAACCCGCTGAATCCGAACACAGGGTCACGGGGGTCTGCTGGAGCCAATCCCAGCCAACACAGGGCACAAGGCAGGAACCAATCCTGGGCAGGGTGCCAACCCACCGCAGGATTTTTGGAAATCTTCTATGATAAACCTCAATTGGTTGTCATGGATTACTATGTCTATCTACTCTACTATCTAATGCAGTCACATCTACAAATCTAAAATACTCACCAGATGAATTGTATCGACTTCGAACGAACTATGAATTGCCTGCTGATCTCCTGCTGCACAGCTGCATTCTCCAATGTCCAAAGTACATTCACCAGGGGTCTCGTCATCGTTTTTGTCTTAGGAAGGAGTAACAGTGGGTCTATTCCTTCACTTTGGTCTGAAGGACGTTCTTGCCCATGTATTTGTGAGTGACGTGTTGATCATAACGTGCTGATTCCTCATGTAAAATCAATGGAATTTGCGCCCATAGACACTTTGTAGTTTGGATTATATGACACTCAATCTATCTCTAACAAAGCTCTGCTGATTGGTGATTTTATTATAGATACCAAGATGGACTGTTTATGTCAGGGATCCCAAATTCCAGTCATGGAGGGCCGCAGGGGCTACAGGTTTTCATTCTAACTCTTTTCCTAATGAGTGACCTGTTTTTGCGGCTAATGAACTTCTTTTGAATTAATTGTAATTAACTTGTTCTTCAAGACTCAGACCCCTTAATTGTTTCTTTTTCCTTAATTAGCTTCCAAACAATAGTGAGGTACAAACTGAGCCAAAACATGACCAGCAAACTGTGTCCATCATACAGTGTCTGAAAATAAAAAAGGTAAGGGTCTCAGGAATGTTGATCTGCTCAGGTTCCCAAAACATTTTACCAGTGCTCTTAAAAAAGAGAAAATCAACAATTTCAGAAATGTATGCTAATGCACAAGTCATGGAATTAAATAATGGGTTTAATTAACAAGAATCAGAGCCTAATTAAGCAACAGCTTGGAGTGAAATTGGTTGGAGTTTGAGGCCCTGAGTTAGTTGGTCTTCTGTTGGCTCAATCACTTCATGTTTCATTTCTGTTTGGGTGCCATTTAAGGAAAGAAATGAAGCAATTCAGAGGAAGGATGAAGAAATTCAGGGAAACAAATCTTATAAACAAGTCAATTGAAATTAATTCAAAAGAAGTTAATTAGCACCAAAAACAGGTCACTAATTAAGAAAAGGGTTAGAATGAAAACCTTGCCTCCACTGCGGCCCTCCAAGACTGAAGTTTGAGATCTCTGGTTATATCTTATGGAGACTTGGCAGCAACCGGGTGATTATTTTCATCTAAATCAAGCGCTCCCTCCGTGGTTTGTCTGCATCTGTAAATCCCGTTCTTCGGGGAGGGGAGGTGACCTTGCAATAATTCACAGCAAAGACTTAAAATGATCACCAATACCTCTTCCAGCATATCCTTCCTTTGAACTGCTAGCTGGCAAACTCTGTGGACCTTCACCTACTGTAATTGCTGTCTTATATAGACCTCCTAAACTATCAAGTGTTTGTAATTCAGAATTTTTTACTGTTTTAACCACTTTGTGTGAAATGTCTCCTAATGTCATCCTTATGAGTGATTTTAACATACTGTACACGTTGACACCTCAATTGATGCACTCACAAATGATTTTAATTAAATCCTTGACTGTTTTATATAATTCAATATAATTCAATATGTGAACTTTTCAACTCATAACAAAGGTCATATTTTAGACTTAGTTTGCTGCACTGACATCATACCTCACAATCTTATTCCTACTGAATTACCCATCTCAGATCACAAAATGATTATATTTGATGTTGGCTTACCTCTCAGTAAAATAAAGGTTCAGCATGTGGTTTCATTTCGTAATGTCAAGCATGTAAACCCAGAGAGCCTTGTTAATTTATTGCAATTACAGCCTATTTCTCCTTCTGCTACCACACCATCAGAATTAATAGACCATTACAATGCTGCTGTGTCTTCTGCTTTCGATACACTAGCTTCCTCAAAAACACAGACTGTTTCATTTATTCACACTGTTCTGTGGTTTACACCTGAACTACATCAGCTCAAGGCCATGGGCCGACAGTTGGAACATCTAGCTAAGAAGACAGGTCTTCTTGTACATAAGGAAATGTATTCAGATCATATGTTAAAATACAAAAATGCTCTCTCTGTTGCCAAATCTGTATGCTACTCTAAAATGATCAATAAAGGAGGAAAAAATACTAGAGCTCTTTCTTCCACAATGAATAGGCTAATTACACCACCAGAAAATGGCGCTCACCATAACCTCTCTGTTAAATACTGTTGTACTTTTTTGGGGTTCTTCAACTCAAAAACTGAAAAATTTCACCAGCAACTTGCTTCCTCTATTTCTGCAGAAAATGACGTACTTTCCACTATCACCCATATTCCCTTACCAATCACCTTATTCTAAGAGTTCAGTTTACCAGCTGAAAATGTTATCTTGGAGCTTATAACAAAATTTAATTCTTCTACATTGCTAATGGATCCAATAGTGGCAAGCTTTGTTAAGTCCTGTGTCACATATTTACCCCATGATAATTATTATACTTAACTCTTCCCTTACTACAGGCACGGCCCCCCTCTCACTAAAAATGGCCTCAATTACTCCAATTCTGTAAAAACCTGGCTTAGACCCAAATATCCTTAACAATTATCGGCCTTTTTCAAATGTTCCATTCACATCTAAAGTTCTCAAAAAGATAGTTGCTTCCCAACTTCAGTCCCATCTTTCAAAAAATAAAATTTTTGAACAGTTTCAATCTGGTTTTCATCTTAATCATAGGAAAGAAACTGCCTTGGTCAAAATCACAAAAGATCTTCTCCGGACAGCTGACATGGGACTTTTATCAATTATTGTACTTCTTGACATCAGTTCTTTATTTGACACCATATCTCATGAGATACTTGTGAAATGACTAGCTAGTTTTGGAGTCTGTGGCCTTGTCCTCCAATGGTTTTCTTCCTACCTCACTGATAGGAGGCAATTTGTTCAAGTAAAGGGCTTTAAATTTGAGAATGCACTTGTTTCTCAGGGAGTTCCACAGGGTTCTGTTTTGGGGTCGCTTCTATTTCTCATTTACATATTCCCAATAGGTAAAATCTTTCGACAACATGGTATTAAAATTTCACTGTTACGCTGATGACACACAGCTTTATCTATCCACTAAATACACTTCAATTTTCCCTCCAAATACTCTTATGGCATATCTTCAAGACAAAATTTTCTCCAATTAAATAGCAATAAAACTGAGATGCTCCTCAATGGTTCTAAATCTGCACTCGCTAAGGTTGACCATTCTTCCATTTTAATTAACGTCAAAAACATCACTTCCCAGGTGAAGAGCCTGGGCGTCATTCTAGACAGTACCCTCTCTTTTTCTTCCCATATTAGTAATGTTTCTCAGACTGCCTTCTTCCATCTCTGAAACATTTCTAGACTTTGTCCTGTTCTTATACAACACAGTACTGAAGTATTGGTTAATGCCCTAGTCACTTCATGTATAGATTACTGTAATGCTATTCTATCTGGCATCCCACAAAAACATATCCATCACTTACAACTTCTTCAAAATTGTGCTGCCAGGATAATAACCTGTTCTAAATCCACTGAACATATTACACTTATTCTCTCTCAACTTCACTGGCTCCCTGTTAACTACTGAATACGATACAAAATACTGCTCTTAACATTTAAAGCTCTCCACAATCTTGCTCCCCTCTACCTCACTGATCTCCTACAGACTTACACTGCCTCTCGCTCCCTCAGATCCTCATCTGCAGCTCTACTTTCAGTACCACACATCAAACTCTGTTCTGTGGAAGCTTGAGCGTCTCTCATAGTGTACCTCAAATCTGGAATTTTCTTCACTCTCATATCTGTCAAGTGGACTCAATAACACAGTTCAAAACTACACTTAAAACTTATCTCTTCAAACTGGCATACCAATTATGAATTTTACACTGTTACTGCCTGTTATCTTTGATGTTTGCTACAACCTCTGTACCTTATTGCTATTTGATTTTATCATCCTTTTTGTTTCTATATCTTACTAGGGGGTTCTCCCCCTGCTCACTTCGCTCGCCAACTCCCCTGGACTGCACTACGCACCAGCCACTTCGCATCTCTGCCACTCATGTTGTGAAGAGGGGGGCTGAATGCACCCCAAGGAGATGTGGTCACTCCTCCGAAACCCCCTCTTAAATGGTGATACAATTGGAAACAAATGCAGTTTTTTTACCTCCTCTTTGCTCAATCAGCTCCTGACTTGCTGCTGCTGCTGCTGCTCTGCCGTGTATTCTGCATCTCGCACGGCGCTTCAAACATTTAAACGCCTGTACAGCAGCTGTCTTACTCTTTGTCTTTTATCTCCGGCCCTGGGTGTGGTTAAATCTCTTAGCACAAAGTCCCATCTCACGAGATGTGAGTTCTTGATATTTCTTATTTTATAATTTAAAAACAGAATAAGAATCTAAAAATCTAACAACATCACATTAAAGTTCGATAAATTCTGAAAAGAATGATACCAAACATAAATATGTAGGTTTTAAAATAAGCACGAGTTAAAGCGTGACAAAAAAGTCACATAAAATCGTTGCACAGAATCATTGCACTTTTAGGCTTAGAATTTTATTTTATATATATATATATATATATATATATATATATATATATAGATAAAGAGAGAGAGCGAGAGAGAGAGAGAGAGAGAGAGAGAGTGGAGTAGAGTATATATAGAGTACTGTTGTTTAATTTCATTGTAAGGTGGCCTTGAGTGTTAAGATAGGTGCCTATTAAATAAAATGTATTATTATTAATTATTATTATTATTATTAAGTACAATCTGCTCTGGCCCTTCTTGTACAGCACCATATGAAAGTAAAATAAGCAGGTTATGCATATTAGTCCAAATGTAGTGTTGCAGAGCCAGAGACTTTTCGTATTCTCGTTCAAGAAACACGTCTGGCTCAGTGAAACTAGTGTAGAGCTTACTGCCCAGCAAGTGGGTGCCCATTGTATTATTCTTTATGAATAACAACAGTGCTTCTGGTCGGTGGGTGCAGGATGTACTGGTCACATACAGTAAGTATGCCTAAACAGCATCACATAATGGAAACGCGAAGAGAGAAAGTTTCATTTGTTCTGTCAATAAAGTGCAAGCAAATAAGGCACATTGATAAATTGCCTCAACAAATTCTTATAATTTATGTTATGAGAAACCCTTGGAAGAATTATAGCCTTATTAGTCATAGTTGGGTGTACATCATTCCTTACTATAATAATAAAAAACTGGGTTGTCACCTCAGTGAATGTACTAAAACCTGGCTTTAGAGGGCTCAGTCTTTACTGTACTGTTTTTCTTGCTTGTATTTTGTTTCCTTTGATACTTAATCCTTGTTACTAATGCACAATGTTAGTTGTTGACTACCTAGAATAGTGATGAAAAAGAAAAGAATATAAGAGTGCACTTTTCTTGATGTTTTTACTTTTTTTCCAAAAGACCTAACAAGAAGTCAATTTCCTTGCATACCATCCAGTATGCCCAACTTAGACAGATTTTGTTTAAAACATGGCCTTGACATTTTTAATTTCTAATTGGAACAATCTCTTTGTTACATCATATACACATAGGCCTAATAAAACAAGCACACAACTTTTAATATAGCACCTTTCCATAGAGCATGCCATGTCAATATTCCACGGCATATTTCTATAATGAACATACTGGTGGGTGACCTACTCGGGGAACACACTCATTCACAGGAAAGCTGGCTGAACTGGCGACATTATGGTCTACAGTCCAATGCATTAGCCATTAGGACACACGTCAAACGAAAAAAATGAAGTATTTAATGAAAAATAGGTTTGTTTTTTAATTCACGTTATACTCATGAACATGATAAGTGCCATCTGTCCAGTTGCTTTCTTCCCCTGTTAATGGTCATGTAATATCTACGATCTACATCTGTTTGAAATAAGTTCAACAATATCTTTAATAACAATAGCAGTCAAGGCCATGAGTGTTGATTAGAGACACAGTGGAGCCCATTTTAGTTTCCACTTTTCAGGGCTTGCCTTGTGAGATAAGTGGTCTGATATCTGTCATCTATCTGTGTCAATAGGCCTCTGTCTCTTCAGTTGTCTCATAAATATTTATGACACACCGGTGCTCTTTAATGCAGGGAATGTGATTGGTTGGCAGTGATTATCTTGTTCCCCTTTTTATTATTCTTAGTAGTCAGCATCCATGGATGGCTACATTGTGTAGTATAATAGTGGATACGGCCTTTTTGAGTTATTTCAAAATTATACACCTTTATGTAAAGGCAAGTGTAAAACCCTGATTTATTTTTACCTCACACTACTGATTACTGTTCTTGAATCTTTGATTTTGAATTCTAACAGCTGCTAGACTTCTGTTTAGGGACTGCATTATTAAGTGTTATAAATATTTAATAAGCATCTTATCTTTTTAAAAAATTAATACATTATTAATAACCATTGTCTTGCAGAATGTTTTAGAGTCTCAAGCTCAGTTTTTTTGCTGCTAATTAATGGCTTATTATAAGATACTACCCGTACATGTCCTGCCATCTGTAGAAAGAAGGCCATAACACTGGATGGGTGCACGCAAAAGAAGGATAACAAAATGGATAAGTAACTTGCATGCTTCTACCATATATATACTCTAAAGACACAAAAATGAGTTGGGCCGCTGTTAGGACACCACATTTATTGTCTTAATGAGCAGTTAAAAAAGAGAAAAGGCGTATTCCAGTGATCTGAACAAGGTGATGCTCTGAGGACATCTTTATGTAGGTGCCCCATTCACCACTATAGCAAGTCCATGAGTGAATGTTGAAGTACAGCTGTGACACTGGTTAAGTTTCATGGAGACCAGAAGTGGTAGGACTTGTGGCAGTCTTACCAGAAGTGACATTAGTATCCTCCAGGGTCTTCTCTTCCGTTCCTAAGGGAATGAAAACTGCATAAGCCAGTGTTGGCAATTTTTGATTGTTATCTGCAGGAAAAAAATTGGCTTTTGCAGGGTATTTTGTTTTGGGGCTTCTCTTTTAAAAACAAGGGTGGATTTTGAGCTTTTTTTTTAAACCACCTGCTCCAATCTATTAGAATGCTTTTTACACAACGTGGACCTTTCCTTTGGTCTTCAGACCTTTATACATACTTTATTGCTCTCAAATGTCTGAGGCCCCTGCACTCTTTGATGGTATATACTTGTTCTATCACTCTATCGCTCTCACATCTCTGAGGGGGACCCACCCCTCCACTCTTTGATGGTATGTACCTAATCCCTCGCTCTGGACTCTTCAAAGGGGACCCTGTCCACCACTTTCTCTAGGACTGTGCAGTGTGTGTAGCTTGTCTGACTCCCTTTCTTCAATCTGCCAGTGGTTCTACAATTAACTGATGGACAGATATTGTTGTTTTTCTTTTATGTTAATTAGTTCCTACTTTGTTTTTGATGTATCTGAACAAATCTTTATCCTTAAATGTGATAATTCTGTAATTAGTCAGGTCAGGTTGGGGAGCATGCACTGGTACAGTACGTTGCCACACCCACCACATGACAAAACAGCTTGGGATCCTGGTTGGCAACCCCCCCAGGCAGACACATGGTCCAGTCCTACCCTCCAGAAATGACCCTCTATCTGCCACAGCCAGGTGTTATGTGGGCGTCTCCTTGGCCTGGTCCAGCCACCTGGATCCTCAGCAATGAGGATCCTGCGAGCCGGATCACCCTCGGGGAATCGTGCCACATGGCTGTAGTGCCGTAACTGTAATTAGTGAGTGGTATAATTTATTGTTGCATTTTGCTCTGCATCTACACTGGGTGATTGTTAGATTGTATTGTATTTCTGAAGTGCCAATGATAGACTGGCCATCCAGCTCTGTGAAGAAGATTACTTGTGTTCTATTTTGTGTATCGCAGGGGAGAGCAATGTCAGTCCTGGAGGGCTGCAGTGGCTGTTGGTTTTTGTTCTAACCCAATTGTTTAATTAGAAACCAATCTCAGACCTTATTTAATTTTATGGCTTGTTAGTCTGCAATGTTAAGTTCTTATATCATAATTTTTTTTCCTTTCCAATTGAAGCCTAAAGCAGATCACTTTCAGTTTGTCACATTTTTCTATTAAGCATTTTATTTACCAAATAGTGAACAGTGAATCCAAACAGGTGTAAATGGAAACAAGTTAAATGGAAAACTGCTGGCTCCTTTGTCATTTGCATCTAATTGCTAATAAGCCATTCAAAACAGTGAATGCAGATCTGTCCAAAATGTTTCCAGGGCAGGATCCAACCTAGGAGCGCTGCAACCAAGCTCCTGCCTCACTGGGTCACATGTTTTGGGCCTGCACCAAACTAACATCATTTTGGACAAAAATTTTTAAGTGCCTCTAAGACAGCCTTGGTATCACAATCCCTCCTAACCCATTAACAGCTGTGTTCGGTGTTCTTCCAGATGGACTTGAATTGGAGAAGGACAAGCAAACTGTGATTGCATTCACTACACTTTTGGCACGCAGACTTATTTTGTTAAATTGGAAGAATCCTAATTCTCCTCTTATAAGTCAGTGGGAAACCGATGTTTTATATTATTTGAAATTGGAAAAAATCTAATTTTCAGTTAGAGGATCTGTACAAAATTTTTTCAAAACATGGCAGGATTTAATCAATATTATTTTAGAATAAGAGAAATAACTATTATCGCATTTAACTCCCTTCTCCATCTCTTATTTACATAAATATTTACTTCTCCCTTTCTTTTGTTTAATGTTGCCTTATTAAAAAGCCTAAAGCAATTTTCCTTTAGCTAAACTCTCCTTCTCAGGGGTGGGGTTTGATTAGTCTTCAAATTTGTTGGGTTATAAATTGATCTGTTTGTATGGAATGATTACAATGAAAATTAATAAAATAAAAATATTTAAAAAAAAAAACAAACAGTGAATGCAGCTGATCAAGACTCAAATCAGCATTAAGGGTTGGGAACCTTAACAAGCGAGACCACTAAAATGAGGCATCAAAATGTCACTTGAGCAATAAGTGCTTCAACAGCAATAATTGACTTCTCATTGAGAAACTGGGTTGGAACAAAATCTGCAGTCACTGCGGCCCTCCGGGTCCGATGCTGCCCCCACCCCTGGTGCATTGTATTTACGTTTTTTTTTTTTGACATGCATTGCATGCCTAACCTCTCTGGAAGGAGGTCTCTCTCTCTCTGAATTGCCTTTCCTAAGATTTCATTTTTTTTTTCCTTAAAAGGTTTATTTTTTGGGAGTTTCTACTTGTCTTCTTAGAGAGTCAAGTCTGAGGGTCTATCAAAAAACAGGACCGGTTAAAGCCCATTAAGGCATTCCTTATGTGATTTTGGAATATGTGGTGTGTCACTTTGTTTATGTCAGATATTGGGCTACTTTCTTGCACCTCTATGTGGTTTTTGAGCTGTCCTTGGGCTGGAAATGTTTATGAACCTGGCAACCTTGGTGTAAGGTCTGGTGCATCAATCTTCTTCTTCCATATAAAATAACTCAAACCTTTAGGGCTGGCTTATATTTCACACTTAGAACGCTTAACGCACTCTCATCATGGCTGCCATGCATTCCCAGTGAGTTGCAGTACAAGCAAAAATTTGGGTGACCTGTGTAGCGGTCTGGTGCCACTAAGATTCACACCATCAATGAGACAGTAATTAAAATTTTTTTTTTTGTAGAAATTCCAGGGACGCACCCAGCCTTGGCCCAACCTGCACACACTCACAAGCAGAGACACAAAAGAAACAAATGAATAAATACTGTATTAAATGAAAACCCAACATCAAACAAACTTCCACTTTCCCCTACACCTACGACAACATCCTTATACAATCCAATACAGCCAAAGCAGGTGAAATGGTATGGTATAAAGATGACAATCCCGAGAACAGCTTCTGTAGAAAATGAGTGAAACAGTCCTACCGGTAGTCCTGGGCAGCAAGGGGTGAGATTTCCAGGAGCGCTCCTTAAGAAGACGATGAATCCACCACAATACTCACAACAGGCAGGCACGAGACAGTCCATTCATCCTAATGGGAAACAATCCACTGCACAATTCACTTTTTAAGCGACACGTTGATCAGGATACACAAAAACACCAAACTCCTATTGCTCCGTCAGGCCCCCCTTTAAAACTTTCCTGCTGGTCTCTTTTGTCCCCAGCAGCCACTACTTTTGTTCCAGTAATCCTATGCAGGTAATCCCCTTGGGCTGCTGGGAAATGGAGTTCTTAACACGGTAGCAATGCTACATGTACGTTCAAGATGTGCTACATGTGTGACAACAAGATGCATTGCAACTCCAACAGGATCAATCTGCATGCATTCAATATTTGATGAATGGTAGAAAACAGTGACTCAAATCATCAAACTTAAATGCTGACATACGAAAGTATTCATGTAGCTCTTCCTCATCTATTTCTCGCACAGGCAATTCAAGCATCACATACTCCCTAGTGTAATGACACAATACATTTCAAGGCCTCACATGCAATCTTCTGTGTTGCTGTGGCTTTTTTTTTGCACCTTTGCAACAGCGTAAGAATGCAAAGAACTTTTATCTTTAACATCTTTCTTCCCTCAACTCACAACACAACGAAACCGGTCATTGTTTTGTCACAGTGATGATTTTTTGCATTGCCATCTGGTGGAATCCCCCAGATTTACTCTCGCATGTATAGTCAGTGCACTGCTTGCATAGCAGCAGTGTCTGCAGTGCCACACATCGTGTAGTATTAAGTATATCCTTGGACTTATTCGTGAGACACTTCCTATGCTCTTATGCCTGACTATAGATGTAATTTGTATGCTTAACTGCTTGTTGTATATATTCTTGTATGCTTATGTAACTCTTTATTGAATTAAGATTTTTAAGCAGAGAGTACGTCGTTAAACACAATTTTTTTAGTAAAGACTGTCTTCTTTACTTGGAAATTGGTATCCCTTGCTTTTCTGTATCAAGAACGTGTTACTTTAACTTTTGCTGTCAAGGCTGCACTAGACCAAGTAACAAATTGTTGGTCATGTGTAAATACTGGAAATGATGAATAGATAGCAATAATACCTAAAGATTGTTGAGTAATGGAGATGGAGGAAATGGAATACCTGATTGCATCCTGAAATGTAGTACAAAAAAAAAGCAGTAATATGGTTATAAAAACACACATCTACTGTACATCAGCCTTAAAATTTATATTCTGTAAATGGGTTTTCCAAACTGGAGTTTTTCACGTTGTGAAGAGATAGTCTTGAGCAAAAAAATACTCCAACAAAACAGATAAATATTTGGGGACCATCCCCGTATATTGTCGTCCAGACAATAAATAAAGAAGCTGATTCATATGACTTTGAAGTACATTGAACACTTTACTGCAGACAAAATGGCGTTTTTATAACAGAGTGAATGATGGGACAGGAAATGGTTGGCAGGATGTGACGGGAAGCAAAGGATTGTGACACCGGATGTGACGTCATCGTGACGAACCGGACGTGATGTCATCACTGCCATTTTGAACCCGGAAATGGAGATTCTTATTTTTCTTCAGGTTTTCTGTAGGTGAAAAGAGATTCAGGTAGGCACCACGTGATGACCCTCTGTCTTGCGATATTTCACTCACCTTTAGGCTCTTTGACTGCCTCCAACTCGCACGTGTGTGACAACGTGTTTATTGCTATCGCCATATTTACTGCATTCATTTCTGCATTTTGCGCCTGTATTTATTTCCACATGTGTAGACTTATGCTAAATTCTGCTTGAGAACATACGAGTTTCAAAACATGTGAAATCTAAAGTGTCATCCATGAACTGTACATAGATACCTGTATATGGATACATTTAATCCTTCTGTTATATTTAAATGAACAGTGTGAAAGTGTGAAACAACTAATCCTCACCAACAGGATTTCATTCCAAAGCCAAAAGAGTTGAAGGAGTGATACTGTAATTACATAAAATGCTAAGCACTTCTAGGAGTTTGATATCCAGTCGGACTAGTAATGGACTGTTTAGATTGGCCTCCAGCTCAAAGAGTAACCAAAGTACCTACTATAGCTTAAGGGGAGGAACACAAAGCCAACTGAGGTGTAGTGTTAGATTGGCACAATAATAGCAATAAAGCATCAGGAAGAGAACCCAGACTTGGTCAGGAACAAAAAGGTAGCATTCAATACATTTGAGTTTACAGCAGGCTAAGTAAACTCATAATCAAATTAAAGGCTAAACGGTCAGTAACACAGGAAACACAAAAGAGAGGGAAGGACACAGAAAATATATAGAAATCCAACACTAGGCATGGAGCTGCAGCCAAAGTGCATTTATAAAAGTCAATTGTTTGCTGGTGAACAGCCAAGGAACATTTTACCACAGATCTCATTGCTTAAGAAACAAAAATAAGCCAGTTTGCAGGAACTGAGAAGAAAAGGCAGTATATGAGTGCAAAGCTTATTAAACACCCACACTACAGTGACATACTGTATTGAGTATTGATTGAACTTCAGTGCTATCTAATGGTAGCGCAGCAGAACCTGCTGCCAGCTTACAGATCCAGGGTACATGCCTGATTTATATTTTATAATGTTTGCACATTCTCCCTGTTGATATTCCAGTTTCCCTGTCATGTTCCAAAGCTGGGCACGTTAAGTTAATTGGGAGTTGTGAATTAGCCCTCTCTGAGTGTGGATGTGGCAGCATTTGGACCCTGTGATCAGGGTGGAGTGGCCATCTGGAACACTAGTTGACCAAAGACATATCTGCACCTGTAGAGCTGCCATGCACATTCAGATTCTTTCAGATTTTCATAAATAATTTTACACAAATTTATTAAATTCATAATAAATGTACCCTTCCCAAGTGCGATAACCCCACTTCGCATGCAGGTATCCATTTTAGGGGAAAAAACAGGGGATCCCCTCCCCAAATGGTATAACTCTACAAGTGTGAAAATGAAACTGCTAACCATCCATTTATTTTATTAACCTGCTAACTGCATTTAACCATTTTACAATGGACACCAAGAATTAAGTGGGGAAAAAAAACGCACTGGAGAAGAATACCAGTGTAATGTACAAAAATATCAGCTTTGTTTAGAAAAAGTGAGAAAAGGTGCCATCAGTTAACTTTACATCACTGCATTGGTTCATGACTTCAGTAGCACTAGGTGACAGCAAAGTAGCAAGTGTGATTGGCCCTTCAGTCTGTCATATTGCCTAAAAAAGACAGTGAGCTTCTAGCGTGATTTGTGCACTGTGTCCAGCTGACATCAAAGTGCGGTGCTTCACACAACAGCACTGTTAACATTAGCTCACTAAATAACTTAGCGGCCAACAAGTGTAGCTGTAACTTACTGTTACTACCTTGCTTTCATAGGTAGCTTTAGGCTTTACAATTTAGCATATATGTAGCCTATTAAGAAAGGGAAAATGTTTAGTGAATTTACAATGCAAATATTAAGCCATCAAAACACTACCTGTTATGAATGCCCAGGGAGAACAAAACGCTGCCCATGTTTCATAGTTATGCTGCAGTTAACTGTTCTTTAGCAGCCATAGGGAGTTAACCCATTGGTGCTGATGAGGCCGGGGCAGGAGGTATTCGTGGTGCTGTAGTGTGTTGTTGGGAAGGAGCTTTCTCTGTATTTTGCAATATTACAGAAAATTATATGGCCAGTATGAAATATTACTGTGACCTCAGGGAATGAAGAATATTAAATCATGTACATAGTAGTGCACACTACATAGCAGTAGGCCTATTAATTATTTAATTGTTTTGTTATTAAAAATGAGGATGGCCCCGTAGGAAGTTATGAAATTAGTTCAACTGTAGGATCCATGCCAGATACTAGAGAGCTGTACTTCAAGGTACAGGACAGAGACAACCACAGTTGAGGAGGATAAAGAATGAGACACTCAGGCAGATGAAATGAATGTAGAGTACAAGGCTTCGACAAGCTTTGATTACTCTGCACATGCCCAGTCCAAAGATCTTGATCTGTTTTTCTGCTATCACCTCCAACAATACCATAAGACAGAGCATAGTTGGAAAGCATGGCCTTTGCTATTGAGGGTACAGAGCTGAAGCTACCTTGTACTCTGGCTTCTGCAGCAGTTTTATTGAAGTTTATTTTTATATTCTTCCACAACACTTGGAGTGAATAAGCACTGTGAAGTCAACCCAGTGATTTCACAACACAGTAAGTTAACAAAGCAGACAATTCTTATCTGAAGTTGTTGTATTGTTGTTGCAGATCGGTGGTCTCAAACTCCGGTTCTGGAGGGCTGCGGTAGCTGCAGGTTTTCATTCTAACCCTTTTCATAATTAGTGACCTGTTTTTGCTACTAACTAACTTCTGTTGAATTCATTTTTATTTGACTTGCTCTTGAAGACTCAGCCCCCTTAATTGTTTCTTTTTCCTTAATTAGCAGCCAAACAATAATGATACAAAATGAGCCAAACCATGACCAGCAAACTGTGACCATCATATAATATCTGAGAATAAAGAAAGGTGAAGGTCTCAGGTCCACAAAACATTTGAACAGAGCACTTAGAAAAGAGAAAATCAACAATTTCAGAAATGTATGCTAATGCAGGGCAAGCAACAAGCCATGGAATTAAAGAACGAGTTTAATTAACAACAGGAATCGGCTCCTAATTAAGCGACTGGTTGGAGTGAAATTGGTTGGAGTTTGAGGCCCTGACTTAGCTGGTCTTCTGTTGGCTCACTCGCTTCACATTTAATTTCTGTTTGGGTGCCATTTAAGGAAAGAAAAGAAGCAATTCAGAGCAACAAATCCTAAAAAACAAGTCAAATAAAATGAAAGTAAAAGGAGTTAATTAGCAGCAAAAACTGGTCACCAATTAAGAAAAGAGTTATAATGAAAACCTGCAGCCACTGTAGCCCTACAGAACTGGAGTTTGAGACCCCTGTTGTAGATGCTTGTTCATTTGCATTGAATTCATTACAAATACATTTCCAGACATTCCTCTTCTTTGATTCCACAGCTGATGTGTCCTGTTTATCTTCAATGATGGGGTGTCTCGAAACTATTTTTTTCTTATGCTCAGTAAACATTTTTTAATTGCATTCTCCTTTCTGCTGCCATTGTTTTCTTTGAATCTGCTCCTCCAGTTCCATACAATTCTAGACTTTTCTGGATCCATTTTGTGTTTTATGGGCAACTTTGGTCCAGCTAATCCAAACTAGCACAAGTGGTTTTAAATTTATATTGCTTAGTTTGGGGTTCCATAGATCTGGTGTTAGTAATCAGTAATTAATTTGTGTTTCAGAAAGCTTTGATTAACTGTTCTAGATTAAGGCCTTTTCCTGGCCTAATTTAAACCCTGTCGGGGAAACCGCCATTACAAGACAATACTCTTGACCATGGCAGCTTGTTGCTCCTCAGTAAATTTGAGAGCTGCTTGCACCAACATGCACAGCACTGGCCCAGCACTGTTTCAGCCGTGGAATGGCCAAATGGGGGAGGCAGCTTGAAGGATGAGGTCTCCAGGACTCTACACAAATCCAAATCTTATCATGGGATATATCATCTACTCTAAATTCTGCTCTGTACTTCTAAAATTTATATTTTTTATCTCTTACTATATTGAGGAATTGTTCTGTTCTGTGTACTGCATTGTATTGTATTGACCCCCTTCTTTTGACACCCACTGCACGCCCAACCTACCTGGAAAGGGGTCTCTCTTTGAACTGTTTTTATTTGGGAGTTTTCCCTTGTCTTCTTAGAGAGTCAAGGCTGAGGGCTGTCAAGAGGCAGGGCCTGTTAAAGCCCATTGCGGCACTTCCTGTGTGATTTTGGGCTATACAAAAATAAACTGTATTGTATTGTATTGTATGAGTACATTCAGAAGAACTTATTTAGGAGTTGTATGTCTCTTATCTTTTGTTGGCAGTTACCATGGCAGCCTAGTAATAATGACCTCCCCCTCAAGGAGTGGTGGGGTGGGCTGGTCCATATCACGTCATTCCAGTTCTGAATGACAGTCCCACTCCTCTCTTGCCTGCCTCCTTATGATAGTCTCCAGGATAATTTGATTCATTTGATTTCAAAGTGTTATTTTAATTGTAGTTCTTACTGGAACCGTAATTGATTGTTAAGTAAAATCATGTAAAGTATGTCTGGAGAAAAGTTTACATGCCTGCAGTATAAACAGACCAATAAGCTGGCCATAGAACTTCATTTGGTTTATTTGGGTGTATTTGTTGATATCTCTGAGATTAAACTGAAAGAACTGCCATACTAATGTACAGTTGGAATTATTCTTGAGAAAGTAGCTACTTACTTACTTACTCACGCCTGGACAAACTGGTGAGGAAGGCAGGCTCTATTGTAAGCATGGAGCTGGACAGTTTGACATCCGTGGCAGAGCGACGGGCGCTGAGCAGGCTCCTGTGAATAATGGAGAATCCACTGCATCCACTAAACAGTATCATCTCCAGACAGAGGAGCAGCTTCAGCAACAGACTGCTGTCAAAGTCCTGCTCCACTGACAGACTGAGGAGATCGTTCCACCCCCAAACTATGCGACTCTTCAATTCCACGAGGGGTTTAACGTTAACATTATACAAAGTTATTGACTGTTATACCTGCCTCACACTCTCCACCTTGCAGCACTTTTTAACTTGCACTGTGTTTTTATCACTCTTTAATTAATATTGTTTTTATCAGTATGCTGCTGCTGGAGTATCTATCTTAAAAGGTGAATATGGTGTAACTGAGGACATTTGTGAAGTATTAAACGTTTCTATTTTAAGCATTCATTTTATAAAGAAATAATACTTTGCTACATTTACATGTTTTCATGAGGCAGGCACTTTAATCCAAAGAGACTTACAGATAAGGTCAACATAATCTAATCAGTATCAGCTCATCAAGTCTACTTTGAAAAAAGCGTTATAAGACTAGATTGCATAAATTGACCAAGATAAGTGAAAAATGAACTTATGAAGCATTCAAATAAGTTGGTGTTGAACCACTGACTGCTCTGTAGGCTAGCATCAATAACATTGTGGATCACCCAGGCTGGCACTGCCAGCTGAACCCGACACAGACAAGCGGGGGGGACAAGTTCAAGGCACACACTTATTTTTTATTTTCTCTTTTTACCTTGTGTGCAACACCTTCCCTGTTCCCACAAGCTCAACACAGTCCAACACAAGCACAAACACAAAACAATTCTCTTCCTTCTCTTTCTCTTCTTTCTCCTCCACTCTTCTGGTCAAGCTTCATCCTCTTCCTCGATTCTCGGGTAGTGGCTTCTGGCTCCTTTTATAAGGCACTCGGAAGTGCTCCAGGTGCTTGATGACTCACTTCCGGGTGTGGCAGAAGAACTGCCCATAAGGCCTCAGCAGGTCCTGCTGCAGCACCCCCTGGCAGCACCTGTGGATACCAACAGGGCTGCACCAAACTCCAACTCCCATGAAGCCCTGCGGGAGTCTGAGGCAATGCTGCAACCTAGAGAGGTTGACATCTAGAGTCCCGGGGGAGGTAATGCTCTGGCCACGCTTGTTCCCCAAGTCCTCCCAGTGTGGAGGTGTCCCTTGCACGCTACAACATTAACACAAGGAATAACTTAGTGGGCAACAGTCACACAAGGAAAGCCTCAAAGGGCATTAACAGGCCTCCCCAGCCTTCACTCCCTAATAAGACAAGGAAAAAAAACCTGTAGGAAAAAAAGGAAGAAATCTTCAGTTAAGGCAATTCATAGACGGATGTCAATGGGTGTCAAAAAATGAGATAAATACAACACACAAAACAGAACACAAGTAATCCTCTTCACAGAGCTAGATGGCCAATCTGCCATGGTCACTCAGAAATATAACATGCAAAATAGTACAAACTACAAGGCAAAAATCCAAGAATAGATTATAGCACTCACTAACAACAGAACTATCACATATACAATTTGTTAAAATACATCAAAAACAAAGCAGAAACTAAATAACATAAATGAAAAACAACAATATCTGTCCATCAGCTAATTGTAGAACCACTGCCAGATTGTAGAAAAGGATTCAGAGAGACAAGCCGGACACCCTCAGAGTCCTGGAGACCTTGGCCTAAAAGCTGCCTCCCCACTTCTGGCCATTCTACAGCTGAGTCACTGCTGGGCTGGCCAGTCAGATGGAAGGACCCTTCTACTCCATTTTTCCAGTGCTCCTTTATCAGAGATGACTTTTCCACAGGCAGGCAAATAACGTGACAGTAGAGCAGTGGCACCAAGTGAGGATACCGAGAAGAGAAACAGAATAAAGAAGGGTTAGTAGCAGTTTACTTATTACTTATTTTCTTAGTTTGTATTACTTATAATTTAGTACTAATGACTAATAACAGAGATGTAGCATTACCAGCTTAATGACTTGAACTTGATGTGCTGCTACTTGACCTTGTGAAGTTAAGTAACGTGTGCCCATTTTGGCTGATTGAAGATGATTTTCATTCATCCTAGAATACAGGATGTACTGTACTGTACTATTAACCTATAGTATAACGATCCTAAATTGTCCCTAGTGTGTGCCTGGTGTGTGCCCTGCGGTGGGGTGGCACCCTGCCCAGGATTTGTTCCTGCCTTGTGTCCTGTATTGGCTGGGATTGGCTCCAGCAGACCCCCGTGACCCTGTGTTAGGATATAGTGGGTTGGATAATGGATGGATGGATGGATGGATGGATGGATGGATGGATGGATGGATGGATGGATAACTGTTTGTACATTTCTAAAATGTCACTACAGGCCATTTAAATGCTCAGGGCTGCAAAGCAAGTCTGTGCTGAAAATATAACCATAAGCTGTTCAGCTATCACTCCACAATTCATTCATCCATTTAATGAGCTCACAGAATTTAATTTTAGACTTGAGGGTATCTAGAATCATTTTCAAGTAGCATCAGGTGCAAAACTCTGACCAACACTTGAAGGCTGCCAGACCAATTTTTGGAAAACTATCAAACATTATCCCACATTGCTAAGTTAGAGTGGCCAAAGAGTAGAATAGAATAGAATAAAGCTACTGATATGAATATCAATGGGAAATGAAAGAAGAACTAGACTTGGCACACACATGGCATAAGGAAAGAATTGAACCTCCAGAACCAACTGTGGGCAAGCTAAGATCTGAAAGTGGTGAGGTAGTACGACCACTGTGCTGCCACTCAGCAACCATACCCACCATTATTTCTTAAAACAATGAATGGGATTCATAAACTTTAATAATATGAAGAATGGATGAATTTTTTATATAAAATAAATTAAAAGTAGCAGATATTAAAGCAAGAAATGCCTGTTACATCAGTGAAATAGCGTGATAATCAATCCTACTGCTCCTTGCAACACGTGCTCACACCCATAAAATGAAAACAGAGCAGTGTCAAAGATCTGAAATTATTTCTGGCTCAGTTAATCCTAAAATTGTAATACCTTCAAGACTGGCCTTCCAATAGTACCTCAAAACCAAATTACTGTATATGACTTGTCCTGCTGTCACCTTAAATGCAGCAGTAAACACACTTGTGCTAATACGATACAAACTTGATAAAAAATTGAATTTGTATTAAACAAAAAGTCAAACATTCCATAATTCTGCAGTATTCATCTTTACACCAGAAGCTACATCTAGTTTTGTTCAGTTTCAAGAGATGCAAAATTGTAATTTCAAGTAAAAGAAAATATTCTCCATTCCACACTGGTAGTATACATCCTTAGGTTTTCCTGTTTTGTGAAGATAAGCACCTCTCCTATTTCTAGAGTCCCTTTTGTAAGGTACTCATCCACTTCTTTGTTGTGGTTAACAAGTGCTTCTCCCAGCAGCATTGGACAGAATCAATCCGGGAACACTCACACACTCCTTCTCACTCACTGAAATGGGGTCACAAAGGAATATTTGGGATGTTGGAGGCACACCAGAGAATACAGAGAAAATGCCATAGAGCCATGGAATGAACATGCGGACTCCACACAGACACCGTCTGTGATTGGATTCAAGTCTAATACGGTGCAGATGGAAGACAGAAGAGCCAACTATTGCACTACTGTGCCACCTCAAGTTACAAATCAACATATATCATTTCCCTTGGTGTGTCTTGGTTATGTGTGTGCTTTATCTGTTTTTCTTGTTTTAGACAGAAAGTATCACAGGAAGGACACAATAAAGGGATTTTGTTAAGATTATAACATTAAAGCTTCAAAGCTGTCATACTGACGTCAAAGGAACTCCTTATTAAACCTGAAGATTAGGGGTGATCAAAATGAGTGTATGAGTGTCCTGGCCAATCATCTTGGAAGAACAATGCTGAAATAATGGGAGGAATGTGTAAACTAAACTGAACACATGAAACAATGCCAAAAAGCAGAAGACTTGCAAAATGCTCAGAGAATATGGGTTCTTCACACATCATAGTGGTGCAGTCGCATTCACAGAAGTTGCAGCCTTTGGCAAATTAGCCATTCGTCCAAAGTTGCACCTATGAAAAGCAGAAGCCATGAAACCAGCTCTATCCACGTGATCAAAGTTATTTAAATTAGAAACCCTTAAAATTCAGCTATTATATTTTAGGTTGGGCCCGTCATTTCTTGACTGATCTTTTATTGATAGTTCAAATTATGTAAATTTTTACATCAAGCTATTTCTATTAGGGAGTAAAGTTTAGTTTAGGATTTAAGTAAGCCACTGATATTCTTCTAAAGCTTTTCCCACTTTAATGTGGGGTCTCCATATTTGACCAGCCTCCTCAGTTCTTACCTGATGCACATTTCCTCGCTTGATACCCCTTTCACCCTTAGATCCTCCTTCGTAAGGTCCATTCACTTTCATCTTGATGCTTCCATCTCCATGATTCTTCTTCCCATATTGTATGCCTTTTATCTCATGATATGCCCGTTCCACTTTAACCTTCTTGACTGTATTTTCATTTTAACTGTACCTCTGATGCTCTTATTCCTGATCTTATCAAGCTTTGTTACTCAACACATCCATCTTAACATCTGCTGATGTTAAACAGCATATTTTGTACTCCTGTAAATTATAAGCCATAGCCTACCCAGTACATGGTCATTTCCATTCTTTAGCCTTTATTTCTATTTGCCAAACTTTTACAAGTCTGCTATTAAGAAAAAGGTGGTGCTATTAATGTTTTATAAAATTATAATGCAAAAAATGTTGACCATACCACAGGGACTACATTTTCATAACCTGGTTAAAAATGAGTAGACATGCTTAAAATCCCATCCTCTGTAATTAAACTGAAAGCCAGTAGCGACATGTTGTTAAAAAAAAAATCTTATGGTTTAATCCATTTTAATATCTCCAGCAGTAAGCATTCCCAGTGGCAAAGGAGGCTGTGTTTCAGCACAGCACTCTGGAAACACTGAAAGCTTCTGTACATTACCATGTATATTTTCCAAATGATTAAACTTGTGTTTTTTTTTTAATAGATTGCTGGTGGGGACTATGTATAATTCAGAAAGCAGTAATGCTTTGGATAAGGACTCGTGTCGTGCATACAGTAGTGGAAATCTGCTGAGCGTTCAGCAGTCTTTTCTTATCTAATTCACTGGGATAAAATAAAAAAGGAATACGGCTGTGCTTATTGTCAAGGCAGCTTGTGCTGCACAGCACTCTGTATACAAACATGGCTAGGGAAGAATAGGTTATGCATGATGTAGATTAAAGATATTGACTTAGATTAAATTTATGTTGAGCACTGACTACAAGACCGGGGATCAGAAAAAAACAAATCTATATAAAGATTTACCCAAATACCAGTACATACAATACATATAGACAACTATGTACTATACCCTGTATGGAAAACTTTATAGGAGGACAACACCAATGGCCCAGCCCGTCTCCAGGCTAGGCATAAATCAAGAGCACAATCCAACGTTTCTAACGTTTTCAACTCTTTTACACTTTCTGAAATCTGTACTAATCCCTACTTTCTCTGCTGTTCTTTTTCCGGTCGATTGCCACCACAAGCCGATCAAAGCACCGTGCAGTCCCTAGATTAATGGATTGAAGGCCACAGGTACACATGACCATCATCGTCTAAAAACCATGAGGACTGATTTAGATCATTTATGTTAGTTAGAATGCCCAGAGGGACTGGGAGGTCTCTTGGCCTTGGGACCCCTGCAGATTTTGTTTTTGTCTCCAGCCCTCTGGACTTTTGTTTTTTTTTTTTGTTTTTTTCTGTCCTCCCTGGCCATCGGACCTTACTTTTTTCTTTGATAATTAGTATTGCCTAATTTTATTTTCATATTTTTTCTTTTTTCTTTCTTCATCTTGTAAAGCACTTTGAGCTACATCATTTGTATGAAAGCATGCTATAGAATTAAATGTTGTTGTTACTCCTCCGGTCTAATTGTTTACTATTTAAAAATAATGAAGCCTTAAGCTTAAGCTGTTACAAACTGTCAGGGAAATTAGTATCTTAAATAAAGAAAAGTCAAGGACACCGATACAAATAGCTCCACCTGCTGGGCGTCTTTCATTACAACAAGCTTGCGGGAGCCTGCCATTGTTAGCCGGTCAGTTCACCATGACAAGACTAAGGAATGCAGTAATCCCTCACCTATCGCGGGGGTTACGTTCCAGAGCCCCCCGCGATAGGTGAAAATCCGCGAAGTAGCGACCTATATTTATTTTATTATTTATACATATTTTAAGGCTTTATAAACCCTTCCCACACTCTTATAAACCTTTCTCACTCTCTTGTTAACCTTTCCCACGTTCTTATAAACACTTCCTATGCTCTTAAACACTGTCTACATTCTTAAACACCTCAGACCAACACTGCGCACAGCGATCAGACGTCAATGTGTCTGCACTCGCTTTGTGAAGGGGGGCAGCTGAACTCACGCTGAGCAGAAATGGACTTTGTGCTGCTTCTGCCAAAATGCCTGCTTGTCGCTCTGCGCGAGGAGTGTGTGTGTGTGTGTGTGTGGGTGTGTGAGAGCTGAACGCACCTTCGCTCAAACCCCCCCACCCCGGAAGCGCAGTACGCTCCTGCCACTTCGCATTGTCAAGGGGGTGGGGAGCTGAATGAACGCTAAGGAGAAGTGGACTTTGTGCTGGTTGTCGCTCTGCGTGTCAATAATTTAAAAGCCTGTACATCACCAATTTTCCTGTCTCACTGTCTTGTCTTGCGTGAAGTTAAAATGTTTTATAATAGTGAGATGTTACTCATATCCTTAGCTCGACATCCACATATCATATGTGTTAACAAAGTGTGTTTTATAAGTTTACATGTGTTTAAAGCATGTGGGATGGGTATTTTAAGGCTTAAACTAAAAAAAATGTTTATTTATATGGTCTTTCTATATCGCGATTTTCTCCTGTTACTGATGGGTCTGGAACATAACTTCCGCGATAGGCGGGCAATCACTTGTATTTAAAAACCCGCGAAGTCGTGAATCCGTGAAAAGTGAACAGCGAAGTAGCGAGGGATTACTGTATAACAAAGCAAAGGTCCTAGGTAAGTTAGGTTCATTTGCATAACAGAGTTAAGATGTCCATTAGTTTGCACCAATCAGCATACAGATAAATGGTATAATCTTTAACACACCTAAGTATTTTATGCATCTAAAGGTTTCAAAAGTGTAAAACAGATTAAAGGTCATATATTTAAAAATGAGTTTCTTATGTATAAATTATTATTGAGAAATAATAAAAAATATTAATTGTGATTATCTCATCATTCCCTTGCTAATGTGCTGGGTACAAATACTCCAAATTTCTTAGATAAGCAGACACTCATAGTCAGAAGCATTTTACAAATTCATACAAACCTTGGCAACAGACATTCAGCGTCCTCATCCTGAGATCAAACTCTATACCACCCAATTCAGAGGCATCAATTTCCTAACATGCATATTTTTGTGAAGTGAGGCATGAAAAACTTGGAGAGACACAGGGGAAAATGGGAAAATTCTGCTCAGACAGAAGCCAGGTTGGGATTCAATCCCATATCGAGCTTGTGATGCTTGTACTAAAAGTTGTGCCATTGTACTGCCCTAAACCGTGACTCTAAATATTGTAATTACTAGCAAATAAGCACAGAATATATCCTAGGCCTGATTCTTTCTTACCATGTTTGTCTGCTGTGATATTTGTGAATTTAGCCACTATCTTCTGTCTGGCCCTCTCAGATCTAATTAAATACATAATTCTCTTCTCTTCTGATTTTAGGATCTTGTGTGTCTACTCCCCTAGGTTCTGATGCAGACAGATTTCCATCAGTTTATCTCAGGAGTCTTCTTCTTTGTGGATTTTTCTTTTTTTTTTTTTGACATTACCTCCCTGGATATTTCCTGTTCTCGGTAGATATAACATGAACTATGTGCCCTGAATCAGGTTATGTAGACCGAAGACTCCAACAGATACAGTATTACAGTACTGCATGTCCACGGGTCTGAAAGCTTTAACCTTCTACATTACTCCACTGCCTTTTACGTGACCCTTCTTCCTTCATATGCATTGCACAAATAATAAGATAGATAGATAGATAGATAGATAGATAGATAGATAGATAGATAGATAGATAGATAGATAGATAGATAGATAGATAGATAGATAGATAGATACTTTATTAATCCCAAGGGGAAATTCACATACTCCAGCAGCACCTTACTGATACAAAAAAAATATTAAATTAAAGATTGATAATAATGCAGGTAAAAATAGACAATAACTTTATATAATGTTAATGTTTACCCGCCCGGGTGGAATTGAAGAGTCGCATAGTTTGGTGGAGGAACGATCTCCTCAGTCTGTCAGTGGAGCAGGACAGTGACTGCAGTCTGTCGCTGAAGCTGCTCCTCTGTCTGGAGATGACACTGTTTAGTGGATGCAGTGGATTTTCCATAATTGATAGGAGCCTGCTGAGCGCCCGTCGCTCTGCCACAGATGTCAAACTGTCCAGCTCCATGCCAACAATAGAGCCTGCCTTCCTCACCAGTTTGTCCAGGTGTGAGGCGTCCCTCTTCTTTATGCTGCCTCCCCAGCAGACCACCGCGTAGAAGAGGGCACTCGCCACAACCGACTGATAGAACATCTGCAGCATCTTATTGCAGATGTTGAAGGACGCCAGCCTTCTAAGAAAGTATAACCGGCTCTGTCCTTTCTTACACAGAGCATCAGTATTGGCAGTCCAGTCTAATTTATCATCCAGAGCTGAATATATCCTATTGTGTACTTTATAAGTAAGTTAAAATAGTTGGGGGTTTAGGAAGATAAAAATGGCCTATGTTCATTTGGTTATTTAATTTTACAAGACCAAATATAAGTGTCACACTCATCACAGATCAAACCAAGAAAGTCCACTAAGTAACACTGCTAGGCACATCACATGCATTGTAACATTAGGAGCTCACTCATTAAAATGTCACCTCTGGAGATATTCATGTTTACTCATTATGCTAATGATGTCAAATTTTCCTATAGCAAAAACAAAAAAAATAATAAGGAAAGCACATTTTTTTTCAAGCAAATTTCGCTATTTTCAGCCACGAATAAACATTACCCCCATTACCATACAACACATTTCATTTCCATAATTGAATGTCTGCTTCATCCTGAAGCTCCACTGAGGAATTTGATTGGCAGTTTGGTGCACTTTGAAGAAAAGGTCACTTTCTGCTGAAGTTTCTCCCTTATTCTCCTTATTAGTAAAATGTAATTAACCAATTCATGAGTATCACTCAGTGACCTATTCAAGACAGGGTTTGGGGGAAAATTTAAGAGGATGCAAAGAAATGCTTTTTATTACTAAATGACAGAAAGAAAAACAATTAAACGGGTTAAAGCCTCTGCCACAGTATTGTTAGCTTTATCTATTGCTTCCAACTTTGCACGATTAACTGATGTTGCAACAGAGTTTCATATTAATATTACTGAAAAACAGGGTTGATTTGTGCAAATTTGTGTAATAACCGACAGAAAACCCACGTTAAATTCCCACTTGTTTGGTGATTGCATGGTTTCCCATGCACCTGTGGCATTCCTTCACAGAGTAAACACAAGTTGTTGTTATGTTGATTTGTCCAATAGTGGTTTGTGTAATGTTCAGAAAAATAACTGAGGATTCAGGACAGCATCTCATTAATATATAAAAACATTTTAAATTCCCTCCCTTTAAAAGATCCCAGAGTACAGTGGGAAAAGGATCTCTCACTCAACATCTCAGAAAAGGAGTGGAAGGTAGCAATCCACAGAATTCACTCAAGCTCCATATGCACAAAGCGTACAATTATTCAACTCAAAATTATATATTGAATACATCTGTCTCATTTAAAATTGTCCAAAATTTTCCCGGGGCAAGGTCCAACCTGCAAACATTGCAATCATGTTCCAGCCTTATTGGGCCACATGTTTTGGGCCTGCATCAAATTAACATAATTTTGGACTAAAATCTTTAAATGCCTTTCAAACAGCCTTAGTGTCACAATCTCTCCTAATCCACTAACAACTGTGTTTGGTGGACTTCCAGATGGGCTTAAAGTGGAGAAGGACAAACAAACTGTAATTGCCTTTACTTCACTATTAGCATGTAGACTTATCTTGTTCAACTGGAAAAATCCTAACTCACTTCTCTTAATTCAGTGGGTAACTGATGTTATATACTATCTGAAATTGGACACAAATCAAATTCTCACTTAAAGGATCTATACAAAACTTTTTCAAAACCTTGCAGGATCTAATCAATACCATTTTAGAATAAGCATTTAAATTGAGGAAGCGGATCCTCTTTTTTATCCTATTTATTTTTATTCATTTATTAATTTATCTATTGACATATTTTTTACTATTATTAAAGTTTTACTCTGCTGACCTAGTTTTGTTAAACATGACTTACTTGTATAGAATGTTATTTGATTTTAATACAATCAGTAAAATGCATAACAAAAAGAAAAATAACTGATATTAACTCCATAGTGGTTTCCTGCCCAGGTCATCAGCACTGCTGGTTTGTTACTTAGAAATAGGGGGTTTATCATAACAGATGTATGTGTATTATGTAGCTCTACCCACATATATTCTGAAACCAATTATTCTATGAGAGAATTCAAGAAAGTCACACACTATTCTGGCTTATAAGAGTGTAAAAGTAGAATATACTCTTGTCATAAGAATTAGATTATGATAAAAATATGTACATAGAACAAAAA
Source organism: Erpetoichthys calabaricus (assembly GCF_900747795.2). Lineage (NCBI taxonomy): Eukaryota > Metazoa > Chordata > Cladistia > Polypteriformes > Polypteridae > Erpetoichthys > Erpetoichthys calabaricus. Next base: position 164,614,584 of record NC_041402.2, on the reverse strand, counting down.
GTTGTTACACACACTACAGCTTACATGTAGTACAGAGATCTTAAAAAGACCTGTGAAAAAGCAAGTTCTGGCCAGCTGGCCTGCGTTGAAAGGATAATGGCTGGAATGGGGACTGAGTCTGCCTTAGCTGAGTCACTGGGAACTACACACCCACTGGTGCACGAATCATGTCATGGACCATTAAAAACAGATAAAATTGAGGCCTGCAGGGGCAAAATGTCTCTGATTCATCCAATCAGAGTGGACATGCTGTGTCTCTTTCTCTCCATCCACCCAGAGGTTATGCTGGATCAAGGGCTACCCTCAGACCAAGTCAGATCATTGACCAACGATACTAAGACAGACAGCCACAGAGTAGTAAGCATAAAGCACACAAGGTGAACAGCATATTATCAGATTGTATTATTTTACCAACACTCATTTTACTTTATTATTGGCACAATTGGAAAGCTTAAGTTAATCTATGTATAAATTAAAGTGTAACTTTCTCTCCTTCCTGCACTAATTGCTGGTGTTGTAGATGTAAAAGAATGGGAGTAGTACTGAACTACAGTATCAGTCAATCCTGACAGTGAACAGATCTACAGATGGGATTTGGGGCATTCTGTTAAAGTCTACCTCGTAAAGAGCCTCTGTATGTATGATACCAGGGTATCGGAGGACATGCCTACACTCACTTTGCCCAGAGTGATTTACAGTGGAGTTTTTATTTTTTTTTTTGCATTAATTCTAAAATATTTTAGGATTAGGGAGGAAACTGGAGTATCTGGAGAAAATCCATGCAGACATTTAGAGAACAATCAAACTTCACATAGACAGCGGCCAGGCCAAAATCTGAAATGAGGTCTATTTATCTGGATGGTGCAATGCTTAATTGCAAGGTAGATAATGACTTATTTTAATCATAGAAGTAGCCTTTCATCCATCTGAAAGGAAAGTTAAGATCTTAATAGTCAATTCTGAGTGATTTTAATTTAATCCCTGAGTACGCTTTGCCTATTACAGAAATTAAATATTCTCAACTTCTATCTCTTTTCCATTAAGTCAAATTTTACTGTTAATTTTTTAAACCACCTTGTGTACTTGTTTAGTTGTCACCTTTCATTGCAATCTCTACTGAGGGAGCTCTCACACAACACCCAATGGCACTGTCACCCACACCAATACACATAGGTGGCTTTCCCAGTTAATGAAATTGTTTCCATGATAGACATTTTTGTGTTTTTAAATTGCTTAGTATTTCTAAAAATGAAACATTGATTAGAATTGGGTAGCCTGATGTCCACTTTGTATACCCCCTTGCTAATCATTCTAAATTCTGTTGGGAATGAAGATATCTTGCAAACTTCTAAGGCCTTTTTTTTTCTTTGGATATGTACCTGCAACAAATCTGAAGCAAATTCAAAATATTTTCTTCATTAAGTTAACTGTAAGTAGTGTGGTTTGGTTATCTATCATACTAAACCACAGTTGATATATGCACGGCGGACGCACCGAGGTGCATGCGCACTGCGGCCTTGGCGCTCGCCCCAGAGTCCAGAGTCAAACGTAGCGGCTTCCCAAAACGCGGCGGCGCCCGCCCCAGAGTCAGTAGGTGGCGCCCAAATAACACAAGGTGCTGCGCCGTGGCGCCCGCCCCACAGTCAAACGCAGCGGCTTCCCAAAACGCGTGGCGGCTTCCCAGAGTCAGTAGGTGGCGCCCAGGCAACACAACCTGTGAGCGCCCAAACAACACAACCTGTACAGTCATGGATACAAACAATGAACGAAGGCGCCCACACAAAGAAACCGCTTTAGTTCAAATAGGGTTATTGAATTAAATGGAAACTTTACCATGCCTACAACCTGTGAACTACACCTGAGGTAAAGCGTGCACGCCAGATTGTACAGCCGCCCGGGCGCGACCGCCCACACCACCGCATATACCCTCCATGATATTTCATCACGCAGCGGCTTCCCACTGAGTCGCATGTTGCGCCGTGGCGCACGCTCCAGAGTCAAACGCAGCGGCTTCCCAGAGTCAGTAGGTGGCGCCCAAACAACACAACCTGTTCACTACACTTGCTGTAATCCACTGTGCCAGTAATATAGATCACATAACGGTCACAGACTCAAACCCAGCGGCTTCTCCGACTCCTGTAAACTACACTTGCTGTGCTCCACTCTGCCAGCAGTCGCTGTCAGCAAAGGCAACAGAATCACGTCTCCACAAAACGAAACCGCTTTAGTACAGATATGCTTATTGAATTAAATGACATTTCTCCAAACGCACCCACCCTCCATGATATGTCATCCATCCAAATATCGGACGGAACAGAAACTGATTGCCATTCTTGGATTTCCGATTCGCTAGCGAATCGCGGGCTTACTTGTTGGCTGATATTTGGGACTTAGCTAACATGGTTGTAGGTTCAATTTCCCCCTCTGATACAATGTGTGACCAGCACAAATTAATCTACCTGACCATGCTCCGATTGTAAAAAAAAAAAATGTGTTATACTTTGATGTTGTACCAACAGTGTCTTGTTCAAGTTTCAATACCTGGCACTAAGTTGAATTCATTCACCGTTGGACACATCAAAACTGGTTCTCTTCAATGATTTTCAAAGGAGAGCCAAGGATGTAAGGATTTCCAGTTGAGAAGGCTAGAGGTTGCATTGCTGTTTTATGAAGATGATGTTGCCATCTTTGTCTCTTCTGACTGTGACCTTTGGCACGTAGTTGATTGATGAGTATGAAGTGCAGTGATGATGATGAGCACCTCAAAGTGTGAAATCATGGAGAAAAAAAACTGCTTGCTCTCTCCTGGGTATTGCCTTTAGTGGAGGAGTTCTGCTATCTGAGGATTTTGCTCATAAGTGATATAAGGTAATGTGAGATCAACAAGCAGACTGGAGTGCCAGCAGCTGTTCTGCACATGCTGTACCATTCTGTTATGGTGAAGCAGGAGCTCAATCTAAGAAAAAAGCTCTCACTTTACTGGTTGATCGACATCCTTATCCTCTCCCGTGGCTGTGGGTAATGACGAAAAAAGGACAATGTCAGTACAAGTGGCAAAAATTATCATTTTTTGCAGGGTCTATGATAGATTGAGAAGCTCAATGATTCTGGAGAGCCTAAGAGTAGAGTTACTGATCCTCTGGATTGAAATGAGCCAGCTGAGGTGATCGGAGCATATCATAAGGATGCTCCCAGGTACCTCCCCCTAGAGGTGTTGCTGGCACTCCCCACTTGGTGGAGGACTGGCAGCAAACCCAGGACATGCCTGAGAGATTGTATGTCTCAACTGGGTTGGGAATGCTTAGGAATTGCCCAAGAAGAGCTGGAATCTGTAGAGTGGGGCATGGAAGTCTGGGTTGACCTGCTTGGCCTATAGCTGTCATCACAATCTTTATCACGAATACAGGTTTGAGGAAATGAGAAGAGATAAGATGAGATGTGTTTTACTGTAAGTTGACTTTGAAAAAATGTTACACAAATAATTAAAGGAAACGATCCTGAAGGCATTTTTTCTTGTCTGAGTTCTTTGTAACATGTCTTTTTAATTGACTTGTAATGAAAGATACAAAATTGACCAATCAGGTAAGAGAGCTATTGTCACAGCACCCAGCATTAATATAACCACCACCATCTGCTATTTAGGGGGGACTGAAGCCTCCCGGTATCCAGAATGTTCCCTTAGCACAGCAAGCGTCTTACTGCTTTTCTGCCTATTGGAAAGTCTAGAGGGGGTTTTCAAAGTAAAAAGTGGCCAGGAAATGGAGGCACAGTATGATATCATTAAAATATTATTTTAATTCCTGATGAGCCAATGCTCATGCCATGTAATACATCACTTTTAATGCCATTAAAATTGTTTTTTTTTTCTCTTTAATTTGTGCTATTTTAAGTTTTGCTTTCACTGTAGAATGTTAATGATTATATGAAGTGTAAAACAATAAAAAGGACTGCAAACTGATTGTGCTATGCCAACACAGAGACCATTGACAGGCTATTGGCGCAGTGCATCACAGCTCCACAGCTCCTGCTTTGAAACCTGCCCACTCACTATCTGTCTGTAGTTTGCATTCTCTCTCCATGCATGAGGATTCCTCGACGTTCTTCCCAAAGACAAATGAATTGGCTAACTGACAACTCTGCACTGGTTGGTGACCTAATCCAGGTAATTAACATCCTCAATGACACTCATAAAGCAGATCCAGCAATATTCTCTCAGCTTAAGGGTGAATCACCTTCTCGAGGACATCAGTGGAAATTAAGGGGAAGTGCATTTAAAACTGAAGCCACAGAACACTTCTTTACACAAATAGTTGTGGGACTCTGGAACAAGAAACAGAAACTTTGACAACCTTTAAGAAGAATGTAGATGAGATATTGGGATAGTTTAGCTATTAGCAAAAAAAATAGGTTTGATGGACTGAATGGTCTCCTCTCGTTTGTCAAACTTCTTATGTTTTTATGGTCTAATTTGACCAAGTGTTAATTTATGAGTGTGCCCTGCTATGGTCTGGCACCACATCCAGTGAAGGCTACTGTTTGTGCCCAGTGCTACAACTATCGGCTCCTCCAGACCCCATGACTGTGAATTGGATTAAGCAGGTTCAGGAATTGGGTGAAATGGAATAATTTGGGGCTGCAACGGCCATGTTGTCACCACCACACATTTTTTAAAATCTATTAGAGTCTCTAAATCACCTCCACGATCAAGAAATTCTTCCTGGTTTCCATTACAGAAAACACTCCCCTCCCTTAATTTCCCTTAAATGTCTAAATGATTCATTATATGGATTGAACAATTTTGTTGGGCAGAATTATCATCAGGTCCATTCTTGGCTCAGCTTATCAGAGCAGGATATGCCCTTCACTCAAGTGGTACAACTGATTGTCTCTTCTAATGAATGGAAATGGTCTGCTAAGGCTATTCACTTCAGACAGACCTGGCTCCTAAATCCGTAAAATGCCCCAGAAGTGGTTTCATCTAGGCCACCATTTCATCAATAACTTATACTGCAGACAAATGTCAGACTGGAAAATGTTCTGCTTCTCAGAGCATACATGCAGATATCAAAACCCAGGAGTATACCTTATACAGTATGTGAAGCTAACACATTATGTCCTAGAACTCTAAAGAGACATGGAATAAGATTTATTGTACCCATGTGTACCCCTACCATAAAAAGGCAGTAGCACAGTAGGGTGCCAATTAGCATTGAAGCTTTTATTAAAAGAACTGGAACAAATATATTTCTGAATTACATTTTTTTCTCCATATATTCCCCAAATGTTTTCAGAGTAATAATTAGTATATTTTGAAATGTTTTCAGAGTGATAATTACAGACTCAGCATCAGTCATTTTCTGCATGAGCTCCCGGCAGATCCAATTATTTGACAAACTGGGCAGATGTAATGCTGCCCCATGCCTCAGGATATCTGGATTTGAGACTATTTCTTTCAAAGGCCAGGTGTTGAAAAGAGAAATAAAAATATTAAATGTGTCCATCTGGACAAATTGCTGAATTGAGTATTCTACGCAAGAGTTGAGGAAGAAATGAGCACTGTAGCCCCAAGGACTAGAGTTTGACATGCCTCAGTGAAAGGCGAGAAGAGGGGGAAACAGATTTGTGTCATGAAGATGGCTGACACTGCTGTCATTGCAAAAAACAAACAAAAATCCCTACTGTGTTTTTCTTGTCTTGTTTGTTAAGGAGACAGGAAAATGTGACAATTTAGGCCCTTTGGGTCCACCAGTTTTTAACAGCTTGCAGTTCCTCTTCATAGTCTATGAGTTACATTGAAAGGTATCTGAAAATTGTGGACAGGAGTGTGTCTGTAACATGGACAATGTGTGTCCCACACTGGTTAAAATACTTTATTTTGTGAATCATACACTACAGCACATCTAATCAAATTTTGCATTAAAATGGTTGCTGCATTTGCCTTTACAAATTGAAGCCAGTATTCCCATAAGGTAATTGTTACATATCAACTGGAGTTTATGTACACTTTTATTATTTTCGTTATTTTTGAATTACTGCTTTTCATATTTTTGTGTAATTTCTGTTACATTTGTAATTGGATATTGTCTCTTCAAATTTTTGATATTCCTTGGGCTTTGTGGGTGGAGCCTCAGGAGACGAGGCCATCCTGATGTCAGCAATCAAGAGATGTCAACCTTGCTATTTTACTCAGGGCAGAGCAGACTCAAGAGTTGGAAATTATTGTGTTTGTTGAGGATTCTTGCAAGTATTGCTGTTTTTGTTGGCTTTTTCTTCTGTCGTTGAATTTTACTTACAAATTGTGGATTTGGATTTGCTTGCACTTGCATTGTCTATCGGTCAATTCCTTTTGCCTAGTTTTGCACGTTTGAAACTTTCCTTGTAATTTGTTTTCTACTTTTGTGAATGCATCTCTAATTTATAAAGATTCTTGGTTTGCCCATTTATGCACAAGCCAGGGTTTTATGGTCACCCTCCACCTTGTGAGTCTTTTTGCTTTATTTAAGGACTTTTCTAGCTATTTTGTCAGCTCTCCTTTTTGCAGCCTGCTAGGCAGAACTCAGCAGTTAGCAATGAAGAGTAGCTGGATTTAAGATGAGTCACCTAGGAAAGCTTGTGAGATATCTGGCCTGCCTTCATGGTTATTTTAAGAGGTCTCACACCTATTTCACAATATTTGTGACTCCATCACACAACCCAACTGAAGACAACTGAAAGTTTCTGTCCTTTGAAATCTAAAGTCATGTTCATGAAGTGAAAATGTGCACAAATACGCAATAATAATGCATCCTAAAGCACACTGTCCAGTTAATTACTGATTCTGAATTAGCACAGTGTACGTAAGTATGACTTGTAATGTTCTTGCATTCTGACCAGCGTGGATTCTTCATTCATGGCCATGGTCTTGGAAAAGTTATTTTTAAAAAAATGACATGGATAGGATGATTAAAATGCTATGTTGTAATTGACAAAGTATTTATTTCATGATCAAGCCAGTCCAATAAATAAAAATATTTTTTCTTTAAGACGGTAGGAACTTTTGCTTAATTCTGAGTACCATAGATAAAACAAGATATATTACAAAAAATTGTATAATCTTGCGAGAAGTAAAGCATGCAGCCAAGATCAAAACTGAGAGATTCAGTGTTATAAGATCAACAGCACAACAGGCAAAGCTGTGCTTAGCCAAGGAAGAAGAAAGCAAATAGAAAATGAAAAGTACTGAACTTTTCTGGGAGCTTCTGTTCAGTCCAGAGTTCCTTGATCCCCAAACTAATGAACTAAAAACAAAACTGCTAATGGTAGCAAACAAAGAAATAGATATGGTTTTCTGTCTACTAGTCAAAGTCCTGACAAATCACTGCTGTTCTGGAAATTTCAACAGTAACATCTCAAGAAAATGCATGTGCTCTGCACTTGTTAAAGCCATGGTAAATGATAACAGTGGAATAGGAAATCAAAGATGATATAAAATAAACATTTAAAAGATATCAAAACAGCCTAAAATGTCTTAAGGTTCTGACAACTGTGTTGTGCTATACAATGTCTCATTTCACTTTTCAAAAAGTTCGAACGTAAAATTTGTAGATTTATAAATTGGAAATTCGTAGGCTGTAAATTTCACAAACAATAAAGAAAAGGCTGATTTTATAAAATCATTCATAATATTCGAGAAAATGACAGTGAGAAGTTAGAATATGTACACATAGCATAACATTAAATATTTTGTAACAGAGGGAAATGTGACATGAAATAGATGTTTGTTGAGACCACCACGCCATGCAGGCAGAACTGCTGTTGCCGTTTGACTCCCTCATGCTTGGTGGGAATGTGACAATTAAAATTATGTTCTTGATTTCCTTAAGTTTTATTTACATTTTTTTCTCTTGTGATACATTTTTGGGATGAGGTTCTGGGAGTATTTTCCATCTTTAAGAAAAGATTGCTCTTTATTTTCCATTATGTATATTATTTATAGTATTGCTATTTTGTTTTTCGATGTGTGTTGCTCTATCGAAAAACGGTTGTTAAGTTGCCAGCCTTGGTTACCAGTGTTGTGTTTTTGTGCAAGGCGACGCATGATGTCGTTAGCATGACTTGTTATATACCAGCATGGCATGTATCTCATTAGTCTGGATAAAAAAAAAAAAAGAAATTTTTGCAACATGTTGTACTACCTAATTGTGAATTTCTGCTTTCGATTTCCTTGCGTGTCCTTTCCTACTATGAGTTTGCAGAATGATTTTGGCTTAGTTAGTTTTGATCTCTCCATCTTCCCAGTAATGACTTTTGCTTTTGGTCTTCAACTTGTTTTTATTTCCTGGTTTCAAACCTCTCTTCATTTTGTTAGTTTGGGTCAGCCATTAAAATTCTGATTACTGAAGATCTGTTTTGCTGACAGAAGCAGTTATTGGATGTGGTAAAGAGGAAAATGCTGAGTACAAAACATATAAGCTGAAGTGAGATCTCCCAAGCTGAATCTGAAATAGTAAACTAATCTGTAAATGAAATTCTAGAAAATGTTACTCTGTCTGTTTTCAGAATAATCGATATGCAAGAGAGAGAGTTGCTTATGACAGGACAGATTATAATATTCATTAATATTTTCTAAGCCTGCTTACCAGCTCAGGGAGCAGCTGGAGCCCATCCCAGCAAGCAATGAGTTCAGACAGATACAACTACTGGTGTTCTGTCTGCAAACTGGCAGTTACATTTTTGAGCAAAAAATGGGAGATGCATATAAGAAACAAAATAAAACAAAATAAGATATCAAGTGAAATGAGGCGATGATGAAAAGAGTACTTCAGAGATTTGGTGTTTGCAGATTGGATAAGAATTTGCAAATATAGCCATCCTTTTATTCCATTGCATTGATTACTTATGGGTCCTAACCTCATAGGCCATACCCCTAACAACGCTGGAAGTAGACTTAACGATGGAAATAAACACCAGTGGACGTTGAGGACTCACAATCATTTCAAATTGTGACAACTGGACTTGACACCAGCCCATCATAGGCTGAACACACATGGGCCAATGAAGCATCGCCAGTCCACCTAACTTTCACATCTGTGGACTGTGGGAGGAAACTGGAGCACCCAAAGGAAATCCACGCAGACTCATGTGCAATCTCCATGCAGGATGCGAACCACGGACTGCAAGTGAGAGGCATTGAAACATTTTGTTGATTATTAACATACAGGCAGTCCCCGGGTTACGTACGAGATAGGGACTGTAGGTTTGTACTTGTTGAATTTTTATGTAAGTCGGAACAGGTACATTACTTTAATAAATTTTATTGTTGACCGACTGTAACCAAGTGCTCTACCAATGAATGATGGAGTTTCACCCCTCTCTGACCTTTTTATTATTTCTACTTTATTTTTAATGGTGATGGTTTTTCTCTTCTTTACTGTAGCACCAGCACTTGCATCAGATTTGTGTTTCAGAGACATTGTTGAAGGGTGAAGACAAAAGGTTAAGATGAGCTCTTCTGCACAGCACTGTACACGCTATCACAGCAGATTAGGCACCAGTCGTCAAAACGTCTGATGTATAGAGTGGTCCAGATCTAATTATGCAATTTTCATTACACTATAACTTATTCAGTTTATTACATAGAAAATCACCCGAAAATCCCGGACCATCGAGAAGTGCGAACTGACGACACGAAAAATCGTCTTCACGCCGAACTGGAATCGTCCCTTGCATAAATCAAAGTCATCCAAACGATCTGGATCTGCAGAATTAGATCTGGACCACCCTGCACTGACAAGAGACAACTTCCTGCTATGTGCGTAACAGTACAAGCAGGCTTGCTATTGAGAATGAATGGGGACAGCATGGGGCGGTTCATCACCAGCCCACCTCACAGTCACCTCCACTACAGTATGCTGCCTGCAGTGTCCCACCGCACCACCGCCCCCATTCAACATGCAGCCATCTGAGGCACACTACAATGCTACCCCCCGCCTCCCCATTCACCCTCAATGGCCTCCATTCAGCCACAACAGGGTCACCACTTGCAGCGGGGGGCGGGCAGTGAAACCGCTTGCCGCTGGGAGCTGCCAGATGGACTCTACACTGCGCGAGCAGCAAAATCGACCCCCTCCAGCCTCCGTCCTGCCACTGCTTGCAGCGTCCCCGGGCCGAAGATGTCGGAGTGGCAGTTACTGAGGCGCATGCGTCGCAGCTGCGGCCCGGTTCGTATGTTGTAGGTCGGGTGTCTGTAACCTGGGGACTACCTGTATTTTCATTAGTTCTGGTCTTAAAAAATCTGATGAGAAACATTTTTTAGGATGGCCAGACCCCCAGGCTAACCCTTACACTCTAGCCATGTCTGTCTGCCTCTTTGTCCTAGAGACTTTCCGTAGGACCTAATCCAGCCCTGTGTCACCATGGTGGTGCTCTTTCTCCAGCAATCTCTTTCCAGTATCTGCTTTAGTGTACATCTTTGCCTTTCTATCATTGTTTAATCAGAATGTAGCATTAGCCTCACCAATCCCACATCATCAAGTCCGGCTTTTAATAACGATGCCAAGAATATTTGTCTTCCCACTCTTTGAAAGATCTTTTTACAAAAGTTTCCCCTCTTGAAGCAGAGTTATCAACAGATACACCACAGAGGGTGAAGATCCACAGTGCTTGCAGCAATATTACCATGTGTTTCTTTTTTCGGAATTTATGTATTTTTTTTTACAATTTAACGGCAGTGCTGATTACTGTATATTTTAAACATTGAGCATATGGGTTGGAAGCTTCCCATCCCCTGGACATATGGCAACCCTGCCTAAATCACAGAAAATGGCTAAGGGACACTACTGGGAACATGATTTCAGTGGAAAGGCTGCAAAGCAGACAAAAAAGTGATGCCTTCAATCAGATTGAAGGGCACTGCACCGCCAGTTAATGGAGCGTTATGTCCATAATTGGCCTACTCGTAATTGTCAGTCATTTATTAATTTCTCCAGACTATTCATCCAAATCCGTTTTTATATTGCGACTCTTCCAGCAGCTTTTGGACACAGGACAGGAACCAACCAAGGGCAAGATGCCAGTTCATTACAGGACACATTTACACATACGCCTTCATTCATTGACTCTGGGCCAATGCAGAAATGTCAGTTAACTGAACATCTACATCTTTGGATTGTGGGAGGAAACTGGAAATCCAACACAAGGGGTGAGGCAATCATGCAAGCTGCACACAGACAATGCCTTCAGATATGGCAAAGCTTTCCTAAATCCTCCTAATTCCATTTTTGAGGCAGTAGCCTACTCTAACTGCAACATTGGGTGTAAAGCAGGAGCTAGTCATAAAAAGAACATCTGAGTATTGTGGGACCAAATCATGCAGACATCAGCACCCACACTGGGCCATTTTAGAACTGCCTAACACACACAACCTTGGTTGATGTAGGAGAAAAAGAGTCTACTCATGCGCAAGGAGAAGGTGTAATCTTCACACAGAGCATGACAGGACAACAGACACAACTGATGACTTTTAAATATAAAGACAAAATTATGAATCTTGGGCTGCACAGACAGATTGTCATAACCACTGCTGCCATTCAGCTCCAGGGACTTGGTCTTAATTCCTGCCCTGGATACCATCTTTGTGGAGCTTGCATGTACCTCCCATGCCCCGTGTCAGTTTAGTAAAGTGTTTAAGGATGACTGGGGACTGAGCCAATGCGTGGGAAATTGTGTAAGCGTGCCCCCCAATAAACTACCCTCTATCCTGTCCAGGATATTCTGCAATTGAAAAAACAGACTCAGAAGATGGATGGATGATTAAACAAGCTGATGGATGGATGGATGGATTAATATGGTATGACATGACTAACTAGACTAAGAACATATACCTAAATAGTTAATAAATCATGCTATGATGGATTTAGAAAGTATTCAGACCCCTTCACGTTCCTGAGTTACTGAGTGTAGATTGATGGGCAAAATTGCAAATGCATTCACTTAAAATTAAATCTACTGTAAACACGATAAAGAGTGCAGAAAGTGAAGGGGTCTAATACTTTTTTGAATTCACTGGCACCCTTTTCAGGGATTTTTTGCCTTGAACCCATTGCCTGCTGGGATAGGCTTCTCTACAACCCTGCGCAGGATAAACGTGTTTGGACAATGGATGTATGGATGGATGGATAACTCAATAAAATGTATAATTGGTATAGTCAGCACCATCACATTTGACTGCATGATTACTAAATCTGTGGTTATAATTTTTTGATATGTTGCTAACAGTTCTGCTTACCCCTTTTTAGTTCAGGATGGATTAAACACAGTGTTGTTTTTCTTTTACTTGTTCGAATAAGACAAATGTATGAGTTTGTTGAATAAACATTTATTACTGAAAAATGACAGCTCAATGAGTTACAGCAAGTAAGAGCGCAGACCCTTTGACCTGAAGACTCTTACAGAACTTGCAGGCTGTCCCTGAAGAAATCAGGAGCATTGAAATGAGTAAACCACCAGGAGACTAGCTGCATAATTCTTTCCTTTTGCCTGTCTCCACTTTTACATTTACACATTTTCAGATTACATGTTAAAAACATTTTATTTTTGATTTTTTTTTTTTGCAGTATTCTAATTTCATTTCATCCCAGGAGTATGCAAATATAAAAATGGATATGGCTAAGTATATGAGTGTCTCAAAAAGTCAGGCTGCATGTCAGTTCATCAATGTACAGTATGTAATATGGTCTGAAGGCCATCCCTAAAGAGATTGTCAGTAATAAATAAATATATAAACCGTGACCTTAGAAAATGAGTTTTTCCTGCTTTCATTAAATGTCATATGTACTCATTAAACTGCAAGTATTTAAATTCTTTGGGTTCTAAGGTTGTAGAAAGATCTCAGCCAATCAAAGCTGTGAGATCTCAAGAGTTAAAGTGAACTTTAAGTCCAGTAAGTCCAATTACATTTATTCAACACTCCACAGGCTTATTCTTTCATTCTACGAAGGTGTCAAGGTTAATATCTCATTAAAACTTGACTTGACTTTTGTATGTTACCTTAAATTCATATGATATACCCACTGGAAATGACAACCACTGAAGCCTTTTCTTTAACCAGTTGTGTGCCTGAATACAAGACCAGTGATGGATGAGGACTGTGCTCCACATGAACAGTTATCATGACATGCATTCTGACTAATAAACTCTGGGCAAATAATCTGCAGTGAATGAGTCAGAGCTTTACTTTGCATCAGTAGATCCTGGCCAGCAGTGTCCATGCCAACCACATTGTTTCTGGTGATTGACTCAGAAAATCAATGCAAATTGCAAAGAGTCAATATAAATCCATATGGAGAGACCAGCAAGGAGGAGATGATCAATAGTTATTGTATAATATACAATGCCCCAAAGCTGTTAACATGAGTGGTCTTTAAGAGAGGTTTACACCTCATCTGTCAAGGAACTGCTGAAGGAATGATTTGGGATTTGGACCTGTAATTTTTTTAATCATTGTACATCTTGAGGAGAGGCTTGATGATTAGTGTGGCCGCCTCACAGCTTCAGAGCGATATTTTTCAGTTAAGGCCTGCTGAGTGTTTAGGCAAAGTTTACATTTTCTATGGCCATCTAGTTTTCTGCCTACATCACACATATGTGGGTGTTAAGAGTTATTAATGACTAGTGAGTGAGTGGATGTGACCTACCATGATCTAGCATCCCATCCAAGCCAAGGGTTGTAATGATAGTGTTATGCTAGTGTACTTCTTATTTTTTATTTCTGGTGCTTTTAGATTAGATTAGATTAGATAAACTTTATTAATATCTTGGGGAAATACAGCAGCACAAACATAAAAACAAGGATACAGACTCAGAGGACAGATAATACAGCCAATCAATCAATCAATCAATCAATATATAAAAATAAAATTAACAAGTACATTGGGTGGAAGAATTGATGGCAGTGGGCAGAAACAGACCCGCTGATGTGCTTCTCAGCACACCATGGCAGAATGAGCCAGTGGCTAAAAGTGCTCTGAGAGATTGCCTCCTGGAGGGGATGGAAGGGATTTTCCATAATGGCATCCAATTTTGCCACCATCCTCTTTACACAACAGCTTCCAGTGTGTCAAGGGTTCACCCTGTGATAGAGCAGGCAACCCTGATAAGTTTGTTCGTACATTGTGCTTTTTATGAGTTCAGGTTGCTTCCCTAGGAGACTGCAGCATAGAACACCACACTAGTTACTATGGACTGATAGATCATTTCCAGCAACTTGTTGCACATATCAAAAGACCTCCTACTGTAAGTCTCCTTAGCAAGTACTGTCCACTGTGTTGTCAGACCCATCCAGTTTGTTGTTTATGTGCACCACCACGTAGTTGTAGCTCTGCACCACTTCTAAGTTCTCCCCCAACTGGTCTCAGAGGCTTCTTGGCATATCGGAGGTCCACCACCAGTTCTTTTGTCTTGCTGATGCGGAGTTGCAGGTTGTTGTCACTGCATCACAAGACAAAGTCCTCCACAGCTTTCCTGCACTCCGACTCATCTCCATTATTAATGTAGCCTATGATGGAAGAGTCATCTGAAAATTTCTGTAGATGGCAAGTGCTGGTATTACCATGAATCTTCTCATAGTGCTTCTGTGAACGGTTTTATACAAAAGTAATTAATGGATTGATGGATACAGCATAATATTTAACGTGACATGATTTCTTTGGACTGTGGCATAAAGTCAAAGCCCAAACCTCATGCTGACAATAGCAGATCTTCCCTTTAAAAGTGATCTGTCAATAAAGCTCAGGGACTTTAAAGAGTTATAGAAAACTATTGTAAAGACATTCCTATTTGCATAATAAATACTACAATTGCATCATTATTAACAGTGTATCATTATTAATAGTGAAACATGTGCACCTACACCTACACTTACACCTTAAAATAAAATGCAAGCAAAAACCAAGTAAAGATAAGGAGCCATTGATACTTGTTATGTTTTCTAAATAGTTACTTGTTTCAGTTCATCTAGAAGTCATGATGTATTTTGTTACTTCTGATGGCTCATCTTGAGAAAATTTCTGTTTTGGCAACACACTCTTTTGTTGTCACCATTGAAAAATAATCGGGAGTGGTCCCTCCTAGACTTTCTTGTATACTCAGTTATGGGGATGGATATTTGAGGAGTAAACTGCAAGACAATGATTATATTTTTATATTGTGTACATTAAAGAACCATCAACAACAAATCAAATCAAATTAATAATATATTGAACAGTTATTATCAAAGTAAATTTGAATAAATTGGACTCTGCAGCTGCATGAATAAAAAAGTACCACTTCTGGTTGGCAGAAATAGCTCAAAAGTTGATAGAAATCTACATTTTGCACCTAATACTTGTATGCAAACTTTGGTTGACCTAAGTGAAAGCGTACTCAAGTTATTGTGTTTAAAGACACACACGCACACGCACGCGCGCACACACACACACAAACACACATAAATCCAAAAATGGTATTTTCAGACTCAGAGAGGTCTAAAACATTGAGATTTCATCAAAATCTCGAAATTGAATTTTTGGACGATTACAATACTTTCCCTATGAGAAAGTAAAAATAGAACACATTGCTTATCTGCCTCTTCTAAGTAGTGCTCCTCAAACAAACATTGATCTAAGGATGTAAAGGCAATGCTTGCATAAGGCTGGCAGTTTCTCCATTTTGCCAATCTTCTCGTTTGTCAACATGAGTTTCTGTCTTGTTCTCATTTTTGCATTCTCTATCCTGGACTTTATTTTTTATTCCTATGAGCCATCATGTATGCCTGCTGCTCAATCGCTTTATATTCAGGATGACTTTTTGGCTATGGCTATGTGTTTCAATGTCTTGTCTTCTTATTGTTTGTTTGTGAACTAATCTCATTCTTTATCACACAAGCATCCATCCATCCATTATCCAACCCACTTTATCCTAACTACAGGGTCATGGGGGTCTGCTGGTGCCAATCCCAGCCAACACAGGGTGCAAGGCAGGAAACAAACCCCGGGCAGGGTGGCAGCCCACCGCAGGGCACTCACACACACCCCAAGCACACACTAGAGACAATTTAGAATTGCCAATGCACCTAACCTGCATGTCTTTGGACTGTGGGAGGAAACCAGAGCACCCGGAAGAAACCCACACAGACGCGGGGAGAACATGCAAACTCCACACAGGGAGGACCCACGAAGTGAACCCAGGTCATCACGTAAGCACCTTCAATGATTTGCTTGATGTTGCTGCTGTTCTTCTTCTTCTAGCCATTATGGTGGTTTGCACTTTGTTTTGTGATCATTTTGCCATAAACACATGACCACAGGACACTTTGCTGTCATTTATGCACATTTAATAAAGCTCACTGTTTGATGGACAGTCAATACAATAAATTCACAAATGGAATGTTGATTTTCTAAGCACAGGTTTTTAGAAGGTAAACTAATGAGCCTTTTCAGTTACAGAGGGAGTTGTGTGACCCAACCAAGGCTAAAAATGTAAAGAACTGTAATTTCTCCACCACTTTTTTACATACATAAGAACTAACGCTTGATTGTGAATTCTGAACACGTCGTTGACAATCTTCTCGATTGTCAGCATACATTTCTCCAACTTTGGTGTCCTTGCATTCTGATCCTCATTGCACACGACCCTCAGCAGATGGGAATGCTCTTATTCTTCTTTTTCCTCTTCTGGTGCTCTTTGTCACATAATGAGCCTCTATGATTTGCTTGACACTCCACAGATTTCATTGCTCTTCATTTTCTTTCTGCCATGTCACTAGTTTTTGCGATTACTTTGCTGCATTAAACACATGAGGACAAGTCACTTTATCGATGTCATTTTTTTTTAATTTCTGGGACATGTCAGATCACAAATGTTTGAATAAGACCAAGATCAAGGTTCTAGCCCAATAGGTCCTAAATAATTTCATGACAGACTACAGCATTTTATATATTATCATTATTATTTTTTTAATCCTTCAGTTTCACGATGGGTTTTACACGAGTCTCACCAGGCCTGAGTATGAACTTTTATTCTCTCAATGCTACAACATGTTAAGTCTACTCTGCAGTTTTGTGTCATCCCTCTTTCTCTTCCCCAAACTCAATCCAAACACTCACCAAACATTATAAGCTTTCCTTTAGCACTCATTTTCAAAACTTTTGGATTTACAAATATTTGACAAGCTTGTCATTTTTTTTGCAAATGTGTTTTTTTTCCCCATAGATTCCTTCTGCTACTCATCTAATCTAAAAGAGAATCAATAATGAAACATGATAAGGAAAAAATAGTTCAAACTTCTTTAAAAAGAGCAAAATGTTAAACCAATAGCTATAATATTGTAATATATATATATATATATATATATATATATATATATATATATATATATATATATATATATATATATATATATATATATATATCCTGAGGCTTCCCAGTGGCTCAGTTTTGGTAAAGTCACTAAGCATTCAATTTGTTCCTTTTCAGATAGTGATGATGGCTCCCAATTTCCTGGGCTGTGCACTGATTGTACCTGATTCACAACATTTACTGGACTAGATGAACAGTAACATGTACATTTCAAAATAAATTATTATAGTCTGAAAACGGTGATGCATTAAAGCACTTGATTTGCTTTCAGGGAAATATTCCATGTATCATTTTCAACTAAGAATTTCTGGATTACCATATTCAACTTGGAGATGATAAGATCATATGATATTTAAATCATTCATTAACTGTAGTGTGTATAAACCTAGTGCCTATTCAATGATAAGATGTTTGCCAATGACTTCTAAGCTGTAAAATGATTATACGACAATGCATAAGATTAAGTC
The DNA here is from genome assembly GCF_900747795.2 of Erpetoichthys calabaricus. Lineage (NCBI taxonomy): Eukaryota > Metazoa > Chordata > Cladistia > Polypteriformes > Polypteridae > Erpetoichthys > Erpetoichthys calabaricus. The sequence continues at coordinate 164,596,744 of NC_041402.2, read as the reverse complement.
TCTAAAAAAATAAGCTGTCACTCATGGTAAGAAAATGAGGGAAAGAATAACAGGAAGCCAGGAAGCGTGCTCTCTTTTAATTTCTTTTGTTTCTCCCTAGAATTTTGATTTTTAATGATCGGTTTATTTCAGTTTACTTCCTGGTTTTGAACTCCAACATGTCTGATTATTCTTATTCTTAACCCCTTAAATTCTCTCTCCGTTTCCTTGTCCATTCTGTAAATATTGTCCTTCTGAATAGGCCTTTCTACTCTGCTCATTACACATATATATTCTGTTTCCTTCCTCTGGAAGAAATCTTTACCCAAGCCTCTTGCTGGCTGCATCTTGTGATTGAATTGATGGGTCTGTGAATTGTTTTAGAATTGTGATCTACTGTTTGATCTTAAAACTGTTTTCTAGTGAGCCTGTTTTTTATTGCTAGAGTAACTTGGAAGACACAGGTACACCGAGGTGAGGAGAAGCGGCAAGAGATCACAAATGAAACAAGCAACTGGCTAGGATAAGCAGTTTTAGATCAGCCATAGTGACTGAAGGGATACGGTACATATGTCTGTCATAATGATAAGTAAATCTCAAGAAATTTTTGTCATGTTAACCTTAAGCCTCCCAAACTTTCTCTTGCCTCAGGAATTATTATTTCATTCTCATTTCTTTATAAAGCTCCATAATTAATTAATATGAATTATTAATGTATTATTATCCATTCTGTTGCAACACCATTTTGTTGTCTGTCTACAAAATCAATCAGTTTGCTAGAGGGCATTTACCAGAAGTTGCACCCTTCTAATGTTTCTAGCTGCAATAATATTTAACCCCCCCCCAGTATGTTCGGAAGATTGTCTGAACTTCTAAAAACAAATATCTTGCTATATTTTGATTTGTACTTAAATTTCTCTATTTACGACCTTGCTCCATTGACTCACAATCTTCTGGTCTTGTTTTGGCTTGACATCTGCCTCAGACCTGTCTGTCTGGTTACTGACTCACGCCTGTTTTCCTGACTATGCACTTTCTTTGTTCTTTTTCCTGCCCTTGTCTTTTCTGGCACTGACAGCTTTTCTGGCAGTCTGTCTATAATGTCTAGATCGGAAGTCTCCAACACGTCGCTCGCGAGTTACCAGTGGCTTGCAACCCCTTTCCAAGTAGCTGGCCAAAGGGTTAATGAATCTTACATAAATTTAAAAACTTGATTAATCAAATTAGGGCTGGGCGATCTTTCCAAAAAATCATATCACGATCCTTTTAACACAAAATCACGATCCACAATCTGAATCGCAATCTATCTTATCAATGTGGCATACATTTAAGAGAATATCCGGACTCAAACTCATCAAGACCTAAGTAACACTTTACTTTAAATATCAAACAAAGTTGAGTTCAATTGTTTTCTCATTCACTAGCTAAGCGGAGTTAAGGAACACGCCCCAAAGCTGGCGAGTGAGTGAGGAAGGCCCCGATCCCCGACCCATTGCACGAATCTCAGATTCGCGCAAATAAATTGGTACCACAAGTGAACAAGTGATACATAGCGAAATGAGAGAAGTCGCAAAATCAACCGGAATGTTCAAGCAAATTATAGAAAAAAACTCGATCTAAATCCGTTAAGTAGTTCTCTCGTGAAAACTGGACAGACATACAGGCACACATTGGATTTTATAAATTACATATTAGTAAACCTTCAAAATAATGTGCAGTTAAAGCCTCAACAACATTCTCAGCATTTCTGGAACTTAGTAGACCCAGATAACTATAAGAATCTTCGCCAAGCAGCTCTGAAAATGTCTGCTTGTTTGGGTCTGCATACCTCTGTGAGTCTGACATGAATGTCATGAAATCAAAGTACAGAACAAGACTGACAGACGAACATTTAAATGACTCCATAAGAGTGAACCCAAGTGGCTACACTCCACCATACATCTGCCTCTCTCGTTGACTCCATGCAGTGCCAGTCATCTTACTAACTAAAAAAAAACACCACACAAGCAACTGGACATGTGAAATGAAACAGTGATATGGCACAAAATGACAAATGAATAAATCATATCTGTGTATTTGGAATTGCATTGTTTTGTTTTGACAGCATTCATGTTTAATTCAACAGTGTGAGATACACTAGAAAATGCATACAGACATACAAAATGCACTTGCAGGTGAACTAAATATTTTTTGTGATGTTTTAATGCAAAATGTGAGTTGTGGACACCAACATTTTGTAAATATTCAGGCAAAACAAGCTTATTCAGTTTGTTTGGGTTGAAATAAGCTATGAGAATAAACGTTAGAAAACATGAGGAGCTCTCGGTCATTTTCATTTTGTAAAAGTAGCTTTTAGGAGAAAAAAGGTTGGAGACCCCTGGTCTAGATTGTGCCACAGTTCCGTTTCCTTCTGGTTCCATTAACACTCAGTACACTATTCTATTTCTATCTAGTTAATTAAGTAATTAATAATTAATTAATGTGTTCCCGTATGTTTATTTTTATGAGGCCCATACTCTCTGCTGCTTTCCTGTTCAACCAGTGTAGTCCAGAGTAGCAGACTTCTGGTTCCTAGGGTCCGTTTATCAGTAACTTGCAAGGACATTAGAAATGCCCACCAATCAAGATGGGGCCAGCTGCAGACCTCCTGCAGATTCAGTAGCTCTGCTGGACAACAATTGGATTGCAGGTTTTTGTCACTTGGTTTACTTGACTTGGGTCAGATAACCCTCCCCACAACCCCAATTTTAACCAGAGTGTAACCAGGTGTTATCACTGACTTATAATATAAAGCGACCACCTCCTCAATGGAGTGGAGCTCTGGAGGTCCGCAACTGCAGTCTTTTGCACTAATAACATACTCCTGTAATTAATTGTGTTTAAGAAATGTAATTAACAGCTGTAATTCGGTCATATCCTTCCTGGTGCTGCAGTGACTCCCCGCTCTGTCAATAAAGGTATTCTTATCCTGAAACAGCTCTGTAAATTTGACTTTGACAATATTCAGAGCACAAGCTGAATAGTTCTTGTAGAATGATTGGATGGCTTACATTTCTGTCTGTGTAATTTTCTAGCTAATATAATGGACGTTTTCCAACAATATATACAAAACAAGGGTGATTTGTCAGTGACAATAAGAAATTTTCAATCAATATGTGCAGTCTCTGTGAAGTCACAGTGAAGGAGAGACAACATAAAAGGGTGGTGAGGTGTTAAGTTGGACTGATGACCTATGAGCTGTTTCCCCAGTCATGGATGTGCCCTGAAACACACAAATCATGTGAAAAAGGATATAATATTGTTATAGTCTTATTACATTAGGATATTTGTGGTACCTTCCAACATACACAGAAAGCAGTGGGAGGGAAAAGGTTTTGAACTGGATAGTTGGCCCCCTTAAGCACCCCTGTCACTGTCCCGATTCCCAAATGCCACACAATGCACACAAATTCCAAAGATTCCATGAATAACCAGTAAGTACTGTTATAACATGAGGGGTGAGCGTCTTATTTTAGAACCAGTGTGGATCAGAGGAGTGGCTGTCTTGAGTATTATGCAATGTTGGGAAACATTACTTTCAAAAATAACTCGGTTACATTACTCGTTATTTACAAAAAAGTAACTAAGTATGTTACATTGTTAATTATTAAAGAATGCAATCTGTTACAAAATGCACATTATTTTTGCATTACTTTTTATATAAAAAACTATCTGTATTATTGTCTGCATATTGCGAATGAGAGGGCGGTCAGCAGAAAGGAAAGGAGAGGATACAGGGAGTAGAGTTGGCAAAGGTGGATGAGTTTAAACTTGGGATCAATAGTACAGAGTAATGGGGAGTGAGGAAGAGAGCTGAAGAAGAGAGTGCAGGCAAGGTGGAATGGGTGTAGAAGAGTGTCAGGAGTGATTTGTGACAGACAGGTATCAGCAAGAGTGAAAGGGAAGGTCTACAAGACGGTAGTGAGACCAGCTATGTTATATGGGTTGGAGACGGTGGCACTGACCAGAAAGCAGGAGACAGAGCTGGAGGTGGCAGAATTAAAGATGCTAAGATTTGCATTGGGTGTGATGAGGATGGACAGGATTAGAAATGAGGACATTAGAGGGTCGGCTCAGGTTGGACGTTTGTTTGGGAGACAAAGTCAGAGAGGCGAGATTGCATTGGTTTGGACATGTGCAGAGGAGAAATGCTGAGTATATTGGAAGAAGGTTGCTAAGGATAGAGCTGCCAGTGAAGAGGAAAAGAGGAAGGCCTAAGCAAAGGTTTATGGATGTGGTGAGAGAGGACATGCAGGTGGTGGGTGTAACAGAGTAAGATGTAGAAAACAGGACGTTATGGAAGAAGATGATCAGCTGTGGCAACATCTAACAGAAGCAGCCGAAAGATGAAAAAAGATATTATAAAAACTGCACATTTCACTGTCCAGTATTTGTTATTAAATCCTAAACCCATGAGCCTTCATGAAATTGTCCAGAAGTACTGCCAAATTTGACAATTTTCTTGTGCTCTATAAATATTGTAGCGCCCCTGGGTCATGACCTGAGAGGGACACAGTCTTCAGATGATCAGACCTGTCTGAGTGAGCAGGAACACCAGAAGAAACCGGTTATAAAATGGAGCTCCCTCAACAGTTGTTTGCAGAACCGAAACACAGAGAGCACTTTGATTGTGTCTCCTTGCTGCTCAAGGCCATCGTCTTCTTGGCTTACACCCAACGCTGCTGCAATGATCACTGACTCCCTGTGACCCTAAACTGGGCGAATTCAATTTCCCCCTCATCACATGCAGGATTAAATGTATACTTACTGTATAACATTTGTTCAATTCTCATCACTCAATTACACGCTTTGGACATTCTTAACCTCTTCTTCACTAACCGTCACCAACACATGCACGATGTTACCCTAACAGCAGCAAGCAACATCTTTACAAAAAAAGCCAATTTTATTGTATTAGTAGTGGTAATAATCTCTTGTTGTAACACAATAGTACATATCTGGTTTTGTATTTTTATTTCAAAAAAATAAATACTGCGTTAAGCTACTCTAAAAAAAAAACATTGCTTTAAATGTATTACCTGAAGCACTAGTGTTATGCCTGAATGAGGGTGCTAAGTTAGTATTGTCAGCACTGGTAAATTGTGATGCACCACCGACACTGTCCTTTTCATCACTGGCTTTATTTTGATCTCTCTTTCTCTCATTATTGTAGTTTTCATCTGCATCCATCGCACTGTTTCCTGTGTTATTTGCACATTTTCTTCATCGGGCGATGCGTCTCTATCCCTGAAGTCATTTTGATTTTCTTCTTATACTTTGTTATTACATCTTGAAGAGGTGTAGTTGTTGGTTGACTTGAAGCAAATAAGTGTGTGAGAGGGATCAAAGCTGAAGTAAGAAGAGCTCTTTCTCATTGTTTTGTGCCCTCCAAAGCACTGGACGTGTACTTACCCATCAGGATATCATGTGAGGGAGTAGCCTTCTGTTAATACAATGTGTTTACGCAATCAAAGCGTATCCTTTTTAAATTTCAAATCTGCATTCTGTGACATGTATTATTTATGTGAGGCCTTATATTAGGATGTAACTGAATGTTGTTTAATTGATTTTTTTTTGTTTTTGTCACATTTATGGGGTTTCCAATTAGGATGGGGATCAAGTCAAGCTATGCCACTGGTAGAAACATCTTACTTGCTGATAACACCAAACATCGTGAACATTGTCTATGACATATGAGCAATTGTCTCACATTGACAACTGCCATTAATAATGAACATTGTACTGGGGCAATTTCTTAGCTCTTGACTCATAAAGCAAAATGTCTTCCTTATACGCACCCATCTTTCTTAATCCAATTCAAAAGCATGGGGTTCAAAGTCTGTCCTGATAGCATCAGGACCACAGTAGAAACGAACCCCGAATGAGACACACTGATCCATCAGAATGGATTACCCTCCTAAAGAAAGGTGGAAAGCCTTCACAAATCTTTGGCACAGTTGGGTGTAGGTGGCAGGTCATTTCTTGAATTTTAAACATTTTCTTGAATAAAGCCAATTTGCCCTCAACCTTGAAAAATCTCCTCTCAATTCTGCAGATCTTTAATTGAGCCCATCTGTTCACCGTAGGCAGATGTATGGTTGGCTGCATTCTGTGATCAGTGCAGCATGACAAATCACCGGCCTTAAAAACAGTAAATGCATTTTCTTCTCTGTGTGAACTTCATTTATGAGGAATATTGATTCCTGCTATTGATCGTTATTTTTTTCCTTTGTCTCTTTTCTTTCAAACTTCATATTAAGGTAACTTTAAGCAAAACTTCTTGAGGAAACCTCTGCAAATATTGCCTAATATTTGGTGTCCTTCACTCTCACTTTGCTGGATATATATCTGTTGTCCCGTAATTAATGAAATAATCAATTCTCACTCAGTTCAATGCACTTCAAATCGCTGGGCCTGGGCTTTGTTAGGAGACCGGGGGTCTCTGAGGATGAGCTGAGAGCCGCATTAAAACAAGACCCCATCGATCCATGTAAGAAAACATTGTTCTAACAATAAAAGGTGATTTATTTAAACCTTCTCCTGTCACCAGGACCTTTGTTTTGCACAGAATGCCAACTTGCTCAGAGAAGCCCTTCTCCTAGCATTCTCACTCGTGTGCTAACTACTTGAAGCTTGTCTTTCACAGGACTCCATGACTTATTCCATGGTTATTCTGGAAGGCTCTGATTGCACACTGTATGATTTTCTCATACCATTTCATACTTTAATGTTTTCAAGTGAATCTTCCCATAAACCCAGGTAGATTTCTCTTTAATAAAAGATAGCTTTAGTTTTAGTTTCCTCTTTGTTAAATTAAATGCAGATTATTGACCAAAAAATGAGCTCCATCAAATGGCATTGGCTCAAACACCATCTAATTTTATCACAACTCACAACAAAAAGATGTGCTGCATACTAATTAAAGTGAAAAGGAGCATAAAAGCAATAATGAATACATGTAGTGACTAAGGAAATAGGGTTACAATTAACATTTTAACATAAAAGCCTGACAGGCCTTCAGCCAAAATGCTCTTTACTTTGTATCATGGAATTCATTTTCACCTACTGTATATATGAGAAAAAAAATCTATAATTTCATTCATGAATCCATTCAAACATTTTGTGAACCTACTCATTTAAATAAAGGGACATAGGGAAGTGGAGACTAGTCCATTACATCTAGCATGGGCAAAGTATGACATTGAGGCTTCGCAGGGCCAGACAAACCATAACAAAGAATTGCTTTATTTTAGAGTTTCAAGTCCTACTACTATATATTTACATTCTATCCCAACTCACAGTTCATTAATTGTTCAGAATATAAAGTTACAATATAATCTAAATCATACTTACAAAAACATGTTTAAAACTTTGAAATTGTGAAAAAGAACTCAGGTTATCCATTAACAATAATGAAAAGCTGAGCCCAGTGCTTGCTGGCTTGGCTTCCAGCCTCCCTCCATTCCTGCTCTTGATATATGGATTTAGAAAATAGATGGATTAAACTAAAGTTCAAGCACTGAAATTTTTGATTTATTTCACCAAAGAGACACATTTTGTCATGGTGGTGTGTATGAAGTTTGATAAGGCTTTTCTCAGACTGCCGCACCGCTGTGTAGACAAGTGGCACAATCATGACACAGATGCACCTGCATGCGCACGCAACTTTGTGGTCATTTAAATAGGTACTTATCTGATGTGAAAAAAAGGCAAATTATATGTACAGATTGTTCAAGTTGAAGTGACCTCTCTCAAGCTGAATATCAAATGGTAAAGTAATCCGTAATTTATGTAGAATGTTGATGGGCAAATATGACAAATTAATCAATTTAAAATTAAATTTACAACACAATAATATGTGCAGAAGTAAAGGGGTCTGAATACTTTCTAGATCCACTATTTACACTCAAATTAGATTTATGTGATCCTGACAACTGTTCAGTTAGACCCTGTGATGGGGTGCCATGGCCAAACCTAGGGAGGGAGCATCTGCAAGGCACTACCTCCCCTTGGATGCTAGAGGGTAGCCCTCCTGGGTGGCTGTGGCACCATGGATTCCCGCAGGGCATGCTGGGAGTTGGAGTTTGGTGCAGCCCTGTTGGGTTCCATTGGGGGCCGTCAGGGGAAGCCGCAGAGCCTCACCTTGAAGTTCTACCACACCTGGGAGTGATTCCAAGTAACACTACCTGGAGCACTCCCAGGAGCAACATAAAAGGGGCCACCTTACTCCATTCAGGGAGCCAGAGTTGGGACGAGGTGGACGAAGCTTGCCAAGAGAGGAGTGGAGGTGGAGAAAGACCGAGACGAAGAGAATAAAAGGACTGTGTTTTGGTGCTTATTTGTATTATGCTGCTGTAGGGAGCAAGGGAAATGTGCCTCCCCATGGAAATAAAAGTGTGTTGTGTACTGCACTTGTGTCTCTGCCTGTCTGAGGGTGGCTGTACATGCCCTGGTGGTCCACTATCTATAAAAGAATGGCAGACTGTGGACTTTTTAGGGTGGTTTGCACAGAGTCTAGAAACAGGAACACTGAGGAACAAAAGAAGAAAGGGGACCCTGAGAGGAAACGGTTACTACTTCCGCAAAGTGCTGGGGAACAAGCAAGCTGGCCATCTTTTAGAGGAACTTAGTGAAATTCTTCATGTTAATATGGTAGAGAATATGCAGTAAGAGATGTAGAGAAAAGCCAAGCAAAATGACACCTTTTATTGGCTGAGTTGCCTTGAAAGCTTGCATATTGTAATCTTTTTAGTTAGCCAATAAAAGGTGTCATTTTGCTTGGCTTTTCTCTACATTCATAATGGCTAACACGGTACAACACCCTAGTACTACAGTAAGAGATGGAAATTGCTGTTGACTAATGGTCCAGATTGAGTAACATTGAGCTATTCTTTGAGAAAGTGTTGATTAGATAAACTTTTTTAATCCCATGGGGTAAATTCAAATTAGATTAATTATATTATTGATGGTTCTGAAGTCTTAAGCTATTTTTCTAGCTTTGCATTCTCCTATAGTGTTTCTAGCATACTGAAATCATTATTCTTCTGTTGAGCACCATGATAGCAAAGAGACTAGCAGGAATGGGTTTATATTAACAAATGAAATGAAGTTGACCAGACAAAACATGCAATGAAATAAGTCAAATTAAATTTAAGAATCACTGCATTTTCTTATTTGTATTTTCCAACTGTTTTAGATTTGGGGTTGTATAACAATTTACTGTCATAAATCTCAGTAATCTTGTAAATGTGTCCCCGTGAAGCTTAGGCACTCGATTGACGATTCGATGGTTGGGGTATCCTGAGAAGCATGTAGCTCTGCAAGGAAAAAACACACGATCAACGATCAAAGAGTTTGAAGGATTGGAGACTCCCATGAAGCAATGGGTGCTGGCACACCATTAAGCAATGAAACACAGTTGAAGAGCTTTACCCCTGGTAACACTAACGCTACATTTCAACAATAGATGTACTACACAAATAAAATTGCCACACTACTGCCAGGACCACCAACAGGAGAGATAGGCTGAGTGTAAGCAGCAGGTGTTGCATCCAATTCAGCCCTCCCTTGCCACCCCCCGGCAAAAATGTCAATCAAACTTTGAAATCAGTGGTGTTTCACAATTAGGGATTCCATAGAAATTAATACTAGACCTCACCCTTCTGTATGGATTATTGCAAGGTCCAAATTGCCTTCTCTATAAAAGAAATTGTTTGCCTTTATGACTGTAAGGAAGCCGTGAGAACGGGCATTTCTGTACCTCTTGCACAGGTGACAACTGTATGCGCAATTCTTGATTCTTTTCAAATCATGGAATCAATAATGGAAGTTCCAATTAATAAATTACCTAAAATGACGGAACACTGCAAGACACGTTTTGAAGCCACGATAAAGCTGGACAATGCACCTCACTCAATTTTGGCAAATTGTGATGCAGCCTTCCTCTGTCACACTCCCTGAAATGCCATCTCACACCTTTTGGGGGTGTGGGCACCCCAGATTTGGAACCCCAGCACTAGGTACTTGGATTTTGTCTCATATCCCAAATATCTTCAGGGTATGTTAATGGATAACTCTAAATTGCCCTGATATTTGAGTAAGTTTGAGTGTACCCCATGATGGACCAGCACCAAGTCCAGTGCTGGATCCAGTCTGTCACTCAACATTGCTGTGGTGGGCTTCATTTGAGGGACAGTGTTGATTTCAAATAGTAAATCTGTAATCTAAATTTTAAATCGAGTGTGTTCTCATATTTAGCTTAATAAACTATCCTGATCAAATAACACTATCATACCAAAAAATCTGTTTGGTTAAAGCAGCCTATAGTTGGATTCTATGGGGAATCACTGCATGTGCTATTATTTTATCTAATGGTAGCTGTAAGAGGCTTGGAGCCAATTATAAATAATTGCGCTACAGTGTAGCATAAGCATATTTCTCTTTCTGAATTAATTGATGCTCAAGTGTACGTAAGAGAGTGTTGATACAGTACTTCATTTTTTTCATAAGTCCCAATACGTCAAGTGGCTTTCTGTTTATTTGTTTTGCTTTTGCTTATGTTTTGCTGAAGATTTAATGATGAAAAAAAATCCCAGATGTCTTTTTTTTAAAGGTACAGTGAAATGTACCTTTTGACAAAACCAATTGACAAAACTCCAGGGAACAATAGTTGCTCACTGATAAAGATCAATGGCGATGTATTACCTACATACTTTAACAATTTGGTGCTGTGACTCTTTAGACTGAGAGGATTAAGAAACATAGGGATATAAAATGCTTGTAAATTAAGAAAATAGTCTGCCGAATGAAAAAATAAATGCAAAAGATGCAGATTGTTCCTTAGCACATCATTAATTTGCTGATTACACAAGTCAAGCACTATATTGGATTACACAGTTCACAAACTGGAAAAGCAACAACGCACACTGCATGCAATGACAGGCTTCTACTAAGTAGCTCACTCGTCATGCTAAATGTGAAAAAGTTTGGGGGCACTAACTGTACCTGTAAAGTGCTATATATAAAGAGATATTTGGGAATGAAAGGGGTATATTTTAACAACTACGGGCAGAGAAGTGTTCTGTGATAAAACTATACATTGTGCAATGAGCCATTACAAGTTAAAATTTCGAAGTCGGTAGGCATTTCATACCTAACGACCTCTACATGGTAAGTTCTACATATGGGGAATCTTTCAAAAATGCCCCTCTTCATGTTAAGATGTAGAAGAAAGGAGAGAATTCTGAAATGAACCTTTTCATGTTAAGATCTAGAAGCAGAGATACTTCTGAAATGCCCCTGCACATGTTAACATCTGGAAGTAGAGAGAGGCACTGTGGAATGAACCGGTTCATGTGAAGATATAAAAACAGGGAGACATTCTGCAACTGAGCTGGACATGCTAAGCTCCAGGAGTAAGGAAGCATTCTTCAAATGGCTTCTACATGTCAAGGTATAAAAGTAAAGAGGTCTTCTGGCATTACCCTATACTTATTGACATCTGGCCTGGGGTGGGTGGTTACTGCTGGTAATTAGATATTAAGCTGTGGAAGAAATGAAGCATTCAGAAATTGATGTGTCATGTCAATATATTAAAATAAGGAGCTGTTCTGGAAAGAAAAATTGTTTGTGATAAGACAAGGAGGCATTGCGGAATGATTTTATCCTTGTTGTCCAGTGGGGGCTGGGTGGTCTCGTGGCCTCGGAACCCCTGACCTTACTTTATTCTTTGCTATTTAGTATTGCCTGATCTTATTTTTTTCTTTCTTCATCTTGTAAAGCACTTTCAGCTACATAATTTGTATGAAAATGTGCTATAAAAAATAAATGTTGTTGCTGTTGTTGCACTCTAACAATAAAGAGGCATTCTGGAATGAATATCCACATGTTATTCTGATAGAAGTAGGCAAGTATTCTGAAATGAACCCGCTCATGTTAAGATATTGTGACGAGAGGAGTGAGATAATGTGAGCCAAGACAGACATACTTTTATAAAATAATTTAGTCCAGAAGGCCAGGATATATTTGTTTCACAAGAACAATCAAGTAGTCAAGTAATTGTTTAATAGTATAAGTGAAACTCTCTCTGATTTAATATAGTGGATACCCTTTTTTGAAAATGCACAAATTATAACAGTTCTTTCTAAAAGATGACTTTAATTAGCTGGACCACAGTTGGTTGGATACTCCCTAGTTGACAAGAATAGGACCCCTCTGCAGCAGTAACACCTCCATCTGACAAATGAGGAGCTCATCCATACACAGGTCCCAAAAGTGAACATCGACTGTCCTGCCCATGCCTATCTTTTATATGGTCTTGGGGGACATGTCACTGGACTTACCTTACTTGGAGTGATTTTGTTCCTTCACTTTCAGATATTTTATTAGGTGGACATTCCTTTACAGACTACCAGTCTCATCCTGAAAAGAAAACAAAATATTTTTGAGGCATTCAAACTTCCTGTTAGCCTAGGGTATTTTTTCCTGTGAGGTATCCTGAGAAGCATGTAGCTCTGCAAGGAAAAAAACACACGATCAACGATCAAAGAGTTTGAGGGATTGGAGACTCCCATGAAGCATTGGGTGCTGGCACACCACTAAGCAATGAAACACAGTTGAGGAGCTTTACCCCTGGTAACACTAGCACTACAGTTCAACAATAGATGCACTACACAAATAAAATTGCCACACTAGTGCCAGGACCGCCAACAGGAGAGATGGGCTGAGTGTAAGCAGCAGGTGTTGCATCCAATTCAGCACCCCCTTTCTGCTCCCCGGCAAAAATGTCAATCAAATTTTGAAATCGGTGACATTTCACGATCAGGGATTCCACAGAAATTAATACTAGACCTCACCCTTCTGTATGGATTATTGCAAGGTCCAAATTGCATTCTCTTAAAAGAAGTTGTTTGCCTTTATGACTGTAAGAAAGCCGTGAGAACGGGCATTTCTGCACCTCATGCACAGGTGACAATTGTATGCGCAGTGCTTGATTCTTTTCAAATCATGGAATGGAAGCTCCAATTAATAAATTACCTAAAATGACAGAACACTGCAAGACACGTTTTGCACCATGATAAAGTTGGACAATGCACCTCACTCAATTTTGGCAAATCGAATGATCCTTTACACGTTAAAAATCTAATACTAGAGCCGAATTCTGGAATTAACCCATTCATGTGAAGGTATAGAAGGAGAAAGGCTGTCTTGAATGATTTGTATTAAGATACAGAAGTAGCAAGGTGTTCTGTAATGAAGCTGGGCATGTTAACCTCTTAAGTTAGGAAGTCATTCTTTACGTTAGGCTGCATATGTCGGGAGGCATTCTGGAACTTGTGGAAGTGCCGTATCTTTCTTGAACTCACCTACCTATGTTTAGATATACAGTATTGTAGATGTAGGGGGTGTTCTTTCATAAGCTGTTATATTTTAAGATGTATAAGAAGAGAGGAATATCTGGAATTAACATGTTAATTTATACAACTGTGCCAGAGGAAGTTATATGTCACTGAATGACATGATTCAGCGTAACTGTTTGTACTCTTAAAAATAATTTAAATTATTTTACCTAGTATAGATTCCATTATGTTTTCTCATGTTTTTTCAGGCTTGCTGTTTTTTAATACTGTATACAGTGTTACATTATCAAGTGCATCTGTGGTTCTCAAAGCCGCATCTATCATACTCTCAACTAATTAAATTAAATGGAAAACTGAGAAACTTAGCCTGCTGAGCTAAAGAGATGTTTTTGTAGCTTGGACTTCTACTATTTCCTTTCTTAGCCATTTAAACTCAGCCCCATTGTTTTGGACCCACTATTGGAACTGAACAATGATGCATTTTTTTTTAAACTGCATAAAATCTTTCATTTTCTCATTTCTATAATACAAGTGCAGTGTTCTGTGGTTGAAATACTGTATTGCATATTCTGCTATCAAGTTGTAATGTTTTTTTTTTCCCTCAAAGATGGTCGAATTATTGTATCAGTGCAACACCTGATCCTTTTGCCCTCAATGGCTTTCTTGAACATCTTGATTCAGTTGTGTACAGTTTGATTGACAATTATATACTAAATGAGAGAGATGGGTGTTTCAACTTTCAAATGACACCAAAATCCACTTTCTATATTTCATGATTTTTGTTTTTGTAAACATGTTTTCGAATCTTGCAACAATTAGTGTTCTGATTTGGTTACACAGTATAATTTCATTACCAACTATATATGGCAGAGTGATAGCTCTTAGGCTAGGGATCTGCACTGGCAATCTGAAGGTTGCTGGTTCGAATCCTGTAAACGCCAGAAGTGATTCCACTCTATTGAGTCCTTGAGCAAGGCCCTTAACCTGCAATTGCTCCATCTTGGGTATGATGTTGAACCCGAATTGAGCCCAGCATGAAGGTCCTCCAACTTGCACGGACCACTCAGGAGTTAGTGGCAGATTTGGCACTCCAGCCACTGTAAAAAGCCTCGCACTGTTCAGTGTGGTGCTGAGGTGTCACCCATTGCACGGCTGCACTCAGATCCCAATCTGGGGGATGTCATGTGGTGGGTCTGCAGTGTGCTCCCAACCTCTCCTCCTATATATACTTTGATAATAAGATGTGACCTTCATAATGATAATAATAATAATTCATTACATTTATATATCATAATGATACAATGCCATTGGTCTTCAATAATGAATATGTGCTGTATGTTATTTGAAAACAGTACTGCTTTAAAACAATAAAACTAGACATATTACTGGTAGATATTTCATAACAATTCTTTTCTAGGTCTTTCTGACACATTCACTGACACTTTTATAGTGTTTGGACACTTATTCCAACAAGTATGGAAATAAGAATCACATTTTCTGGTAAAAATGTTAATGAATTTTGCAAATTTTTTCTGCTGCAGCATACAGTATGTGTACAACATAACTATATTCTCAATGTGTAAAAATTCTGAAAGAAAGATGTCTGACCTTTATTTTGAGGGGTAGGACATGAATATTGAGTGAAGGATGTTGATGTTATAGCCAGTTAGAAATCTAAGTAGCAGAAACAGAATACAAAAGGAGGCTGAATTTAAAGAGTTAAGCACATCGTGTAAAACTTCCACGGTGTTTAAATAAATTGATTCATCCCTCTACTCCCATGTATGTTTCTAACTAGCTTGGTCCAGTCTAAGGATTCCAGGACAAACACTGTCCTGGCAGTAGCAAACACAAGTCGGGATTCAACCCAAAGTGCGCTGATTTAGAGTTTCCAATTAGGTTAGTCTTAGGGTTAGGGTTAGTCCAAATAGTCTTAACACACACATCTGTGGGGTGTGGGAGGAAAAGTACCTAGACAATTGCTGTGTGTGTTGCTGTATGAAGAGAAGAGTTGTTTGTCTGCATTTTGTACTTTTATTAGTGTGAAATTTCTTCAAAACAACATGCATAACATTTTTATCTAATGTAGCTCAGGATCAAGGGGGATCTGATGTCTATCCTGAGGCCAGCAAACTGAAGAGCGAAACAAATCCTGAGCAAGGTGGCAGTCCATCTCATGGCTCTCTTCTGCACATACTCTCACTCACACAAGGCCAAAGTCCTGATTAGGGTTTGAAATGGGAATAATTAAGTTTTGGACAAAATAAAAGTCACATGCATTCAAACCTGTTTTATCTAGGTCAAGATTTTGGAAGTGTCTAGGCTATCCTGGCAGCAGTGGGCACAAGGACATAATGCCAGGGCACACACTGTTACAATGGGGCATGTCTAATATGCACATCTTTAGGAATGTGGGATGAAAATTAGATTAAATGGGAGTAAGAGTGTGCTTCTCTGAGCTATACAGTTTCATTTGTCATTTCTCTCCCACCTCGTCCAGGCAAGTCCACTGTATGGGGAGTTCATAAAGCAGTGACCAGTTTCTGTATAATCCCTGGGAATACATTTTCTTTTTCTGTTCTCTTTTGGAATGCTCACAGAGTGCAAGTGAACATTGTTTGCTTTGCAGTTCTCTCTTAAATTGATAGAGAATGGGTTGAAATAAGTGTCTACCAATTTAGGGATGTGGGGTGAGTGGGTGTGGATCACATCTCTTATCTTATTTTCATAGTGCCCTTTATCCTTTGGATTTATGAGAGTGTTAACTGAGGGAGGATTGACAGAAGCTCAGGCTGGGGGTCCAGTTGATTAATTTTTCAATCGTACAAATGCAGGCAATCAATACTAATCCTCTGATCCCTTCAACGATGTCTCCGAAGGTCACATGATAGGACAGCTATTGATCGCCTTTCCACACTCCTCTCTCACACTAGAGCTGATTAGATACGCATTTTACAGGGTAGCCCCTGCTTTGCAAGCGATAAGGCAAGGAGCAGTTATCGGCCTACTTTTAAAAAAAACCTGAGGAAACGTGAAAGGAAATGCAATTTATTTTGTTCCATTTATGATTTAGAAATAGATGGAATCTAATTTGAAAATTGGCTTAATTAATCAGGCAGTGTGGTATAGTGTCTGAGGCATATGGGTTCAATCTATGCCATTGACTCATTGCGCCACCCTGACCAAGTCACTTCACCTGTTTAAACTACAGTTTAAGAAATGCATGGAAACACTTCATATCCTTAATTATAAAATGGCTTGGGATGGTGTGTCACTATTAAAAGCTGCTATATAATCTAACGAAAAGTTATTTATTCAATTTACATATACAGTACAGCTTTCTAAAACAAGCTACTTGCAGTCATGCCTTAATATAAGTGGTAGACAGGAGGAGGAATACAAAGGGCCTGCTGGGTGACTTTGTTAAATGGTCCATCTGAAGCCCCATATTAGAAGAACACAAACAGAGTGCAGCAGACATCAGAAAGAACAATTTAAAAAATAGGTCCACATCACTTTTATTTACTTTCAATGTCTGACTACTTCTAATATTCATGCAATCTGTCTGTCTGTCTGTCTGTTTGTCATAAAACACAAGAGAAGACAGGAAAAGAGTTGAGCATCCACCCTGCATATTGTACATACTGCAAGCAAAAAAAGTTGGCTCCAGGGAACTATCTGGGTCAGCGAACAAATAGGGACAGGATAGGAAGGGAAGGTGCTGGGCTTTTATAGTTGCAGGGGAAGAGGAGGCAGATCTGTGAGGGTTCAAGCCGGAAGTTAGCTCAGAAGGAGGCGTGGCTAGGAAGGAAGTGCAGGAACTGGAGGAGCTTTATGTGTTCTGTTCAGGTGATCTTCAGAAGAGGGAGAAGAAAGGTTAGTGCACTTCGTTAATCCTTGCCCTCGTTTTCTGCCCTCGTTTAAAGCTTCAGCCTACCTCCCAAGCACACATGTGTGACACTATCTATCTATCTATCTATCTATCTATCTATCTATCTATCTATCTATCTATCTATCTATCTATCTATCTATCTATCTATCCATTACACAGTACAGTGTTGTTCTTTTTATTTATCTAAATTTAAGTTAATATAACTTAAAATAACCATGTTTGCTGATATTGTGTCCTTTTTTTAGTTAGATTAACAAAATTCTCTTAGATGTCAGTGTAATCAGCCTGGGGTACTGTTGTCTTTGTTAACATACTTTAATTTAATCTTGCACAAAATTAACACTTTTTTAATACGCAAAACATGGTAAGCCCATTTACACTATACACAATTGAATTAAATTGATTTAACTTAAAATAAATAAGTTTTATTTATATGTTTTTCCTATGTTTGCATAAAAATACACTGCTTTTGTTGTGTTGTGGTCCAAGTTATCTCCACACCTTTGCACAGTTGAAAAGAAAGTTAAAGACTTTTAGTAAATTGATTTTTTTCTGATTTTTGTATGATCATTAAATCTGATTGATGAAACTTTTTTTTGATACAATGGCAAATTTCTTGCCTTACATCACAAATATATTTTTCTTTGCCCTTAATATAACAGAATTACTAATTAAAAATTACACAAAATGTGCAGTCATCCAAAATAAATGAAGAATTTACTGTATTTTTAACTGCTTGTGTTGATTCAGTGTAAATGGCTATTTAAATATTAGTTATATCCAATAAAATTCAATTAATCAGACTCATTTTTCAATATATAATAAATAAACATTTAAATAAAGGTAGCAGCGTCCCACTCATGTATATACCTGTAGGGCTGCATGGGAGTTGTAGTCCCAATGATTAATCTGCTGGGTTTCTCGGGAAACCTGCGTTAAGGAGCATTCCACCCACTTTTTAGAGAGGTTCCACCTGACCCAGAAGTGTTTCCTGGGTGTACTGTTGTTGCTCCGGAAGTACTCTTGGGTATGATATGAAAGAAGCTGCTCTGCCTCACCTGGGCAAGTTGGAGTTGGGTTGAAGAGGACAAAGCTCACCTGGGAGAAGGGGAGGAAGAAGAGAGAAGAAAATTGAATTGTAATCATGTGTGCAATTTGATAAAACTGTTACGCCCCCTGCAGGTCACAATATATATTTAAATTGCTTTAGAAATAATGCAATGAATATATATACAGTATATATATATATATATATATATATATATATATATATATATATATATATTGTAAAAGCCAACCCTGACACAGACAGGCATAGGACACAAGTTCAAGCACACATGAGTTTTTATTTTCTTCTTTACCTTGTGGGCAATGCCTTCCCTCAAGCACAACACAGTCCCATGCACAACACAATACTCTTTCATTCTTTTCCTTTTCTCCTCCACTGCTCCTGGCAAGCTTTGTCTCCCTCCTCTAGACTCTGGCTCCCAGAGTAGTGGCTGCTGGCTTCTTATATAACGCACCTGGAAGTGCTCCAGGTGCTTGATGACCTATTTCCGGCAGCACTTCCAGGTGTGGCGGAAGACCTGCTCTGCTGGGATCAGCAGCAGCTACAGCACCCCCTGGTGGCACCCACAGATCCCAACAGGACTGCAACTCCAACTCCCATGAAGCCCTGTGGAGAGTCCTAGGCACCGCTACAACCCAGGGAGGCTGCCATCAAGTGCTCCGGGCGAGGTAACACTCTGAATAGGCCAGCTCCCCCGGTTCTCCCAGCATGGAGGTGTCCCGGCCATCCGTCACACTACATATATATATATATATATATATATATATATATATATATATATATATATATATATATATATATTTATATATTCTAATCAATCCATACATTTCTTAGCAAATGCACTAAACAGGAAAAATATAAATGAAATCAGCCTTTGGTGTGTGTATCCCCCACTTTCCTTTTTCCCAGGCCCACTGTCATCCAGTTTCTGAAGGTCCTCACATGACCTCCTGGAGAACTTGCTACAGCTCCACTGCAGACTTTGGCTGTCTTGTAATCACAAACTGGCTTGCTGATGTTTAGATCAGGACTTTGATGGCCATACCATCTATTGATTCCCATGTCCCTCATTTTGGTGCTGATAGTTTTGGTCATGTGTGTTTGGGATCATCGTCATGCTGCAGAAGGAAGTCAGGACTGATCAGACACCTTCCTGATGGTATTGTATGATGTATAAGAATCTGCCTGTACTTCAGTTAGGGGTCATACATTTTGTTCAAATCACTAACACTGTTTGTGGAACCTCCACCGTGCGTCAAAGTAACCTACAGACATTCATCCATATACCATTCTTTAGTGCTTCAGCAGACAAATTGCCTTCTGTTAGAGCCCAAACTGTCAAATTTTGACTCATCAGTCAAGAGCATGTGCTGCCATCTTTTGTTGCAACTCTTCCATGAAGCCTGATAAGAGTTCTCTTCACTGTAGACGTGTGTATCAGGGTCTCAGTGTTTTTTGTCAGTTCTGCTCTGACTGCAGTGCTGGACATCTGATTTTAAAGGGATGTATTTGTCATTTGCTGCACTCAGTCTCCATGGCTGACCACTGAGTTTGCAGTCCTAAATCTTTCCTGTTTGTTTGTGTTTCTGTAGAAGAGCTTGGACAGCACATCAGGAAACACCTGTCTGCCATGAAGTTTCCACCTGTGAGAGACCTTGGCAATGCAGGATGACCACCTTGTGATCCGTCATTGATCATTAGCACCATTAATTGCCTAAAAATATCTCATACCTTTTAAGTGGAAGTTGTCTATTAGTAACTTTGCTACTTTTTTTTACTGACATTCAAATATTGAATTGTATTGATTCACTTTGTGCAATGGGAATGTTTGAAACTCGGAAATTGATCTTTTCAATTGACACACTAATAAGAATAATGTTTTAGTGAATTATCTAACGCAACTTTTGCACAGGGCGTTGTGTGTATTTATTAATCGATCAGATCAGATCATACGTTATAGATGTGTGACAATGTTGTCCTTTCTTGCACACTAATTTGAGTTACTTGGGAAGTGTGCAGATGTTTGTGGCAGACTTGAATGGCGCTGATTCCTTTCATGGACTTGAATTGAAGACCTCACAACAATCAGCCCGTCTGTGAAAGAGAAAAGCCTGGGCCTGAGCCAGCTGAGCTAAATGGACATGTCTGCAGCTGGGAAAGCTGATGGCTCTTCTTCAGTGTAGGCTGGCAAGGTCAATGTACCTCTCTTCTAGGGTTAATTTCTAATTACTTGAACAATACAAAATATAGAATTAATGAGTACATTTGGCTCAAATTGTAATTATACTGTCACAGGTGACTGGGATGCCCCAGAGGACGGGAAGAGGGCTTACGCCTTCCCCAGACCACATGGAGGCGACTGCCCTGGTGGCTGTGGGGACCACGGGTGCAGAGCTGTGAAGCTCAACCCTGTAGGGCACAGGTGTCGAACTCCAGTCCTCGAGGGCCGCAGTGGCTGCATGTTTTCATTCTAACCATCTTCTTCATTAGTGAGCCATTTTTACTGCTAATTAACTTCTTTTGCTTTAGTTTTAATTAACTTGACTCAGGCCCCTTAATTGTCTCTTTTTCCTTAATTAGCAGCCAAACAATAATGAGACATCAAACAAGCCACCACATGACCAGGGGCCTCATGTATAACGCCGTGCGTAGAACTCACACTATAACATGGCGTAAGCACAAAAGCGGGATTGTGCGTACGCACAGAAAAATCCAGATGCAGGAATCTGTGCGCACGCATACTTTCACGTTCTTCCACTACATAAATCCCGATTTGCGTGAAAAGTAACGCACGTGCACGCGCCTTCTGTCCCGCCCCAACTCCTCCCAGAATTACGCCTCTTTGAATATGCAAATCAATATAAATAGCCTTCTGTGAAAAGACAATGGGAAAAGCACGGGAGAAAATATAAGAATTTCAGCGAATACCAAGTGGAGGCAAAGGAAAAACGTACTATTTGTTGGTTTAAACAGTGGTATAACCAACAAAAGGAAGATGATCGAGTGACAGAGTGTCGGAAAAACTCGAAAGATCAAATTCACAAAGTCGCACAGTGCCCGAAATAAAAAAGAAATCACATATCAAAGTCGCCGTGAAAAAGCGAGTCGTAGCCCACCGTCTGAGTGTCATATGAAAGCTTATTAGGGTACAGACAAAAAAAAAGGCACACAGTGGGGGAAAAAGTACGAAATGTCAACTTTAATCTCGAAATTTCCACTTTAATCACGTAGTTTATTTTGCCATTAAAGTAGAACATCATAAACTTCATCTTAAAATCGTTTAATTTACTAGTTTCTCAAATCCTATTGTAACTAAAGTGGCATGTTAAATGCTTTGTTCTGTATTTGATCTTCTATGTGCTCTATGTGTATGAATCACTACCTGCTTTTTAAACGGGCTTTCTCTTTCTCCGACGGGACACATAATCCATTACATTCTTGATATTACAGCTCTCTGAATAATTAAAATACTGAGATGTATACGTGATATCTTTTTCATGATGATAGGAATGAAAGCATGTTATTAAACATGGGAACACGGTGGCGCAGTGCTTGTTCATGTCTCACGCAAGAGGCTTGCTGCGCCATGCGCAACCTTCAGTTAAATAATTTATCACAGAAGTACTGTCTCTTTCAAACGTACTAACCTCCAATTCCTGTCCTTACTTTTCTTTCTCCAAAAACTCAATCGCCACACAATAAGCTATGTAATAGACGTGAAGCCATCTGTAAGCTTAGAACTTCGATTCTTCAAAACTTTTAAGGAACATTGAAATATCTTAGTAGTACGTGTTTAATTATTATATCCGTCTATCTTTCCAGTGTCGCGTCAGCACCAGCAAGAATACAGCGCAAGGCAGGAACAATTACTGAACTAGCTAGCGCTGCGGCACCGTGTCCTCACATGTTTAATTATTAACAATACAGATTATTTAAATGAAGTTAAAGTTTTATCTGTATAATATAATCAACATGTTTTGCTGCATTTCGTCTTAGAAATGAATACCGTCATCACATGTAAATACGCGCTTTATAAAGTGGCGCAGGTTGTGCAATATTATAACTGTAGTGCAAGTTTACAGTGAGGTGATTGTACTTATAAGTAAACAATTATA
The DNA here is from genome assembly GCF_900747795.2 of Erpetoichthys calabaricus. Classification (NCBI taxonomy): domain Eukaryota; kingdom Metazoa; phylum Chordata; class Cladistia; order Polypteriformes; family Polypteridae; genus Erpetoichthys; species Erpetoichthys calabaricus. The sequence goes on along the minus strand of NC_041402.2, from coordinate 164,574,292 downwards.
TAAGGAGCAGTTGATGGACTGATTTAGTGTTTAGAGTTTTTGGGATGAAACTGTTTCTAAACCGCGAAGTCCGTACAGGGACTAAAGCGTTTGCTGTGGCTCAGGCAGCATCTGCTTCATGCTGTGTACCGATAATTCTCTTTCCAATCAGCTGCTGCTGTGATTTCCCACTCAGATACAGTGATATAAATACTCTGAGTGGTGCAGTGAGAGTAATGTGGAAAAAGATGATCTGCTGTGGCAGCCCTTAACGGGATCAGCTGAAAGAACATGCAGTGAGAGTTACAACGCTAAAGCAGTTATGGTATTTGGAATACTATGGCTATTCCCTGGACCATTATATTGCTACAGGTTAATTACAATCAGATGCATTACACTAATAAACAATATGCAGTTAATTTCAGTGTATTTATAAAGCCACGCCAGGAATGTGGATTTAAGAAAGAAAGAGTGATCACACAGGAACAGTAGCACTGCTTTGACGCTGGGTGCCGCCAGTCTGCAAAACCGGGCGGATAAATTGCGTACGCCAGGGCATGAGTTACCGTGGAAATGTGCGTGGCTTTACGCCAAGTTTAGGTTTTATACATCGCGATTTGAGCGTGGAAAGGTTCGTACGCAACATTTCTGTGCGTACGCACCGTTTATACATGAGGCCCCAGCTCACCTGTGCACATCACACAATATCTGAAAATAAATAAAGGTGAAGGTCTCAGTAAGGTTGATCTCTCAGGTCACCAAAACATTTTGAAAATGTTCTTAGAAAAAACAGAAAAATCAACAGATTTGGAAATGTCTGCTGTGGCAGAATGAGAGCAGCAACAAGCCATTGAATTAAATAACGGGCTTAATTAACAGCAAGAATCAGCTTCTCATTAAGAGACTGTTTGGAGTGAAATTGGTTGGAGTTTGAAATCCCAGTTTAGCTGGTCATCTGTTGGCTCGATTCACATCTCATTTCTGTTTGGCTGCTGAAGAAAGGAATCAATTCAAGGACTGATTCCTTAAAAATAGGGCTATTAAAATGAATGGAAAAGGAGTTAATTAGCTGGGAAAACTGCTCACTGATTAGGAAAAGTCGGTTAAAATGAAAACCTGTAGCCACTGCGGCCCTCCAGGCCCGGAGTTCGACACCCCTGCCGTAGGGGCCTGTGGTCACCACCAGGGGGCGCCCCAATGCCTTGGGAGCCCTGGACCTCCGCACTTCCACCACACCCGGAAGTGCTGGGGGGAAGAAGAGCAGGGACACCCGGAGTGCTTCCAGGGATGCAGCCGGCACTTCCGCCACACTGGGGCGTGTCGGTTGAAGATTGCTGGGAAACACCTGGAGCACATCCGGGTGATTATAAAAGGGGCCGCCTCCCTTCATAGGATGACTTGAGTCAGGTGGAAGAGGACGAAGTATCTGGAGGAGGCAAGGAGGCGGCCTGAAGAGTAAGGCATTTGAGTTGGCATAGACTTGTGGGGACTTTTGAGGGTTTTGAGTGCACTTTATTGTAAATAGAAATGAATAATAAATGTGTTGTGGGTGACTTGAACGTGTCCGCCTGTCTGTGTTTGGGCTGGCTTCCACAATACATATCACGTTGAAAAAAATCTAAAAGCTAGGTTTTAGCTCCCAATTAAATGCACTTTGTATAGACTGTCATTAAATTCCAGACCTGCACTTGTGAACTCAACTTGACTTATAATCCCAAGGCTGAGCCAAAGCTCGGGCTGCAGTGTCCAATTCATTTACTGTAAGTACAGCTTAGAGGCTAAGAAGATGAACTGGCTTTGGTTTCTTTTGTAGTGCCAAGTAAATGAGTAGTTTTCTTTTCCTTTTGTTGTTGAGGCACCATTAAAGTGCTTCTGTGGATGCATCTCTCCACTGCTCCATTGCCCAGCCAATATATACTAAAGAACCTGAGAAAACTGCAAAGCTGCCCTCTGAATGTTTATAAATAACATAATAATAACTTTTTAAAAACTGCCTGATGCAACTCAAAGTCAAGGAGAAGGAAAATAACCTGACAGTATTGGACACAAGGCAAGAACCAACTTAGGAAAGGGGCACACCCGTAACATCTCACTGTGTTGGTCTAGAGGCTTTAACTAACCTAGCCAACATTTTGTTTGGAATGTAAGAGAAAGTCCAGAGTATCTAAAGAAAATCACACACTGATATAGAGGGAATGTTCCACACAAAACTTCCACACAGATAGCAATCCCAGATCCCAGGTGTTTGATCTGCGAGGGAGCAGCGCTAACCAATGCACGTGCCATTGCCAGACCTGACTGGCTCCTCTAAATGTCGCTCAAAAACACTCCCAATTAAAAACTGATGTACACTGCATGCTTAATTCAGTGTCCATCTGTGTAACTCTTTAATTGCTCCCAGATTCTGTGCAGCTGCTTTGCATCATTTACATCTAATTCACTGATAAATGTATACAGAATCCTTCACAAAAGTATCTGGAGAGCACAGCCATTAGATTTATCCACCTGGCATTAGAAATTTAGAGGAGCACTTTCTCAGGTTGAAGGTAGTGAAGCAGGTGCTGAGGCGACTTGTACTTCTTGTTACATGTTTGCTCATGCCTGTCAATAATGTGCAACAGACATTTGATCATCCCCGGCACTGAGTTGCCATCTGAAATAATGGACTAAATTAACTGATTAACAGACTTAATTTCTCACTTAACTCTGCACTGCCGGATCTGCAACTGCATCTCTCTAGGATTATCATTTAATGGAAATTTTTACCAGAGCAAAGCTTCAGATATGTGTAGTTCTCATTTATGCTTATATTTTTTATCATGATTGTCTGTGGTATGTTATCAAATGTACATCTAAGCTTAGCTCACCCCTCTGTGTGTTTATTTGGGTCCAAAGTGTAGCAGTGCCATCTTATTTCATCTTGTTACCCATTGTTTAAATTGCAATGTTTGTATTCACATCCCTGACGTTGCTAACTTAACAGTACATTTTGTATTTGTCATTTTATGTTAGACCCCATTTTAGCTGATGCTAAATTATAATTGTAATTGTTACTATCACAAATTACCTTATCTTTTTATCAGAATAAAATGCTAGACGCTGATCTGACATCTTGAACTTAACCCTAACACTACTGGGTAGCACTGCCTCACTATATTTTGATTTTGTTGGGCATCACTTCAAAGGAATACTCCACCCAAAAATATTTTTAATGTTACTTACTCCATGTAGTTTGTAGCTGTACCTGTTTTGTCTTAATAGAGTAATATATTGCTCTACTTTCCCCTTTTGTATTATTAATATGCAGCCTTTGTCAGAATGCCTCAAATCTCACAGACTTACCACTGTTTATAAGGTATAGTAGTTTATAACTTCTCCCCACCTTCCCTTCTACATTTATAACTTCAGGTAATTAGGTGTAGTAAAAGACAAGCAGGAGTTAAGTTATAATTTAAATAATGAAATATTGATAATATTCATAAATAATAACAATATGCAAAGTACATTTGAATATTGGCAACCAAACAACCTGATAAATGCTGATATGTAGTTTCAGGCGGCACACAGACTTGTTAGTTACTTAAAATGTCTCTAGTTAAGTCCTCATTTGTGGTCCACTTTCTTCAGAACAGGCTGCATGTCTGTCTCAATATGGCTGCCTTGCTGTGCTCTTCATTGTGTTGTTTTTTTCAGTTCATGATGTGTGAGATGCTCCTTCATCATTTGGTTGGGTAAAGCAAGCAAATTTATAGATTTTCTGTCTACAGCCTACAGCCAATAGGCCGTCATAGTACTTAAAGGCTTCTGATACAAGCCAATTCCAAACAGCCATACTTCAGACCAATGGGGCACAGAATACCTGCACACACGTCCCCAAAACCATGTGTTAAGGTGAAGCTTGCCAGTTAGGCAGTCTGGCTTTCCTGTGAAGGTTTACTGAGAGGGTCTTGCAGTGAAACATTTGCCAAACTTGTTTTGGGCACTTCCCCTGACCCTGCCGTAAAATTCACCATCCTGACTTAGTCCTAGGGGGTAAACACGATTGCTTCTCACTAATGAAATACTAATATTACATTGCTTTGCCTAAGTTACAAATAAAGACATACAAAATATTTATCAACTTGTATGTAAAATTTTACACCACAACAGTGCCCATGAAAAATTTTTAAATCTCATGTTTAAATAGAGAAAGTACATAACAAAAATTTAAATTGAATGAGACCTAATAGTAACCAAATCCTGAAAATGGCAAACAATGTGAAAAATGTCCATGGAAAAAAGAAAAAAAAATCTCATGTAACTGACATAATTCACATATCTGTTATCCATTTGTTTTCTCAGACTGTGCAAAATATATGCATTTTTTGCTGAAGTATTATTCATACTGTTGTGTTCAGTTGTAGTTTCTGCCTGAACGCTAGGGGGAGTTTTTAGAAAATGTGTTACCTGTTGAAAGGATAGCAAAGGAGTCTAGAATTAAAAAGAATGTCTTCTTGATTGGTGATCGTTCGTGCCTGTCGTAAAATAAGGAAGTTAATGTTCTGAGTAATCCATGGCTGGCTAATTATTTTGCCCTGCTCTAGACATAACACAAACTTATTTCCAGAAAATTCAGCGTAAAAGATAAATAGGAAAGGTGCTGTATATTCCCATAATGTTGTGTGTTTGAATTGAAAACCCACTTTTCCCCCTCAATCACTGATCAAAAATCCTATCCTCAATTCAAATGCACAGTTCAGCATTGCCAATTCACCTAACCTGCATGTCTTTGGACTGTGGGTGTAAGCCGGAGTGCCCGGAGGAAACCCACTTGAATACTGGAAGAACACACAGACTCCATACCGAGAGCACTCGAGACACAAACTCCAGTTGACTTGTTGTGAGACAGAAGTGCCGCCACTGCACCATCATGCCACCCACCTTCGGCCCCACCCCATTAGTGTAAGTTATCAGTAAATAAAACAACTTATTTTTGAGGACCATGCTTAGACATTTTGACTGTGATGTTTGCATTAGTGTTTGGGTTTTGAAGTCCGATTTTCAAGTTTCTTTTGGTCTTCTGACTCTTGTCTATTTAAACACAACAATTTTTGCCACTCCTTCTGTGCTTTCTACTTCCTATTCAATTCCATAAACCTGAACTACAGTAAACATAAACATAAACCTCACTACAGTACATGATCATAACACAATATCAGGACTCCCGTCACATTCTCCTTATTGGTTTCTCTGATACTCCGGCTACTCCCAAATTTAAAGAAATGCAAACATTGTCTGCTATTCTGTTGATTTTGTTTTCCCTCATCTTTGTGTCTTTGTCTTAAACTTCACCTTTGTTTTTATTACTATGACTTCAATTATCTCATCTTGTTTTAAAATCCTTGAAGGATTTAAATCCATCCATCCATCCATTTTCCAACCCGCTGAATCCGAACACAGGGTCACAGGGGTCCGCTGGAGTCAATCCCAGCCAACACAAGGCACGAACCAATCCCGGGCAGGGTGCCAACCCACTGCAGGACACACACAAACATACCCACACACCAAGCAAACACTAGGGCCAATTTAGAATCACCAATCCACCTAACCAGCATGTCTTTGGACTGTGGGAGGAAATCGGAGCGCCCGGAGGAAACCCACGCAGACACGGGGAGAACATGCAAACTCCACGCAGGGAGGACCCGGGAAGCGAACCCAGGTCCCCAGATCTCTCAACTGCGAGGCAGCAGCGCTACCCACTGCACCACTGTGCCGCCCAAGGATTTAAATATACAGTAAATAGCAATGTATATGGAACAAGCTTAGTCTATCCGTGAATACTGAATGTACTCCAACCAGATCAAATTTATAAAAAAAGTTGTGCATCTTTGGGCCTCCCTGTTCCCACATCTGCTTCTGCATTGTGGTGGCTTTTCCAGTTCCCACTGCTTGCTTTTTCACTTCTTCCACCCTATTCTCTTCTCTCTGGCTTTCCATCCTCTGATATATCTTGATGACAAGTCCCTTTATTGTCTCGAAAGAAGAGGCTTTTAAGACCAAGCAAACTACAACTCTAGTAGTCACCCCCATAACTGCTTCCAGGGTCAAGAATACACTTTGGAACACCTGGGTGCCTATTCACAGAACTCTGCCTTTACCAGCTCCAGGTGTCTCTGCAGTCCTGAGTGGAAGATCACATTAAAGGACCAAGCGACCCAAGTCCAAAATAGGCAACAGTAGGTGGCCATACATATTGTTTTATTGAATTTATAGGAAATCACCTGTTAATCTCCAGTGCCTGTGTCCTAATTCAGTGTCCTTGGAATAACTTGCTCAGGACATTCTTTACTGCCATCTTACAGTATCCTTTTATTGGTAAGGACTGGACCCTGTATTGTAGCAACCTCTACAAGCTAAAATCCCAGATCTAGTTCTGAGCAGTGATTGCCTATCTGATCACTTTTTCTCACCATTTTCACGAAATTTTGTTCAAATACAGTACTCAGTGCCCACGTAATGTTTGCATTGCTGTCCATGAAACAAATGTTTTCAAACTGAATAAACCACACTTTTTGTCTTTTGTTTCTCTGGTGCAGAAATGTGCTTTAAATGCTGTCACAATTTATGACAGGTTACTCATCAGATCTCAAGCTTTCTGTCCACTGCTTTGTTTAAAACCAGGACATTATTGTTTCTGACATTTGCTTGCTTTCTATTCCTTAACTGGAACTATATAAGTCTATGTCTATTATTTAAAACTTGTTATGGATATGGAAGAAGATGCCTTTAAAAATGTCATTTGCATCCCATTGCATATGTAAAGCTTTACTGTAGATGGGCAGTGAGTAACCATTCTTTGAATTATTATTTTATTATGTAATATATTAAATGTATTATATATATTACATAATATTATATTATTATAGTATAGTATGGTATATGCAGATACTATATATGTGTGTGTGTGTAATCTGTACTCTGTACTCATTTCCTGTCTCCTGCTGATTACAAATAAATATGAGAAAGGCTGCAGCTCAACCTCTAAATGGTGTTGATACGCACTTACTGATCAGGTCTCAAAATGTTTCCCATTGATAAAATGTCAAATAAATTTGTTACCAGATGTGCTTCTAACTTTTGCATTGTTTTCCATTACATAGAAGGTGCTGAAACAGGACACTGGAGGCAAGTCTAAATTCATCCTTTCTATTAACTGATCACAAGGTACTAAGATTGGAAGCACTGGCACATCTGACCTCAGTCGCAGCCCACTTTTCCGATGGCTTTAAAGCTGACAGCCTCTGCCCAACTGATTTAAGCATTAACGACCGTTGGTTAAATGGGGCGGTAACCAGACTGTTGCTGTCCACTGTGTGAGTGGTGCTGAAGTGGGGTACTCAGTACACGTCTAGCCCTGTAATAACTTGCTGCCCTTTTTACAGACTTCTTCAAAGTATCACATTGATTGAATGTCTGAGCTCCGATTGCTGTTCCATGCTTACCCTGCACTGACGCATATCTCACCTCTCTTGTTGTCACTCTAATTGGGTTGAAGTGTAGCACTGAGTTCAACTTGCTGTCCTTTCTGTTCAGTCCTTAACATTTAATCTGCTACTATTCGTCACCTTCAGGGCTCTTGGTGTTGAGGTTGTTAATAACGAGACACATTTGAACTAAGGAGTAGCCATGGAAACCCTGAGGGGCATTATGTCTTTGGTAAAATATGAAGTTCACGTCTTAGAACAGTCCACACCCTTCTGCTGCAGGGTGGTAGAAAGATTGCTGGTTGTGTTCTTAAAAACAGTTTAAGTTAACAAAATGTGCCACTTTTAAATGTCTCTGGAATACAAATAGCATAGGACAACAAAAATTTTGCCGTCAGAACTTTTTGGGTGTACCTTATGAATTTTGTCCTGCAATGTAAATCACATTTGCATTTTCCTATTACATACCATTTTATTGGCGGCACGGTGGCGCAGTGGGTAGCGCTGCTGCCTCGCAGTTGGGAAACCTGGGGACCCGGGTTCACTTCCCGGGTCCTCCCTGCGTGGAGTTTGCATGTTCTCCCCGTGTCTGCGTGGGTTTCCTCCGGGTGCTCCAGTTTCCTCCCACAGTCCAAAGACATGCAGGTTAGGTGAATTGGCGTTTCTAAATTGGCCCTAGTGTGTGCTTGGTGAGTGGGTGTGTTTGTGTGCATCCTGTGGTGGGTTGGCACCCTGCCCAGGATTGGTTCCTGCATTGTGCCCTGTGTTGGCTGGGATTGGCTCCAGCAGACCCCCGTGACCCTGTGTTTGGATTCAACGGGTTGGAAAATGGATGGATGGATACCATTTTATTGCAATCACCTATTATTGTGATATGTATTCATGTGCATGCAATACCTACATCTGGAACATTTGCGGTGATCTAATAGTAGTGATGCTGCTACACACTAGGTATTCCTAAGCACCATTCTTTCATTTGTGCCAAAGAGTTCTAAACAGATGTGTAGGAAGATCATTTCTGTTGTCTTCTAAGGAAAGCAAAAGGTTTCATTATCAGCTATTGTTTTTATTCTGTCTATAAAGAATTATTAAAAATATTCCTGTAAGACCGTACTTATGGAGGTCCCGATATGTATAAATATGTAAAATATATATTTGGATATGGTATAACAAAACCTTTAGTACACTGGAGTAGCTACATGTAAGTTCCAACACTTACTGTAGGCTCATCACTTATTCCATATTTTGAGTGCTTACTGCTAGAAGATCTGGGTGTTTTTATCATCTCATAACCATACTTTTTTAATGAAGCAATTTATAATTTAAAAAACTGAAAGAAATTAAGCTGTTGTCTACAATTCTCCTAGGTTTGTATGTAAGTGTGCAAGTATAGCTGCAGCGCAGAAATTCATACAGAAAGCAAATAAATAATATGGCTTTGCAATGTAATCAGTTGGACTTTTTTGTAGCAACTGCTTAAAACATAATATATATTCTTGGAAATCTGGTACAGTAACACATTGGCATAGTAGTTATTGTTTCTGTCTTACAGCTTCAGACTACTGGGTTCAAATCCCAGCCCACTCATTCTCTGAGAGGAGTTTGAGTATTCTCTGTGTCCAAGTCAGCGTTCTCTATGTAGTCGGGTTCTCCCCTCATGCCGAAGACGTGTTTAGTTAATGGTGCATTCTCCCTGGCCCATGATGGAGCTATTTAAAAATACACAGTGTGCCTTCTGATGGACTGCTGGCATGTTCTGCCGAACGTGTGATAGGCTCCAGCACACAGCTACCCAATAATGAAATGAATGGGCTTAGGGAAGAAATGAATGGATGGATGTAAATGTAGAAAATCTGGCTCATTTGTCTTATTTGCAACTTTTGTCCTACTGCAAATAAATACATGCTTACCTTAAATTGCATGCATGAAACAAAAGAAAATGTTTCACACTAAAGCTTAGTCTGTGAAATGGTTTAAAATGATGGTAAAGTTCTTTCACTTGGCAATTTCATAGATGAATATACAGTGTGCCATGGGTCTGAGCTGTAGCATTAGTGTGAGCCACACTGTGAGCTGTGGCTCCCTTCTCTTTTTGAGTAAAATGTCCAGCCTGTAGGCCAAAGCCGAATGAGCCTGCCATTATGTTGATCATGCAGACATTCGTTATTTAAAGAGTTAACCACTGACAATTTCTAAGTGATTTTCTTTGGGTATCCTCAGTTGACACACAACATTTCAAAAATCAGGTGTGTTAAGAATGCTCCTGGATTTTTCCCGATTGGTAGGGTGGCGTAGTTCAGATCGCCATGCAAGAGAGGTGAGCTTTGTGTTGTTACTGAGATTTTAAAGTACTTCACATTTCAAAACTTATGAGAATTTATAAAATGACAAATCTTGTCCCCCTAACTTCTGAAAAATAGAATAAGCAATTGTTAAATAGCTGTGCTTCTGTCTGGATGTGTACTAACACTAAGATCTAAACCCCTTGAGATTGCTAAGTGACAGAGTTGGTCCTGTCAAACCTTGACCTTTATGTGCCATCAGCCCTCTCTTTCCACTCAGTGGAGGTGTGTTTGGGAGACGGTGCCTTTCTATCTTTGTCATTTATCCTGTTCCTCTACCATATCTGTTCTTCTTCAATTTCCTTTATACCTAAGTTGCTCAGTAGTACAGATTGTAACTGGAAGGTACTTCTCCTGTTGTTTTCTTTGTGGTTGCTTTGTTTTTTTTCCCTACAGCAGACACTTGCATGAACAGGTTTTATAAAAATTATTAACTTTGTTTAAAGTTTTCACATTTTATTATTATACAACATTGAATCATAGGGGATTTCATTTGGGTGATCTCCGTTAAACTAATTATGTGACTTCTAAAACCAACACAAGTGGTGATTTATGTGTGTCACAATAAAAGATAATTTTGTGTTTTATATTTGTAATTAGTTTAAACCACTTTCCAGAGATCAGTTTTCACCTTGACATTAAAAAGGCTTTTTCTGTTGATCAATGTCAAAAAAGCCAAATTAAATCCATTGTAATTCAATGCAGTATAACAAAAAAAACTCCAAGAGGTCAATACTTTTTATTGGCACTTTAACTGCATACTACATACATATCACATATTATTTTTTTATCTTGAGTCTCTGGTGAAATGGAAAGTCTGTTTTTTTTTTTTACCCTTACAATTTTTCTATTTAAGTGGCTTGCTCACAATGCCTGAGAAATACTACTTGTCATGCTGCACTCATTTTTAAAATGGCCTGCCTAGCCACACTAGAAGACATTTTCTCTCCTCTCTTGTTTATTTGATAACTAAATTAGTCAGTCAGACGGAAGTGTAACTTGACGGCATTTGCTGATATCTTTCTCTTGAGTCTCGATAAAAAAATGACCACTTACTACTGGGAGCAGACTCCTATCCCATTTCTGTCTGTAGATAGGAAAGTAAATGTAATATTTCTAGAAATTCTTTATTCTATTGGTTTGTAAGCTGAAAGAAAAGTGAATCAGATAACAGACTAAGTATCTAAAAAAAAGTACATAAAGACAAGCATACACACACGCACACACACACGCACACCCTCACACACACACACACACACACGCACACGCACACACACACACACATATCTGCTCTATTTCATATAAAATCCTAAGCCTAAAAGTGCAACGATTTTGTGCAACGATTTTATGTGATTTTTTATGTCACATTTTTTGTCACACTTTAAATTGGGCTTATTTTAAAACCTGCATATATATGTTTGGTATCATTCTTTTCAGAATTTGTCAAACTTTAATGTGTTGTTGTTATATTTTAAGATTCTTACTCCGTTTTTAAATTATAAACTAAAATATCAAGAAAGTTGTAGGGTGGCCTACTAGGCTGCAATTGGGGGTTGGGCACCAAAGGCGCCAGGGGGTTTTATACCATATCTTTAAATACAATCACTTTCTCTAACAGAGCGGCTCAGCTGTGGGATAGATGGGGGCCCAGTGCCCACCCCCGGGTTTGGCGAGCGAAACGAGCAATGGGTGGAGCCTTCTAGTATATATATACAGTATATATATGTGTATATATATATATATATATATATATATATATATATACACACACACACATACACATTATGTATATATATATGCACATATATATATATATGTACTGTATTCATATATATATATAGAGAGAGAGTGTGTGTGTGAGAGAGAGAGAGAGAGAGAGACAGAGAGAGTGAGTGGAGTGTAAAGTAGCCTCTTTCCCCTCTTCTTTCACTTCTCCTTCTCCTTCCATTCCTCCTAAGCAAGCCTTGTTCTCCTACTCTCAACTACAAGTCCCCAAATGAGGCAGATGGGCTCCTTTTGTGCCAGACCCAGGAGTACTCCCAGTACATTGCACCCCAAAACACTTCTGGATCAGGATCAGGTGGAGAAATCCTAAAGCAGCAGAGACCTCCCTTGGCAGTGGCCCCCAAGACACCCAACAGGGCTGTCTTTCAGGACTAGAGCTTCCAGGAACATCTGTGGGAGCCCAAAGTGGAAGCATGCCAGTGGAGCACCTTCACATAAGTTGGAGCCTATCTTTGCATTGTGCACAAGGCAGGAACATCACCTAGGCAAGTGCACCAGTGCATCACAGGGTGAACATACACAAACACACACACACACACACACACACACACACACACACACACACACACACACGCACACACAAAGCCACACACACACTAGGGATGAAGCCCATACAGGTTCAGTGAGAATATGAAGACTCCACAAAGAGAGCCCCTGAGAGTTGACTTGCCTGAAGAAGGAGCCGAGTTGCCTTGAAAGCTTGCATATTGCAATCTTTTTAGTTAGCCAATAAAAGGTGTCATTTTGCTTGGCTTCTCACTACATTCATAATGACTAACACAGTACAACACCCCAGTACTGTTGACAGCAGGAGTTATAACCAAGAAATAACCCAATTACTAATTATTCTGCAGAATTTACTACCTTGCCCCACAAACTCCTGTAAACAACAACATTTATTTATATAGCACATTTTCATACAAATAATGTAGCTCAAATTGCTTTACATGATGAAGAAAGAGAAAAAAGGCAAAATAAATAAGAATTAAAATTAGGGAACACTAATCATCATAGAAAAAAAGTAAGGTCTGAAGGCCATGGAGGAGAGAAAAAACAAAAAAAAAAAATCCAGACGGCTGGAGAAAAAAATAAAATCTGCAGGAGTTCCAGGCCACGAGACCACCCAGCCCCCTCTAGGCATTCTACCTCACATAAATGACCTCACAATCAGTCCTCATTGTATTCAGGGTTTTCATGGAAGAATTTGATGATGACGGTCATGGGAAAACCTGCCTATCTACCAATATCCACACCATTAAAAAAACACACACTATCAGTTAATCGTCAAAGCCAAACAGCAAGTGACAAAGGCACCTTGATGTATCTAATGCAGTCACCTTCAGTGCCATCTTCAAGACTTCACTTTTTCTTTTACCAACACCATTAAATTGAGATTTTCTTGTGAAGCCCCAAAGTTTTTATGTCTCTTCTCTTTTTTGAAAGAGAGAAAGAAAGAAGGCACCATATGATAGATAGATAGATAGATAGATAGATAGATAGATAGATAGATAGATAGATAGATAGATAGATAGATAGATAGATAGATAGATAGATAGATAGATAGATAGATAGATAGATAGATAGATAGATAGATAGATAGATAGATAGATAGATAGATAGATAGATAGATAGATAGATATGGCACTCAGTTTTGTCTTCATTCATCCCATAGCTGAGCATGCCCTTTTAATTAGCTTGTTGATTCGATGGGTCTCTTTTCAAGTGATGTTACAACTCCAGCACACCACAGTGTACAAAATGACACTGGCCCCTTCCATGTTTGTATGTGAGATCAAGCAGAATGATTCAGGTCCTTTTGTACTTTCACAATACGTGTTACTGTGCCATTCAATAAAAGAGAAGGGGTTAGGCTTACATATACCATGGTGCCCCCCAAGTCTTGTTCTTGGATAGGTTCTACTCAATCTCAGTCGGCCCTGGTAATGGGTTGTCACACAACTGTTGAGTAATAATTTCTTTTCCAATAGTACATTTTCAGCTTGTTCTCCATCCATCCATTATTCCAACCTGCTATATTCTAACACAGGGTCACGGGTGTCTGCTGGAGCCAATCCCAGCCAACACAGGGTGCAAGGCAGGAAACAAATCCCAGGCAGGGTGCCAGCCCACTGCAGGACACACACACACCAAGCACACACTAGGGACAATTTGGGATCGCCAATGCACCTAACCAGCATGTCTTTAAACTGTGGGAGGAAACTGGAGCACCCGGAGGAAACCCACGCAGACATGGGGAGAACATGCAAACTCCATGCAGAGAATACCCGGGAAGTGAACTCGGGTGTCCTTACTGCGAGGTAGCAGCACGACCACTGCGCCACCGTGCCACCCTTAGCCTGTTCTTCTACTGCAAATACCTTCCAATAGATGCCATCCATTACTGGCTTAGCTAATGTTCTGTGTACCTGGGAATGATGGGTTGCATGCGACTAGCAGTGAACAAATTATAACAGGGATAACGAAACAGGATTGGATTTGTCAGTCTACTGGTAGGTATATTTCTTTAAAAAAAAAAAAAAGTTTTCATTCATTTTGCCCATGTTAGCTTGTGCAGAAGTAGCAGGGTGGTATGCTATGTACAGTTGAAGCAGCTATGGAAACTGGTCAGTGCCTCATTGCATGTTCACTGTTACAACATAAATTGCAGAGGTGTAAAGAAGCTTAGCTTTAAGTTTGTTGCACGTCTCGTAGTATTATTTTAAAGTTATTCGATAAATCTCAATCTACTGGTAGTTCAAAGGGCTTATTTGTTGGACCATTGAGAACTGTAAGACCACAAAAAAGTCATCAAAAGGGTAAGACAGGCCGCAGCCCTTAACTTGCAATTGCTGAGCACTTTGAGTAGTGAGAAAAGCACTATATAAATGCAAAGAATTATTATATTATTATAACAGAACCCTCAAAAATTCAGCACGATGTCCGTCAGTAGGATTAAACACTTCAGACTGGACTGCTCACTGAATTACTGTATTTATCCCGATTAATCCTGTATAAAATACAAATAACAAAACAGATTTGTTGGTAATAATTTAGCTACATGACAAGTTTTAACGCAGATTACTGAATTGTTAAATTATATCCAAGATGTTGAACTATTTGTGAACTCAGAAAAATGTATTGCTAATGGTGAAGCTCCTTTGAAAAGTGTTATTTAAAAAAATGTTATTTAACACAAAGTAAATCAACAGAATCAGTTAATTATTTTTAACATTTTATTCTTTATCTGATGCCACTAGTTAAGTGACTAAATTAAGATACAATTCATACTGACCTTTCAAAAATCCACACATCCTCGAGCCGTTCCCAGTACAAAGAATTTAATTTTCTCAGTTTTACTAAAGCTTAACACTAAGCATTTACACTGGCAGTGATACCCCTCAGAAATCTATTCCCTTTTTTTAATAAGATGTTTGCTTTGCACTTTTCTCTCTTTGTAATTTTCATGTGAGAAATATGCCTGAATGGAAGAAAAACTGTTTTTTATTATGTAGTGTGATCATCTGAGGGAATGACCTTCAGATACTGTGACATATTTTTGGGGTGCCAACCTAGCTGTCCCCATTTACTTAAAGATTTAACAAAAACAATGCACAATAGTGCTTAAAAAAGACAAACTACTGTCACCATAACACTTGAGCTAGCTTAGTCAGAATGAATATAAATAAGCTGTGGATTTCTGCTTCTTAGGTTGCTTGGTGATCCCTCCTTCTGGGACCAGAAGGGGTAGAGCCAGTTGCCCTCACTGGGCAGTTACTCTGCACTATTAAGGTAGAAGAAGAGAAGACATTTAGTGGCAGCGCCCCCTCTCGGCTCGGGGTGGTAGCACATAGCTGGGAAGAATTCAGAGGGTGAGCATCTGACTCGTATGTGTGACAATGGCAGTTGCTATTTGTTTATACAGTTAGGTCCATAAATATTTGGACAGAGACAACTTTTTTCTAATTTTGGTTCTGTACATTACCACAATGAATTTTAAATGAAACAACTTGGATGCAGTTGAAGTGCAGACTTTCAGCTTTAATTCAGTGGGGTGAACAAAACGATTGCATAAAAATGTGAGGCAACTAAAGCATTTTTTAACACAATCCCTTCATTTCAGCGGCTGAAAAGTAATTGGACAATTGACTCTAAGGCTATTTCATGGGCAGGTGTGGGCAAGTCCGTCGTTATGTCATTATCAATTAAGCAGATAAAAGGCCTGGAGTTGATTTGAGGTGTGGTGCTTGCATGTGGAAGATTTTGCTGTGAACAGACAACATGCAGTCAAAGGAGCTCTTCATGAAGGTGAAAGAAACCATCCTTAAGCTGTGAAAACAGAATAAACCCATCAGAGAAATTGCTACAATATTACGAGTGGCAAAATTTACAGTTTGGTACATCCTGAGAAAGAAAGTGAGCACTGGTGAACTCAACAATGCAAAAAGACCTGGACGTCCATGGAAGACAACAGTGGTGGATGATTGCAGAATCATTTCCATGGTGAAGAGAAACCCCTTCACAACAGCCAACCAAGTGAACAACACTCTCCAGGGGGTAGGCGTATCGATATCCAAGTCTACCATAAAGAGAAGACTGCATGAAAGTAAATACAGAGGGTGCACTGCAAGATGCAAGCCACTCATAAGCCTCAAGAGTAGAAAATCTAGATTGGACTTTGCTAAAGAACATCTAAAAAAGCCAGCACAGTTCTGGAAAAACATTCTTTGGACAGATGAAACCAAGATCAACCTCTACCAGAATGATGGCAAGAAAAAAGTATGGAGAAGGCGTGGAACAGCTCATTATACAAAGCATACCACATCATCTGTAAAACACGGTGGAGGCAGTGTGATGACTTGGGCGTGCATGGCTGCCAGTGGCACTGGGACACTGGTGTTTATTGCTGATGTGACACAGGACAGAAGCAGCCAAATGAATTCTGAGGTGTTCAGAGACATACTGTTTGCTCAAATCCAGCTAAATGCAGTCAAATTAATTGGGCGGCGTTTCATGATACAGATGGACAATGACCCAAAACATACAGCCAAAGCAACCCAGGAGTTTATTAAAGCAAAGAAATGGAAAATTCTTGAATGGCCAAATCAATCACCTGATCTTAACCCAATGGAGCATGCATTTCACTTGTTGAAGACTAAACTTCAGACAGAAAGGCCCACAAACAAACAGCAACTGAAAGCCACTGCAGTAAAGGCCTGGCAGAGCATTAAAAGGAGGAAACCCAGAATCTGGTGATGTCCAGGAGTTCAAGACTTCAGGCTGTCATTGCCAGCAAAGGGTTTTCAACCATGTATTAGAAATGAACATTTTATTTCCAGTTATTTAATTTGTCCAATTACTTTTGAGCCCCTGAAATGAAGGGATTGTGTTAAAAAAAATGCTTTAGTTGCCTCACATTTTTATGCAATCATTTTGTTCACCCCACTGAATTAAAGCTGAAAGTCTGCACTTCAACTGCATCTGAGTTGTTTCGTTTAAAATTCATTGTGGTAATGTACAGAACCAAAATTAGAAAAAAGTTGTCTCTGTCTAAATATTTATGGATCTAACTGTATATGGCTTCACTGTCATCATGGTAACAGTTAACTGCGTAGTCCCAGTATGATCCTGATTTTCTTATTTGGGTCCTCAAATTAAAAAGTTTAAGAAACCCTGTTCTCTGTAAATAAAGTAAAGAATGTCTGTCTGTATATCCGGGTATCACTCGGGAAATACATAACCAATTTACCTGAAATTTGGTATGCATACTGTAATTTTGGTCTCTGTCACAGTACAAGGTACTCATTTTCTGCCCTCAGTCTCCACTGATTGCCTTCGGGATGGCTTCTTTGAGAAATCTCGCCATGTGTCACATTATTTTCTTAAATTTTCAGTCTCAGATCAATAATGCATAAAAACAGATTGTTGTGAAAGTTAGGAGAAGAAATTAAAGGTAGACCCTCTTGAAAAGCAGCGTACGCCTCACCTCAGTACTGCCCCCGAGGGCAAACTTGAGGATTTGACAGTTAAGCACTTTGGTTGAGGGTTTATAAAGAAACAATCAGTTGACATCTGATGTATATTCACCTGTAATGACTTTATTATAAATAACAGCGTATTTATTAGTTCATTTATTTTATTTTTTTTCATAAATATAATATTGATTTCCAATTTAATGTGGAATATATATTTATTTGTTGAAGAATTTAAATCAAATGCTGTTTATTCTTCAAACATTTGAAGTTGTAATCTACCCACAGCTAGTAATAAATATATGTGTATATAAATGCATCCAAGCATGCATACTGTAGATGATTAGAAGGACACTTGTCATGTCTAGAAAGTTCTGGAGTGGCAGCCGGGTCACCCCTTTCAATCCACGAAAATAAAGATAATTAAAAAGGACTCTCAATGGCATGTAAAACAGTGAGAAAATGGAGTAAACTAAGAGAGCTCTTAGTCTTCTCTTAACAGAAGTCAATCTGGTTGTCTCTAAGCAGTGGGCTCTCTGCTTATCGTAATGTGGGTCCAATCAGAGATGCCATTCTTCTGGGTGTCCTTTTTTTTTTATAGTTTTCTGGCCATTGCCTTCAGTGGCCATTTTCTCACAACTGTGGATTACAGAGGAGACAAGAATGTTAGCGACTGCGCCCCCTCTAGCCCTGGGTTGGTATTGCTTACCTATGATAAACCTGGAAGATGATCCACCAATGAGCATATGTGACAATACATATTACAATATAGAGTGCATAGAAGCAGGCATCTGTATATACAAACACAAACAAATACATGAACATGTAGCGTACGTGCAGCAGAGATACACATATACAGTGTGTATGTAAGTAAATTCATGCAGGTGTATTTAATGTACATGTTCACACATACAGCACATTCTGTGGAAGGCAGAGAATTGGTTGCTCTACACGGATGCAGTATTCTTAGTGAATTGTATTAATTTGTAAATAATTGAAAAACACTGATGTAGCAAAATGTCTTTTTGGCCCTCAGACCTCACCTGGTTTTAATCAAGTTGCATCCAAAGGGAGTTTTGTAGGAAAAGCACTTAGTGAATTACTTTCTCCTTACTTCTTTCAAGGGGATTCTTCACTGCAGACGGGCACAAGCAGAGGAGTTAATGCCAGTGGCAGAGTTTCTGCGACATCTGAAGTGGAGCCAGTTGTGAATCTGCCTGCTTCATCTTGGAGGTGGGACTGAGAGAAATAAAAAAGGGAATCACAGCTTTGCGTCATTTGAACTGAAAGGTTGACGGCAGAAGACAAGACAGCAAGCAGCAGGGAGAACACAGCAACTGTGAGTAATTACTTCCTTACTTAAATTATGTGCTTTACTCAATTTTGTGAGATTATCACCTTATCTCAGATGCAGTTTGCCTTAATTAAGACCAATTTAAATGCAATTTCTTTGTCTCTTACTCGTTGCTATAAACAGTTTTCTTCTTCCGTTTTAACACAACAGTTCCTTTTGTAAAAATGTGGAAGCAATATTGTGTAAGATATTATATAAAGAAAGGCTGAGTGAAACAATAACACAATTAAAATATATATCGTATATATGTATTTCAATGCCTGTCTTCATAGAGTACAATGAAAGTTGAATTATCTGTACAAGATTTGACAGTACATTCTGTTCAGAAAGTGTTTTATAAAATTTAGATTTTCAAATTCTGTTTATGAAATATGTGCACTAAATTTGTCTGTATGAAATGGTAAGTGATGTAAATACAAATTAATCAAAATTTAACACCACACCTTTTACACCATTTGCAGGTGTCCTCCATAATGTGTAGGACAATGGTACATATTTTCTTGATTTATCCCTCTGCTCCACAGTTTAAAATTACAAATGAAACAATTCAGATGTGATGAAAGTGAACATTGCGGCCTTTCATTTAAGGGTATTTGCATACATTTCGGTCACATTATGTAGAAATGAGGACAGGTTTTAGACATGGTCCCCCCATTTCAGGGCACCACCATGTTTGGGACATGGCAATGGCGGGTGTATTAAAGCAGTCGTATTTAGTGTATTGTCACATATCCCTTGTATGCAATGATTGCAATGCAACTACAGACTCCAAAGTGTAGAAGCAAGCCAAGGTATTTATGCCAGCACTAATGAAGCAATGAAACACACCGGAGTAATCACAAATACCTGTGACACCAGTTTGCCCTACATATAATGCCCTGAAATGAGGGAACCATGTCTAAAATGTGCTGTAATTTGTACATAAATACCCTAAATGAAAGGATGCAGTGTGAACTTTAATCACGTCTGAATTGTTTGATTTGTACAGTAATTTTAAACTGAGCAACAGAGGAGTAAATCAAGGAAAAATGTGTCTTTGTCCCAAAAATTATGGATGGCACAGTATCTTGTTTTATTTGTAGAATCAATTATTACATTTTACTAGGTTTCACTATGAATATTTTGAAATATTGTAACAAAAAGACACCTAACATAATATTATAAATGAAAATTAATAAAAGAGAATATTGCATATCTGTGTGTAAAGTGAGAATCACTTAATTCAGAAACAAAAATCAATATTTAATAAAGGACTTTTCATAGCACTGTAGCACATATACAAATTAAATATTTTTATTTTTGGTAGGTTTCATATTGAAACTTTTCAGATTTTAGCAAGGCAATTTGAGGAGAATCCATCAATTTGCTAACACTGGTATTCAGTTCCAGGTGGTAGCACTGGGTATAAGGTGGGGACCAAACCTGAACAGGGTGTCAGACCACTTCAGGGTACACTCGCTCACATACATTCACAGCCACTCAAGTGCCAGATGTCAGAACGAGCTTGCCTATCCTCTTCACCCAGGTTCTCTAAAACAGCATCAAATCGAAATCTGAAGGTCTCTAAAGTCCTTCTCACCACTACACAACATGTTCATTTATTCCATGTGTCTGTGTTTCACTGCATAAAGAAAAGCTTTCTAATATTTGTGTGAAATCTGATCTTAACAAGTTTCCATTTGTGTCCCAGGGTTCCTGTTCCAGAATTTATTTTAAAGTAACAGCTGGGATCCACTGTACTAAATCCTTTATAATTTCAAATACTTTGATCGTGTCATGTCTTTATCTCCATCTGTTTAAATGAAAAGGTTCAACTTCTTCTGTCTCTCCTCATAGTTCATACCTCTCACTCCTGGATTCAACCTAGTTGCTCTCTAGTGGACATTTTCCTAGTGCTGCCCATGTCTTTTTTAATAATATGGAGACCAAACCTTCACACAGTACTCCAGGTGAGGCCTCACCAGCATACTATATAAATTAAGTAGAACCTCCCTTGACTGGGCACATCTTTACAAAGTAGTATAAAAACCACAATGCCTTGAGGAAAACCCACATACACAACGGGGGAAACACAAAAGCAGTTCTTATACCCAGAGTTCCAACCCTAGACTAAGGTGCAGGGTGGGAACGAAACCCTAGGCACTGTGTGACCACGCCATTCTAGCAGTGCTAGCATATCTCAGATACAAGCAGTAATTTTGTGAATACTGAAAACGCTAAGATTTTTCTACAAGTCAAGTCAAGTTGGGTAGCATGCACTGGTACAGTGCGTTGCCGCACCCATTACACAACAAAACAACTCGGGCTGCCGGTTTGCAACCCCCCAGGCAAACACGCGGTTCATTCCCACCCTCCAGAAATGGCCCTCTATCTGCCGCAGCCAGGTGTTACGTGGGCGACCCCTTGACCTGGTCCAGCCACTCGGATCCCCAACAATGAGGATCTTACAAGCCGGATCACCCTCGGGGAAATGCGCCACATAGCCGTAGTGCCATAACCGACACTCCCTCACAATGCAGGTAATGTGCCTCATTCAGGACTCCATAAGCAATCACTCATTCGACACAAAGTCAAACCAACGGTACCCAAGGATTTTCTGGAGAGACACAGTACCAAAGGAGTGCAGTCTTCATCTCAGGTCACTGAATAGTGTCCATGTCTCGCAACCATATAGCAAGACAAGAAGCACCAGGACTCTAAAGACTTGGACCTTCGTCCTTTTGCATAGATATCGGGAGCGCCACACACCCCTTTCCATCGACCCCATGACCCCCCATGCTCTCACAATCCATCTACTGACTTATCAGGAAGTATTTTTATGCAACACTTTAAATAGAAACATTTGTGTATGAAATGCTAGGATATTATCTACTAAATGTAACATTTAATTCAGATTGAACAGGCTCTCAAAGAATTCATAAAACCTAAGATGCAGTCACTTTCTTGTTAATGAACAAATGAATGTGTGCTATCCCTTCCTGTCAGTATGACACAAATGAGCCGCTTGGTATGAACTTAGCCAAGTAGTAGGGTTGGGATGTTAAAAACTGGTAAACATGTTCCTCCATATTAAGAGTGAATGAGCATTTGTGGAAGTGTAAATGATTTTACTGTAAATATAATTGTCATGAACCAGAGTCAGGACTGTAGCAGAGAAAGTGTGAGGCCTTCAAATAAGCATCAGTGCAGGCCAGGATCTTCACTGGTCTGTCCAAACAAACCTCAGCTTGAGGTTACGTCCTAGCCAAGGTCAAAAATGGGGAAACTGGATTTAAAATTAAGATGCATTTAATAATTCTAACATATCTGTGATGTCTCCCAAGGGAAAGGAAACATAACAACAACCTTTGGCTTGGAAAGTCAAAAACCAAAACAATCTTTATCAATCAAAAATACAATTACTTTTTTCAAGCCTGCTTAATGGGGTGGCACGGTGGCACAGTGATAGCACTGCTGCCTCACAGTAAGGAGGCCTGGGTTCACTTCCCGGGTTGTCCCTTCGTGGAGTTTGCATGTTCTCTCCATGTCTGCGTGGGTTTCCTCCGGTGGCTCCGGTTTCCTCCGACAATCTAAAGACATGCAGGTTAGGTGCATTGACGATTCTAAATTGGCCCAAATGTATGCTTGGTGTGTGGGTGTGTGTGTGTCCTGCAATGGGTTGGCGCCCTGCCCAGGATTGGTTCCTGCCTTGCGCCCTGTGTTGGGTGGGATTGGCTCCAGCAGACGCCCATGACCCTGTGTTCGGATTCAGCGGGTTGGTAAATGGATGGATGGAAGCCTGCTTAATCCTGACCAGGTCATGGGTGACCGGACAGGGCATAGGCTAAGAACAATCCCTGGAGAGGGTGCCTGCCCATTGTAGGCTGAACACATTCACACACACAAGGGCCAAGATAATGTTGCCAGTTCACCTAACCTGCATGTCTTTGAGAGGAAATGACACGGACACTGAATGAACACGCAAATTCTATGCAGGATGTGAACTCTGGTCTCCTTACTGTGATGCAGCAGCACTACCACTCCACCACAATGAATTAAAAATATTTATTACCAGCAAGCCCGCGATTCTCGAAAGAATCGCAAATCCAAGAATGGCAATTACTTTCTGTTCCCTCCAATACTTGGAGGGATGAAATATCATGGAGGGTGGGTGCATCCTGGGAAAGTTCATTTAATTAAATAAACGTATTTGTACTAAAGCGGTTTGTTTTTGGAGCTGTGACTCATCTGGTTCTGGTGTTTCAGAAGCGCATTGTAGGCGTCTTCGTGTATTGTTTTTAGCCATGCAGTCTCGGTTTTGTTTTTCTATGGCTGTGTCGTCAGTGAGAAGTCGTTTGCAGACGGCGGCGGATTCGCGTGCTGAAGTGGCCATGGCGGCGGATCCGGGCATGGAGGGCTACATTACTAAACGAATGTGGTATATGCGGTGGTGTGGGCGGTCGCGTTCGGGCGGCTGTACAACCTGGCGTGCACGCTTTACCTCAGGTTTAGTTTACAGGTCGTAGTCATGGTAACGTTTTCATTTAATTAAATAAACATATTTGTACTAAAGCGGTTTCTTTGTGTGGGCACCTTCGTTCATTCTTTTTATCCATACGGGCTCATTTACAGGTCGTATGAGGTGTTTCGTTTTGGAGCCGTGACTTCTTCGCCTGTGGTGTTTGTGAAGCGCGTGGTAGGTGCCTCCATTTATTGTTTGTATCCATGCGGTCTCGTTTTTGTTTCTCTGTTACTGAATTACCGTTCTGTGATTCAAACATGCCACACAGACTGCTGGCACATACATATTACTGACTCTGGGAGGCTGCTGCGTTTGACTGTGGGTTGTGGTGTTTGGGCGGTGTTTGGGTGCCACCTACTGACTCTGGGAAGCCACTGCGTTTGACTCTGGGGCGCCGCGGCACACTGCGCATGAGTATCGGTGCATCCGTGCATAAATTAAAACTGTGGTTTAGTAATATAGATAAAACTGAAGAGTGATACAAAAAAGCTCAACAAGCAAAAAAATAAGGCCAAAGTTGTTGTCCACTGTGACAAGCAACCCAATAACTAACAAGCCCCAATAGCCAAAAGCAACGAAGAATTCAAAAATCAGAGCAGAATTAATAGAAAGAAGAAAAACAGAAAATCAAACATGAAACACAATACTTACTATAACTCCTTCACAACCGCAATGCACAGTGCCTGAGCTTTCCTTCTGCTTTGACCTAAATAGCCAGTGGGAGGGCTCAAGTGTGATGAGGTCAGGATGTCCCCGCCTCCTTTTGATGTACCACCCAGAAAACACATAGAAGAACTACACATAGAAACATAATAAGACATAAATGGAATGCTGTAAATATAAAATTACTGCAAAAATCATAAAAAATACTTCAAACTTGACAAAAGAAATATAAGAAAGAAACAAAAAAAGAGATCAGGGAACCCAATCTGGCAGACACAGAAAGTCATTCATGTGGCACATAATGAACGCTATACCTCCACGAGCCAGCCCCAACCTTAACAACTTTCCAACATACAGTATACAGTATATATAGGATGGCACACGAAAAATAACCCCTTGCACAGAAAGGAGGCAAAGTCGATAAGAGGTCTCCAACATTTTTTATTCTTTTATTACTAATACAACTCTTAAAACCATTGTCCCCAAGACCAGGCAGGTTCTTCATGTGCCACCTGGTAGTAAGCTTCTGGGTTAATGTACAACTCTTGATCTAATTTATGTTTTATTTTTGTAAAACATGATCTAAAGTATCAGTCATTGATACTAGTGTGTGTGTCCAAGATCTTAGTGTTTGATTGTTCACTATTATCCTGGTACCTACTGGCTCAGTCATGCGAGACTAACGATCACCGTGTGTTAAAGTGGCACAAGGCTGCCAGTTCAATTCTTATTTCCGACTTGTTTGTTCCTGCCTCGCACCCAATGTTACTTGTGTTCACTCCGGCCCTCTGCAGCCATGAACGACAGTAAGCAGTTTGAAATGTTATTTGTAACCCTTAGCAAATCAATCAACCCTGTACTCCAATTTTAAAAAGTACATGCAAACAATGGTAATGCCTGCTGGTCTTGTAAATCAATTTGGATATCAGCAAATAGTGATAGAAGCTCCTTAAATTGACTTGGTACACGAGTAATATGCATATTTGTGCCAAAGTTTTAAACAGGCGAATGAACAGATACATATTAGCACAATCATTCAAATAGTTTTCACTTTATAATACCTTTCACAGAGGAAATACTAACACAAGATTTGACATGGGCATGTAAAAATAAAACAGTATATACCGATGAAAAAATATAAAATTAAAAACCCAAATCTAAAAATGGATTGCAAATGAATTGTTATGAAAACCATTACTGGTTAGTTTTAATGAAACATTCTAATTTAAAAAAAAATAACATTCAAATCTCATCTGGTACAAATCAAAAATGTCATTGCAGAAATATGGTTCAAATAGCACATTTAGTAATTAGAGTTCAAGGGTCCTTGAATAAGGATGCGCAAATAATCGATGAACAACCCAGTTGGCATTTGACAGAACACATTTCATATTGAATAATCACAACACATAAGTCATAGAAGAGGACACGGAGAATCACTCTGAAATTGGCAAAAGCTACAATTCTGTTATGATTTACTGTCTATTTAATGGCAATGTCAGAAGACAGTATTTATTCTGATATGAGTTTGCTGCCTTCACAAACAGAGGACTAGCCAGCACCACAAATGTCGATGAACAATCCAGTAGACAAAGGGCAGCGAGTCCGCACAACAGCCACATCGTTTCAAAGTGATTCCTGAGCCAAAGGCCATTAAGCAGCAAGCAAAAGTAACAATGGAAATTGAAAGACCCCAGACACACTCCCATAATTATTTTAGTGAAAGCTTAATTAGCCACCGTGCCTGATATTATCTATTAGATTTGAGACACAAATCCATGTTAGAAAGAATAAACTCACTTTATAACAAAAATGAAATAGCTCAAAACTGAAAGAATAAAGCCTGCAAATTGAGGATAAAATCAATAACTCATCTTATTTCAGCTTTGCTGATCAATAAAGAATAAATGGTTAGAAAAGTGAACAATATTCACATACCATAATGCCACGCTAAAAGGAAGGGCGTCTCAAGAGTGCGAGTTCTTTGGTTTCAAAAGAAATGTTTAAGGGGGGGCTAAGGATTCGGGACTGAAAAAGAAAGAGGAGATGGATAGATTCCCAAAAACAAATCAATTGAGAACTAGCGAGAACAAAAGGAGGGGGATAGGGGGTAATGAGAGTTCAGAAACAAACACAATGAAAAACCAAATAATCCAAGTATTTGTAATGTCTAATGCAAGAGCTAATGCTGTGAGTGTCTGTAATAAATTGAAGTATTTTGTTATGTCATACACATGCGTTCACTAAATGAATGGATATTAATTACATTCCAAATGATCACATACATCTAAATTGGTTGGATTTGGTTTGCTTTTTTTTTTTTTTTAATTTATGGATTTCCTATTTATTCAGTTAAATATTTAATTCAATCACCATTAAATTACCATTTACAGGGTGATTCAAAATAATGTTAACGCTAATGGTTTATTTATATCTTGATCACACCTTTATACATTGATGGATAGGTCGTGGTGGACCATTGCCATGGCCTCCACACTCCCCTGATTTGACACCCTGTGATTTCTGGTTATGGGGTACAGTGAAGGAGCGTGTGTATAGCAGGAAAGTTCATGGTATCAATGACCTGAAGGACAGAATATGGACTGTGGTATCATCTATTCCCCGCAAAATGTGCGTCCAGGCTTTAAATGGTACTGTTGCTTGTTGGTTTTTGTGTGTTGAACATGATGGCGAACAGGTTGAGACATTCCTGTAAATCATCTTGCACATATGAAGTATGTTTTGTGAATAAATTGTTTCCGCCATTCAAAAGTTAACTTAATTTTGACTCAGCCTGCATTTCTCTGTTTTTGTTTTTGGAGAAAAAGTGTCAGCGCCTGTATGAAGTTGGGCATTTTGGCCTGTTCTGATTAAAGTTCAGATATGAGTATCTTTGTATATGTTTCTAGTGTCTGTACAAATTTCTCATTACCATCCCTGCATTCTTAAAACTCCCCTTTAAAAGCTGCAACTGTATGTATTCTTATTGGTAATACTGGCATTCAGGGGCATCTTTAGAGTGAAATTTCCAGTGTGGCCACACGGACTTGGGAGAGAAGGGGAGGAGTTACTCTAAGAAGCTGTGAAGAGTTTGTGTGTGTGTGTGTGTGAGTGTAAGTGGTTGAGTAAATGAAAGAGTTAGAGACAGAGGAGATCAAGAACTTAAAGAGTATAAGGCTCACTCCTCTACTTACTGTAAACCCATTGGTTTGTGGCTACTGGAAAACAACAAGTTTCAGGAAGGATCCTGACTTGGATTGGCTCACGTTGGCAAAAGTGGGTGTAAATGGTGTATTCTCTAATCTCAAATGAGTAGTGTGAGGCGGAGATGGTGGTGTAAATGTGCTGGAAGGGGATGCAGCACCGAAAAGATCATTGGGGCTACATGGAAAGAGCCATGGGACCCTCCTCTCCTTCTCATTCATTGGTCAAGAGTCCTGTTTCCAATACAGAAGCACAACTCAGTGGGAAAGGTTTCCTGTTTGTGCACTACTTTCCTTTTATAGAGTTATTTATTTAATAATATTTTACCACAAAATTTGTACGTTTTAGGCATTGTGAGCAGGCCACTGGAATACCTAATGTGTTGATTATTAGACACGAGTAACGTGATATTTTTTAATAGATGCTTTGGATGCTGTTTGCTTTTGTCCAGCATTGGTCACTACTGGTCCCATTCTATCAAAAAATTTGTTATGTCCTTTCTCCAAAAAAACATGAGATTTAATTTTTTCATGACCATCATACAAACTACATAGGATGCTCGCTTCGCTTGCCAACCCTCATGCGGGCCCTATGCGCTAGTCATTCCCCAGATCTGCTGCTTGTGACAAATCGTACTGTGCTTTTTGGATATACACGAATATCAACTCTGTCTTTGATATCTCCGTCTTTCGAAAATATTATTTCTGACAATTCGTCACATGTTGGTTTATTATACATGCGACTGTGATCTTTCGGATTCATATAGAAATCCACGAAAACTTATCTGCTAATAATAGTTTTTATTTATATAGCGTCTTTCCCATGTTGTATTTGACCCCACTCTCATTATGGCCCCGCTAAAACTTTATTCTTACTTTTTAACCTTGCTACTAAATGACATCTTTTAATTAACTAAACACAATATCAACATTTGTATTTATGCCTCCTTTATATGCTTTGTGTAGAAATAGTGTGTTTGGGGGGTCAATTAAGACCCAGAATATGTATTTGTGCAAATAAATACCTGGTTGTGCTTTTGGTTATCACACGTTTTATTGTGATCTTTTTATCGGTCAATAAAGCTTCTTTGCCTCAGTGGTCAACATTCAAAAGCTTGTGTGGAAACTTATCTTGCTGTTATAAAGGAGTGCTGGAGTGCTGTGATGGTCCGGAGCACAAATGAGAGTGTTTAAAATCTAAAAGATTACGCACACTGAACTCATAGCCCACTCCTCTGGTGGCACTGCTCTTGTTAGTGACAATCAGTGGTAGATTTATTGCCAGTGACATGTAAAAGCAGCTCTTTGCTGATGGAAAATGCTGAAGAGGAGACTGAAATGTCCTCCTGTCATGAACATGAGTGCCTTAAGGAGGATCCCCCTGTTACCACCAACTAATGTACAGGTCGTGGTCGGCTCAGTGCAGTCATCATTATCAAAATCCAAGGGGTCAAAAGTGAATCCATCAGGGCCACAATGGTTGCAGGTTTATTCCAATCATTTTTTGATGTAGTAATAAAGTAATACTACTAAAGAAACATTCACCTTTTACCTTTATTCGAATCTGTGCGCTATTTCACCTTCATTGATTCTTTTTTTTTCTTAACCACCAGCCAAATAATAATATGATGCAAAGCAAGCCAACAGATGGACAACTATCTTGATCCAATTTGCAACTCAGAAAAAAAAAATCAAGTTTTGGAAATACCTGACGTGGCAGAATGAGAGCACTAACCAGCCAACAGAAACAAATGGCTTCTAATTAAGGAATCGGTTGGGGCAAAAAAGGTTGGCTTTCTTTGCATCTCAGTATTTTTTGGCAGCTAGATAGGATTCCAGTCTATCACAAGATGCCTTCACAAGTTACAGCAACCTAACGTGCACATCTTAGAGTTATGAGAGGAGGAGGAAAATCCATCTCTATACACAGAGAACATGACAGATATTGGCAATCTGAAGGTAGAAGACAGCAATGCTAAGCACTGCACCACCCTCCTGTTGTTGTGTTTGAAAGAAAAGACACTAAAGGAGAAACAATTGATAGAAAGTGCCATGAAATGCAAGTCAGTGACTTGAAGAGATCTAACGATATAATTTTTTAATGCAAAATTTAGGAAAAACAAACAGCCACCTCAGCTCTGTATTTCTCAAATGGATCTTAACAACAGATGCTACAGTCGGCCGATACGCTGAAGAGCCTATCGTCATTATGAGGAACAAGAGGCTGACAGGCTAAGCGTACAGTATGCCGGGAGCGTGTCATATTCATCGATCTCCAACACTGCTGAGCCCGGGAGTCTGATATCATTAATCCCAGCCACCACAGGAGAACTGCAGGAAACCATTCAGCTGCAGATGCTTGTGTGTGGAGAAAATGGTTTAAAAGCACTTGAGAGGCAGCAGAAGAGGAAAATAGCACAGCTGTCTGGTCAGACGTGTTTCAGCAAGTGAGTCCTGAAAACTATAGAAAAAAAAAAAAAACCAAAGCATCCTTGGTAACATTCAGGGCGGAATAAATGCAAAGTTTAAAGATGATCTTGCAGGAGAAACCGAAGTGGGGTGCCATCAATATAAATATCTTCAAAGGAAAGGATTGAGAAGTGTCTGCTCGGTACTGTGACAAGAGCACCATTATGCTCATCTAATGGCCCTAAAATGTACTGGAGCTGTGGCATGTTGTTTCTGTTTCTTTTTTCTTTTTTGTATTAGAATGTTTTTCAGTGAACATCTCTCAGTTACTTCTACAGATGTTACCACATTATAATTAACTCAGGCAAGGAGTACCAAAGAGCTGGTCAGTTATATTTTATTTGTTGCAGATTTGGACAAGACCTTTTTAGGAGTTATAGCATACTGGGCATAGTAAACTTCTCTTTTTCTCTTCACCAGGAAGCACACTATTCCTAAGAAAATGTTTCTTTAACTTATAATAGATAAATTGCTCGTACCCATAGACACAAAACTGTTGAGGGAAGGATATAAAGCATTCCAATATTACAGGTTAAATTTGCACATGCTCCCAGCTTTTAGAGCAGGAACGTAGGCAAGTCTCTCATCCAGTGATGACGCCTGCACTCTTTAACTTTCTCTAGATGAATTCATTCAGATAACAAAATGTTTTAGCTGGGTGGATTGCACACTCCACAAAATGGCACTGCATGCTTGCAAATAAAGGTGCCAAAGTGGTTCTTCACAGCTATGCCATAGAGGAGCCATTTTTGGTTCCTAAAAGACCCATCCACATGAAGTTCCATCAAGAACCTTTATTTATTTAGATCCATAACAGGCTCAATACAGTAAATAACCATGAATAGGTGGTAACAGATTTGTGAAATACCAATAGCTCAGGAATTTAAAAGGTCTCTTGCTGCATACAATAACCTAGTTTGGGTTTTCTTCATTTGTTTGTGGGCGGCACGGTGGCGCATTGGGTAGCGCTGCTGCCTCGCAGTTAGGAGACCTGGGTTCGCTTCCTGGGTCCTCCCTTTGTGGAGTTTGCATGTTCTCCCTCTGTCTGTGTGGGTTTCCTCCCACAGTCCAAAGACATGCAGGTTAGGTGGATTGGCAATTCTAAATTGTCCCTAGTGTGTGCTTGGTGTGTGCCCTGTGGTGGGCTGGTGCCCTGCCTGGGGTTTGTTTCCTGCCTTGCGCCCTGTGTTGACTGGGATTGGCTCCAGCAGACACCCATGACCCTGTAGTTAGGATATAGCGGGTTGGATAATGGATGGATGGATGACCATATGGACTGTATTTATGCAAAAAAAATGTTATTTACCCGTGAATATCATCCAAATCATTTTTGTGTTTTGAACTGCTAGCTGTGCTAGCTGTCTAAGATGTTGAAATCTAAGTAATCAACGTAGACCTCAGCGTTAACATTTGCAGTGCAGCATGCACATGTTTCTATTATATGCCATTTGGTATGGGATTTGTAAAAGCTGAATTAATGTTTATAATATCCCATCTGTTGGAATGACACATGCAATGCATTTTATTATGAAAAATGTTTGTGATGTGCCATCTTTTGGAATGACATAGCATCCAGACAGAAACATGGAGATTTATTTTATTAAGTTGGACTAGGCATACTTTTTAAGTAGCACAGTTATTGTTGATGTTGCTTTCAACTTCCTAATGAACCCACTGATAATTTATGGTGAATTTATTAAGTCTTGCAGTGGAATGGTGGGTAGTGCTGATAGTCCAGTTCCTGGACTTGAATTCTAACAGTGTGGAGTACCGTGGAAAACAATGACTCCAAATTAACTTGATTATAACTACATGTATTTCAAATATAGTGCAAATGTTAAACTGAGGTTTGTTTTGATTACTTAGATATATCAACCTGTCTTAGCACAGCTATTCTTAAATATACCGATATCTCCAGGTCTTCAAGCCGCCCTGTTCCAGGCTCCAACACTTTTCTTCCGCCAGTTCTTTTGAATGTCAGTTCTCCCTGATGAGCTCATTGTCTTTTCTCTTTTAACCTCGATAAAGGCAGTTCATGGGCAGCCTCTTGGGAGTTGGCCAGTAATGTCTTTTCTATCTTTACATTTTTTTGTTTGTGCTCATGATCACATGGTTATTTATGAGTGTTTACCATGAGGAATTTGCACACTAAAATGTATCAATTACTGCACGTCTTTGTCACTCGCGGGTGTTGTCATTTTTCATTGAAGCGTGACCTGATGGTTACAACGTTGTGTATTTTTAGGTGTTGATAGGATTTTCTTTTCTAATTCTTTTATTCTAAATACTTTTATTATGAAACTCATAATTATAATATACTGTACTCCACTTAAGTCCCTAAGTGGAACATTCCAGCTTTAAAAACTTTTATAAAAAAGAGTTTTGTGCTTGACTTTCAGCTTTATCTGTTTTTCAGCATTTTGTCTTTGTTTAGATGTTTACACTTGTACTGCTTTTACATAAAATCTGATCATCAAGTATTTTTATTTATAGTACAAGAAAAATACTTTTAAAAGTGTAAATGAATGCAAGCTGAATCTATATGTTTTTGTGATAGGATGTACACATTTTCAGAGCTGTTGAAAGCACACATCAATGTCTAACTTTAGGCCTATTTCCAAGCTACCTTTTTTGTCCAAACTCTTGGAAAAAGTCATCTATACCCAACTGAAGTCCTTTCTGGACGAACATGCAATTCTGGAAGTGTTTCAGTCTGTGTTTAAAACTCACCACAGCACTGAGTCCTCTCTGTTAAGGGTTTTTAATAATATTCTTTTGATAGTGGACTCTGGTGACTGTGTACTACTTATGCTTTTGGATTTAACAGCTGCATTTGACACGATAGACCATGAGATCCTCATCTCCAGGCTGGAGCAGTGTGTGGGCATCACAGGTTCAGCTCTCCAATGGTTTAGGTCCTATCTCTCAGATAGAAGTTTTTGTGTCAGTATTGATGATTTTACTTCCACCTCTGTTGCCCTCCCCTGGGGGGTACCACAGGGCTCCATCCTGGGACCTCTAATGTTCTCCTTGTACCTGCTGCCACTCGGCGCTATTTTTCGTAAACACGTTATTTCCTTTCATCTTTATGCAGATGACTGTCAGGTGTATTTCCCTCTGAAGCGCCAAGGTCCATGTTCTGTCCAGCCCCTGCTTGATTGCCTTATTGACATAAGGAGTTGGATGGCATTAAATTTTCTAAATTTTAATGAGAACAAAACAGAAGTCATGCTATTTAGGCCCAATAGCACCAGCAGGACCCCCCTGCATCGACCTTTCCACTGTGGATAAATTTGAGAAATCCATGATCACAAATTTAGGTGTAAAAATGGATTCCACTTTAAAACTTGATAGCCATGTGAATGCAGTGGTAAAATCTTGCTTTTTCCAGTTGAGGCGGCTGTCAAAAATCAAGCCTGTGTTGTCTAAGTGCAACCTTGAAACAGTGATACATGCTTTTATAACATCTCATCTAGATTACTGCAATGCACTTCTTTTTGGAATTAGCCAGGCCTCCATGGCTCGCCTACAGCTGGTGCAAAACGCTGCTGCTCGATTTTTAACTGGCACAAGAAAGCATGAGCATGTTACCCCGATTTTGGCTTCCCTCCACTGGCTTCCAATTCGTTTTCGAATTCATTTTAAGATCCTCATATTTGTTTTTAAATCTTTTAATGGGTGTGCCCCTCTTTATTTGTCGGAACTGCTGCACCCTTACGTGCCGTCTCGCTCTCTCAGGTCAGCAGACCAGATACTTTTATGCATTCCCAAGGCACGATGCAAACTCCGAGGTGATCAGGCTTTTTCAGTTATAGCCCTAAACTCTGCACGTTAGGCAAGCTCCTTCGCTAGCTGCCTTTAAATCCTATTTAAAAACACTCTCTGGCTTTTAATCCTGTATAATATGTTCGCTATTTGTATACTTTTTATACTTTCTATTAAGAATCTCTTCAGTTCTTATGTGTTTATATATTGTTTTTCTTTGTACAGCACTTTGGTCAGCCTTGAGGTTGTTTTTAAAGTGCTTTATAAATAAATTAAATAAATAAAATAAATAAATGAGACATTGACTAATGGTTATTGTCTATTTGTACTGCTTTGTTTGAAGGACCTTCTTCCCTTTTTAGTGTCTTCTGCTTCAGTCACAATTTTCTTTATTTAGATCCCCTCATTATCTAGTGCAGGATCATAAGAAGGGGCAGCACGGTGGCACTGTGTGTAGCACTGCTGCCTTGCAGTTAGGAGACCTGGGTTCGCTTCCTGGGTCCTCCCTGTGTGGAGTTTGCATGTTCTCTCCGTGTCTGCATGGGTTTCCTCCGGGTACTCTGGTTTCCTCCCACAGTCCAAAGACATGCAAGTTAGGTGCATTGGCGATTCTAAATTGTCCTGAGTGTGTGCTTGGTGTGCGTGTGTGTGCATGTGTGCGTGCATGCATGTGTGTGTGTGTGTGCTCTGCGGTGGGCTAGCACCCTCCCGGGATTTGTTTCCTGCCTTGCACCCTGTGTTGGCTGGGATTAGCTCCAGCAGACCCCCGTGACCCTGTAGTTAGGATATGGCGGGTTGGATAATGGATGGATGAATCATAAGAAGGCCGACTTTATCTTAGTCACAAAAGGCAAAACCCAGTCCTGGAAAAGAAGTCAGTCCATTGCAGAGTACAAACCCACACTCACAGCAGGCTGACTAATGTAACACTGTGTGTTTGGGTTGTTTAAAGAAACCCATATGAGCACAGAGAGAACATGCTACCCCATAGACAAGGTGCCCTAAGCAGTAACTGAATGGAGGGTCCAAGCACTGTGAATAGACTTGCTCCTCACAATGACACTCCCCTTGTATCCTACTATGATATACTCTTTGCCCTTTTACAGGGGATATTATTAGAAACCTAAAGCACCTCCATTCATACAGATAAAAGCCCCAGGGTTAATCAATGAAGTAGTGGATGGCAGCAGCCAGTAACTATGTCTGCTTATTCATAGCTAGATCATCTAACAATCAATCTGGAGTTCTGGTCCCGTCTTTTGTGCCTGGTAGGTCTCAATTTGCTCTGCCAGAAAGAAAATGCAACAGCTGCTTTCATTGCCTGTGATAAATGGCAATTTTCACTTTTTCGCATCCACAATAAATCTCTCATCATAAGCCAGCAATCAGCAATTTACACTTCATGATGTGTAAAGATTGGCTCGTCTTTGGGGGGCTACATTAAGCTGGAAATGACACCGCCCAGAATATCCCTACAGGAAGCTTGTCGTTAGTGACTTGCCACATCTCTGCATGCATATCTTAAAAAACAGGCAAATCTTTCTATTATTCTGTTCTGACATTTTAAAAAATGAATCTGAACACAGGGCAGGCTAGAATGCTGGCACAGCAGTACTGCTGCTTCACAGCTCCTGAAGACTGGGTCCCAAATGCCAGCCTGGTCCCTGGGATTTCTCCTTGTAATCTGGAATTCCTCCCAAAACTTAACTGGTCACTCTAAATTGAGTGAAAGATTGTGTGGCGTGAGTTTGGCTATGCAATGAACTGGGACCCAGTACAGGACTGCTTTCTCCATTGCACAATATGATACCAGGATTGGCCTAACCATGAAAGAAAGAAAGTTCAGAGAAAATTTTGAACATGGATAAAAGTGTTGAGCATGTCTCCTTTAGATGACTTAATTTTTAATTGTTCAGAACATAGAATTGATCATGCAGTTTCTCATGCATCACTTTTATCAAGTCAGTGTGGTGGAAGAAAATCCTGAACAATTGCACTCTCTACTTTGGCCTGTCTCCTCTCAGCCTTGTCTTCAGATTATTTCAGGGTGTGAATTTATTTATTTTAATTTTGAAAGCCATGTTCACCTTTCCCATGCTCAAGGCACTTACAGAATATAAGACAGAACGGCAGGGTATACAGTATATAGTATTG
The DNA here is from genome assembly GCF_900747795.2 of Erpetoichthys calabaricus. NCBI lineage: Eukaryota > Metazoa > Chordata > Cladistia > Polypteriformes > Polypteridae > Erpetoichthys > Erpetoichthys calabaricus. The sequence goes on along the minus strand of NC_041402.2, from coordinate 164,538,645 downwards.
TACAAACCAGATAAATAAATAAAGAAGATTACGACAGTGAGTTCAGAGAAAAAAAAAAGCCTAACAGACAACATAATTGATGGTCTAGCACACACACATACAGGTTACATGAGCATCTTGACAGATAGGTAAACTGAGAGAAGGGTAATAAAGTCAAGTAGAGCTAAACGTCTTCCTGAACAGATGAGTTTTGAGTTGTTTTTTAAAAGAATTCATGGATTCAGCTGACCTGATTAATTTTGGTAGGTCATTCCAGAGTCTGGGCGCTATACAGCTGAAGGCCCTGTCATCCATGGAGTGTAGATTAGTGTGGGGTACAACAAGATTACCAGAATCAGAGGACCTTAGTGGGCGGGCAGGCACATAGTGATGGAGAAGGTCACTGATGTAGTTTGGCGCGAGGTTATTTAAGGCTTTGTAGGTTATTAGTAGGATTTTATATTCAATTCTGTAAGATACAGGGAGCCAGTGAAGACGGAGCAGGATGGGTGTGATGTGCTCGCTGCTGCTGGTTCGAGTAAGGACTCTTGCAGCTGAGTTTTTTTTTTTTAAATATTTTTATTTTATTAATTTTCATTGTAATCATTCCATACAAACAGATGAATTTATAACCCAACAAATTTGAAGACTAATCAAACCCCACCCCCTGAAGACTGGGTCCCAAATGCCAGCCTGGTCCCTGGGATTTCTCCTTGTAATCTGGAATTCCTCCCAAAACTTAACTGGTCACTCTAAATTGAGTGAAAGATTGTGTGGCGTGAGTTTGGCTATGCAATGAACTGGGACCCAGTACAGGACTGCTTTCTCCATTGCACAATATGATACCAGGATTGACCTAACCATGAAAGAAAGAAAGTTCAGAGAAAATTTTGAACATGGATAAAAGTGTTGAGCATGTCTCCTATAGATGACTTCATTTTTAATTGTTCAGAACATAGAATTGATCATGCAGTTTCTCATGCGTCACTTTTATCAACTCAATGTGGTGGAAGAAAATCCTGAACAATTGCACTCTCTACTTTGGCCTGTCTCCTCTCAGCCTTGTCTTCAGATTATTTCAGGGTGTGAATTTATTTATTTTAATTTTGAAAGCCATGTTCAGGTTGGGCAAGAGCTCTTCTACCTGCTTATCTGTAAGTAACTGAAAAATTACAGTATATATCCAGTGATCCATTCATTCTAGATCTAAATGACAGTTTATTCATGAAGGGCCAGTGGTGGAAAGTATTATGAAAGCCTTGATGGGGCATCACTTCATTATAGGGCACAGTCAGTCACACACATTCATTGATTCACTTTGTCTATTTAATATAGGACTTTTAATATCTATCTATCTATCTATCTATCTATCTATCTATCTATCTATCTATCTATCTATCTATCTATCTATCTATAATAATAATAATACATTTTATTTATATAGCGCCTTTCCCATGCTCAAGGCACTTACAGAATATAAGACAGAATGGCAGGGTATACAGTATATAGTATTGTACAAACCCGATAAATAAATAAAGAAGATTACGACAGTGAATTCAGAGGAAAAAAAAGCCTAACAGACAACATAATTGATGGTCTCGCACACACATACAGGTTACACGAGCATCTTGACAGAGAGGTAAACTGAGAGAAGGGTAATAAAGTCACGTAGAGCTAAAAGCCTTCCTGAACAGATGAGTTTTGAGTTGTTTTTTAAAAGAATTCGTGGAGTCAGCTGACCTGATTAATTTCGGTAGGTCATTCCAGAGTCTGGGCGCTATACAGCTGAAGGCCTTGTTACCCATGGAGTGTAGATTAGTGAGGGGTACAACAAGATTGCCAGAATCAGAGGACCTTAGTGGGCAGGCAGGCACATAGTGATGGAGAAGGTCACTGATGTAGTTTGGCGTGAGGTTATTTAAAGCTTTGTAGGTTATTAGTAGGATTTTATATTCGATTCTGTAGGACACAGGGAGCCAGTGAAGACGGAGCAGGATGGGTGTGATGTGCTCGCTGCTGCTGGTTCGTGTAAGGACTCTTGCAGCTGAGTTTTGAATAAGCTGGAGCTGTGATATAAGATTAGAAGGGGCACCTGCCAGTAGGGAATTACAATAATCGATGCGGGATGTGATAAAAGCATTAGAAAAGTTACTCAGCATTAGAAAAGGAGAGTAAGGAGCGAACACGAGATATGTTACAGAGGTGAGAGTAAGAAAGTTTCTTAATGTGGTTTATGTGGGCGGAATAAGAAAGAGAGGAATCAAAAATGACACCAAGATTCTTTGCAGTAGAGGCAGGTCTGATGAGATCACCGCCAAGATGGACTGGGAAGGAGCTCATTTTATTAAGTTGCATTTTAGTCCCAATTTGCAGGAGTTCAGTTTTGTTGCAGTTTAATTTTAAAGAGTTCTGCTCCATCCAGGTTTTAATTTCACTAAGGTAGGTTGTGAGCTGAGAAAGCTCTGATGAAGTTCCACTTTTAACATTGAAGTAGAGTTGAGTATCATCTGCATAAAAATGATAACCCAGTCCATAGCTACGAATAATATGGCCAAGGGGAAGCATATAAATACAGAAAAGCAGAGGACCGAGAACAGAGCCCTGAGGAACTCCTTGTGTGATTGGTGTTGAGCTGGATCTGCTGTTGCCAAGACTAATAAACTCTTGCCTATCAGTCAGATAGGATTTGAACCACTGGAGGGCAGTGCCAGAGATACCCAGCATATTCTCCATTCTGGACAGTAGAATGTCATGTCTGACAGTGTCAAATGCTGCACTGAGAGTCTAACAGAATTAATATGCTGGTTTGTCCAGAGTCTGCTGCCATAAGCAAATCATTGGTTACCCGTAGCAGAGCAGTTTCTCAGCTGTGCCGCATCCTGAAACCAGACTGAAAGGGTTCCATCAAGTTATTAGAGGTTAAGTAATTGGTGAGTTGGGAAGCTACAACACGCTCGAGAACTTTTGACAGGAAAGATAAGTGGGAAATAGGCCAGAAATTGTTAAGATCATCACCATCAAGACCAGACTTTTTTAACATTGGGGTTACAGAAGCAATTTTAAAAGAGAACGGCACAGAGTCAGTGTCAAGGGATGAGTTTATTATTGTTGTAACAGTCGGGATTATGGCATGAAGGCAGGATTTAAGTAGTGTGGTGGGAATGGGGTCCAGTACACAAGTAGTCGGCCTCATTTTACAAAGCAGGTTATCTATCTATCTATCTATCTATCTATCTATCTATCTATCTATCTATCTATCTATCTATCTATCTTAGATCATGCCTTCATATCTATCTGTCTATCTTCAAATCGTCTTATTACAGTTACAGAGGAGTAGAGTCAGAGCCACTTTAGAGTCACCATTCAGTTAAACCTCCAAACATGAAGGAAACAGGAGAAAACCAAAGTACCTGGAGAAAACTCCATGCAAATATACAGAAAATATGTGAACTCCACACAGGAAGTGAGTGGACACAGAGACCCTATCGTCGCTGTCTTTAATACATTTTTAATTAATGAATCATTACATTTACATAGTGCTTTTCTACGTACTCAAAACGCTTTGCATAGAAGGTGGGGAGCCAATTCAACCACCACCCATGTGCAGCATCCACATCCATTAACTATTCAGTGGTGATGGGGTGAGAGAGATACACAAATAGAGACAGGGGATGATTAAAGAGGTAGAATGGATGAGGCCATGATGAGTAGTTTAGCCAGGACATCAGGTACACCCTACCTTTATTAGAAAGATGCCCAGGGATTATTTTATGACCACATAGAGTAAAGAACCTCAGTTTTATGTCACATCCGAAGGACATCATCATTTGTTTCAGACCACAGGGTAAGCACCCCCTGATGGCCTCACCAACACTTGTTCCTGCAGCGGTTGCTGTGATTGTCACCATTATTGCCAAATCAGGCATCACACTAACAGAACAACAGCAACATGGCTCAGTATCATGTTTGCACATAGGAGGAACGACTCCAGCGTTTTTTATTATCATTAACTCTTTGGGGGCTGAATATTTTTAGTAAAAAAACTGTTTTCTGAAAAGCATACAAATCAATTGTTTCACACATAAATCAACATAAAGTGTCTGGTGCTGCGTGTTGTGGCCACCAATTCACAGTCTCTTGCAGCTCAAGCCACTGACGGGGCTGAACAACAGCTGGCAGGAATGCGAGACAGCCTGGCTGCCAGGCTGTTTTCGTGGTGCAGGGGCGGTTACAGTGGTCGCCATATAATGCAATCCGTTTTGTGCCTCTTGGCATTGTAAGTGGTAGTCCTCCCAGGCAAACATTGCTATGGGCGCATCAGCTATATCAAAGTTTTCAGCACCACAATCAGCTGATGCTGGTACCTCACATTCGTTTTCGATTATTTGTATCAAAATCAGAGTCTGACAAGTCAGAGTCCAATTCAGCGATAATACGCAAAACGTCGTTCACGCAGTTTTTTTTTTTTGCTTTACGCATTCACTTTAATCTCTTGCCAGATGTCGATGCCATTTTTGCTGTTGTTTGCTCTTCGTTATTTACGAGAGTGCAGGGAATGTCAGTCAAACCAGCAAAGCTAAATTTCCTTCTAGCAAAGAGAGTCGAATTAAAACATAATGGCGGGTTTGGCCACCGTTTACAGTTGATTACCACCCTCAAGCCCTTCTGTTGACAAAAGTCGACATCCGCCCTGAAAGAGTTAAGAAGCCTTTATTTAAATACTAAATAATAAGCAAACCTATGCACTTCATCTTCTGTATGTTAAAATGCTTGTAAATGCATATAAAACACATTAACAATGAACCTGCATTGACACATATCTCTGCATAGGCAGTCATTGAGTAAGGAAATAAACTCATCCAGAAAAAAAACATCAGGTCACCCCCTGTAATAACAGAGGTGTCCAGCAAAATAAATAGACACACAGGGGCACAAAATACAAATAGGCCAAAGTGCCTTTCAAATGAGGGGGAGTCAAGCTCTACAGAGTGGTCACCAGTTCAGGTCAGAGCTCCTTCCAGGAGTGTCTCGGTTTTACAGCCCCCTGACTGGAAGGGGTGAAGTTACTTTCCCTCATTGGGTGTCTTCTTGGAGCCAAGGGTGGAAAAAGAGACCATACCATCAGTGACAGTGCCCCCTCGTGTCCTGGAGTGGTAGGGCCTATCTCTGATGAGCCCGGAAAGTGACCCTCTGACACGCATGCGTGACAAAGAATACGTGTGTTAATCAGTCTGAGCTCAGACTCTAGGAACAGACAGAAGTGCTTTCCAAAAGCTACACTTCCATAAATTACAGCTACTTTAATTAAAAAGGACGACTGCTGCTCACTTTGTCCCTTAGTAATTGCTAATCAGGATAAAGGCAGCCTAATTGAGCTGTAAGACTCTCCAATTAAGTTACATTATATTTAATACCTTTAAGATATTTGCTCTTCCTATTCTTCCACTCATTTTCTAAGGTTACAGCGAACAATGCAAAAGGCATAAAGCAGGCCTCCATGCTGACTTCAGTAACTACTGAGCGCTCGTGGATCTTTTCAAAGTACAAGAGTGCATGACTATTTGAACGTACAAAAGTAGATCAAACTGTTATTAATTAGCTTCTTCAGCCCCCAAGTGAGAAGTCCCAGCATTGTAATATTTAATGGATTACATAAATCGATGCTCATATTATTGACTTTCTTTGCTAAATCTAATGATCCTCTGGTTTGATAAATTACACAATTATCAGGTTTCTATTGTTGTACAGTATAAAAACATTGTACAGGGTCTTTTGATATTTTCCTCAACTTTGTTTCATTTCAATTCATTTTTCTTTTGATATTCTGTTTTGTCACATTGCTCATTGAGCCTCACTTGTATTGTTAAGGACTCTGTACTATTGTCTGCTTGCCTTCGCATATCCATCAATCGGTGGCATTTCAGGTACCATCCAAATAAAGGATCAAGGATTGCTGCTATCTCTCGTGTGCACTTTAAAATATAAAACTGAAATAAAGGAGATTTGTTAAAAAACAAAAGAATTGTTAAAAAAAGATGATCCAGTTTCTAATTTTTACTATGTCAAAGTCCATGTTTTGGTTAATCCAAAGTAAAAATATTTACCTCATCATTCGACAACTGCGTGTTTACATTTCTGATTTCTTTGACTGCTAATAGATGGAATTCAAGGTAAAATGTGCACTGTACAAATACTGACAGCATTGTTATGAGTATGTATTTTTGTTAATATTCATCCTGATGCGTTTTCATTGGGTTGGAGTTTTACTTTGACATAGCAGGTGGAATTGCACGCTGACCATTCATATGTAAACACTTCACATCATTTTCTCACTGTGCTAGAAGGAAAATAAAAGCTGTTGTGCTTTATGACTTTGTTTAATCCTGTTGCGAATCTATGAAGCATACAGACTCACCCTGATACTTTTGCCTGCAGTGTCGCAATTCCAAGCATTAAGAGCTGCATGATATTATTGGTCATTTTTTTTTTAAATATATTTGGGTACAAATTCATAACTTTGCAGAATTTTCATGCTTTTCAGGTAAGAGAATTTCTCATTGCCTCCTTGTTCCTTAACAGTTCTACTTATGCACTGTACAAGTAGATGCACTTGTCTAGTGATGATCAAAACAGACATACAGTTTAGTGAAATTGACAATAAAATTAGACTTGCAGGCAATTTTGCAGACGCAAAACATAATATTCACGAGTTTTTTGAAATTTTATAGCATTTTTTTGGGTGGAAAGCAAGGGTTACTGCTCCCTAAAGCCTCATTCACCCTTTCTTGTTTACCTGTTTGTTTTCTGCAGCTGTATGAAGCATGTAATCCTTACCTTCTTCTCCTTCTTCTTCTTCTTCTTCTTCTTCATATTTTCCTATTTCTATGTGGGGGTGATGTGCCTGATCAACCTTCTCCATACAACTTGGTCCTGCACCTCCTCGCCAGTCAGGCCCTTTTTTCTTCAGATCTTCTTTCATTTTATCCATCCACCTCCACTTTGGCCTCCCATATGTTCTCTTCCCCTGTATTTCCATCCCTATCACTCTTTTGCCCACATATTCATTGTCTTTTCTCATCCCAAGTCTATACCACTTCAGCCTACTTTCCTGTACTTTCTTCGACTTTTGTGATCATTTCTTATTTTGTGCTTTATTGTAACTCCACACATTTATCTCAACATTTTCATTTCTGCCACATCTACTGTATCTTTTTCTCCTGCTCTCCATTTACTGCCCATTTCTTAGCTCCATACATCACTGCTGGTCTAACTACTGTTTTTAAAACTTTAACCTTTGCCTTAATTTTTTGATCACACAATACTCCTGTTACCTTCTTCTAATTGTTCTATCCACACTGCACAATAGGGGTTACCTCTACATTCTCCATCTACAACTGATGCTAGATATTTAAATGTATTTATTCTTTTCAATAGCCCTTCCTGCAGGCTGACCTCTGAATCCTGAATCATTAAACCTCATATATTCTGTCTTCTTCCTATTGATCTTCAATCCTCTATTTTCCAAAGCCCTTCTCCATTCCTCCAACTTCCTTTCCACTTCCTCTTTTCTGGTGCTACACAACACAATGCCATCAGCAAAAAGCCTACACCACCATGAGGACTGGCCCATTATCCTATGACTCAACACATTCATAATCAGATTAAAGAGTTCAGGACATTTAGAAGATCCTTGGTGCAGACCCACTCTAACTGGGATCTTGTCTGTTACCCCAACCTGAGTCCTCACTCCTTCATTCATATCTTGGACAATCCTCACACACTTCTCCAGTTCTCCTTTCTCTCTCATGCACCTCCAGACCTCTTGACATGGCACTCTATCAAAAGTCGAGAAACACCATATGCAAACCTTTCTGTCTTTCTCGTTGCTTTTCTATGAGCTGTCTCAATGGAAAGACTGTATCAGTTGTTCCTTTCTATGGCAAAAAACCAAACTGATCCTCCCCTACGGTGGTCTCTTCCCTAAGCCTACTCTCCATAACCTTCTCCCAAATTTTCATCGTGTGTGATAATCAGCTTTATCCCGCTATAGTTTTCACAATCCTGAATAACACCCTTCCCTTTATAAATGGGTACAGTCACACTGTGCCTCCACTCCTCCTGTTTATACTGTAGATCTTCTGCATTAGATCCCTCAACACATCTAATGCCTCTTCTTCTAAACTCTTCCACACGTATGCTGGTATTTCATCCGTTCCTGTTGCCTTTCCATGTTCATTCTTTTCAGTGCCTCATTTACTTCCTTCTTCCTTATTCCTGGTACAAGCCCTTCATTTGGGACTCCATCCCCCAATTGTATCCTTGGATTTTCTTCATTCAACAGCTTTTCAAAATACCTCCTTCATCTGTTCATTCATTCATTCATTCATTGTTGAACACACATTTGAAAAAATAAAGGGCAATGGAAATTAATTTAAATGACATTCCCTTTGTTATCTATATCTGTTTTGTGCTCTTGACAGCGGATTTTTGCGCTTTCATGTGGATGGAGATTTTTTTTTAATAATGGTGCGCTTGTGGACAGGATTTTATTTTTAAAACGGAGGAAAATCTGCCAATAAAAAAAATACCCAGGTACATGTGGACGAGGCCTTAAATTAACAGAGTGCTCATAATGTTTATCTGTATGTTTAATCAAACTTCAAGGTCATGAGGGGCCTATACCAGCAGTATCTTGTCAAGGCCTGAACCATCAGAGAGCACAAGATCTCAGGCACACTTACTCATCCCTAAGTAGGACACCCAACCATCTTAGGACGTACTTACACCTACTAAAATCAGGTTAAAGAGTACTCCACATATCCAGTGAGCAGGTTAGAATTCAAGTTGAGGAACTGGACTATCAGCACTACCCACCATTCCATTGCAAGATGTAATAAATTCACCATAACCATTTAGAACTCGATTATCAAATGTTGCCATATTTAGCTTGGTATGGGAATACCTGAGTTAGTCTTCCTTGTAGCACTGATAGATTTGGTTAATTCAGTATCTGTGTGGAATTGACAAGCTCTCTCCACATCTACATGAGAGTTCCCATTGTATTCAGATTTCCACCTTAATCCCAGGATGTGCTTTCTGTGTGAGTGAGTGAAGGTTGGTGGGGTCAATGTGGCCTGTGATGGACTGGAGCTCTTGTCCCAGGTTATAGACTGTGGGATAGATTTCTGTCTTTGGCAGCCTTGAAATTGGACTAAACGGGATGCACTAAATGTGAGGAGTGGAGTCCATCCTCGTTGAGTTTCCAATTATCCAGAGGATTTCTCTTTGCTGAATTACTCATGAGGCTCGTACCCCCAATGGGCAGAGCAGGTGTAAGCTCCTGGCATCAGATTAGCTTTCATAGACTGCTACACTTTTCTTTTAAACACCTAAGTAACTCTAGACATGTAACCCTATATCTCCTAATTGAATTGCTGCATTGTCATTTTTATGTATAACGACACATTCTTCTTCACGGGTCTTTTTATAACAGGACTTGCTCAAACTCAGTAGCATCAATTCTCTATCTCTACCTTGTCTTTTATTTGCTGCCTGTGCATTTCTTGGCAATTTTACTACATTAAAATTAATCTGAAAAACACCTGGCAAAAATAAAAAAAAAGCCATCTGTATCTTGAATCCCAAACAGCCTGTGGACTGCGATTAGGCAAAATGCAAATTTAACAAAAAATACATTGGAAATCAGCAAAAAAAATGCATCATTTATTTTTGCAGTTTATGGAGTTTTAAATTTTAATATAATGACCTAATTTAAGTTGTGAACACACTGTGTAGCTACTCTCAGGAGGACATCAGCTGTGCCCTGTAAATACACTGAAGTCAGCTAAGCCACGTGGCCCAGTGGCACCCTGGGTAGTAAAAGTTACCGGGATTTGAAAGTGGTTTCAGTCCCATAATCACAATACCACGTAACCTCCACATAAAAAAAAACAAAGCAAATCAAAAGATCTGGCTTGACCAAAGTAAGTGAAATTCCTGGGGGCTTCCACGTTTCATACCATTATGGATGGAATTAGGGCAAAAATGTTACTGGATCCACTGCAGTTTGCTTATCAGACAAAGATTGGAGTGGAGGATGCAGTTATCTACGTATTTGCTCCGCAAGGCTTATTCTCATAAGGAGAAAGCTGGCAGCACTGTGACGATTATGTTCTTTGATTTATCCAGTGTCTTGAATACCATCTAGCTATTAAACTCAGAGATATGGATGTAGAGGAGCCTCTGGTGTCTCACAGGACTGTGTTTCTGATATGGATGTGAGCAACTCCGGAGCACCACAAGGAACAGTCCTGTCTCTTTTTCTCTTCACTCTGTGCACCTCAGACTATTTAACAGCAGGTCATGTCACTTGCAGAAATTCTCATATGATTCTGTACTGGTGAGGTGTATTGATAAAGGGGATGAGACAGAGTATATGGGTCAGGAGGAGAACTTTGTTTCTTGGTGCAAAGAGAATTTTCTGTAACTAAACATCAGCAAAACCAAGGAAACTGGTTATTGACTTTCACTGCACCAAAGAGCCTCCATAACCGGCCACTGTTCAAGGAGTGGATGTAGAGGTGGTGCGATCCTACAAGTATTTTGGGGGTTCACATCAATGACAGGTTGGACTGGTCTTGGAACACAGAGGTACTATAGACAAAGGGGCAAAGCTGGCTCTTTTTCCTTAAGGGACTGCGTTCCTTTAATGTATGAAGTGACATCCTTCACATTTTTTTATAACTTGGCCAGGGTGATTTTTTATGCTACGGTGTGCTGGGCTGGTAACATCACTTCAAGAGAGGCCCACTGAATCAACAAGCTAATTAAAACAGCAGACTCAGTTATGGGATACACTCTGGATCCCCTGTTGGTAGTAACGAAGGATAGAATTAAAACAAACCTGAGTGCTGTTATGAACAAAGCTGCACATCCTCTCTCTTACACACCAACATTGAGGACTTTCAGCAAAACAGTCATTCAGCAGAAGTGTGTCAAGAACGCTGCATGGTCTCCTATAAAAAGCAATACACCTGAATAACACCTCACTGGAACTGGAAATGCAAAGTCAGATGTTTTCTTTCTTTTTAATTTTATTGCTTTATAGTCATTGTGGTGTGTGCTCAGACCAAAGTGTGCGTGTATATTTATTTATTTACTTACTTACTTATCTACCTATTTATATATTTATTTATTTAAAGAGCTTCTCCAAAATCCCTGATGGGTTAGTTCTATCTATCTATCTATCTATCTATCTATCTATCTATCTATCTATCTATCTATCTATCTATCTATCTATCTATCTATCTACCTACCTATTGCACCTCAATGGCTTAGTTTTGATTCTCAAAACTGCTCATTGTGTTTACATTTTGTGAGAATTTTCCACAAATGCTTCAATTTCATGTCATATCCCAAATACATAATGATAGATTATTCAATAAGCCTAATATGGCCCAGTAGGAGCTATTGGCATAACTTACATTTCCCAGCACCTTTGCAAAGGTAAATATACAGCAGATTCAGAAAATGGACGGGTGTCTTGTCAGCACCATAGCCTCTAATCTATATATATAATTCTCTAAGCCGACGCCTGAGCGGCATGACACCCATGAAAGCACGCAGGAAGGAGCCACGCCCACCAACTCTTAGACCATTGGATATGACGAAAACTCGCAGAGCCACGCCCACCAACTCGGACGCGACACCTCGGAAAACACGCCGTCATTTCTGTTTGTCTGTGCTACAGTCCGCATGCAGCTCTGAGCCATGTTGACTTTTCGGTTATGACGCACGACTGCGTGCAACATCGCAAACTGTTTTACATGCTACGTACAGCAATTCGCATCCGGGACAAACATGCGTCTTCTTAGATGGTCCTGCAGGAACACGGAAAACGTTTCCCCGCCCACCAAAGCAGGACCATGTAAGAAGAGGCATGTTTGTCGCGGATGTGAATTGCTGAATGCAGCGTCTAAAGCAGTTTGCGAGGGGTATCCCATGGGATCCTTAAAACAATCCTTTAAAACTGAGGTTAAAACACAATGAAGGAAGCAGTCTTTAAAAACCAATAAGCCCTGTGCCTCTGTTTCATTAGCATCTCACCTGCTTCACCGATGCAGGCCCTGCAACAGTCAAGACGCTCTCTCAGCAGCTGACCTTCTCTGTGCCTGACTCCACTGTAGGCTGCAACAAAATTATGAAAGTACGGGCGCATTTGTTTCACACAAGCATGTGTGGGTGGGTTGGTGTTAGTTAGTTAATTAGTTACTAGAAGGATTTCAAGATTTAATATGCACAAGCAGTAACACTGCAAAAGCAGCCCAAACCAGAAAAGACGGCTGGCAAAAAGTGGCCAACAAATTAAACGCGCGTGCATTGTACTTACTGAAAGCAGTGTTACGGATTTTGCAAATGTTCATTTTTTTCCCTCTGCTTAAAAAACATTTAAAAAGTGGTGTGATTATGCGGCGTATACTACGACGCGGGTTGGTATGCAGCGTGTAAAACAGTTTGTTTGTCGCGGATAATTTGTCTTTTACTATTACACGAAGACAATTTTCTGTTAATACTTCGTTACATTGATATAGCGGTGTTCTCAGTATTCAAAGCACTATCCACACAGGGAGGAACCGGGAAGTGTTGTTCAGGAAGTGTTCACCCATCAATGCATTATTATGCGGCGTATGCTACGCCACGGGTTGGCTAGTATCATATAAAGCAGACAACCTTTTCCACAGTCCAAAAAGAAGAAACCATTACAAAGCATCTCACTTCAGGAAGCAGCCCCCATCCAACAAGCCCCATATAAATTAGAGTATGCTGTGATGGACTAGTATTCTGTCAAGGATTGGCCCTGCCACTCTGCAAGATTATAATGGCCTACATTCTTCCATCTATCATATACACCTCCTTGAAGGAATTCAGGATCATACAGTTTACCACTGCCAGTCAAAAATAACACTATCATTTTTTTTCCTGTGAAAAAAATATGGTTCATTGGGGAAAAAAAAACTAGACAGTGACTGGTCTGAGATTCAGACTCAGAGGTGTGAGAAAGGCAGCAGAGTTAATTAGTGTACCTCTACGCCATGTCCCTGAAATGGAATAAGTGATTACAGAAAAATGGATTGATGGATGGATGGATGGAGTGAGAATCCATGGTCTTTCATCCTTTCATCATGCACTCCAAATGGATTTCTCTGAAGGGCAGAAAACAATGAATATTAGAAGGTCACCCTGAAGGGTCCACTTTCCAGATTTTTCTCCAAGCCTGCGTTATAATCTATAATCTATATTTGCAGTTTTGCTGCAAGGTAAGAGTAAGAATGGCAGTCATCTTCACACTACTGTGATTTTTGACCCTATCATCTTATTTTTACTTTTCTTCATTTAGCCTGCAGCTATGCTCCATGACCTTTGACGATGATTTAGCCAATCTTGACCCCTCTGTCTCACAAATCCTTTATTCTTTTGAAAAATATTCTCTAACCGTCTAACTTTAGATAATGCATTTATTGCTAGAAGGGTAAAAAGAACAATTTCTCTGAATAGAAACTTCAGAAACAACGATCATGTGGGAAAAGAGAATGATCTGACAGTAAACCAATAAATGGCAGTCCATGAGACGAAGGGACACCACTGTCCATTACTGAGAACCCTAGGGAGGTGGTTAGTGTGGCCGTCTTACAGCCCCAGAGAAGTTATTTCTCCATGTCCTGTGTGTATTATGTGTATTCCACCCATGTCTCTGTTTTTTTTCTGCAGATACTTTGACTTTCCACATCCAAAAGACATGCAGGTTAACTGTATTGATGGATCAAAACCGACCCCGTGTGAATGTGTTCATAGGTGTGTCTAGAGATGGACTGGTACTTTGAAGGGGCTTTCAAAATAATGGATGGAGACCCTTAGTCTTCTGCATTATTTAAGGAATTGAGTAAAACTACAATAGTCAGCTGACCTATAAAAAGACTTGAAAAGTCATGCCATTTTTTCCAGATTTTATTCATTTGAAGGTCTTCTTCTTGCTCAGTGCCTCCTAGCCCCAGTCATCCATCATTCTGCTGGTTCCTCTTTGTCAGACCAATGCATGAGCTCAGCATCACACAGGCATTCTCTTATACACTGCTACATATTTACACTAGGCACCATCACACATGTTCGCTATACCTCTCCAGGCCATGTTAAATTCCCCATCCATGCTAACCCAACAACCCATGTTGTAAATATCACAGTGAAATACCATCACAAAATCAGTACACGTACAACCTTTGACACATAGTTTTTTAAAGTTAGAGTAAAGATTGGTTATACAGTAAGATTTGCTTACAGTCACACAATAGTCAATTACAGTAGCCAGTCTAATGTCTTGGCCACTACACCACACTGCTAGGACTAGCTTGCCCAATCCAATATCCACAGCACCTAAGTTAGGTTATATCCTAATATAATGGATATAAGGTTATATAATATAATGGATTAGGTTATATCACTTATATCCCCTCTGACACCTTCATCTCAGCCATTATACAGTACTTGCTCTAGCTGCTACCATGTCCACTGTCTCATTATCTAGCTTCACTCTAGACCTACAGGTATATACAGTATACATTTTATTTCCTTCATCCAGCTTATTCCAGTCTCAGTCTTAGACTTCTCAATCCTACTGTATGCTTCTTGTTCCTCTTCTTTCCATTGCTCCATTCCCAGCTCATGATGCTGTCTCCTTCTTCATACCCACTTATGTTGGATCAGCCCACCTATTCTCATCCACAGTGTCCAAAACCCATTCTTCATCATTCCTTTCCCATTCTACCTGCACCATCCTGTTCTCACTCAGAAGAGAGTGACCCTCAGAGTAACCTACCTCAGAGGTTTTTTTACTGGTGTGGCGTATGGCTAGGGCCCTTTCCCGGTCAGGATTCCTCTACTCTGGAAGGACCAGAGGAGCGTATCCAGTGTGTTATCTCCCCCAGAATGCTAGATTGCAGCCCCCCTGGGTTGTAGCATTGCCTCGGACTCCTACAGGACTCCATGGGAGTTGGAGCTAGATACAGCCCTGTTGGGATCCGTGGGCGACACCAGGGGGAGCCCTGGAGTGCAGCTGTTCCGCCACATCTAGAAATGCTGCCAGAAATGCGTCAACGAGCAGCTGGAGCATTTCTGGGTGTCATATGAAAGGAGCGAGCTGACACTATTAGGGGAGTGAGAGTCAGGAGGAGGGAGATGAAAAATAGGGAGAAATTTGTATTGTGCTGTGACTGTGCTGGACTGTATTGTGCTTGCGTGAAATGGGAGGAGGCATTTCATTCGAGGAAAAAAGAAAAAATCAAAGTGTGTGCTTGTACTTGTGCCTCAGCATGTGTCTGAGTCAGATTTGAGTGGCGTTGTGCCCGCCTGGTGGCCCACACAGGCTACTAAAGAGGCACATCCTTTGGTTATTCTGTATTTTCACATTGTGACCATAATGATGATGAATGTAACACAGCGACAGCTTAAGCCCCCATCACACTACACAACCTTTCCAGTGATTTTCAATCACAAACTTTATTTACATGATCTGAATGAGTCGGACACTTGCCTCGTGTTGCCTGTGCCTTCTAGTCATGTGGCTTTGATATCCACAGCGACTCAGTCTGGATAGTCTGCCACTCACTACGGCAAGTCTTAAGTCATAGAGGCATACATGCGTGTGTGTGTGCGTGTGTGTGCGTGTGTGTGTGTGTGTGTGTGTGTGTGTGTGTGTGTGTGGAAGAGCTGTCAACCAGTGAGCACTCACCTGCAAGTACAATGCATACAAAGCAGTCCAAAGAAAAGAACAAACAAGAGGCTTGTCTGTCTGATGTCTTATGTTTTATGATGGTGGCTGAAGTTGCTACACTTGGAAAGCCTTGGGAAATGCACTGGTGCTGTCAGGCAGCATGTTATTTGCTGTAAGCTTGGGACAAGCTCTCAATTCTTTGGAAATGTGAACCTGTGCTGAAACGTCTGCATGGAGTCATGCAATTTGTCATCCTTTATGTGATGAGATCCAGTAATTGCGGCCATTAGGTTTCACATCCTCACTGACTAGAAGTCGTGTAACGTGCCACTGGCTTTAGCCTGCACAGGTCACTTGAGTAAGTATTCTTAGCTTATGTCATTTATTTACAAAGTAGCAGCAGGTATGCAGACTTCTAACTTTCTGTGTTAGATACTTTATGACAATGTGGAAAATTAGGAGCTGCAAGTTTTTAAAGTGGCTGGCATGGTGGCAGAGTGGGTAGTACTGCTGGTTTATAGGTTTCATACCCTGAGTGCTGGCATTGCCCGTGTAGAGTCTGCATTGTCTCCTGTGTTTATTCTCACATCCTAAAAACCTACGTGTCGGATTAATTGGTGACTATAAACTAAATTATAGGTGAGTGAGTATTTATGCATAAGGGTGTCTTGTGATGGAGAGTGAGCCCAACTGTGGATGGCACCATAGATCCTGCAGGTTAGAAAATTGATAAGAGATTTGTAAACCCTTTAATGTCACTACAGATTACCCAGCAAAGCTTTCAAACACAATTTCAGTTATATACCTAATTCTAACAGCTGTGATGTTCTTTTTTCTTCTACCACAGACAATTATCCTACCACTTTTTCTATACAGTGTTAAAAAACAACTATCTCTGTATACCTTTCCTAAGAAGTGTAACCCATTTTCTAATCCCATGAAGACACTCTCGGGAGCTGCTTGTGCTGAGCATGCTTCCAAAGGCTCCAGCCGCTTTTATTTGTGTGCTTATCTCGGCAACAGGAACACTCTATCGTGCTCTGTTGCTTACTTGGGCAATTCATCAGTGAAGAGCTCAACTTTACAGATTCTGTGAACATAATTGAGTGCATACTGAGCCACACAATGCAGCTCAGGAAAGAAATCGCTGCCACTGCCCGGTTCAAAGTATTGTCATCTAGCATCATATTACTGGAGAGGTAAACACTACAAGTAGATCACACTGTGCCATGGAAAATTACAGTGACATTCAAATGGGAAGTTATATATTCTCAGTCCTTGCTTAGGATGTATGTTCAATGATACAAATGTCTACCCGAATCTGCCAGACTGATTTGAATAAGACTTTTGGGCCATCTAGAATATACAGTATGCTGAAATGGCCAAACAGTTCTCACCTTCTTGAGTTCATCTTGTGGACACTAAGGGAGCACTCCAGCTCCCCAAACACCCAACACAAGCAGGGACAGACACAAGTTAAAAGGGAAAAGACTCTTTTATTGTGGGAAACTCTTCCCCAATACATGTTTCTTTGCCACGACAGCCACAAGTATAATAATACACTCTTTGTCGTCTTTCTCTCTCAGTCACTGCCTCCTCCACACAAATGTTGTCCACCCTCCTCTCGACTCTGGCAGCTCTTTTAATCTCCCACCCGTGAGTACTTCCAATTTTTCGCACAAGTGGTCTGAAAGCACTTCCAGGTGAGACAGAAACCCCTCAGATGTAACAGGACCAAGACTTGTGCTCAGACATGGCCTGATCTTACAGATGTTATACTGACTGAACCTGCATGAACGAGAAATACAGTAGCTGCAATGTGATGAGAAGTTTTTGAACTATTGTAGGTATTTAAATGAGTCATTTACCACGGCAGCATCAGTCACTTTGGACACCTGGATCAATGGCATAAAATCCTAAAAATTAAGCGTGCCGGTTAGTCCAGGACTTGACACAGGCAAAAATCATGCAAGTGTAGTGCAATGTGGTGTAGTGGTTAAGGCTTTGGAGTTCAAACCCTGAGGTTGTGGGTTTAAATCCCACTACTGACACTGTGTGACCCTGAGTAAGTCACATGACCTGCCTGTGCTCCAATTGGAAAACCGAAAAGAAATGGAACAATTGTAAGTCACCTGAAATAAAGGCATCAGCTAAATAAGTAAGCGTGGACCAGTGGAAATAGGCGCAGAGATTATTACTCAGCATATCAATAGCAAAAAAAAACATAAAGACCCCGAAAAGATTAATCGTGCCGGTTAGTCCAGGACTTGACACAGACACAAATCATGCAAGTGTAGAGCTGTTCACACATCATTCAGCAGCCTAAATAAGATCTGATCTGAGTGGCTGTGTAGGGCTTTCTAATTCAATTGAGTTATCATATGTGCAAGGTTGGGGCACATGTGATGATTGAGCGCTGTCAGAGAAATAATAAAAGCATGTGGAAGACAAAACTGATTTAAAAAAAGGGTATGCAGGCCTTGAAATTCAGAAACAGAAAAATTTCTGGCACTTTCCAGTTATTTATTTAAGGTTTCTTGTAGCGAAGTTTCTTGCAGCTTCTGCCTTGCGAGAGGATGAGAAATGCAGAGGTGTCTTAGCAGAAGTTGTGCAGGATGGACAGCTACTGCTGGCTGAAGGGCATTTGCTGCATTGCACAGCCTCTTTATTCATAAACAGTAACGGAGGACCCTGTGGTCGTCATCAATACCACAAATAAATGCCAAGAAGGCCAAAAAGCACATAAATTAAGGAAGTAAAACACACAAGAAGAATGCAAATAAGACAAAATGGCCACATTAGAGAGTTGGTGTCGCAGGTGGGAATATCCTATTTAATTGCCTTTGGCAAGGTTGATACATTTAGTTTAAAAAAATGACACACTGGTGAGCCTTGATGTGCTACTTACGGTGATGATCCAATTAATGGCAAGACTTCATATCTGTCTCTTTTTATTCTTTGGGACTGGAAGATGTGGAGCGGAACGAATGTCACTAGGTCTCCTCTGGCTGGTTCTCCTCCCTTTAAGGATGATAATGGAGGTATAGTTAAAGCCGGTGCATTAATCTCTTTCCTCACCCAATGTACCCACAAATAGGAACTTGAAAAAACACTTTCCATGATTGACAAGATATAAACCAGAGAAAACATCAACAAATAAAAAGACCAGCCCTGTAGTGCCAACCCTGCTGCTTCTCTACATCTGCCTTCAGAAGTGGGTGATTCCCTTGTGAGTTCAAATAATTTGTTAATAAACCCCTATTCTTTTGTTACTTTGATCACTTTTGGTTCTTATTTGAGCTTGGAGATGACTCAGGAGTGCCCCCTAATATATATATATTCAGGGTTGTGGAAGGGCTAAAGCCTATGCCAGCAGCATTGGGCAGAAGGCAGGAAACTTAATGTGGACATGATGCTGATTTAGGATTACCAGACATCTCATATTTCCCAGATAGGTACATATGGAATGTCTTACCCAGTTATTTCTTTTTTTCTTTTTGATTCTCTTTTGTCCCATATTTTAAACATGGCTCATTTCTTAGTTCATCAACAGAGCAGTATGAAAGTCATTGTAGAAAGAGCATGTTAAAACCAAAAAGAAATGGAACCAATTGTAAGTCAACCTGGACAAAGGTGTCAGCCAAATAAGTAAACATGGACCAGTGGAAATAGATGCAGAGATTATTACTCAGCATACCAATAGCAAAAAAACATAAAGACCCTGAAAAGATTAAGCGTGCCGGTTAGTCCATGACTTGACACAGACACAAATCATGAAAGTGTAGAGCTGTTCACACATCATTCAGCAGCCTAAATACAATGTAGCTGTATAGGGCTTTCTAATTCATTTGAGTTATCGTATGCGCAAGGTTGAAAGGATTTGCTGATAGAGCGTTGTCAGACCACTATATGCTGAACCACCTGGATTGGGACCAGAGCGCGGCTGGTGACACCTCAGCACAACACTGGAACAGTACGAGGTCTTTTACGGTGGTTGGAGTGGCAATCGACTGCCAACAACCCCCAAGTTTTCCCTGTAAGTTGAAGGACCTGCTTGCAGGGCTGGATGCAGATTATGAATGAAGCAATTGCATGATAAGGGTCTCGCTCCAGGGCCCAACATTGTAGAGTCACTTCTGGCATTGCCATGTCAAAATGGCTGTAGACACAGCAATACACCCCAGCAAGAGCATCTGGGAATATTTAAAGTACACAAGTACCTTATTATACGAGAGACTTTGAAGGCTCTTTTTGTTTTTTTAACTCTTTAGAGTTGTCACGTGTGTGAGCAGTGTAAACGTGATTGTATGAAGCATCATAAAAACGTGATACCCTCAGTCCCTGCTTTCCCTGAGAGGCTGTCCTGTATTTTTTCAGAGAAAATCTGCTCACCCTATGCCAGTCCATCACAGGGCACAAACATTCATTCATACTGAGTCCAATTTATAGTTAGAAATTACCGTAACCTGAACATCTTTGGGAGCTTGGGAGGAATACCAGAGAATCTGAAGGAGTTTTACTCAGGATTAATGATGCGGCAGCAACATTTAAAAAGAGGGATGAGTGGTCAGCGGCAGCCACCATCAGGTTATGGATTACGCCAATGGTAGTTGGGGGATCCAATACTGATGTCTAATAACTATGGATTGATCACACTGTAGTAGGAGTGTCAATGATGGTGACAAAAAGATACTGTAGCTAAGCAATTGAAAGGAATATTAAAAAAAAAAAAAAAAAAGAATCCCATTAAGTTTTATTTGTGTAGGTGGAAAAGGAAACGCACTCTTCAAAAATGTACTGAGAGTTGGAAAGTGGATTCCAACAACGCTCTGTCAAAACAACGCTTTACTTTTTAGGTCTTTCCCTCTTTTTTCATTACAGATCCACTTACATCGCAGTTAAAAGAAAAGTGATTTGACAGATGCCGCCGTGTAATTGAAATAAAATTACCATACTTAGCTAAAGACATCTCAAAGCTGTCTTCAATAAAAGCTACCGGAGGAAAAAAATATTAAAGGAGCCTGCCTATTTTTTTCTTATGGGGAAAATAAAACATACTTATGTACTGTGTATTCTTTGGTATTTCGTGCTACTGAAATAGTGGGTTCAGAAAATGGATGAATGGATTATAAGCATCTTGGGGGCAAAGTGAAAAAAGCCCTGTGATCGCAAACCTCCAGGGACATGAGGTTGATTCCTGGCCAGGTAACTGATCCTTAGGAGCTTGCATCTTCTCTTTGTGCTCATGTGTGCTTTTGTCTGTCTGCTCCAGTTGTTCCAGGAGGTGTTCACATGGGTATCTTCTCTGGCTGGTGTTCAGATTCCTTGTTTATATTTCTTTTTTGCTCATGTTTAATTCATTTCTTTGTGTTAATATTATTTATGTGATTTGCATTATCATGTCCTTTAATTAGCTTCGTGTATTACTTCACTACTATGTTTCCATGCTTGTACTAAGTTCCATGTATTTTGTGGGTGGTTCCCCAGGAGGCGGGGCCTCCTGTCCATTTCCATCAAGGGCCAGCTCTGAATTCTATAAAGCAGTGATTATTAACCTTTTTTGAGTCACAGACCCCTTTAAGAATCTGATGAAAGGTATGGACCCCATTCCCCAGAAATATTCACATAAACACAACTTTGCATGCAATTAATATAATGTACAGTATTGTATTTATCAAGATTTGATTATCTCATACATATATGACATACACAAAGTATTATTAAACTTTAAAGGAAACTATCTAAAAAAACCTCCTTTTTTATGCAAAAAGTAATGGCCACTCATTAATAATTATGGAATACAATCCTCGTGTACAAAGTAAAACAGATCAACTACTACTACTACATCTGCTCTAAATCAACAGTACCGGGCTGTATAGGGAACATAAATGTTCATTATTATCTGACCCTCATGGACCCCCTGAAACCCATTCAAGGAACCCCTAGGGGTCCACGGACACCTGCTTAAGAACTTCTACTATAAAGGCTGAGAAAATACACCCCCTTGTACATTTTTATGAGTGAGCTGGCAGTGGCAAGGTCTCTGTGATTTTTGTTGTTTTGTTTTTTATTTATTTACCAGTAACTGCGCACTCCACAATAACATGCAGTGAATACACTTGTCTTGAGCATTCCTAGTTTTCATTCTTTCTCAGTACGTTTAGCATTCGTTTGCTCAGAGGTTGATGCGCTTGCTGCTTCCTGAGCAGCTCTTCTTTACTCCACCCTAGCGGCCCACTTCTTCTCTTCTTTTGTCGGCATCTTTTCGTGTTAAAACTGATTAAGTCAGTGTTTGTGTTGTAATTACTTAGTACGTTTTCCTTAATTTTTCACTTACGCTGGCACTTAAGTCTTCAATCTGCCTCAAGAATGATTTAAGATACGAAGAGGTAGGGGAAGTGACGGCGAAGGTGGTAGGGATGAGAACGGCGCCTGTATGCAGGCACCTCATGGCTAACCCTAACCCTGCTGGCCACTGCTGAGAGTTGATTCTACAGTAAAATAAAATACAAATAAAAAGAGGAATAAACTCAAAAGTGGACAGTAGACATTACATAGTAAATGTGTACCATATTTCAGGTCAATAGGTCAAACGGTTTGTGAGCTACAGGTGATTTAAAATCCTGGACAGACAAACGGAGAGCCATGCTAGCATATTATATAAGGAGATTATCTGAAGTTTGACATCTTTGCTCTGTTTCTTGACCTGTCTTTGGATTTGTTATTTTGGGACATGTTCACCAGTGGATTGCCTATCATACTAAGATAACTCCTCACGGGTCGTTTGTGCTCCTCAGAGCTTCTGTGCTACAGGGTGCAACTGACAATAAATCTTCTAGTTGATGAAAGATTCTTTGTTTGTCCTACAAGCCAAAGGCTGATGGACCCTTCTACTTCTGGGGCTTTTTGCAACAGTTTTTGGGACTTTGTTTGAAGGAGCTCCCCAGTTCTCAACAGAATGTACCACCTTAAAACATAACAGTGGGATTAACGGACAATGCTGTATTGGCCAGATATGAGTGAGGATCAGCATATGTCCATGAAGGTTCATGCTTACTTTATACTTGGTTCTTACCATTCTGTAACAGCAAGTACTTGGTAGGCCTCAAGAAAAGAATGAATAGAAGAATCGATCAAATACTTGCTTTACTCGATTAGTACAGATAACCTGGAAAATTGAGGCACAGAATAATTTTGATTGTTTTGAGAATATGATTCATTCATTATTTTTTATCCACATTAATACTAGCCTTATAAAGAACACAGTAAGGGACAGATTTTCAAAGAAAAAGTAATCTCTGAAACTGGCAAATAAAAAGAATGTCAATGTCAATTTATTTATACAACACATTTAATACAGCATTAGTAATGCCATAGCCAAAGTGCTTTACATAGAACATAAAATACATAAAATTCATAAAACATAATGCAACCAACAGTAAAGTAAAAACCACTTAGTAAGAAGGTAGGATTACCAGTATCACTGAAGATCATGAAAAACTAAGGAATAGAGTGAGTCTTCAGTCTCGTTTTAAGCAAATCAAATACAATACAATTTATTTTTGTATAGCCCAAAATCACACAAGAAGTACCGCATTGGGCTTTAACAGGCCCTGCCTCTTGACAGCCCCCCAGCCTTGACTCTCTAAGAAGACAAGGAAAAACTCCCAAAAAAACCCTTCTGGGAAAAAATGGAAGAAACCTTGGGAAAGGCAGTTCAAAAAGAGACCCCTTTCCAGGTAGGTTGGGGCGTGCAGTGGGTGTCAAAAAGAAGGGGGTCAATACAATACAATACACAGAACAGAACAAATCCTCAATACAGTATAAAAATAAAAATTTTACAAGTACGGACCAGAATTTAACAGTAGATGATATTACATAATATGATTTGGATTTGTTTAGAGTCCTGGAGACCTCAGCCATCAAGCTGCCTCCCCCTATTGGCCATTCCACAGCTGAAACATTGCTTGGCCAGCCAATCCGATAAAAGGACACCTCTACCCCACGATTTCTGCGATCCTCCATCAGGGATGACTTTACCTTAGGCAGGCAAATCAACTTGGCAGGTGGGCCGAGGCACCAAGTGCCACGTTTGAGTACCGAGAAGAAAAATAGAATAGGTGAGGGTTAGTAACAAATTATAACTATCATGTTACTTATGTTTTTGTGCTAATGACTAACAACAGAGATGCAGTCTGTACAGTTAATCAGAAGCTTTAGTCAGGATATGCTAAACTGACGTAGTGAGTCTTCAGCCAGGATTTAAAAGCTGAGACCGATGGGGCATCTCTTATAGTAGCAGGCAGACCATTCCACAGTTTAGGGGCCCTGTAACTAAAGGCTCGACCTCCCACTGTTATTTTATTAATCCTTGGAATCATAAGCAGACCGGCATCTTGAGATCTTAATGTGTGCTCTGGTTTGTAAGTCATGATAAGTTCAGACAAGTAAGCTGGGCCTTGGCCATTTAATACTTTATATGTTAAAAGGAGGACTTTGAAATCTGTCCTAAACTTGACCGGGAGCCAGTGTAAGGATTTAAGAACTGGAGTTATGTGTTCATATTTTCTTGTTCTTGTAATAATTCTTGCAGCAGCATTTTGGATTAACTGGAGGCTGTATAAAGAACAGATTGAACATCCAGTGAGCACCGCATTGCAGCAGTCAATCCTACTAGAAATAAATGCATGAATTAATGTGCAAATGAAGGTGCGTCCTTAATGTAGTAAGGTAAAGAATTCCACAAACGTGGTGCAGTGTCTGCAAAAGCCCTGTCACCCTTAGTTTTACACATAGTACAAGAAGAAAAAGAAAAGGTTAACATGGGCAAAAGAACATAGAAATTAGGCAGAGTAAGTCTAGTAATTGTGTTATGGACCGCAAGCTGGAGTCACCTTTTCTTTGTTGCAGACGACGCTGGCATTTGACATGTACTTGATGAAGTAGCCAGCTGAAGACTTGGGGGGTGTTTGTTTCTCAATCTACAGACACTGATTTTCTTATACTCTTACACAATTGAACTTCAGGGCCTTTGGCTTTTTTTGCTATTCCAGTTCACTCTCTTTTCTTAAGACAGTAATAGATACCTTTGAATGAAATCTTCAATTTCTTGGAAATCTTTCACAGGGAATAACCTTCATTCTGCCAAAAATACAATAGACTGACATATTTTTTGAGAAAGTAAACTAAAATGAAAATGAAGGAACATCAGCAGGTTTAGTTTTTCACCAGTTTGCAGACTCTCTGAACTTTTGTCAAGCAACCAATGAGTTTCACCTGTTGATCAACAGAGGTACAATTTCTATCATGTCACTGGCCAATGGCCTTTCAAAGCACAAGTGATTAGTCAACAACAATACCCTGTTCAAGTCACACTTCTCTAGTGAATCTCTCACTAGTGCGTCATTAACTATTTTATTTTTCAAAAATCATTTCTCACTACTGTGTGAAGTGACAGGTTTGCAAACACCTGACAATCCAGCTGAAACATTTTCCACTCAAGATCTGCTGTGAATAAGGTGTTTTGGTTGACCAGCACATTTCAGCTTCAGCCTTCTGAATTACACCCTGATATACAAGAAGAGCAACAAAAGCCAGCAGTGTGTCATAGCAGACCTCAGACTACAGTATATACTCTCGTTTAAGTTCTCCCACAGATGAGTCAGGGCTTGATTTTACCGTATAATTTCTGGTATTTTATAATGTCGGTCATATAAGTTGAATGTGGAAAACTCCCGCTATCGGTCCAAGAGATTATGATATGCTAACGGCTAGCTGAGTGGGTAACCACAGAGCACACTGCCTTTTTACTTCTATGTATTGTGTCTACGTGACCATCATGGTAATACCCAAACTATTCCGAGGCGATGATTGCACTGTTTTGTGTTTTTCGTATCTCACACCCACATACTCCTTTATCGTTAGAACATCCCTTATCTACGATGGATCATTCAATCAGAACAAAATATGAAGCTGGTTTTAAATTAAAAGTCGAAAGAATTTGGTAACTGCGCTGCTGTCACAAAATTCGATGTGTCTGAGAAACTGGTGTGAGATTGGAGGAGGAAGGAAGATGTAAAAAAAATTTTAAAAATTAAGTGTTGTATTTTTGAACGGGCGTATAAGTCAGGGTCTGATTCTATGATCGATTTTTCAGTTTTCAAGACCCGACTTATATGCAAGTATATACGGTAATTGCACATCCTCCAATTTGGCTTCAGTGTATGCATCTAGATAGGTTGCTGCGCATAGCTGTTGAGCTCAGTGACAATGACATCAGACATGTCGTCACTTATGAACAAACTGAAATTCTGTAAAGAATCCTATTGCAAATGCTGTTCTAAAAGTTGCCCTCTATCGCTCAATTGTGATACAGGAGATGTGCATATTTGGTAGATGACGGTGTGTGTGCAACTAGCAGTGGATGTATTATCTCAGTGATAATGGTAAAGGGCTTAAGCAGGACACAATCATCAAGGCCAGCGGCAGAAATACTTCTTTAGAAAACAAAGAACAGTGTCACGAGTGGGCTCTAGTGATGGTAATTACCCGCCAAACCAGGAGTTGGCTCTGTGCTCTAATGCCTTCCCGCTTCCTCCTTCTGCAGAATGGAAGACTGACGGCCATTCTACCACTGACAGCTCTTCCATTATGCGCACCCCTCCCTGGACCCGCCCCTTCCTGCTTGGAACCCATATAACTGGGAAGTTCAGCCATTTTGAAATTAGTTCTAAACGGAAAAGATGCATCTGCAACTTGTGTTGATTTTGCATTTCTAAATATTCTAATTGCACTGGGTCACCAGGGTGGTGCACCAACACTTTAACATTGACTTGTCTCTTCTTTATAACACATGTATTTTGATTAATTTTGAGTGCCCTTTGCTAACAGCCTTGGTTAGCCAGGGCATAAATCGGGCCATAAGCCTGAAGTTTAATAAGAAACAATGATTAGCTGAGAAATCTGAGGTTGGCAGTCTAGTGGGCTGCAGGTAATAGAGATGAGCCATACTTTAGGTTCATAATGAGGGGCTAGAAGGGCACAGCGAGATTTGCGGTTCAAGCTCCTGCTAATATGCAATATGAAATGATAGTATAACTTACATTTGCTGCAGTCTTTCCACACATTTCAGGCACTTTTAATATTCAATACTATCTGCTTCTAGGACGTCTTGAGCAAGTGATACCTTCACAGCTCTTGTTGAAGGTTTTTCAAAATATGCAGTGCCACCTAGTGGACATTAAAATTGTCAACTCATTTCTCCATCTGGGTAGGTGTTTTTTCAGTGTTGCCTTCCACTATCAATGATCTCACTTCTATTAAACTTTATATGCAGTAAGGTGAAACCTCCGGTAGAGTCTCACTGTATTATGTGCACAAGATAAGGTCCTCTGTGTTCCCTTGCTTTCTATACGTAATTTCATTCTTCGGAGGAAAATAGACAGATACAGGGATAAATTGTCTATCATTCATACGGTAAATTGACTTGCAATGAAGTGGTGTACCATTCAGGGTTGATTTCTTCCTTGCACGCATTGCTGCTTGACAAGCTCCATGCCCTTCAGAATCTATTTAGATAATTGAGAAGCAGATAGAGGGCAATGCGAGGATGAAGTCCTTAGGACTGCTGATGTGCAGATCCAGCCTCCTCAGTTTCAATCCTCACACCCAGTCCGAGTCTGAGAAGAATTTGCACATTCTCCCCATACCTGTGTGTGTGTGTGTGTGTGTTTGTCTCCAGATACGTTCCAAAGACACGTGTATTTGGTTAATCAGTGATTCTACTCCATTTGAGAAAGTGTCATTGTGAGTGCAGTTGTGCTCAGTGATGGTCTGGGTCCCCAATCACGGTTGGCTCCTTTCTTGCATCAATGCTGCCGGGATAATACCCGGCCCTGACTAGATTGTAACTAGGTGTAATAATATAAGAGCACAGCGACAGCAGATCAAGGGTTGGGGAGCCTCCCCGTATACTGGATGAGGGTTCCAAGTCAGAGTAAATTTGATAGTTACAGAGTGATTTCTTGAAGCTTTTATAGAGGGTGTTCAGGAAGTACAATTAGAGGGGAGAAAATGAGCTCATCATCTTATCTTATCACACCACTGCCGTATCCAGGTAAAAGCAGCGTCATTAGCATCCTCAAGATCTTCATCGGTGCATGTAGGGTCCTTGGGAACATTCATGGAGAATGTGGTCCATTGTTTTGTTGGGCTCACCACAGGGACATTCAGTGCTTGTTGTGAGGCCCCATCTAAATTGGTTGTCCCTTGTTTTGCCCACCTTTGAACTAGCTCAGGTAAGCGCGACCCACTCTTTCCTAGACAGGGATGTTCCATTGGGTTGATGCTCTTGAGGTGCAGGAACAGCTTCATTGGGAAGGCTATGGTCAAGTTCTCGCCACCTCTCAAGCCTATGTGTTATGGACTGTTTTGAATTAAGGGTTTCCACTGTGGCGACGCTCCAACGAGAAGGTAGTCGGCGATTTGCCTCCAGGTGATGGTGAAGTGGATGTCTGGAGTCCATCAGTTGCTTGAACCTTTCTACTCTTGAGCTAGTTTCTCGTCATATATGGGGAGGTGTGATTCTGTGCAGCCTGTATAAAGCACGTGGTACCCCTGTTAATCTGCCCTACCAGACAGAGACCAATTGCTACACTACACAGACCACTGCACTCATCCAAGGGTGGTAAAAGAAAATGAGCTAAACAGAGGTGACGTTGATTTTAGAAGCCGGGGATAAAATCAGAATTGGGGTAATGGAACTGAAGTCATTGTGGTGAGACCAGGAGTGAGCTAATTCGGTGGAGATGGAAGAGGAGTCTTCTGTATTGAGTGCCATGGAGGTGGAGATGTGAACGGTGAGTCAGGTAGGAGTTTTTTGATCTTCTGTCTTTCTGTTGATGAAAAGGAAGGAAAAGCATTAGCGCTCTACTTCAACACGCTATCTTCTGTTCTTTCGCGTCCTATCGAGCCCTTTGCCCTATTCGCGCATGTGTGACAGTGGGTTTCATAGTCGATGAATGCATGATGCCAAATTTAGGGCCGCGGAATATCGTATTATGTACCAGTAATGTCTCTGGGACAATATGCAAACTTGACACAAAAAATGCCAGACACGGATTAAGGAGCTGTGAGACAGAACCACTTTGCCACCCTGCAGAAATTGAGTCTGTTTAATACATTGTGTGTCATTTTAAGACATTGTATTAATTGTAAATATGCCTTCCCCTTTTCTCTAAAGCTTTATTTGAACCCAGAACCCTACAGCTGTTTCCTGTACAAATGAGTGTGGTCACCTTGCTGTTGGATGGATCCTTAAGCACAGCTTTGAAATATTACCTCTTTGTGAGTCGATACATTATATTTATTCACAGCCCATCAACCCTCACAATGTGCGTGTCCTTTGTGAACGCATTCGTTTAGCACACTTTCTAATTGGGTCAGCAATTAATCTAAAACATTCTGCCTCCTATTTTCTGTCAACATACATTTTCCTGTATTTTCTTCTTTCATGTTCAAGCACCGGTTGTAGCGTTTATAACTTTCCAACTCTCCTTCTCATAAAACTGCTGAGAATGTTGAATTAGCAGCAACAAAAATGAAAAAAAAAAGAAAATGCAGACTTGCACAAAAGCTGAAAAAGAGAAAGAATTGTAAAAAGGACTGACAATTGACTTCAGGGATGTATGAACTGATGTTTATTAACCAAACAAATAAATAAATAAATACAGCTTGCGTGGGAGGTGAGAGAATTTAATCTGCAGATCTATAATTGAGAAAAGGCAATGTCAAACATCACTGGCAAATTAAATGAAAAAAAGGAAGAACAATGGATTTTCAATTTTCATTTAAACTATTCTGCATGCTGGTTTATACACTCTGATATGAGATACATTGAATGTTTTTTTTTTTCCTCCGGGTTTTCTGTTTCATGAATATAAACATTTAATAACAGTTACTTTACCTTAAATATTCAGCGCTGGAAATTGTTCCCGTTAAGTGAGTGTGTGAGTGTGTGTGTGTGTCTGGGGAGAAAAGAACAGCTTAAGCAAGGACAAGGAGTATTGATACTTTTATGTTTAAGGAATATTAACAGTCTACACAAGTCTGATGATGCTTAACTTAGGTGTTATGAATAGCAAAATTAATTACTTGTAGCTGACATTTACTGAAGGCCACAGCCAATTGTGACAGTGTGGAAGTAAAATAGAAGAATAAACATTACATGCACTAATTCAACCCCATTGAAAACAGGATCGCCACAAGGAGTAGGTGGCCTCTGAAATTGAGAGAAATAAGCTGCTCAAAAAAATGAAAGGAACACTTTGAAAACCCATCAGATCTCAATGGGAAAAAAATCCTGCTGGATATCTCTACTGATATGGACTGGGTAATGTGTTAGGAACAAAAGGATGCCACATCGTTTGATGGAAATGAAAATGATGAACTTACAGAGGGGCTGAATTCAAAGACACCCCGAAAATCAAAATGAAAAAATAATGCGGCGGGCAGGCAGGCTAGTCCATTTTGTTGAATTTCATTGCAGCAACTCAGAATCGTACTCAGTAGTTTGTGTGGCCCCCATGTGCTTGTATGCATGCCTGTGTCCTAGAGGATCTCCTCCCACATCTGGACCAGGGCATCACTGAGCTCCTGGACAGTCTGAGGTGCAACCTGGCGGCCTCAGATGGACTGAAACATAATATCCCAGAAGTGTTCTATTGGATTTAGGTGAGGCGAGCATGGGGGCCAGTCAATGGTATCAATTCCTTCATCCTCCAGGAACTGCCTGCATACTCTCTTCACATGAAGCCAGGCATTGTTGTGCACCAAGAGGAACCCAGGACCCACTGCACCAGCATAGGGTCTGACAATGGGTCCAAGGATTTCATCCCAATACCTAATGGCAGTCAACGTGCCGTTGTCTAGCCATTGTGGGAACCCACAACATTAATTCCCTTCATAATTGTAGACACTTCAGTCAGGTCCCCACTTCATCTCCGTTTGCTCCTTTAATCCCTCCTCATAGCTGATACCTCTCAGTCCTGGAATCAGCTTCATCATTGTCCTCCGGACTTTCTCTAGCACGGCCTTTTTTGTAATTTGGAGACAAAATTGTACAAAGTACTCCAAATGAGACCTCACTGGTGTGTTACATGTCTTAAGCATAACCTCCATTGATTTGTTCTTAACACGTCATGCTACATTATATAACATCCTTGCCTTCCTGATCACTTTTGTCTGGATATAGACAATGATGAGTCCACCATGACTACTATATTCTCCACTTAGGGTGAAGTTTCAAGTCTCAAACTTCCCATTTTCCATTAAAAATGTAACATTTCTACTTCCTGCATGTGATAGATCACATTTACCAACATTACACATCTGCCACAAATCTGCCCAAGCCCGTATTCTGACCAGGTTCCTCTGTAATGATTCAGTCAATTCTTCAGTACATTATCTGCCCTTCTACCTGGTTTGGTATCATCTGAAAACCTGACCAGCATAGTATACTGTATCTGCTTTTATTCAAATCAGTCAGTCATTTTCTAACCCGCTTAGTCCTATGGGACATTGGGGGGTCCTTGGAGGGTCTGCTGGAGCCTATCCCAGGGTGCAAAGCAAGGAACAAACCCTGGACAGAGCACCAGTCCATGGCAGGGCAAACACACCTACACACCAATCAGACACCAAACACATACCGGGCCAATTTAGGATCACCACTTCATCTAACCTGCATGTCTTTGGACTGTACAAGGAAACCAGAGCACCTGGAGAAAACCCACAAAGACACAGGGAGAACATGTAGACTCCACACAGGGAGGACCTGCGACATGACCCCTGCTCTCCTTACTGCAAGGCAGCAGCATTACCACTGCGCCACCGTGGTGCCCTTTTATCCAAATCATAATTATGTACAGAAACGCTGTGGCCACGCACTGATCCCTGAGGGCCCCCACCTACACTGATACTGAAATACAGTATAACTCTCTTTTTTCAGTATTTAAGCCAATTTTGTGCCCACCTACACAGAGTTACCTGAATGCTGACTTCTTTTAGTTTTATTAGTAACCTCCCATGTGGTACCTCATCAAAAGTTCTCTGAAAATCACGATAAATAATATCATATGCAACCCTCTGATCTTTTACTTTTTTTTGCTTCTTCATATCAGTGAAATCTGACCCTCAATCTGAACCCATGCTGCCTGTATGCTAATACACCACGTCTTGATGGATAATGACTGAACATTTTCTGAATAAGTGCATCCATTAATTTATCTGTGATGCAATGTTAAGCTTACCGCCCAAAAATTACTTGGATCAGCCTGATTGTACTTGTGAAATGGGATATACTGGAAGCTTCCATTTCTTAGGAGTTTCCCCAGTGTGCAGAGATTATCGAAACATAAACTTCAAGGTTTTATATACTGTGTAAGAAGGAATACAACACCTAAAAATGATATTTGTTATAGGTCACTTACCCATGTTGTTTGTGTTGGTGGCTGAGAAAATGTTTTAATGTCATGTTTTCATGCACACTGCACTGTTGGGTACATGCGCTGATAGTGTGCTGCCACACCCACCACACGACAGACCACCTGGATTGGGACCCGACAGCACCACACTTGAACAGTCTGAGTGCCAATCCTGCCACCAACCCTCCCTGTAAGTTGGAGGACCTGCTTGCAGGAATGATGCTAAAAAAGAAGTTTATGATATAATAGAAGCCGATGGTGACCAAAGGTGCACAATTGATGTGAATAAAATCCCTTAAAATAGAAGAAGTAAAAAAATGGCTCACCATGTGGTGCATAATCCACATGTCAGTTGTCCAGTTATATGCTGAAAACACACATAACGCATTATTTTTTTGTTGAAATATTGTTAAATAGATATTTCTGGAAAAATCTGCCCACATCATAAACACAAATTACAAATTTGTATCTTTTTGGTATCGAGGTATCTGCCCACTCGCAGTCATACCATCTGCGCCTCAGAACAGGTCATCCACCTGAAGTTAAGCATGTTCAGGCCCAGCCAGTACTTGGATGGGAGACCAACTAGGAAAAGCTTGGGTTGCTGCTGGAAGAGGTGTAGGTTGGGGGGAATGCTCATCCAGAGGTCTGAATGTGGACCCCAATGCTCCAGTACAGTGACAGGGACTCTGTACTATAAAAATGTGGTCATTAATGGTCACTGGGCATCCTTCATGAAGATGTGGGTACATCCTGATGTCCTGGCTAAGTTGCCCACAACGGCCTGGTCATTCTGGCTCACTAATCATCCCCTGTCTCTAATTGGTTAACTATCTCTCACCCCTTCACCACCTAACAGCCAATGTGTGGTGAGCATCCTGGTACAGAATGGCTGCTGTCGCATCATCCAGGTGGGTGCTGTACACATTGGTGGTGGTTGAAGTGGCCTGCCACTCAATGTGTAAAGCACTTTGAGTAGTGAGAAATGTAAATAATTACTATTATTAATGTGGAGTCCTTGAGGTGTGGGAAGATGGAGGAAAACCAGGATAAGAAACACACACAGGCATGTGGACAATACGTCACATTGGCAGAGAGAGGCATGCAGTAGCTTTGCTTAACTCTCTCCCAACCCTTCACAGTTATCACCATTTCTAATATTTGCAATAACATTTAATTAAATTAATTCAACATTGTGTATTTCAATTCTGACATCAATACCAATGTGTTTTATAAGTGCAGAATTAACATTTAAAGGTTTACACACATTTTGTTTTACTACAGGAGCATTCCCTAGTTAAGTGCCATGCTTAACATAAATGGTGACGTCTGAACTGGCAGTCCTGTCATTTTATAAAGTGCCTTTCTATAGTGAACTCCGTTCCAAAGTACTCTTGAAGTGCAAATATATAGGATAATTGTTTTAACAGCAGTGGCAGGTTAAGTAAATCACTCAGTGTCACACAGAGAGTGTCAAGCTGAAGTCTTGTGATTTTATAAAGCGCTTACCCAAAATTGACACCATCACAAGACACTTAAATGTTACAGCACAAGTATTTCCATTCTTCTGCTGTTGACAGATTAGGTGAATTGCTTGTGGTCACATGTTGAGTTAAATGTGCGATTTCCTGTTGTGCCTTTCTATAGTGAACACCACCTCATGTAGCTTCTTAAGGACTGAAGTGTAGTGCAATTATTTGCAAAAATTGTTAACATTTGACAACCTGGCAGGTTGAGTGAGTTGAGCAGAGTCATGTAGCGAGTCAATGGTAAGGACTACAGCTGCAGTTTTGTGTGTTTATAAAGCTTCCATCAAAAATGAGCACCGTCCCAAGGCACTCAAATGTCACATAATAAATATTTCCAGATTTGAACTGTTGGAACTCTGACAAGTTTTAGCGCCTCACTCTTTGTCAGATAGTGAGTCAATGCCAGGCACATACCGTAGGCAGGAGTCTTTTGATTACATATAGCAACTTTCTTTGCTGAACAGCGTGTTAAGGTGAGCATTCAGACTTACACTAGAATTTTATTCTTTACAGTTGAAGAACTGCTTTAACCATCACCTTATCGTGGTGGAGGGGTTTGCATGTCCCAATGATCCTAGGAGCTCTGTTGTCCGGGGCTTTATGCCCCTGGTAGGGCCACCCAAGGCAAACTGGTCCTAGGTGAGGGATGAGACAAAGAGCGGTTAAACAAACCTCCTATGAAGAAAAACAATTTTGGACGGCGTTTTCCCTTGCCCGGACGCGGGTCACCGGGGCCCCACTCTGGAGCCAGGCCTGGAGGTGGGGCTCGATGGCGAGCGCCTGGTGGCCGGGCCTGCACCCATGGGGCTCGGCCGGGCACAGCCCGAAGAGGCAACGTGGGTCCCCCTTCCCATGGGCTCACCACCTATGGGAGGGGCCAAGGAGGTCGGGTGCAGTGTGAGTTGGGTGGTGGCCGAAGGCGGGGACCTTGGCGGTCCGATCCTCGGCTACAGAAACTGGCTCTTGGGACGTGGAATGTCACCTCTCTGAAGGGGAAGGAGCCTGAGCTAGTGCGCGAAGTTGAGAGGTTCCGGCTAGATATAGTCGGACTCACCTCGACGCACAGCTTGGACTCTGGAACCAATCTCCTTGAGAGGGGCTGGACTCTCTACCACTCTGGAGTTGCCCCCGGTGAGAGGCGCCGAGCAGGTGTGGGTATACTTATTGCCCCCCAACTTGGAGCCTGTACATTGGGGTTTACCCTGGTGGACGAGAGGGTAGCCTCCCTTCGCCTTCGGGTGGGGGGATGGGTCCTAACTGTTGTTTGTGCGTATGCACCGAACAGCAGTTCGGAGTACCCACCCTTTTTGGAGTCCCTGGAGGGGGTGCTAGAGGGCATACCTTCTGGGGACTCCCTCGTTCTGCTGGGAGACTTCAATGCTCACGTGGGCAATGACAGTGAGACCTGGAAGGGCGTGATTGGGAGGAATGGCCCCCCTGATCTGAACCCGAGCGGTGTTTTGTTATTGGACTTCTGTGCTCGTCACAGATTGTCAATAACGAACACCATGTTCAAGCATAGGGGGTGTTCATATGTGCACTTGGCACCAGGACACCCTAGGCCTCAGTTCGATGATCGACTTTGTGGTCATGTCGTCGGACTTGCGGCCACATGTCTTGGACACTCGGGTGAAGAGAGGGGCGGAGCTGTCAACTGATCACCACCTGGTGGTGAGTTGGCTTCAATGGTGGGGGAGGATGCCGGTCAGGCGTGGTAGGCCCAAACGTGTTGTGAGGGTCTGCTGGGAACGTCTGGCAGAGCCCCCTGTCAGAAGTAGCTTCAACTCCCACCTCCGGCAGAACTTCGACCACATCCCGAGGGAGGTGGGGGACATTGAGTCCGAATGGGCCATGTTCCGTGCCTCTATTGTTGAGGCAGCTGACCGGAGCTGTGGCCGTAAGGTGGTTGGTGCCTGTCGTGGCGGCAATCCCCGAACCCGCTGGTGGACACCGGCGGTGAAGGATGCCGTCAAGCTGAAGAAGGAGTCCTACAGGACCCTTTTGTCCTGTGGGACCCCGGAGGCAGCTGATAGGTACCGGCAGGCCAAGCGGAATGCGGCTTTGGTAGTTGCTGAGGCAAAAACTCGGGCGTGGGAGGAGTTTGGGGAGGCCATGGAGAATGACTTTCAGACAGCTTCGAGGAGATTCTGGTCCACCATCCGGCGTCTCAGGAAGGGGAAGCAGTGCAGTGTCAACACTGTATATGGTGGGGATGGTGCGCTGCTGACCTCGACTCGGGACGTTGTGGGTCGGTGGGGGGAATACTTCGAAGACCTCCTCAATCCCATTAACATGCCTTCCAATGAGGAAGCAGAGCCTGGGGACTCAGAGGTGGGCTCCCCCATCTCTGGGACTGAGGTCACCGAGGTGGTCAAAAAACTCCTTGGTGGCAGGGCCCCGGGGGTGGATGAGATACGCCCGGAGTTCCTCAAGGCTCTGGATGTTGTAGGACTGTCTTGGCTGACACGCCTCTGCAACATCGCATGGACATCAGGGACAGTGCCTCTGGATTGGCAGTCCGGGGTGGTGGTCCCCCTCTTTAAGAAGGGGGATCGGAGGGTGTGTTCCAACTACAGAGGGATCACACTCCTCAGCCTCCCTGGAAAAGTCTATTCAGGGGTCCTGGAGAGGAGGGTCCGTCGGATAGTCAAGCCTCGGATTCAGGAGGAACAGTGTGGTTTTCGTCCTGGTCGCGGAACAGTGGACCAGCTCTATACCCTTAGCAGGGTCCTGGAGGGTGCATGGGAGTTTGCCCAACCAGTCTACATGTGTTTTGTGGACTTAGAAAAGGCATTCGACCGTGTCCCTCGGGGAATCCTGTGGGGGGTACTCCGAGAGTATGGGGTACCGGCCCCCCTGATAAGGGCTGTTCATTCCCTGTACGATCGGTGCCAGAGCTTGGTCCGCATTGCCGGCAGTAAGTCGAACCCGTTTCCAGTGAGAGTTGGACTCCGCCAGGGCTGCCCTTTGTCACCGATTCTGTTCATAACTTTTATTGACAGAATTTCTAGGCGCAGCCAGGGTGTTGAGGGGGTCCGGTTTGGTGGGCTCAGGATTGGGTCACTGCTTTTTGCAGATGATGTTGTCCTGTTTGCTTCATCAAGCCGTGATCTTCAGCTCTCTCTGGATCGGTTTGCAGCCGAGTGTGAAGCGGCTGGGATGAGAATCAGCACCTCCAAATCCGAGACCATGGTCCTCAGCTGGAAAAGGGTGGAGTGCCCTCTCAGGGTTGGTAGCGAGATCCTGCCCCAAGTGGAGGAGTTCAAGTATCTCGGGGTCTTGTTCACGAGTGAGGGAAGAATGGAGCGTGAGATCGACAGGCGGATCGGTGCGGCATCCGCAGTAATGCGGGCATTGCATCGGTCTGTCGTGGTGAAAAAGGAGCTGAGCCGCAAGGCGAAGCTCTCAATTTACCAGTCGATCTATGTTCCTACCCTCACCTATGGTCATGAGCTATGGGTAGTGACCGAAAGAACGAGATCGCGAATACAAGCGGCTGAAATGAGTTTCCTCCGCAGGGTGTCTGGGCTTTCCCTTAAAGATAGGGTGAGAAGCTCAGTCATCCGGGAGGGGGCTCAGAGTAGAGCCGCTGCTCCTCCGCATCGAGAGGAGTCAGATGAGGTGGCTCGGGCATCTGATCAGGATGCCTCCTGGACGCCTCCCTGGTGAGGTGTTCCGGGCACGTCCAACCGGGAGGAGGCCCCGGGGAAGACCCAGGACACGCTGGAGGGACTATGTCTCTCGACTCGCCTGGGAACACCTTGGGATTCTCCCGGAAGAGCTAGAAGAAGTGGCCGGGGAGAGGGAAGTCTGGGCATCTCTGCTCAAGCTGCTGCCCCCGCGACCCGACCTCGGATAAGCGGGAGACAATGGATGGATGGATGGATGAACTGCCAGGTTAAGTGAGTACCTCAATGGCACACAGAGAATCAGTGGTGCAGAGTGTGTGGAAAATCTTCTAATTTTGTATTGTGCTGTTCTTAAAGTGCAACTTCAAAGCTCGGTGCAGATGTTCGCATACCTTTTACAAGGGAAGCAAAGGCAGTTTAAATGAATTGCATAGTGCGTCACTGTTGTCAAATTTTCTCATAAGCAGCCCTCTAGGCCATACTGCCACCTCAAAATGTCTTCTAACCCTATCATACATTTAGCTGTCAGAAGCAAAAACAAATTCTTTAACATAATTAAATATCGTTGTACTGCGGGAATTGCACATTTTTCTGGCTCATTCGTTCATTACTGGCCATGCTACCTGTTAAAGACGGCTATTGGATTAGTTAATAATACTGTATTTGCTATCTCTTGCCCAAAGTGTATCTTCAGTATCTTTCCTTCCCTTGGTATCAATACCGAAATCAACATTTTAGTGCCGATCCATCACTACACAGCACTCGATGCTGTCCAACTCCATTTTGGCAATCTGTCAGTGGTTCTACAATTAGCTGATAGACAGATATTCCTGTTTTTCATTTATGTTAATTAGTTTCTTCTTTGTTTTTGATGTACTAGGGGGCTCTAACCCCTGCTCGCTTCCCTCACCACCCCCCTGGGCAGGCGCTACGCGCTGGCCAATTTGCAGTTCTGCCGTTAGCGTATGGGGAAGTGGACGTACAATTTAAACAGATTGTTATTTTCATGGGAATTGTTACATATGCATAATAGACCTAACTATTTTACATTACAGTGAGTAATTAACCATATTTAAAAAAGCAATTATGTTTCATGTTGCATTAGAGGTTTCTGTTGCATTATATGGTTTTGTCCTGTTTGGCTTTTTTAAATTTACACTTTTACTGCAAAACTTCAGTAAAAACAATATTTGGAATTAAGTTTTTGTCAAAATCGCATTGAATTTTGATTCCGTGCCTGGAGTTACTTTTTGACAATGCAACATATAACTGCCCATGAGTGAATATCGTTTCTTTCTCTCTAATAAATAAACCGACTATTTTGAATGTTTGTCCCTGTGATTTGTTAGCTATTCTAATGGGAAACTATAAAGGTTTTAATACGAATGGCATATCAAGATCTCCTTTGGTGTCTAATGTTATCCACGGAAGATGTACTACATTACCTTTCTTGTCACCTGTTAAAATTTTACATGTCAGAATTGTTCAACCAATTTTGAATACAACTAATCTTGTCCTATTGCATAGCCCATCATGCATACATAAATTACGCAATAACATTACGATACATCCTTCTTTCAACTGTAATTCGGCCAGTGGAAGACCGAACGGTGTTAACGGTTGTAGATATTCTATGGGATACTGTAAGTTGATTTTTTCATCTTCTGCAACATCACCACCAACTGTTACAGTATAGTCCATTAATACACATTTAACCAGTTTGCCAATTGGACTGTAAAAATTTATAAGAGCTGAGAGCGCAGGAACTGTATCTGATAAAAGCATTCACACGAATGAGAGGTGAGAGGACCATGGGCGTGGGCCGTTAACCTGAAATGGTTGATCGGAGGATGGGACTTGAAAAAATCTCTTAGCAATAGTCTTGTCTTGCGGTACTTGAAAAGTTCTCTTGGCAATAGTCTCGTCTCATCTCAAGATTTTCTTTTATAATAGAGAGATTTGAACAAATCTGTATCCTCATACAATAGAACCTCTGGTCACGAACGTTTCCGAACATGTGCATGTTATGATCAAAAAGTTTGCTAAAAGTTTGCATCTGTTCGTGACCACACGCTCTGGTGGCAAACAAA
This sequence comes from Erpetoichthys calabaricus, assembly GCF_900747795.2. NCBI lineage: Eukaryota > Metazoa > Chordata > Cladistia > Polypteriformes > Polypteridae > Erpetoichthys > Erpetoichthys calabaricus. The sequence goes on along the minus strand of NC_041402.2, from coordinate 164,499,177 downwards.
AACACTGGCGGCCAGTTTCCCTACACACGTTCATACGCGCCAATGATTTGCCATTCTCTGTTTCCCATTTTCTTTTATTTGAGTATACAAGGCCTAACAAAGCAGCTGATGTTGCAAAAGGCCTCAAGCGCTGGAAGAGGTGGAAAAACTATTGCTAGTGTGGTAGAACGAGAAGCAACTTGTAGGGGATAGCATTAGTGAGCCGATCATATGCGAGAAAGCCAGGAAGATTCATGGCAACTTGCTGAAAAAAAATCCTTCTTCGAGTGGCGAAGGTGAGGAATTTAAAGCCAGTAGAGGATGGTGTGAAAAGTTTTGCAAGAGAAGTGACATGTAATTTTTTTTCCCTGTGCTTAAAGCTAATAAAAATAAGTGTTTACAGTGAGCGGTTCGTAAGGGTCTAGCACGATCTCTTACAAGTTTTCTTAGTTTTATTCAATGTTTTTACATTTAGTTTACTATTACACTGTGCATTCTATAGTATAATTAACTATTTTTGTGCTTAAAAAAATATATATTTACATATAGTTTGTACAGTCTGGAACGGATTAATTGTATTTACATACAGTCTTATGGGGAAATTACGTTCGGGTCGCGTCCAGAGTTTTGGAACGAATTACAGTCGTGACCAGAGGTACCACTGTATATGGCAGTTCTGTATTTAGTGAGAGGTGTAATCAGTTCTTGCATTCTGCTTTGTAGCTTGACAACTGCATTTCTTTTCTGAAGTGGCCATGATAGATTGGCCTAGCTCTGTGAAGAGGATTACTTGTGTCCTGTTTTGTGCGTTGTATTTACCCAATTCTTGTAACCCATTCCATGCCCAACCTACCTGGAAGGGGGTCTCTCTCTCTCTCAATTAACTTTCTATGATTTTTCCCATTTTTTCCCTACAAGTATTTTTTCAGATCATCTTATTGAGTGAGAGCTAGGAGGCTGTCAAGAAACAGGGCTTGTTAAAGTCCATTGAGGCATTCCTGATGTGATTATGGGCTATACAAGAAATCAATTGGTGTTGTTGTTGTTGATGACTACACACATTGAAGAACACCATACAAAGATAAACTAAATTGAAATGTTCTGAACTGATATCTAAAGTTTCTAACAATCCACTATAGAGTAGAAAAAATATTTATCTAACGCAAAAAGAAAAAACTAGCTCAAATCGTAACACTGATACCTTAAACAAACTTTTTACATATCTTTTTTGCCAAAAACTACAAGAGAAATCGTTGGTTTTAGCCTCTAAGCCAAATTGTCAATTGACGTCCTTTCAATTCAATTTGCAGGTCTTGCTTGTAAATGGACGAGTCATACCGCCTTCAGTTGTAGGACTTGTGTGGATGGTTACACTTGATAATTGCTAACAAGAAACATTTCTTCTGTATTTCAGTTCATCACTTGGCACACCCACACTGAGCTAATCAAGAGCCACTAATTAACCTAACAGCACGTCTCCAAACTCTGAAAGGAAGCCATAAGGCCAGTAGAAGAGCAACATGAACACGGAGAGAATGTACAAACTCCACACTGAAGGAAGCCCAATGATGTGAGGTTAGAATGCTACCTGCTGTGCCACCATTAGAATAAAAACAAAACATATAACTCCATACACAGTACTTTAAAAGAGATAAAAGAATTGTATTCCCATATGTATGTCAACAATCAAGATAAGACCAGAAAAAAACAAATCACTGAAGAGATTCCTTTACAGCCTTTCAGGAGTCAAAGCACTCATTTAGGAAATCTCTTCATATTTTACGGCTTCATTTTTTTTAAACTATCAGTTTATTTTACCTTTCATTTTAGGAGCAGCATCTTGTCACATTATTTTTGACACCCTAGACAGCACAAGCTCTTTAAGTTGAAGAGAGGCCATTCAGGCCCATCAAATTTTATTGCAGCCCTGGTATATAATTGGCCCCAGAGAGAGAGCCATGCTGTGTTTAAAAGGTGGGCGCACATTTGGAGCCAGACCTCCTGAACCATACCTCTGGCTTGCTCAAAGAATAGCTTTCTGCCCCTTGGTGTCCATTCATCTGCAAAGCAAATTTGCAAACAGTGGCATTGAAGAATCTTTTTGAAATAATGCCTTGTCAAAACAAATGCTTCCTTTCATCTCTCTCTTGTGCGTGCTCTTCATTTATTGCATTTCATCTGTGAAGTATTTGAAGTAGCTCTTTGGTGTGACTCGCTTCTCATTTCATTACCAATTCAGTAGGTGGGACAAGGGGAGTCGTTCATAGACGGGTAAAAAAAAAAAACTACCATCAATTTCATTGTGAGCCTTTATTTTCTTATTTTTTTTAATGAGCAACCAGTGTTGGATGAACAACACATAGCAATTTGACAGCTAGCCGAGAGGGCCCTGAGGAGGAGAAGAGCACAAACTGTAGACGGATACCATTTTTAGGATAAGAGTGGGGACTGTTGATGACCAACTAGGGCTGCTGTGCAGAGACATCCCTAAGATTACAGCAGAAGGCACAGAGCCTGGGAGGGCACATTCAGCTAATGGAGACATGACATGTTGTAGGAAGTGAGGAGATGAAGGACCGGGATTCATCTGGAACTACGGATAAACTATGCAGCACCGACACAACACAATGGGAAGATTCGTGTAGCAGCCTTACATACTGTGTATAATGTGAGCAGGACTGTTTTTGCAAGATGTTATTTCTGATACCTGCAAAAGACTGTCACATATGAGTCCCTGTCTTGCACCCCAAAACACGAGACTGAGTCTCAGTAATTTAGCAAAACCAACTTTATTCAGCTTGAAACAGATATAGCACGGTTATTTATTGTAGCGGGATCTACCACCCTCTCCTATACACAGACACAGCAATCAGGTAGGGTCGTGGCCAGGTTAGTGGCCAAGTAATCCTGTTCCCTGCATTTATAACGTTCCTTGCATCACCCATCGATGACAGGTGCTTATAGAGCGATGGCGATTGACTTGGATCTGCTTTAGGTGTGAGCCGCTTCCTCGTTCTGCCCCATCAAATGATGAACTGTCTTCCATAGAGGTGGTGATTGCGCTTCAGGACGCTCTTTGGCATGTCTTCCCGTTGCGGGGAATCCCAAACGAGTTTAGAACCTTACAAGACAAATTCTGTCAATCCATCCATACAGGGTCAAGTGGTGCCTTTAGATCTAATATAAGTGATAGTTCTGTATTCTGTGAGTGGTATAATCTATTCTTCCAATTTGCTCATTTTGCACCTGCGCTCGGTGAGGAGCGACGTACAAGAACAAAGTACAAAGGGGAGTCAAGCTAAAGTTAGAAAATGGGATTTATCAGAAAATTGAACGAACTTTAATAAAACTTTCTTAATGTAATCAATGCACTTGCACCACCTGCCTGGAGGTGTCTGGATTCCAGCAGAAGTGTGGCCGGAAGAAGTTCGTTATCCAGGTGCCCTATAAAAAGGGGCCAGTCCCACCATTCAGGGGCCAGAGTTGGGAGGAAGGAGTGGACAAAGCCTCACCAGCTGATAGTCCTCAGTCTTACTAGGAATCATACCTTTGGGTACGTAGAGACAGCCCTCACAGGACAACATGCAAGCTTCATGTCTGTGGTACCCGGGCCCCGGTCTTTGAGGCAGCATGCCCTGTGGCCAGGAGGCTCCTCTTACTGTTCAGTGTCGAGGTGACAATAACACTGCACTTCCTTCCACTCACACTCACTTCAGGTTTGCTGCCCACTCCCATCAGAGAGTGTTCTTAAGTGGGTTCAGTAGCAGGACTGGGATGCCTGTTTTATGCCTATGTGCCAATTTCTCTTATTTTTTTTCACTTCATTTCATTTTCTAAACCCCTAAGTCCTGAACAGGGTTGCAGGGGTCTTCTGGAGCCTATCCCAGTGAACACGGGGTGCAGAGTAAGAAACAAACCCTAGACAGAGTGCCAGTCCATTGCAGGGCAAACACACCCACACGCCAAGTACACACTGGGGCCAATTTAGTATCGCCAGTCCACCTAAGTTGCATGTCTTTGGACATGAGAAACCAAAGTACCCAGAAGAAAATCCAAGAAAACATGGGGAGAACATGCAAACTCCGCACAGGGAGGACCTGGGACGCAAACCCTGGTCTCCTTACTGCGAGGCAGCTGGTGCTACCACTGCACCACTGTGCCATTCTCCCCCACCATAACCTATCAACTATGGGGGAGGAGTGAAAGCTTTAGATTTGTCAAAAATTTCGATCTCCAGTTTTCAATGGATCTTGACATTTTAGGGTCCCCTGATACTGAAAGCACCAATATCTCGATGATGGGTGTGTGTCTGTGTGTCACCGTTTCTTGAGGACGATCTAAAGCTAAAATGGCTGGATGGGTAAATATCAAACTCGAAACTTAACCGTGTTATGAGATGACGATGTGCTGATTAGTTTTTGAGCCAAATCATGCAAGAGAAAGAGGCAGCACTCTAGAGGAACCCTCGAATACTGTAATTCTGCAATTAGGAATTCTTCTCATTAATTGCTATCGTAATGACCTATTTTATGATCAGAAAGATCAGCATCAGAGTGATAAATAATTACTGACATGTTATAAAATAGTGCAGGTAACTTGGTAGAGCGCAAAGCCTACTGACGCTCACATCCAAAATTTTTTTATATTCTTTAAAAATATTGCTCAGCTGTAAATGTCTCTCTGATGCAACCAGGCCTACATAAAGAGCTTTTTAGATTAAAGGTGTTGTTTACCATGCAGTTCCAACAATCCACTTTTAGCCTCAATTTAAGCAACTATAAACTTAAAATGAAATGCTTGACTTCTTCAGGACTGACCTTAAACAGAGCAATTTGGACTCCGGCAAAATCTGAGTAGTCAAGAGCAAAACATTAACTTGACAGGGACAACATGTTAGCTTCAAATTAACATGGCGGCTTTTTTTTTCTTGTATTTCCAGATTTTTTTTTTTCCTCCCACCCCAAAACAACAGAGGAGAAATTTGTCTTTTTATTGCTCAGGGGAAATTGTTGCCTTTTTTCAAAGATTCATAAACAGTGTTGTTTTTGTGGAACAATGCTCTGAAGTCATCTCCGTTTAGAAAAGACCCAGACCGACCATTAACAACCCCCCCAGCCACCATCCCTGTGACTACAAATGTGCTGCGTGTTTCAACTCGTGTTTTAAATGCAGCCCAAGATTAAATTCTCTGTGGAAATCAACATTACAAGCCCTTTGCAGTGTTTATTTCCCCCAGGCAAATTGGAATGAAGGCATTTTAAGCCCTGTTTTAAGGAGATAGTGACACTAAATTAAATATCTAGCGCTGTTACAAACAAAATTCATTTGACTGGGAGGACAGTCAAGCAGGACACATTAATGATTGACTTTTTCTTGACTTTAGTACAGTAGTAGTATTGCTGGTAATAGGACAAAATAATAAATCTTTATTTGAGATAGATATTTTTTTTAAAAAACAACATTTATTGATATAATTGTTAAAAACAATATATAACATCACCCAACGGACAAAAAAAAATATATACAGAAAAATAAAAATAATCTTATTCAATATAACAAATGAAGAAAACATTTCCAAAAACGCTGTCCTAACACACTCTAATTAAGCATATGTGGGGAAAAATTATAACATCAAGTGTAACTCATCGTCTTCACATTCACATAGCACACTCTTTACATACCAAACATCCCTAAACCTTTCCAAATTCTTTGTGCATTTATAAAAATGAAACTCCACTAAGATTCTACTCTTACATAACTTTTTGAAGAACCCAACGGTATCCTGAAGCCCAGTCCCACTGATCTTATTTTTGCAGGTTTTCCATATTGCCAGTTTTGCTTGACCTGTGATGAAGTTCACCAGGTTCACGTTATTCCCTGTTTGTTTTGTTACCTTCCAACCAAACAAGAAGCCCACCTCGTTATATACATTACCCAATCTAACAATCAGATTTTTGATCACAGTGAAAAGATGCTGAAGCCTCATACAAAACGTAAAACAATGAAACACGGTTTCCCTTGCACCACAAAAGGGACAAGTATCAGTAACCCCAGGACTAATTATTGCTAAAAAGGAGTTCACCACTAAAATGCCATGCAACAGCCTCCACTGCAGATCCCCCACCTGATGAGTCAATGGTGGCCTGTACAGCGACCTCCAGGCCGGCTTTATTCCCTCTGGAACAGTAAGTTTGTCTCTCCACGGTGTGTCAGGAAGCATCTTCAGCTGAGTCTGATGGTTGACTGTCACACACATTCTGTACAGCTGCTTTCCTGTCACAAACTGCAGTGGAAAGTCCAACAGGTTACTTATGGACAGTAAGCCATTTCTTTTATTGTCTGTCCACTCACCTGCCGGGGACACCACAAGTGTAGGAAAATCACAGTCACTGGAAGGGCAAATCTTTGTATCAAACAGATCAACCTGGTCAAGAAAAAACCGAGCTAAAAAAATCCACAGGTGTTGCTCATGTGAATATAACAGTTTTTGTATTGTTTGTAGACGGAAAGCAGCCACTCGACTCACAACATCTATAAGTCCTTGAACCCCCTTCCTCCAGTGGTAAGTACAGCACACTCTGTCTCAGCCAGTGCATACCGTCCCAAAAAAAGTTCACAATGGACTCTTGTACCTGCTTGATTGGCTGTGATGGGGGCTCCAAATAGATGCACTTATGCCAGAGGCTGGAGGTCACCAGGTTATTAACAACCAGCATCCTGCCCCTATAAGACATCTGAGGGAGGATCCAACGCCAGTTCGACAGTCGAGCTTGAACCTTTAGAAGTAATCCCTCCCAGTTCTTGCGTACAAATTTTCCATTGCCAAGATAGACTCCTAGGTACAATAATCTTCCAGTGCTCCACTGTAGACCCCCCTCAAGCTGAGGTGGACTCAGTCCAGCCCAGTCTCCCACTAGCAGAGCACTGCTTTTGGCCCAGTTTATTTATAGCCGATGACATTTTTTCATAAGTCCTTTAACAAACTGTCAGCTTATCCACATCCTCCTGATTCCTGATGAGAACCACAATGTCATCCGCATAAGCTGTAACTTTAAATGGCACCACTGTATACTCTGGGATAGATAAGCACTCTTCGCATCTCCTTCAAAAATGGCTCCAATGCCAAAGCGTACAGCATTCCAGAAAGAGTGCAGCCCTGTCGAACTCCTCTTTGAACTGTAAAAGGCACGCACAAGCCAACGTTGACTTTCACTACACCAGAAATGTCACTATAAAGTAATTGAATATTCTTAACAAATTTCTCCCCAAAACCAAAAGCCCTCATCACATCCCACAAGCAGGAATGACTGACCCGATCAAAAGCTTTCTCTTGATCTAAGAAAAGTAAGCCAATATTAAAATTAAGAAGCTCTGAGGAAGCCAAAATATCCCAAATTAATAAAATATTGTTAAAAATAGTTCTGTCAGACACACAGTAGCTCTGATCTGGATGCACCACTTTAGTCAAAACAGTCCAGAGTCTGTTGGCCAAGGCTTTAGAAAAAATCTTATAATCTGCGCACAGCAGTGACACAGGCCTCCATTTTCTTTTCTTATATAAATCTCCCTTTTTAGGAAGGAGGGTTATCTGTGCTCTCCGACAGCTCTGGGGTAAGATACCTGTCCTGAAACTCTGTGTGAACACTTCCAGCAAGTCTGGACCAATGAGATCCCAAAATTCCTTATAAAATTCAACAGGGATTCATCCCATCAATACCCGGAACCTTGCCTACATTAAGCCCCCCAAAGCATCTAAAAATTCCTATCTATTTGAGATAGATAGATAGATAGATAGATAGATAGATAGATAGATAGATAGATAGATAGATAGATAGATAGATAGATAGATAGATAGATAGATAGATAGATAGATAGATAGAAAAGGCACTATATAAGATAGATAGATAGATAGATAGATAGATAGATAGATAGATAGATAGATAGATAGATAGATAGATAGATAGATAGATAGATAGATAGATAGATAGATAGATAGATAGATAGATAGATAGAAAAGGCACTATATAAGATAGATAGATAGATAGATAGATAGATAGATAGATAGATAGATAGATAGATAGATAGATAGATAGATAGATAGATAGATAGATAGATAGATAGATAGATAGATAGATAGATAGATAGATAGATAGATAGATAGATAGATAGATAGATAGATAGATAGATAGATAGATAGCATTTGTCTTTGTTATTTTTTTGAGGTGACACCTTATGAAACTACTGGTGACTTTTCCAGAGTTGGTTATTTTTTTTTGCCCAGTGCTACAAGGGTCCAGAAGTCAAACTGGGTGAAGCATAACTGATAACTGATGGATTGATTTTAGAATACTGAAGCTATTATTACACTGTTGGTTTCAGACCAGTATTGATTTTTAAACATAAGGTTTGACCGAAGTACCCCAGATACGTTGGTGTAGGGGATGCCTTCGCAACTAACATGAGACAGAGGACCTCCACTTGCAAAATGTCCCCTCATCTGATCTACACAAAGTCAGCAATAAAAATATATATTCATTTCTGAAAAAATAAAAAATGTTTTGTGATTTTTTTACGCTAAACAAAACAGTGAGAAACTCATGTTTTATGTCATGTGGCATTATAAAACTTATTCTCAATTGAGAATGATATCTGGTCTCATGAGACTAGTAACAAACTGTTTTGTGGTGTAAAAGAGTCCACAAAAGGCACTTTTTTCAAACCTCTGAGCTTCTTTTTATAATACTGGAAATGGCTAAGGATCTGCACTGGTATCTGGAAGGTTGCCGGTTCAAATCCTGTTAGTGCCATGAGGGATCCTACTCTGTTGGGCCTTTGAGCAGGGACCCACACATGAAAATTGCTCCTGAGGTGCCGTACAATGGCTGACCCTGCGCGCACTCTGACCCCCAAAGGTCATGCAAAAAGACAGTTTCCCCTCAGGGATTAACAAAGTAGTTAAAAAATGCCTAAACTGTTAGCCTTGATACATCCTGCAAAACTTACCTATTCAACATTCATTCAGCACAGATAAACTCAAACACGAAGCAAAAATATCTAAACACTGGCCAAGACTCACTACCTCAGCTTCAACACCTTACCAGGGGCTACAAGCCGCTCCACTCACGAGGCGTCCCTGTTGTAATACGCTTACGTGTCGATCGGATTGAAGGGGTTACACTTTAGAATACCATAGATAAAGCCAGAAGCTGCTACTCTGTCGGTTTGTTTTATTCCGATTGCTGCCTTTGAAAGGGCCACACAGTCTAACACAAGCTAACAGTACGTAACCTAAACGGACAGTTTGTTTCATTAACAATCATCGATCATTGCTAAATGTCAATAAACAACAAGACAACTTCAGCAAAGCAGGTCTGACCCCATTTCAACCATTATTTATGTTTCTTTGAAGGGGAATCCAGGTGTACATGTTAGATATGAAACTATACAACATGAACGATTCAGATCAGGGTCACACAGCAAGCTTCGTTTCAGGAGGCTGTAGCTTTGGTAGCTGCAGTCTTTGTTTTCTTCAGCCAGCGGAGGGCCAGTCTATAAGTGGCAAAGTCTGACCAAGTTATCTTCTCTTCTTTTTCTTTTCCTTCTCATGCTTCTTTTAAAATCCTTTGAATTCATAGTGTCATGCTGGCTGCGTTATGCAAGGTACTGCATCAGTCACAAAACTGGGAGAACTGATATGTTCCCATGGTCTGGCTGATTGTTTAATTAAGTTATTTTTTAAACATGTTCATTTTAGTGCCCCAAGACTCACATATTCTTACAAGCATATGCACAACATACAGTATACATTCTACTAAACAATGCCACTCTTTAAACAGTTATACTTGTTTTCCCAGAATTCCTGTCTGTGTCTATTTTGCATACACCCCAGGATTTTATCTACTCCCAAATTTGGCACTCTTGAAAAATGACCTCATGAATATTAATGAGCTAATGAGGTCATTTGTACCTGCCTGCTATTTCAGTTACAGAACATTTCCCAAATGAGCTCCGAGCCCACAAGTTAAGAGTCATTATCAAAATAATTCTAAAATAAAAACAGACAGAAATAACACACACACATTAAAAATTACAAGTCATATTTAGCATACTGTAAAGGCACCATTTTCCAACAGCATTACAAATGAGAATTAATTAGGGACAAAGTAAATGACCTAAATGAGTGGTGAGTAATATAAAGCTCATTCGACTCTGCATGGATCCAAAATCCAGTTGTTGTCTGTGTAAAGTTTGTAAATTTGTCTTCATGAGGTTTTCTCCGGGGATTTTCTTCAAAGACAAGCATGTTAGGTGACCTTTTAATGGTAAATTTCCCCCCAAATGTGTGAATGGGCCCTAAAATTGAGTAGCGTCTCATCTAGTGTTGGTTCTTGCCTGTAGAATAGGCTCTAGCTCCCCATTAGGACTCTGAATTGGATTCAGAAGTTTGCAGAATGTTATATGACCTTTGGATCTGTGGGGTCTCTCTTTTAGGGCTAATTATTTTTACTTCCTGTTGTCCCAGTGCTGAATATTTCTCCAAAAAACTCAGTTTTCTAAAAAGCACGTAAAGCAATGGTTTTCATGCATAAATCACCATAAACGCTTACTGTATTTATGACAAATGTCACTCTGTTTTATGTTCCAGTAGCCCCTACTTTAGGCATATTCACATACTTATTTCATACGTGTTTGTCCCATCACCTTCTGGTAAAAATCAAAAAAAACATCTTGAAGTAGTCGAGTGGCTGCTAATCTGTTGTGTCCACCAGCAGGCCGTGTCATTTGGTGAAGTCCAGTTGCCAGCTTGTCTTCCAGAGATCGATGTCTGTGAAGTCCTCCCAAGGCGAACGTTTTCATAGGCATGTCAGCTGCACAAGCCTGTCCAGCACTATGATCAGATGGGGACCGGTCAGCTGATGCAGACACCTGACTTTTGTTTTTGATCTCCAGACCACTTGTATCAAAATCAGAGTTCGATAAGTCAGAGTCCGAGAGTATTTCACTTTGTGTGTGGAGTTTGCATGTTCTCCCCGTGTCTGAGTGGGTTTCCTCCCACAGTCCAAAGACATGCAGGTTAGGTGCATTGGCGATCCTAAATTGTCCCTAATGTATGCTTGGTGTGTGTGTGTGTGTGTGTGTGCGTGTGTGCGTGTGTGTGCGTGTGCCCTGCAGTAGGCTGGCGCCCTGCCCAGGGTTTGTTCCTGCCTTGCACCCTGTGCTAGCTGGGATTGGCTCCAGCAGACCCCCAAGACCCTGTAGTTAGGATATAGTGGGTTGGACAATGACTGACTGACTGACATTTGCCTCACTCTCTTGCCCGATGTCGATACCATTCTAGACGTTGCTTACTCTACGCTACTCATGCACACGCATGGTTTCAACGTCAAGTCAACGAGTCTAACAGTCCCCCGAGCAAAGAGAATCTACTATTAATGTAACAGTGAGTTTTATCAACATTTACAGCTTTCTTTATCATCTGACCCTGATATCCATTCTTGTGTTGACAAAAGTCGACATCTGCCCTAAAAGAGTTAAAATGAATGTGTAGCCTGGTCTCCCTGTCAAAATATCCAGCTTTAGTCATTCTGTTCTTTTTTTTTTTTTTTTGGTTGTTCTTTGTGATGTTAGCAACTTTCCTAAGGTGAACGCCTCCTCATTTGTGTCAATGCAATACCTGCAATCAATCATGTGTGTCAACCTAACAAAAAAAAAAAATAAAAAAGACGCACACCTTTTTTGTTCAAATTATCAGTTATAGCAGCTCCAACACTGAGCAGGCTGCATTCTGGAAATCTGTATCAGTGCTCACAAATCACAAACACACACACACACCGATCCCCGTCTACAAGTTGTGACCACCTATGAGCACCCATCAGAGTCCCAATTTAAAGTTTACTGGGAGTGAGATAAGAGCAGTAGCAGCTATTTGAACATCTTCTACCATGAAAAGAAATGTGCCAGTAACTATATTTCAGCTTTCACTGAGAGTCCAGACAAATTAGGGACTGAGTGGGAAAGTGCTGCTGATGACTGCTAAAATGTTTAATGCTGCACTGCATTTGAGTTGCCAAGCATCACTATTTTATATCCAGGAACACTGCATTATATGGGCCAAAAGGGGAAGCTTTTTCAGAATTCGCTTAAAATTCAGAAGCTGCCACGTGCATCAGGGCTCCTTATTAGGATTAAAATGGGCAAATCATAAGCATATTTTGTCCATGAGCCTGATTAAACTTTAAAGTTGGCCTAGTTGATTTAATAAGTGATCAATCTTTTTTTTTTTTTTGCTTTACTTTTATTTTTGCAGCAATTCATGAAGTCAGTAGCACACCTAAACAATAGTAGGCTTGTCCCCCAGTTGAGCTTTACCTTAGGGCTCCAGTTATTCCAGAATCCCTGACAGCCTTATTTCTAGTTTTTTAGTGATAGCCAGGATGCATGCCCTTCTAAACAGAACCTCCTCTACCTCATTAACATAATCGTGGAATTTGATTTAGTGACTTTGTGATCGGTAGCGATAGTAGGGAGCAGGTAGAGGAAACTCTGGAGAGGTGGGGGATATGCTCTGGAGAGGAGAGGAATGAAGGTCAGCAGAAACACCAAGACAGAATACATGTGTGTAAATGAGAGGGAGGTTGGTGGAATGGTGAGGATGCTGGGAGTAAAGCTGGCAAAGGTGGATGAGTTTAAATACTTGGGATCAACAGTACAGAGTAAGGGGGTGTGTGAAAGAGAGGTGAAAAAGAGAGTGCAGGCAGGGTGGAATGGGTGCAGAAGAGTGTCAGGAGTGATTTGTGACAGACGGGTATCAACACGAGTTAAAGGGAAAGTCTACAGGACGGTAGTGAGACCAGCTATGTTATATGAGTTGGAGACGGTGGCACTGACCAGAAAACAGGAGACAGAGCTGGAGGTGGCAGAGTTAAAGATGTTAAGATTTGCATTGGGTGTGACGAGGATGGACAGGATTAGAAATGAGTACATTAGAGGGTCAGCTCAGGCTGAACGGTTGGGAGACAAAGTCAAAGAGGCGAGATTGCCTTGGTTTGGACATGTGCAGAGGAGAGATGCTGGGAAATGGATGCTAAGGATAGAGCTGCCAGGTAAGATGAAAAGAGGAAGGCCTAAGAGGAGGTTTATGGATGTGGTGAGAGAGGACAAGCAGGTAATGGGTGTGACAGAGCAAGATGGAGAGGATAGGAAGATATGGAAGAAGATGATCCACTGTGGTGATCCCTAACGGGAGTAGCCAAAAGAAGAAGAAAAAGAAGAATGAAATTTGATTTAGTCAAGCTTAAGCAATGAAACATCAATGCAAACTTTCAACATAAGGATGCCAGTAATCCATAATTACTAACATCCACATACAACCAAAAAAATGATGGTAGCACCACATCTGTTTCTCATGAGATCCCCTTTGCTGCCTTCCATCCATCTGAGGGAGCTTGTCTGGCGTTCTTCGAGTCCTCCTTTCCTTCTCTCTCACGCCATTGCCCATAGCAATTCCATCCCTGGTGGCTACTGTTTACTCACAGTAGTAGTAAGAGGGGTTCGTCAGTCATCAGTGTTAGCTCTTCTTTCTGTCTCTTTATCTCTCTCTACCCCTACAACCACTTATCCATCTAAACCTCCATTCCATCTTATCCCAGGGGTTGTTTTAATGGAGCGAGATCTGGGGACTGGATTAAACTGAAGTCACTGTCACTGAACCAGCTTAACATGATCCATGTTTTCTGACATGACATCGTACTAGAGTGTTGTACCGTGTTAGCCATTATGGATGTAGTGAGAAGTCAAGCAAAATGACACCTTTCATTAGCTAACTAAAAAGATTACAATATGCAAGCTTTCGAGGCAACTCGGACCCCTTTTTCAGGCAAGATATAGTTGCCTGAGTTGACTCAAAAGCTTCCATATTGTAATCTTTTTAGTTAGCCAATAAAAGGTGTAATTTTGCTTAACATGGTGCATTACCCTACTAGTAGTATCCATTTGAAAAGGGGCAAACTAGGGGTGGAAAGGGATGCACATATGGTAGTCAGCAACAACGGCAGCTCGCTAATCATGTTGCTGTAGAGGGGTGATGTGTTGTATGTTGATTAGCACATGCAGGTAAGAATCTTACAGTACTCTGTACATGTGACAATAATGACCCCATGAATCTATTAGTGGTGGCATTAAAATTATGCACAATTTATATTAAGTGGACTAATGTGTGTCAAAGAAAATCTCCACACCTTTATATTACCAGAGCTAACCTGCACTGTTTACACAAGCCAGCGATGGATCCATCAAGTCAGAACATAGTTGACTGAAGTGGTGACCAGCATGGGCTTCTTCTGCTTTAGCCATCTACTTTAAGGTCCATCACATTATGCATTCAGTGATGCAGTTCTACACACCACTGTTGTATGGACTTGTTGTTCAAGCCTGGCCATTCTCCTCTGACCTCTGTCATTACCAAGGTGGCTTTGACCACAGAATTTCAACTTACTAGATGTTTGTTTCATATATTACACAACTAGCCATGTTAATAGAATACATTTAAAAATATTTGATATCTTTTGCCCTGCATGTACCTTTAGAATCTTCATCTGTATCCTCAGGTGACTGAACCTCTCTTGCCCAGCACTTTTTTCTCGAACGTGTTCCCATAAAACCAACTTCTCAGACCCTAACATTTCAAGGCAGGTTGCTCACCTTCTGTCTGCTTTTATACTTACCATCTTTGAAGATGACTTTCACTGTGCCTTCTACACCTTTACTCCTCCTTCTTCTTTGGATTGTGTCACTGAAAACTGACCAACCAGACCAAAGCCAAACTGACCAATCAGATTGCTCGGAAGGGACTGGGCACACACACACCTTAGTATTTTATTATATAGTAGATTGTCTCTAAATCCTAGAGACCGTAATCCTAGCTGGGCAGCTGTTTGTGAAATCCTGCTACCACCATATCTTATACCAGCAATAATGCTGCTGTCACGGTCACTGTAATCATACGTCTTGCCATTTTAACGTTTGATCAAACAATAACTAAATCTCTTGACCATGTCTGCATGCATTACATATTAAGGTGCAGTCACATTACTGGCTCATGGAAGGATCAGGCAGTTAGCTTTAAGAAGCAGGTGTGCCTAATAAAGAGGCCACTGAGTTTGTGGATTTACAATATAATATATACGTATATGATAGCTTGTAAGTGGCTGGCGTTTCAAAATATGTATTACATTTAGAACAAATTGCAATTATTTTTTATGAAATGTATATAAAATCTCCATCTGTGCACTATTATACCCATGTTGGCTCATTGAGAGTTCAAAGTTCAAACTATAATACCTTTAAAGCTGCTATGCTGACTTACTGAAGGCATATTTTTACATATCCTAATACAATAATCATTAATATATACTTAAATATTGAAATCCCTAACATCTTTTTAAATTTTATATTTTAAAATATTCATAATATACAGTATATATTGTGTTTTTTTATTTGTGTATGCTTCAAGTGGGGAAAAATTCAGTATTCTTCAAAATTTCAATCAGTCACATTGCAGCAAAACAACTTTAAATTGATAACATTATAGATCACTAGCCATCCCCCGCAGCTTTGCCTGCGTATAAGTGAAACAGAACAGTGAGGAGGACCCCACACAGCTCTCTGCTCCTGACGTCACGCTTCCCCCTCACCTCAGCCTGCAGCTTCTGTCTCAGATTAGCATGAATATATCGCTCCTGAAAGCAAACTATGATTCTTAGCGCAATGAGAGAAGTCGCAAAATCAACCGGAATTTTCAAGCAAATTATAGAAAAAAACCTGATCTAAATCTGTTAAGAAGTTCTGTCATGAAAAGCGGACAGACATACAAACGAGTCTAAAAAACTATAAGAAATTTTGCACTTGGACCACAAAATTTTTAAAACCGTTTCTTAGCGAGCACTTATGGGCCAAGGGTAACTTACAGTACATTCCAAATTTCAAGTTCCAAGTCCTCATGGTTCAGGAGATTTCATGATGAGTGACTCAGTGGTATTTGACTTTTATATATATAGATTACAGGAAAAAAATATATAATGCAGCAGCAGTGCAGTAGTAGAGGAAGATCAGAGGCTTCAGCCTATTCAAACTGAAGGTCCTTCACACTGTTAATCAGATTGGGTTCTCCCAGTCTTTATCGAGATGCTTGGCTCCATAAAGAATAAGCTAAAAATATGAAGTGTTGGAGATATGCCAGTGGATTTCATTTATTTCTCCTAAATTTTGTTTTGGGTGACAGGCACCTTCTGATAGTCTTGTGCTAGCACAGGAAATTGGTGCTGAGGAGCTGTCCATGGTGCTGAACTGGCTTATGTGCATGTCCTCAGTTTGTGAGTAAAGTGTACTCGCTGAACAAATTATTAGGAACAGCTGTACACCTGCTTATCCGTGCAGGCATCTTATCAGCCAATCATGTGGCAGCAGCACACTGCATCAAACTATGCAGCTACAGGTCAGGATTCCTGGTTTTCACCCAGGCGGCCCGGGTTCGACTCCTGGTATGGGAATGAAAAAGGTTTAGGCAGAGTGGTGGCTCTGAGGCTAGGGATCTGCACTGGCAATCAGAAGGTTGCCGGTTCAAATCCCATAAATGCCAATAGGGACTCTGCTCTGTTGGGCCCTTGAGCAAGGCTCTTAACCTACAACTGCGAAGCGCTTTGAGTAGTGGGAAAAGCGCTATATAAATGCAAAGAATTATTATTAATGTTTACATTAACCACTAGAATGGGTAGAAAATGTGATCTCAGAGACCTTGACTGTGGCATGTTTGTTGGTGTGAGATAGGCTGGCTTGAGTATTTCTGTAACTGCTGATTTTCACACACAACTGTCTCGAGAGTTTGCTCAAAATGTTGCAGGAAACAAAACATGCAGTGAATAGCAGTTTTGTGGAATGGAAACGCCTTGTTGATGAGCGAGATCAGAAAGACAGAAGTCTATGGAAACTCAGATAACCACCCTGTATGACTGTGATGAGCAAAGAAACATCTCAGAATGCACAATACATCAGATCTTCAGGTGGATGGACTACAACAGCAGAAGACAATGTTGGGTTCCACTCCTGTCAGCTAAGAACATAAAAGAGAGGGCTGCATTGGGCATAGGCTCACTAAATCTGGACAGCTGAAGACTGGAGAAATGTGGCCTGATCTGATGAATCTTGATTTCTGCTGAGGCACACAGATTAGAATTTGGCATGAATCCATGCGCTCAAGCTGCCTTGTCACAATAGTCTGGGTTGGTAGTAGTGGAGTAATGGTGTGGGGAACATTTTCCTGGCACATTTTAATCTCTTTAATACCAACCAATCATCACTTGAATGCCATAGCCTACCAGAGTATTGTTGCTGACTATGTGCATCCCTTCAATGCCGCAATTGACTTGTCTTCTAATGTCTACTTCCATCATAACACTGCACCATGTCACAAAGCAAAAGTCCTCTCAAACTGGCTTCATGAACGTGACAATGAGTTCAGTGTTCTTCAACGGCATTCCCAATCACCGGATCTGAATCCAATAAAACTACTTTAGGTTGTGGTAGAACAGGAAATTAACAGCATGAATATGCAGCTGACAGATCTGCAGAAATTGTGTGATGCAATCATGTCAACATGGATCAGCATCTCAAAGAAATGTTTCCAACATTCTTGTGGAATCCATGCCATGAAGAACAGAGAGCAAAAGGAAGTCATGCCCAGTGTTAGTAATGTGTTCCTAATAACTTGCTTGGTGAATATACACTGTATTTTTTCAAATTGTATATGTACAAGTTTATTGATATGGTTCATATGGTCATTATGGTCACATGTACAGAGTACAGAGACTTTAATCAACATGCAATTCGTCTCCATTCTCCAGCGCCATGACTAGTGAATATAAGTGCCTTACCTCAAAACCTCAGTCTTCCTGAATTGAAAAGTCTCACAATATAATTATCAGTAACAGACAAATAGAATATGTTTATATGTTTAACAAAATGTTGCCTTTATCCAATATAAGTTAAAAAGTCATTACAACATTAGAACCTTAGAACAATCGAGAGAAGAACAGGCCATTCAGCCCAGCAAAACTCACCCATCCCAGCCACTTAATTATTCTAATAAAACATCTATTCGAGTTTTGAAAGTCCCTAAAGTCCTATTGTCTACCACTCTACTTGGTAGTTTATGTCTATGGTTCTCTGTGTAAAGATAAACTTCCTAATGATACAGTACACTTGTTTATAAATGTTTTTGACCAGTTGCAGCACACGCAGGTGAAGTGACTTGCTCAGGGTCACACAGCGAGTTGCAGATGGCAGCTAAACCAACAGCCTGGGACTTTAAATGTGAATGGCTCAGTCACTGCAGCAAAATTAAGTTTAAAAGCTATGACCTAAAGCAATTAAAAGCCCAAAATAATAAAAACCTATAAAGCTAAAAAAAAAAAAAAACTTTGCTTGAATTTGTAGCAAAAAAAAAAAGAATAAGATGTTGCATTTTCCAGCAAAACCTTGTATGAACATATAACAAAGGGCCTTTATTAAAAAAGATAGAAAAAAGCAGAACAAAGCATGTAAAAATATTGAATGATGATCACATTACTATCTATAGTAAACTGCTCATAGTGTATATTAAAAATGAGATCTATGATTTGATATGTCAGGCAGGAGAAACAGGGAAAAGCAAAGGCCCCCAAGCGTCTTCTCACAAATAGATTGAGACTGCAAGCCTTTCATTCTCACTTTCCACCCAAAGTAAAACCTTACTTTTGTGTTTTTTGTTTTTAATTTTATTGCCTTTGCTGCTTTTTTCCTGATACTCATCACTTCTTCTCCACATTGAGAAGCATTCCCATTGGTTTCATTGCTAATGACTACGTTTTTTACTTCGTGACCAGTAATTGGTATTTAAAGCCTCTTTTTGCTTAGGTTGCACATTCCATTAACTTTAGCTCATTACAAAACACAAGCACACAGACACAATAATCCCCCCATCAGTTACACCACAGCAGTCATCACGATATGTTTAATGTGATTTCATTTATACAGTACAAGTGAGATGCGCCTACACTAAGCTCCGCATTCTCTTCATTTAGAAGATTGTTAAGGCAATGGCTCCTCAGATCACTTTGTGCATTAAATGCACAAGACAACTAAAGATAGTGGACTCTTCTACAGTATATTCAAAACTGAAAGGCAAGCACGAATATAAGAACCCTAAAAGATCTGAGGAGGCACATCCATTATTAAGTTACTGCTCGAGTGCCTTCCATCCTTTAACTCAGATTATGTGAAACTGTAGATGAGAGCCATTTTGATTCCTCCTAACCTTATCCTTAACACTAATTAAGTCAAAACTTACACAAGCACCTCAGTCCATCTGTCAGTCCATTTTCTGTGGCTGGTACAAGGAAAAAAGAGAACTAGTCAATGCTGGGGCACATATTGTGCAAATAGTCATTGGTCCATTTCTTATTAAACCCACCCAGTGAAAGGATGCAGGCGGCCATATCTTCTCATTGCATCTTGGGATTCAAAGTAGGAACAAATTCTAGATGGGGCACTAGTCCATCACAGGGCATACATTCTCACACATACATTGGGGAGCCAGTTTAGTGTCTCAATTTAAACCAGACCTAGAACTGTTCATGGAGCTGTAAGATGGCAATACTAATCACTGCACCCATGTAAGACAACCTAAAAATAATGCCAAGTGAATAAGGGGAGCGATTCATACTTTTTGCTTGTTATTATTTCCAAGTGAAAAGTCCCAAAGTCCACTTCTAATATTTAGTTTTTGTGGTTTTCCATGTCCACCATTCCCCAGTTCATAGGATTGGCCGATGACAAATGAAAACTACTTGAATACCAAAGAAAATGAACAGACCTGATATATCATAGCATTGATCAGGATGAATACCAGGCAAAGGTTCTTTATGTGTGTGATATATATTTTTAAGGAGATACCCATCTTAGAAAAGTGGAGTTGCTGACTAGGGGTCACATGGTGGCTGGTGGTGTTCAAAATTGCAGGTTAGAGGTTTGGCCACCTTCATCTTTCAATATAGATGTGTTAAGCAATCACATTTTCACTGTCTGATGCACTTACTAATGTCTGCCAACATATTATGCATATTGGAGAGTTTACATAATTTATCTTACACTATAATTACAATATTATAATCCTTAATATAATATAATATAATATAATATAATATAATATAATATAATATAATATAATATAATATAATATAATATAGTATATGCCTCGCAGTAAGGAGACCTGGGTTCACTTCCCGGGTCTTCCCTGCATGGAGTTTGCATGTTCTCCCTGTGTCTGCATGGGTTTCCTCCGGATGCTCCGGTTTCCTCCCACAGATTGGCATTTCTAAATTGTCCCTAGTGTGTGCTTTGTGTGTGTGTGTGTGTGTGTGGGTGTGCGTGTGTGTGTGTGTGTGTCCTGCGGTGGGTTGGCGCCCTGCCCGGGATTGGTTCCCGCTCCGTGTTGGCTGGGATTGGCTCCAGAAGACCCCTGTGACCCTGTGTTCGGATTCAGCAGGTTGGAAAATGAATGGATGGATAATATAATATAATATAATATAATATAATATAATATAATATAATATAATATAATATAATATAATATAATATAATATAATATAAACTGGGCGGCACGGTGGCGCGGTGGGTAGCGCTGCTGCCTCGCAGTTGGGAGACCTGGGGACCTGGGTTCGATTCCCGGGTCCTCCCTGCGTGGAGTTTGCATGTTCTCCCCGTGTCTGCGTGGGTTTCCTCCAGGCGCTCCGGTTTCCTCCCACAATCCAAAGACATGCAGGTTAGGTGGATTGGCGATTCTAAATTGGCCCTAGTGTGTGCTTGGTGTGTGGGTGTGTTTGTGTGTGTCCTGCGGTGGGTTGGCACCCTGCCCGGGATTGGTTCCCTGCCTTGTGCCCTGTGTTGGCTGGGATTGGCTCCAGCAGACCCCCGTGACCCTGTTTGGATTCAGCGGGTTGGAAAATGGATGGATGGATGGATGGATAATATAAACTTAATAAATAGACAACTGTCTGTGTCATTCCAACAGATGGCACATTACAAAAATTTCTACTAATAAAATGCATTACATTTGTCATTCCAACAGATGTTACTTCACAAAAATTTATAGTAATAAAATGCATTGCGGGCGGCACGGTGGCGCAGTGGTAGCGCTGCTGCCTCGCAGTTAGGAGACCCGGGTTCGCTTCCCGGGTTCTCCCTGCGTGGAGTTTGCATGTTCTCCCCGTGTCTGCGTAGGTTTCCTCCGGGCGCTCCGGTTTCCTCCCACAGTCCAAAGACATGCAGGTTAGGTGGATTGGCGATTCTAAATTGTCCCTAGTGTGTGCTTGGTGTGTGGGTGTGTTTGTGTGTGTCCTGCAGTGGGTTGGCACCCTGCCCAGGATTGGTTCCCTGCCTTGTGCCCTGTGTTGGCTGGGATTGGCTCCAGCAGACCCCCGTGACCCTGTGTTCGGATTCAGCGGGTTGGAAAATGGATGGATGGAAAATGCATTGCTACAAAGCACCATCTGTTGGAATGACAAATGCAATGCATATACATCTGTTATATCCCATTTGGTAAGGGATTTGTAAACAGAGTGTTGATGTTTGTGATGTGCCATCTGTTGGAATGACAAATGCAATGCATTTTAATACTACATGCATTAAGAAAGGCATTTCAATGGATGGTGCAGTGCAAACATTAAGGCTGACGCCTGTGTTTATTACTTAGAGTTCAGTGTGTGTTAGTCAGGTAGGACAGTTAGCATAATATAATCCACCTTAATAAAAGGATAATTGTCTGTGTATCTGTCTGTGTGTCCAGCCTGTTGCTATGTGGCCTTCATTCCAAAGATGGCACATCTGAAACATTAACACTGCTTTTATGAATCTTATACCAAATGGCATATGAAACAGACATATGCATTACAGGGTGCACTGCAAACGTTAATGTTGAGGTCTACATTGATTACTTAGATTTCAAACTGTCTTAGACGAGTCGAACAGAAAATATAATATAATATAATATATTCCTTAGTTTCAAATTGCTTGGCAGGCAAATGACCTTTGAAATCCCACTGACCCCATTCTCCTTAAATTTAAAAAACAGCCAAAAATAAAAGAATCCTATGGGATTCCAATCTAACTTCATTTCTAATGGGTCTACTGTTTGCAGATCAATAAAGAAAACTGCTTACCACAAACAGCTTTACTTTTAAAAAGCTGTTCTCATCTAAATCATGGTGACAATCAGTCTCCAGGCTGCAGGCCTGGCATTATTAGCTTAATAAATAATATTAAATTGAAGCACGCTAGTACCGGACAAGAGCTTCACTGACCATTTAACCTGAAATGACCCTGCTCAAGGCTGTGAAAAAGAACAAGCTAAGTGTGCCATTTTTTCTTTTCATGCAATACAGCACCTCAGCTCTTTTTTCTCTCTACCAAACAAGTACAGGCTGAATAAAATTGTGGCTGACATCCAGCCTTCTGTTTTCCAACCTGCTTAACTCAATTATGGTCTATCATAGGATTCACTCACTTATTCTGGGACAATTTAGAGACATTGGTGATTCTAAAAAGGAAGTCTTTGAAGGAAAAACGAGAGTACCCTGAGAAGAACCCACAGAGACACAGGGAGAACAAGCCGACCCCAACAGACAGGGACATGGCTGTGATCTGAACTCAATCTCTGGGAACTGAGACCGGAGGCATGATGTTAATATCTTTATAAAAATAATGATTGATTGATTTATAATTTGACTTTATATACAGTATTTTTAATTCACCCCTTTTTTATATCATATTACTCTAAATATATTCACAGTAAATGCTCCTTTAGATTGTATGTGATCTGTGTGTATATACTGTATACAGTAATCCCTCCTCCATCGCGGGGGTTGCGTTCCAGAGCCACCCGCGAAATAAGAAAATCCGCGAAGTAGAAACCATATGTTTATATGGTTATTTTTATATTGTCATGCTTGGGTCACAGATTTGCGCAGAAACACAGGAGGTTGTAGAGAGACAGGAACGTTATTCAAACACTGCAAACAAACATTTGTCTCTTTTTCAAAAGTTTAAATTGTGCTCCATGACAAGACAGAGATCACAGTTCCGTCTCACAATTAAAAGAATGCAAACATATCTTCCTCTTCAAAGGAGTGCGTATCAGGAGCAGATCATGTCACAGAGATAGAGAAAAGCAAACAAATCAATAGGACTGTTTGGCTTTTAAGTATGCGAAGCACCGCGGCACAAAGCTGTTGAAGGCGGCAGCTCACACCCCCTCCGTCAGGAACAGGGAGAGAGAGAGAGAGAGAGAGAGAGAGAAAGACAGAGTTTGTATTTCAATCAAAAATCAATACGTGCCCTTCGAGCTTTTAAGTATGCGAAGCACCGTGCAGCATGTCGTTTCAGGAAGCAGCTGCACAAAAGATAGCAACGTGAAGATAATCTTTCAGCATTTTTAGACGAGCGTCCGTATCGTCTAGGTGTGCGAACAGCCCCCCTGCTCAATCCCCCTACGTCAGGATCAGAGAAAGTCAACGCAAGAGAAAGAGAAAAGTAAGCTGGGTAGCTTCTCAGCCATCTGCCAATAGCGTCCCTTGCATGAAATCAACTGGGCAAACCAACTGAGGAAGCATGTACCAGAAATTAAAAGACCCATTGTCCGCAGAAACCCGCGAAGCAGCGAAAAATCCGCAATATATATTTAATTATGATTACATATAAAATCCGCGATGGAGTGAAGCCGCGAAAGGCGAAGCGCGATATAGCGAGGGATTACTGTATAGTTATATAGTTATATATAGTGAAGATCAGCCCCGACACAGACAGACTGACCGGCTCCAGAAGTCCCAAAACACATTTATTTATAGTCTTCTTTTACAGCACCTAATACTGCACAACAACTCAGCTCACAGTCCTCTTCTCTCTCTTTTCTTCTTCTCTTTTCTGCCACCTTCACACCTCCTCACGCAAGCTCCATCTTCTTCCACCTGACTCCGGTTCCTCTAATGGAGTGAGGCGGCCCCTTTTATAATGCCCCGGATGTGTTCCAGGCTACTTCCTGATGATCCAGGTGGCGCAGTGGTAGTGCTGCTGCTTTGCAGTAAGGAGACTGTGGAAGATTGAGGGTTCGCTTCCCGGTTCCTCCCTTTGTGGATTTGAGTACTGAGAAAAGCGCTATATAAATGAAATGAATTATTATTATTATTATTATCTTCTGATGGCACTTCCTGGTGTGGCAGAAGTGCCACATGAGCACCCGGAAGCACTTCAGGTGTATTTGGAATTTCTTCCGGCAGCACTTCTGGTTGTGGAGGAAGTACTGCAGTCCAGGGCTCGATAATTCTCCAGGCGCCCCCTGGCGGTGGCCATGGGCTCCAATAGGGTTGAGCTTCTAAGCTTTGACCCAATGGCCCCGATGCAGACCAGGGCGGCTGCCCTCTCATGGTCCAGGAGAGGTATTGTCCCCCTCCCGGTCCTTCTAGGCATTCCAGCTGGGCAGGATCCCCAGCTGTCCGCCACAATATATATATACAGTATATAAATGTGTATATATATATATATATATATATATATATATATATATATATATATATATATATATATATATATATATATATATATATATATAAACTACAAATCCACAAAGGGAGAAGGTGAGTCATGTATCTTATTATAATTTGCAATATACATATAGCAAATGAAGAAGTGTGGGGACAGGTGGATGTAAAGGGGGTGGATTAATAAGGTGTGGTTCAGGCGGTGTTGGTTATAAAGTCTTATTTAATATGTGGATGTTTTTCATGTTCAAGTGTCTGTTGATGGCGTATTTGTTTGATAGCCCAGAAATTTAACTCTTATATATATTAGAATTCTATTTATTTTCTAGTGCCACACACATCAAATGTATATTTCTTAGTGACGTTGAAATGTATATTTATCAGTTAGAATTAAAATTCCTGCAGGCTGCTTGGACCTGGGTGAGAGATGTTGATAGAAAGGGTGGAATCATCCAGAGAAGCTGTGAAGAGGTTGTGTGTGTGTGTGTGTGTGTGTGTGTGTGTGTGGGTGTGTGAGTGTGAAAGAATTAATGAATGAATGAGTGAGTGAGGGAGAGTAATGATCAAACACTTAAATTACTGAACTCACAAAATCTGCTCCTCTGCTTAAATTCATTGAACTTGTTTCATGGATCCTGGCTTGAATCAGCTCAGTTCACGGAGTTGAGGAAAGTAAGTACAGATGGCGTTGCCTCTGACCACAAGTGAGTCTTGTGAGGCGGCAGAAAAAGAAAGATCATAATGGAAAGAACCATGGAAGATAAATCACGTTAGAGAGTTATGGAGAGACATGATGTTTCACACCATGCTGTAAGTTCTTTGAAAGCTATTGTGTGCAAATAATAACTCAAAATGATGATTACTCACTCATATAGCATTGTCTATCCAATAAATCTGTTTAATCCAGATTAATCCCTCAGTTTACAGAATCATTTTGTTTAATGATTAATGAAGAAGACTCTGCAGAATTCTGTTTTGTAAAAGGCAAAGAAACCAAAGTTAAAAACAATATAGTTCCATACTGTAAAAATAAAATGTGTGTGTTGAGTACGTATTATAGCCACTGTCTCTAGGTGTATATTTTGTGTATCAACAGTTGATATGCCCTGCATATTCAGTGTATTAATTCTTTCAGTATTCATTCATTCGGTCACATTCTCCTCTCCCAAACAGCACAGGAACTGCTCCCTTCTTCAACATTCGCCACCCTAGCTTGTGAAAATCCTCTTTTTCAAAATGCTGTCTACAAACTTGGATGTGGGGGCTAACCGTAAAGCTCTTTAATTCATATAACGACAATCCATTTAGATCAGGTTTCCGCATTGGAGAGACATGTTTGAAAACTAAATGCCTTCTTGTACTTACTAGAAACTCAACATAAAAATACATAACCATATTCAGCTGGAGAGCTATCTGTACACTGAAACTTAATTTCTTTTTCAAAGACATTCTCACCACTAAACAAAAAATTGCAACTGCTTTGTGGACAAAGGAAACGACTTAGCTGGCTGAGATTTCCCCGGAAGTACATCAGCACTACCATGTGCCTACATAACATGGTACATAACATACATACGACATAAACTAACGTTTCAATAGCTTCTGTGCATTGCTTAGATGATGAAATGTATGTATCACAGGTTCCTTTCACAGGTTGCTTCATGTAGGACAGTGTCTCCCGTCTTGTATTTATAACAGATATTCCTTTTGCCAATGTGTAGCATTTTGCACTTTTGTACAGTAAACTTTTTGAATTGTTTTTGTTGCCTCCTCAGTATCCCCTGTCCCTCCAACTTTATTATCATCTGTGAATTTACAACTTTACTAACTATACCAAAAGAGTTAAAGATTATAAGAATTGCACTGGGTATGACGAGGATGGATAGGATTAGAAATGAGTACATTAGAGGGTCAGCTCAGGTTGGACGGTTGGGAGACAAAGTCAGAGAGGCGAGATTGCTTTGGTTTGGACATGTGCAGAGGAATGATGCTGGGTATATTGGGAGAAGGATGCTAAGGATAGAGCTGCCAGGGAAGAGGAAAAGAGGAAGGCCTAAGAGAAGGTTTATGGATGTGGTGAGAGAGGACATGAAGGTGATGGGTGTGACAGAGCAAGATGCAGAGGACAGAAAGATATGGAAGAAGATGATCCACTGTGGCAACCCCTAACGGGAGCAGCTGAAAGAAGAAGAAGAAGAAGAAGATGAATAACTATACCAAAACCTATGCAATTAATATAAATCAGAAAAAGGACAGAACCCTAAGGGATCCACTGAGGACTTCACTCCACGTGGAGCATTTTCCTCTTATTTGTACTCTTTGTCTCAGGTCAGTTAACCAACTTGAGATCCAGTTTTGTCGGTAACCTCGGATGCCTGCTGTTTCTAGTTTCAGAATTAATCTTCGGTGTGGGACCGTATCAAAGACTTTTTGAAAGTCTAAGTAAATAATGTTGTATGCCCGCGGTTCTCAAACTTTCATATTTCGCGCCCCCCCCCCCCCCCCCCCCCCCCCCCCCCCCCCCCCCCCCCCCTTTTCTACCTGGAATAATTCTGCGCCCCCTGCATAATATAAGATAGATGAGAATAACCCATGATACAACTAGCAAAGGTATGATACTCATGTGGTGTCGCGGTATCCTATCATTTTTACTTCCATTAGATTTGCATGTGTTCGGCTAACTTCGATGAAATATTTGCAATTTATTTTTTTAAGTGCTTTAACTGCTAAAATGCATTCTAATCCCAAAAACAAAGAATAAATTATTTATTCTTATTTAATTATTTTTTTATGTAAAGAAACGATTAAATATGTTTTCATTTTTAAAAATCTCGTAAACGAGGACACAGATGAAGTCAATCTGCACGAGAAGAACGTATTTTCGTCCAACAAATATTATACCGCTGTTAGTTGTATCATGAAAACAACCCAATACACAGTAAATTATTTAACTCAATTTGGCAATATTGGCTACGCTGCCAATGTGGTGCAGTCGTGCCGCATTATCACCTGATCTACTGTTACCCGAATGTTCGCAACAGATACCGATACGTCTTGCACTTTAAAGCAGGCACATATTAGTCATTAGATCATTAGATCTATGCCTAATAATATTTTTATTTTAATTTTAGTTATAATGCATTCGTTGTGATTATATGCTTGCAAATTTAAATTTGAAATAAAAATGTAAAAAATTAATTTTGATGTCTTGTTCATTTATACGACACCCCCCTTGTACAGCTTCAGTGCCCCCCCAGGGGGGCGCACCCCACAGTTTGAGAACCGCTGTATGCTTTGCTTTTGGCAACTATTGCATTTGCAACTTCAAAGATCTTCCTCTCCTCTCTGTATATACGCACTCTATCTATTTAAGGATATGGCACAACGCACAGGTCTTGGCTCATGCCATACACCAAGTGCTGCCCGGATCGACACCAGCCCCTTAACAACATACTGTAAATGATTTCAAGTTATTGTTTTTATTATTATGGCCAACCCTATTTGAAATACATAACCTTGAAAGGACAGTCTAATATATTTTATGATTCTATCACAATCGAGTGCAAGTGAGATGGATAATGGCATTTTGACCATAAGAGTATTTAAAAAATACTCCGGTCACTCATCAGCTTGTCTTTATTGACAGCCTACCATGGGCAGGTGACAGAGCTGATTTAATTCCCTGTCCCTCTGCTGAAGTTGCACCATTAATAAAATTAAGAAGAGATTGATGTTAAACACTGTGCCACAGAGGGCTGTGGGAAGACTGATAGGAAAGCCATAGAGTGTGGGATTTGATTTTAGATCTGTGGCTCCGCTCCATATCGAACTCTGCCTATCTATTGCAGATCTGTCTTCTGCTATGGTGGAGTGAAAGTGTTGTCGGACGAATGCTCAATCACTGGTGGTCCAAGGTTCCTGAAAGCACAAGAGTGCCACCCTGTGAGTGGATGCATTAGTGTGTTAAGTAAGTACTGGGTCAATATAAGAGGAAGAGTCCTCAGGCACTCTGAAGTATAGGCTTTGTAAACCATGCTGCTCCAGCTCCCTAAAACTGTCATCATGTGAGCTTGGCAAGTGAATGAATGGACAGGATAGTAAAAGCAGATAGACTGTAAGGAGAAGAAACATGAAATAAGGTTTGCTACAAAGATGTATGTTACCTCGTGATCATAAGTAAACACTATAAGGAGGCTTTCTCAGACTCAACACCCTTCAGTCCTAACATACGCATTTGTGACTACAGGGAATGAAGCAGATAGAGAGCATCATCTGCAGTATAACACATTGCACTTTGGCCTCCACAGTCTAGGGCACACTATTCGGTAATAAAGCAACTGGCTACCATGCACGGTTCTCCTACAGTACCCTTGACTATGACTATATCCCACATTGACCGTATAAACTTGAATCATGATTATAGGTTTACAGTTTACGGTCCATACTGTCGCATGTGCAGAGCACAATGAAAGTCTTACTTGCAGGTGACAATCAACAAGCAATTTCTTTCTTTTTTACCTGAAATAGCTACTACACCTTGAAACTGTAGAAATGTCAGAACCTATTATTGTCCATAAGGAATCAATGTGATTCATTACAGCTGCCAATTCATTTAGTGCACATATCTTGGGCAATCTGGGAGGGAAATACACACATACAGTGTATCCGGAAAGTATTCACAGCACATCACTTTTTCCACATTTTGTTATGTTACAGCCTTATTCCAAATGGATTAAATTCATTTTTTTCCTCAGAATTCTACACACAACACCCCATAATGACAACGTGAAAAAAGTTTACTTCAGATTTTTGCAAATTTATTAAAAATAAAAAAACTGAGAAAGCACATGTACATAAGTATTCACAGCCTTTGCCATGAAGCTCAATATTGAGCTCAGGTGCATCCTGTTTCCCCTGATCATCCTTGAGATGTTTCTGCAGCTTAATTGGAGTCCACCTGTGGTAAATTCGGTTGATTGGACATGATTTGGAAAGGCACACACCTGTCTATATAAGGTCCCACAGTTGACAGTTCATGTCAGAGCACAAACCAAGCATGAAGTCAAAGGAATTGTCTGTAGACCTCCGAGACAGGATTGTCTCAAGGCACAAATTTGGGGGAGGTTACAGAAAAATTTCTGCTGCTTTGAAGGTCCCAATGAGCACGGTGGCCTCCATCATCCGTAAGTGGAAGAAGTTCGAAACCACCAGGACTCTTCCTAGAGCTGGCTGGCCATCTAAACTGAGCAATTGGGAGAGAAGGGCCTTAGTCAGGGAGGTGACCAAGAACCCGATGGTCACTCTGTCAGAGCTCCAGAGGTCCTCTGTGGAGAGAGGAGAACCTTCCAGAAGGACAACCATCTCTGCAGCAATCCACCAATCAGGCCTGTATGGTTGAGTGGCCAAACGGAAGCCACTACTCAGTAAAAGGCACATGGCAGCCAGCCTGGAGTTTGCCAAAAGGCACCTGAAGGACTCTCAGACCATGAGAAAGAAAGTTCTCTGGTCTGATGAGACAAAGATTGAACTCTTTGGTGTGAATGCCAGGCATCACGTTTGGAGGAAACCAGGCACCGCTCATCACCAGGCCAATACCATCTCTACAGTGAAACATGGTGGTGGCAGCATAATGCTGTGGGGATGTTTTTCAGCGGCAGAGACTGGGAGACTAGTCAGGATAAAGGGAAAGATGACTGCAGCAATGTACAGAGACATCCTGGATGAAAACCTGCTCCAGAGCGCTCTTGACCTCAGACTGGGGCGACGGTTCATCTTTCAGCAGGACAACGACCCTAAGCACACAGCCAAGATATCAAAGGAGTGGCTTCAGGACAACTCTGTGAATGTCCTTGAGTGGCCCAACCAGAGCCCAGAATCCGATTGAACATCTCTGGAGAGATCTTGAAATGGCTGTGCACCGATGCTTCCCATCCAACCTGATGGAGCTTGAGAGGTGCTGCAAAGAGAAATGGGAAAAACTGGTCAAGGATAGGTGTGCCAAGCTTGTGGCATCATATTCAAAAAGACTTGAGACTGTAATTGCTGCCAAAGGTGCATCGACAACGTATTGAGCAAAGGCTGTGAATATTTATGTGCATGTGATTTCTCAGTTTTTTTATTTTTAATAAATTTGCAAAAAAAGTAAACTTTTTTCACGTTGTCATTATGGGGTGTTATGTGTAGAATTCTGAGGAAAAAAATGAATTTAATCCATTTTGGAATAAGGCTGTAACATAACAAAATGTGGAAAAAGTGATGCGCTGTGAATACTTTCCAGATGCACTGTATGCCGTATGTGATCATGTCCGGAGTGTTGTGTGAGTGTTGTGAAGCAGTAGTGCCAAGGAATCCTGTTGATTGTTTCTAGGTGTTGTTTGAATTTTATGCCTTTTTGAAAATGCTTCATAACTAGAGGAATTGTGTGTACTTTAAGCATACCTGTATACTCAGTTAGGAATTAAAGAGTTGTTAATCAGCAGCGCAAACCACTGCACTGCCATTCCTCTTTATTCATTCACTGTATTTATTTAGCTGTTTATTTGATGATTCACGTGTATACTTTTTTTTATAGTTTTCTTTAACTTGTGCGAGTGTGCAGATTTCACAAAGATAGTGACCCAGCTGAGAAATGGTTAAAAGTTAGGCCCTGGATAGCTTCTTGCTACCTTATTTATTTATTTATTTTGTTTAATTTAGGGCAGCACGATGGCGCAGTGGTAGCACTGCTGCCTCACAGTAAGGAGACCTGGGTTCACTTCCCAGGTCCTCCCTGTGTGGAGTTTGCATGTTCTCCCCGTGTCTGCGTGGGTTTCCTCCGGGTGCTCCGGTTTCCTCTCACAGTCCCAAGACATGCAGGTTAGGTGCATTGGTGATCCTAAATTGTCCCTAGTGTGTGGTGGGTGTGTGTGCCCTGCGGTGGGCTGGCACCCTGCCTTGTGCACTGTGTTGGCTTGGATTGGCTCAAACAGACTCCTGTGTTAGGATGTAGCAGGTTGGACAATGACTGACTGACTGCTTAATTTAAAAATATTTACATGTACTTTTGCTAACTTTTCCTCTGTATTCACCTTTGCCTGAACATCTTCACCGGCTCTCCCTTTCTCAAGCGTGTTCCCATAAATCATGCTTCTCAGACTCTGCCGTTATTTTTGAGTAGTCTTTCTCATCTCCTGTCCAATTTTTCATTTTCTGTATTTGAGCGCAACACTCCCAGCGTGCGCCTTTACTCTTCCCTGTCCTTCTCACACTCACACTTCCTCTTTCACCCTATCACCAAAGCCAAACTGACCAATCAGATTGTTCTGAGGGCCTGGACACACAGACCTTAGTGTTTTATTATACAGAAGATTATTGTTGTTCTTTCTATTATTCCTTTTGATGGAATCCACATGCATACCGTACTGAAAGTTCACATGGAGTCACATCCCTGGAGCTATTATACAGGTATAGTCGAACAAACCTCATTGCAACCAAGCTGCCCTATTTATATACTGTAGGTTGTGATTTATTGAATTATTTTTTCATAATACGTTATATGAGTAAACTTTCTTTGACTTGCACTCTTATAACCTAACACTCTGTTAGTCTTCTTAATGGCTTCTAAACACCGTCTGGAGGTTCTTCTTCTTCTTCTTCTTTCGGCTGCTCCCGTTAGGGGTTGCCACAGCGGACCATCTTCTTCCATATCTTCCTGTCCTCTGCATCTTGCTCTGTCACACCCATCACCTGCATGTCCCCTCTCACCACATCTATAAACCTGAGTCCACTACAACTCCTAAATCCTTCTTGCAAGGTGAACTTTCAATTTTCAGCCCTTCCATTGCCTATTCAAACCTAACATTTTTACTTCCTTTGTGTAATACTTTACATTTACTGACATTAAATTTCATCAACCACAGATCTGCACAAGCCTTCATGCTATCCCAGCCCCTTTGTAATGATTCAATGGATTTTAGGTTATCTGCCAGTGCACCTAAGTTGGTATCATCTGCAAACTTAACCAGCTTAGTCATTTGGATATGTGAGCTGGGCACTTAAGTCCAGGAGACATCAAGAGAACCACCGCTAACATCTCATCAACAGACTAATACAACATCCATCCATTTTCCAACCCGCTGAATCCGAACACAGGGTCACGGGGGTCTGCTGGAGCCAATCCCAGCCAACACAGGGCACAAGGCAGGAATCAATCCTGGGCAGGGTGCCAACCCACCGCAGGACACACACAAACACACCCACACACCAAGCACACACTAGGGCCAATTTAGAATCGCCAATCCACCTAACCAGCATGTCTTTGGACTGTGGGAGGAAACCAGAGCGCCCGGAGGAAACCCACGCAGACACGGGGAGAACATGCAAACTCCACACAGGGAGGACCCGGGAAGCGAACCCAGGTCCCCAGGTCTCCCAACTGCGAGGCAGCAGCAGTACCCACTGCGCCACTGTGCCGCCCTAATACAATATAATCTAATAAATTCATTTTTTACATCTCTCTTAACTGAGAGCAGCAAGCTCTATAATAAGTTTCCAAAAAAAAAAACCAACAACTTTTATAAAATCCATTATTTACACAAATAAAAATACAGATTAGTTTAAACACACAGCAAAACCAAGTCATTCCAAACAGATTAACATAAAAGGGTTGTAACAATATACATCTATTAATATTATCATTTAGATATGGGGCAGATGACAGCACACTACAGGAAAATAAAAACTCCAGTCAGTAGCATCCTGGAGAAAATGACACACCAGGGGTCCACGGTCAGTTATAACAGGAAAAGTCAGGAAGTCAAACTTGAATGGTCCCCGTCAGGATGTAAGGTTCCCATTAGGATTACTAAGAAATAAATTATATATCCTTTAAACAGAATTGTTCTTAGAGCTGCTTCTGAACTATTTTTAAAAGTGGAAATGCTGAACACTAATGCATCCTAAGCCTGTTCATTGTTTAAAAATGTCAGAGTTTCAAAGGCTATTTTTTTAAGTTTGTCACATTGACAATGATACTCCCATCCATTTGAGCTGTTTGAATAATGTATGTCAAAATGTCACCATTCAGTGGAAATTTCTGATTAAGCTGTTTAGCTTCATTAACCTTCATGCAGAACAAGAGTCAAAGTAGCCAGTTTTCACTATTTGAATGTCGTCTGAAACTTCCTTCTTTTTAATTTAGGAATTTTTTTGACTGTGGGCAGTCTGAGGACCCTCTGCAAAAGTCTGTGCAGCCAACAACCCAGACATAATCGCAACCTGCTTAAGGCTGAGAGCTTACATGTGTAAGTACAACATGTGCTGATTATTAAAATAAATGTGACTTTATTGAACCTGAGCTTTGCACTTGCTAAATGTTCTGAAGGACACCTGAGGAAAGGTACAGTACCTAGGGAGCATTTTGAGGAGATTTCCATGCTATAAATATGATGTTGAAAACGCCATATTTAAAACTCTTATATATATATTGGCATACCTTGCTTTACATCTCTGCATTGTAGGAAGGCGGCTCAGGTCTCATAAAAGAGTCACCTCTGACTCCATGTTGTCAGGCAGATTGAAAATTCTTCCCACGATGCACTGTCAGTAAAACACCTGGACAGTAGAGCTGGCTGGTAGTGCTGCACTGAATGATAATCATCTCGACGTGCCAAGAATTACTAGCTGTGTTTGATTAAAGAGGATGGTGAAGAGCAAACATTTTGTCCTTGTTGCCCTACAGAGGTGCAACCCCACATTAATCCATCCTGTTTTACAGTATCTGACTGTCCCTTCTAAATCGACGAGGGGTGACAGGATGATAACACCTGTAAGATGGATCTCAGAGCTGGGAAAACTTATCTCCTTTGTAATTTTGGATTTTCCAGGCCATTTCTGTTTCTGGCTATTTTGGCCTCATTCCCTAATCTAAATTATTAGAATTGGATTGCATGCCACTGTTTGCCAGTATTTGTCCTTGAAATATGATTTGTGGTAAATGCTGATGGCCACTAATAATCATCACTCAGTCCATTTCAGCTAGTTGTCACTTATGAAATACTTTAAGGGATTTATCGAGAAAAGATGGGTGGAATATGAAATCAAAGTGCATTTCTTTTAGTTGTGATTAAGTAAAAGACATCTGCTAAATTTATTGTGTATTTGAATGAAAATGTTCAATTATCATTCCATTTTAATCAGTTCAGTGTCGCAGAGACCAGAATCCATCTTGGTGCAGTATCTTCAGAAATCAGCAGTAGACAGGTTGCCAGTCCATCGCAGGATTTGCTCACTCACTCTATTACATTCTGTTTCCAAGATTTGTTCATTTTATTTTTCCTACAATATTTTTTTTTAAGTTATTTTCTTGTCTTCTTTGTGAGTCAAGCCTGGGGGCTGTCAAAATCAGGGCCTGTTAAAGCCCATGGAGGCATTCCTTGTGTGATTTTGGGCTATACAAAAATGTAATTGTTGTTGTAGTTGTTGTTTTGCCACGGGTAGCATCAGGGTGATATCTCACAGCACCTGAAGCTCATGGGTGATCCTCAACCTGAATCCTTTGAGGTTGGTCATTCTCCCTGTGTCCATATACAAGTGTATCTCCCAAATGACAAAGACGTGCATATTTAATTATTTGACAACTCCTACAGTGGATCAGTGGGAGCATATGTGTTTGGGTGGCATGGATCAGTGTCCTCTCCAAAGTTAAATCCTCTTTGCGCTCAATGCTACCAGAATGGAAATGCAGATTTAATAAATTAAAAAGTGGATTTTTGCTGTTTGCAATGTTTAGAAACATCTTAACAGCCAAACAAAAACTGAGAAGATTTAATGTGTTATATCACAAAATGGCCAAAGTGGTGTGAGGTTTTCAAAAACAGCCAGGGATGCAGGCTTGAATCTCACCATCCTGCCCTGAGGAGGTGCTCCAGAAAGCAGTTTAGCTTCCATTAAAGTGGTTTGCTTCAGCCTAAACTGGGCCAAAATGCACTTCAAAATCAAAGTTTAAAAATATATTCTGAAATATCCCAGAATGCCCCAGTAAGGAAGGGATCACCATCAACTCCTGCCTTGTACAAAGCAAGGCAATGAAATATCTTTATAAACAGTGGATTTATTTAAAGAACAGAAAAGTACAACAAAAATACTTTGCAGGAGCAAAAAATTAGCAAAAATGATTTGCCAAAGCAGCAATCCAAAGCAGCCAAATCCCAAATTGAAATCCACTAGAATGATCCCAGAAAGGGAGCAAAATAAGTCAAGAACCAGAGTAAAAACTCCAAGAAGACACAATATTTAAAACACCCACCAAAATCTACCAGTGCACATTCAGAATGAACCCCATTGGACTTCAATATACAGTATATATATATATACAGTGGAACCTTGGGTCACGAACGTCTCAGACCACGGCGAACGAGCCAGTTTCCCTTCTGGTTCGTACGTGATGATGATTTCCGCACATGTTCAGTCTCTCCCTGTGCATTCCCTGTGCAGCAAGTGAGTGAGAGAGAGAGAGCGCGCGAGAGCCCAAGCAAGCGAGAGAGAGCGCGCGAGCGAGAGAGAGAGAGCGTGAGCAAGCGAGCAAGAGAGAGAGCGCGTGAGCGAGCGAGCAAGAGTGAGAGTGCAAGAGCGTGAGCGAGAGAGAGAGCAAGAGCGCGAGCAAGCGTATATATATTTACATACAGCTCATACAGTCCGGAACGGATTAATTGTATTTATATACAATCCTATGGGGGAAATTACTTCCGGTCACGACCAGATCGGGTTGACCCGAGGTTCCACTATATATATATATATATATATACATATTGTGACACAGGCGCTATACCAGCGCCTGACCCGACACATACAGACACGGGGGGCACACTTATAAAACAAATAAATGTTTTATTTTTGTTTTCTTTTGCCTGTGGGAAACGCCTTCCCTGTTCCCACAGGCACAACTCAAAACCAATACTTTCTTCTCTTTCTCCTCCACTTTAATCTGGCAAGCTTAGTTCCCCTCCTTCCGACTCTGGCTCCCAGAGTAGTGGCTGCTGGCTCCTTTTATAATGCACCCAGAAGTGCTCCAGGTGCTTGATGACCTATTTCCGGCAGCACTTCCGGGTGTGGTGGAAAAGCTGCTCTGTAGGGCTCCCAACACAGATCCCAAACAGGGCTGCACCAAACTCCAACTCCCATGAAGCCCTGCAGGAGTCCCAGGCACCGCTGCAACCCAGGAGTGCTGCCATCTAAAATTCCAGGGGAGGCGTCCCGGCCGGACAAGAATCCGGCCATCTGTGACAATATATACAGTAGATCCTGGGACTTCCTGATCTGGCTAACTATTCTACCTAGAGGGCAAGAAAAAATGAGAACAACTGGAAGAAAAGATGTAAAGGAAAAAAAATATAAATGAAACAATGGTCTGAACCAGGAGGACAAAAACCTCGGGACAAGAACAAGGACAAAAACGAGTTCAAAATCAGTAAGAAATCAAACACTAATTAACACAACTAAAGCGCATGAAGGGTTAAGGCAAATTAGGCATTCAACTATCGCGCTGATCTTAAAGCAGGAGGACCCAGCCACAACAGTTGGTTGGTGCACTGATAAGCTTGGCCTAGGGCGCAGAATAACTTGGGTATAAGATAAGCATTTTCATTTATTACTGTTTTACTTTCATGTGTTGAACAAAGCCCCACACTGTCTTGTTAAATGTCTTGGTGGCATTTTTGCCATTTTCAGTTGCTGCACATCCTTGTTCTCTGGTAATGTTTGCCAAAGATGATCTGTACAGCTTTCCATAGCTTAAGGCCTCAAGTATTTCTAAATTTGCCTTGGTTCCTGCCTTGCGCTTGGTGTGCCCATGGGGCAGTAGTGTAGGCTTGTGGTTTGCTTGCTTAGGTGCACGGAGGTGCACAATGGAGAGCTATTGTATCTTAGCTTTAATTGAAAAAACAGTTTGTGTTTCTAAACAGGAGCAATCACTGTGTGTGTGAGACTGTGAGTAGTGTGCCTTGTAATTGACTGGCACCCAGGTTGGAATGGCTGGTACTGCTGAGAGTAGGCATTTTTCCACCACTGGAACTTTTTACAGGAACCAGCAAATTTTTTAGGAACTTTTGTTAACAGTCTCAACGCAAGAACTCAGGCCATTTGTAGTTTCTGGTAGGTAGTTCCTGGTATTTTTTTTTCACTCCTACTCCAGGATTTGCATTTTTTGTTCAACTAGGAAGTTTCGTGGGTGGTGCTCAGGTTCATGAACTGTGCTGATTGGTTGACCACATGCTCTGGTGCCGTTGTACCAATCTGTGAGTAGTTTGGACTTTGGAGAGTTATCAGTGAAGGATGGAGCGCTGCACTTCACACCACATCACTCTTCATAGCTGCTTCCCTTGAAGCAGTAATCTCCCCCATGAAGTCACAACCACTTCAAAGCACTAAGCCAGGGGGTCCCCTTTGAACTCCCGAACGAGTCTCACTTCACATTATTATTCTTTGCATGTCACATATTTTACATATAGGTTACAATTCCTATTGAGTGGTGGGAACGTGACAAAGAAAGTGGCCAAGAACCACAAGTGTCTCAGAGTCTGCTTCATACAGGAACTAACTGGTTCCTGAAAAACAAAGCATAATTCTTTACATTTATATAGCGCTTTTCTCACTACTCAAAGCACTCTCCACACAGGGAGGACCCAGGAAGCGAACCCACAAACTCCCACAATCTCCTTACTGCAAAGCAGCAGCACTACCACTGTGCCACCTGTAAGGACAAGTGGCAGGGTGGTGGCTCTGAGGCTAGGGATCTGCACTGGCAATCGGAAGATTGCCGGTTCGAATCCCGTAAATGCCAATAGGGACTCTGCTCTGTTGGGCCCTTGAGCAAGGCCCTTAACCTGCAATTGCTGAGTGCTTTGAGTAGTGAGAAAAGCGCTTTATAAATGCAAAGTAATTATTATTAAAGCATCCATTGTCTTCAGCCTTGGCAACCTTGAATCGGACCAGATGACTGGACTAATGACTTTTTTACTGCTCAGATTCCGGTTAGTTAGTTGCAAACAACAAACTCTGCACAGTATAATCAACTTGAAGTCACAAAGGCACAAGACTAGTATGCTCAAAGGGAAGCCATAAATAGTTATATTATTTCAATGGATAAATTGATTCACAGTGAAAATGATTGCATCAGCATAACATTGGCAGTCCAAAAACAATATTTATAACAATACATTTAAATGTCCTTCACCTCTTTGTTGCTTAATTATTTGCAATTTTATTTACCATGATATAGCTTGACGATCAATAATTCATCTCCCAGTAATTCTCAAAAGTAAATTACCACAAGCTTCATTGTCTGTCCATTGACCTTTCATCCTGTGCTCTTTACTCTCAGTACGCCATTTGTCCAGCGCTGTCTTGTTGGTGCAGCCATCAGTGAGAGGGTAACATTCGGAACTTCCACAGTAATTAGCTTCATTCCTGCCACAAGATGTAAACAATTTGTCAGATGAATATGAAAAGCACAAGAGATGTAGGTGGTAAAGAAAAAATAAGAAACAAGACATGTATTCTGTATTTATGCTTGTATTTATACTGCAGCAGTCCTACAAGGAACCACACAGGTCAGTTTTTACTGATGCCAGACAGTCTTCTCTCTTTCCCAGTTAAAGTTTCAGTACCAGTAGATGGTTGATTAAAGGCAATGGCCACCTCATGAAGACAATGGCCTCACACTTTATTCTGTTTCACCATCACTACACGACACTCTCAGTTGGTCTCCTTCTGAATTCTCCTGCACGCATTGGCTGCTTGCACTCTTTTCTCCTGTAAAACTGCTTCCTCTCTCTTTTGGAACATTAGAACTTTAGAAAATCGTTGAGGGGAACAGGCCATTCAGTCCAAGACAACTGGCCAATTCTACCCACCTACATAAATTCTCCAAAATAACACCAAATCGAGATTTAAAGGCCTACACTCTACAATACCCCTCTTGGTAATTTATTCCATGTGTTTATGGTTCTCTGTATGAAGAAAAAACTTCTAGCGTTTTTTCTGAAATCTACCCTTAACACTGGCAATTGGAAGGTGCCCAGTTTGAATCCTGTAAACGCCAGAAGTGACTCTACTCCGTTGAGCCCCTGAGCAAGACCCTTAACCTGCAATCACTCCGTCCTTGTATGATGTTAGTCTGCATCCAGCCCTGCAAGCAGGTCCTCCAATTTACAAGGAAAACATAGGGGTTGGTGGCAGGAAAGGCACTCCAGCCACCATAAAAAACTCGGGTCCCAATCCGGGTGGTTCGACATGTGGTAGGTGCAGCAATGCACTGTAATCAACGCATGCTCCCAACCTACTACTACGACTACCCTTGTTGAACTCATTTTAGAGTAACTGCCTGGAACCACTGGACTAATTCCTTTGATCATGTTACACACTTCTATCATCTCTGTTTGCTTAAATTGAACTGCTTCAATCGTTCCTCATGGCTCATACCGCTCAGTCCTGGCATCAGTCTACTCTCTGTCCTGTGGACTGCTGTGTTGTTTTTGTAGCCCAGAGACCAAAACCGAATATAGTACTCCAGTTGAGACCTCACTAGTCCATTACATAACTTCAACATGAGCTCCTTCCACTTGTACTCCACACATCAGATTGGCTGGCCCAGCGCTGTTTCAGCTGTGGAATGGCCAAATGGGGAAGGCAGCCTGATGGCTGAGGTCTCCAGGACTCTAAACAAATCCAAATCGTATTATGTGATATCATCTACTGTTAAATTCTGCTCCGTACTTGTAATATTTTTATACAGTATTGAGGATTACTTGTGTTCTGTGTATTGTATTGTATTGTATTGACCCCCTTCTTTTTGACACCCACTGCATGCCCAACCTACCTGGAAAGGGGTCTCTCTTTGAACTTCCTTTCCCAAGGTTTCTTCCATTTTTTCCCTACAAGGGTTTTTTGGGAGTTTTTCCTTGTCTTCTTGGAGAGTCAAGGCTGGGGGGCTGTCAATAGGTAGAGCCTGTTAAAGCCCATTGTAGCACTTCTTGTGTGATTTTGGGCTATACAAAAATAAATTGTATTGCATTGTATTGAATTGTATCATACTATATAACCTAACATCCTGCAACCCTTCTGAATGGCTTCCACACTCTATCTGGATGTAGACAGTGACATGTCCATGATGACTCCTAGATCCTTCTTGTCTCTTTCTTTGTCCTCCTTCTAACAGACTTCTGTCCCAGTTGTCCCATCCCTCTTCTGCTGTATGGCTAGGAAACCAAAACAGAATTACAACACCAGAAAAAAAACTGGTGCTTCAAATGATAAAAAAGAAAACATTTTAAGAAGTTTAATTAGTGACCCTACCTTGGTCCATTTATGAGTGAGAATGATGGTACATCCTCTCCAGGGTTGATTCTAGCCTTGGTTCCCATGTTCTGGTTCCCTGGTGCCCCTAAATTGAGGTTAGCCAGATGAATGAATGAGAAGAGAGTATAAATGAGAGTAAAGGATGCTGTCAGGGCTCTTGCAGTAGTATGTGACAGGCTCAAGGGGAACGTGGAGTAGCAAAAAGTGAACTTTTTATTAGGTACAATTTGCTGGATCACATCACCTTGGCCAGTCCCACATATGCAGGAGGGACACTTATGGAGCTATTTGTTTGCGTGATGACACAGAGGGAAATATTTCAGTTTTACAATCCCATCATATATTGTACCGTTGTATGGTACCAATAATGCTGCCAAGGATGCAGACAGAGATTACATTTCAAATTAATTACATGACATCAAACAGATGCAGATTGTTACTTATGTGGGACGGTGAAGGAATCTGCTCGGCGAGAGCGGTGAACAACTATATAGTAAAATCATTACTCTGTAGCCCAGAGCAATTTATTGGACAAAGAGGTGGCAATTACTTGATATATAATGTTGCTTATTAATTACACAGTGGACACATCTATGCCTTTTAATCATAAATTGTCATTTCATAAATCAGACATTGCTGGATTTACTTTTAACCATTTGAGTCCTGAATAAACACTAACTGCTTTTCGCTAATCAAGCATTCTTCATTTATTTGTTGCTCTTTGCTAAAATATTTGTAGAGTATGCTTTTTAGGATATCCACTCCAACCATCAAACCTCCAGGCAGAGGTATGAGGAGGCTATAAAATAAAAAAATGAGGCACATGTAACAAGTAGTGGTTTATATCTGCTGCCATCACTTTAAATGATTCATAAAGTGAAGGGATGCGTTTTGGAGGAGTTTTCCAGTCCATTAACTTATCCATTTCCTTAGCTTACTTTTTTATTACTGGGTTGTGAAGGATACTTGGGCTGAAATCAAACTCAGGTTCCTAGCATAGATAACCACCAGCCTGTGCCTCTCACTGCGGTGGGCTGGCGCCCTGTCCAGGGTTTGTTTCCTGCCTTGCACTCTGTGCTGGCTGGGATTGGCTCCAGCAGACCCCCGTGACCCTGTGTTAGGATATAGCGGGATGGATAATGGATGGATGGATGTTCCTCTCATAAAGATGTTATAGTATTCATTGATGAAATATGGAGGAAATCCACACTCTCCAGAGACAGCCTATGTACACACAGGACGAATTAGCAAATGTTACATACTGTAGGTGGTATCTTGCCATCATAAGACCCTCACAAAGATAAAGAAGCATGTCTTTGGGGAGAAACCACAGCAGCCATAGGAAGAATGTGCAAGCTCCAGATAGATAGTAACCCAGCAAAGAATCCCAGTCAGCAATATGAAGCACTATGCCACCATAGATTTATTGAAAAACTTAACGATTCAAAATGGATTTAGAAATGAATGCACTATGCGATGCCTGCAAAAAGTATTCAACTTCTTGGAAGATTTTATATTTTATAGATCAGTGTCACAATTGATTTACTTTGGCTTTTTGGACACAGATCAACAGAAAAAGAGTCTAATGCCAAAGTGAAAACAGATCTCAGTCTTAAGTCTGTGCACGGGTCTTTCTCCGTCAGCTTTGCACTTCTGCACGCTGCCATTTTTCCCCGATTTTCTTCACAAAGCTGTTCAAGCTCCATCAGGTGGTGTGTTAATTGTGAGTGAACTCCTTTTTCGCATTGATTATGAGATCTGGGCTCTGACTCAGCCACTCCGATACATTAACATTTTTTGTTTTTAAGCCATTCCTTTGTAGCTTTATGCGTGAGGTTGTTGTCTTGCTGGAAAACAAATCTTCTCCCAGGGTGCAGGTTGCTTGAAGACTGCATCAGGTTTTTCACATTCATTTTACCGTCTACCTTCACAAGCTCTCTACCAGCCTCTACTGTGAGTATTGAGTATTGTTTGATAGTGGCTTTCCCTTTAGGGGTGGAGTGGTGGCTCTGAGGCTAAGGGATCTGCGCTGGCAATCAGAAGGTTGTCTGTTCCAATCCCGTAAACGCCAGAAGTGATTCCACTCCACTGGGCCCTTGAGCAAGGCCCTTAACCTGGACTTGCTTCATTCCTGGGTATGATGATAACTTGCATCCAGCCCTGCCAGCAGGTCCTTCAACCTGCAGGGAAAACTCAGGGGTTGGTGGCAGGATTGGCACTCCAGCCACTGTAGAAAACCTCACACTGTTCCAGTGTGGTGCTGAGGTGTCACCTACTGCACTTGAGTCCCAATCCGGGAGGTTCGTTGTTTGGTGGGTGTTGTATCAGCGCATGCTCCTAACCCCCCTCTCCCAATAAGCTGCGACTGGTGAAACACCCTTTGTTGTATAAACAGTTTCTCCAGTCTCAGTCACTGTAGCATGTAACTCTTTCTGAGTTAGACCACCATACTGACTCACCACAAGCTAGACCTTCCAGAGCAGGGGCATTTGGACTGCAATCATTTGAAAGCCCAGACAGGTGATCTCCACTGAACTAATTGATGATT
This sequence comes from Erpetoichthys calabaricus, assembly GCF_900747795.2. Taxonomy (NCBI): domain Eukaryota; kingdom Metazoa; phylum Chordata; class Cladistia; order Polypteriformes; family Polypteridae; genus Erpetoichthys; species Erpetoichthys calabaricus. The sequence continues at coordinate 164,455,695 of NC_041402.2, read as the reverse complement.
TACGTGTGTCGTATCACGTATGCAATCAGTTATTTTGTGTTTTCACATTTGTAACTTATTTAGACCATTTTGTAGAGATCTGTTCTCACTGATCAGTGTTGACTAATGTCAAAAAAGCTGAATTAAATCCTCTGTGATACAGTGTTGTACTGTATAACGATAAAATAATGAAAACTTCTAAGGGGTGAGTTCTTTTTATAGGCACTGTATACAGTAGATGAATGGATGAATTTATCATGTAAGATTGATGTAATGGTAGGTGTATTAAAAAAACAGGTGGATTTTTTGAAATGTATTGTATCATGTGGAGTATATAGATGAATGTATTATACATAGTGAATGTATGATGAATGTATTCCTCTAGAATATGCATGGATATAGATATTACACAAAGTAAATTATGAATAAACCTATTACTTACAATGGATGTTGCTATAAATATACTATACCAAGTGTATGTAGGGATTACCATATTATACAAAGTTCATATATGGATAATTTCAAAATCAACCTGTGATGCTTAACAGGTGAATGGATGAATGCATTATTCAAAGTGGATGGATGAATTAATGTGGGGGTTCTTCAAGTTTTTAATCTGAGGACCCAAATTAGAAAATAGTGGGACCCAAGAAAAGCATTATTTTCATAATGACAACAGAATCATAAAGACACAATAACAATGTCCATAGAACTAAGAAAAGTACATTTTTTTGTTTACTTTCAAGCATATTTCTGAATTACTAAAAAGAAAAGGTGGGAAACAAGTGTATTGTTAAAACAATGCCCCATTTATCCCATTTCCAAACCCAGTGCGGCCTATCCCAGCACAGAGTGGAGACAACATACGTCAGGTGTCAGTCACCTAACCTGCATGCCTTTAGAGGACGGTGGAGCACCCGGAGGAAACCCTCGTACACGCGGTGAGAACATTCAAACTCTACACGTGGAGCACTTGGGGCTTGAGCTTCAAACAATTATTATCATTCAAAATGGGAACTGATTCCTGAGGTACATCACTGTCAGTGGAAATGCTTCTTCTAAGCTTTAGTAAAGTGGAGAGAAAGAAATTTTTGGGGTGCGGAACAAGGATGTGAACATTTTTGAAACAATCGCTTGAAAGGTCAGTTATTTGAGTTGTGGCAGAGTTAGGGAATGAAGTAGCACCTTATTTACCTTCTCTTATATAAAAAAAGTCCTAATTTTTCTCAAATGTGCTCCATTTTAACAATACATTTTTCTGAGTATGCAAATTGTTTAACATACACCCACCCAGTTTCCACTTAACATGTTTAATGTCTACTGCTCATCTCCCTCTATTGATGTGTTCTGTTGTTCATATGGTTCTCAGTGGTCTAACAAATACGCCCTTCACATTACCAGTAGATGATCATTAATTGAACCACTTTAGAATAGTGTTTATGAGAAGTCATTCTTCCTCATTGTTAATGCAATACCTTCTTTGCACTTCATTTACAGGTTTAGATTTAATGTATGTCATAAGAGGGAAAACACGAGGAGGCACCGAGCAGTTATTCATGGCCACTGAAACTGCATTTAGCATACAACACTGCCACGGCACCATATATACCGCCACCTAATTCACTCTCCCTTCATAACACCCTAAAAATGGTCACATTCTTGTCCTCCCTCCTCCTCCTGTTACTGTATGTTCATTTTGACATTTGAATTTAGCACTGTGGTCCTTTACCACACTAGCTTGTCTGTGCCATTTCCTCCTTTCTTATACGTTTCTTTGCTTATCAGTCATCTCATACTGAGTATCACAGAAACTAAAGCTCTCTGCAATGCATCATTGGGTTGTTTTTACATACTGTACTACTGCAATAAATAGTATTCTAAATAGTGGGTGACATATCACTCAACAGAGAATTTAAGTAAAAGAAGATTAAGAGGAGACATGATTGAAGTGTTTAAAATTATGAACAGTGGAGTTAGTCCAGTGGATCGAGACTGTTATTTTAAAATGAGTTCATCAAGAACTTGGGGACACAGTTGGAAACTTGTTAAGTGTAAGTTTTGCAGAAACATTAGGAAGTTTTCCTTCACGCAGAGAACCACAGACACTTGAATAAGTGACCAAGTAGCTTGGTAGACAGAGAGACATTAGGGACTTTCAAAACTCGACTGGATGTTATCTATATTACTAAACTACAATTTTAATTTATGCACGGATGCACCAATACGCATGTGCAGTGCGCCGCGGCGCCCCAGAGTCAAACGCAGCGGCTTCCCAGAGTCAGTAGGTGGCGCCCAAAAACCGCCCAAACACCACAACCCACAGTCAAACGCAGCGGCCTCCCAGAGTCAGTAGTATGTATGTGCCAGCAGTCTGTGTGGCATGTTTGAATCACATAACGGTAATAACAATAAACGGAGGCACCTACCACGCGCTTCACAAACACCACAAGCAAAGTAGTCACGGCTCCAAAATGAAACACCTCAAGTAACGGAAATACAAAAACGAGCCCGTATGGATAAACAAAATGAACGAAGGCGCCTACAACGCGCCTCTGAAACTGCGGGTGCAAAGGAGTCACGGCTCCAACAACACAGAGCTCAAAGGCACCTACAACGCGTTTCTGAAACACTACATGCAAGAGAGGCACAGATCCAAAATGAATAATCCACTGTGCCACCAGTCAGTGTGTATAGGTTGGAGTATGCTAGGACCGGCAAGCTTTGTTGGGCTGAATGGCCTGTTCTCATCTAGAATGTTCTAATTCATACTGGGGCGATCTTGACTAATTTTACTACAAAAATATGAGGCGACCCATGACAGACATGGCTTAAGAAACACTGAATAAATGTGTTATGCAAAATGGTGTCATGATTTCATTGTATAAACGTAATGTATGGATAAACATGTCTCTCGCAGTGGGTATATGAATGAAGGTGTTAGACTAAATAGACATGTTGGTGAGTTCAAAAATGAATAGAGCATTTCACCATATCCAGGTAAGGACAGATCTGGATTGCATGGTTTGCATGTTGTGATCACAAACAGTGACACCACCTCAAAGTTTTAAGTTTGTCTGGGAAAGGAACTATACAGTATAATCAAATGTATTATTATTATTATTATTATTATTATTTGGACTGTTCTTTTCATAACAAGAGCTCCTTACTTCTCTCTGTCAACAATCAACACTTTGCTTTTCTTTCTTCTTTGCATCTTCCAGGCCTGAAATATTAGCAGGTCAAGTGACCTTTATAGTTTGTTGCTGTCAAAGGCCAGAACTCTCACTAAGGGCTCGTTTATACTTCACGCTCAGAACACGTACATGCACGCATCATGGCTGCCACGCGTTCCCAACGTTCATTTGATGCGTACTCTAAGCACGTCCTCAGAAATTAACGCAACGCGTGTGCGAGTTGCAGTACCAGCAATAAGTCGGGGGGTGGTGGGAATGTGACATCAGAGTTTCTGTTTACTAACTACATGTCACAGAAAGCCGCTTTGTGGATCCTACAGGTTTGATGTGCATGCTTCAATGTTTGATGAATGGTTCAATGTGGTGAAACAAAATGCCGACATACAAATACAGTATATTCAAGCGTCACTTACTCTCCATCATAATAACACAATACATTTTAAAATTCTCACATACCATCTTCTGCACTGTCTTTTTTTTTTTTGCACCGTCAGAACAGCAACATAATGTACAGCGCTGTATTTTAGCCTCAGAGAAAAAAATTAAAGGCATGGTGAGACGGTTCATTCTGTGATTAAAGTGGAAATTTTGGCTTTAATCTCGAAATGTCCACTTTAACCTCATAGTTTGCTTTATCATTAAAGTAGACTGTCGTAAACATCACCATAAATCTTACCCAGTTGTTAATCGCTACGTGCTTATGGGGCTTCCTCCTGAACTGACAGCAGCGGCAAGCAGCAATCGCTACACAGAACTCATTACATTTATGATATTCCAGCTCTCTGCACATTTAGAATCCTTAGATTTATACTTGATATCACTTTCATGATGAAATGCATTAAAGTATGTATGTTACATTTTACAGATAAGTCGTTAACTTCATTTAAATAATGAATACTGATAATAATTACACATGTTGTGGTGGCACGGTCTGCCTCGCAGGTTGTCACATCCCTGGTGTTAACTGCCTGGTCTTTGCGTGTTTTACTGTTGGGTTTCCTCATGTGCTCCGGTTTCCTTCCAAAGACATGAATTTTTGATGATTTGGTGATGCTAAAATGAGACTAGTGTATATGTGTGTTCACCTTGCAATAAGCTGATGCCCCGTCCAGAGATTTTGGAGCATGCATTGCGTCGTGTGAAGTATAAACCTGACCTTAGTGTTTCGCATCAGTGTCTGTGAGAAGAAGCCGCATTACCAAGTTCACTTATACTGTTTGCTCACTTTATGGACCAGCAGTCTTCAGACAGAACCAAATCCCCAATATCGATTTGAACATCCACATCAGTCTCCATAAACCTGTGCCTTTATAAAGAGAATCGGAAAGGGGAATCTTCAGTGAGGACATGCCAATATTGGCAGTGAACACAGCTGCTCAAAGTCAGAAGGACAGTCTATTCTCGGCAGTAAGTCACTTCCAGAAAATCTGGAGTAAAAGTAGCACTTAAGTGAAAAATGTATCTACATAGCCGTCAATTACCCATCAAGTGTTAGCAAGGCCTGCAGAGAAGATGAGAGGTTAGGTGCAGACCAAGGACAAAATGTTCTTCATTTTTTTCCTTTTTTCCCCCCTTGTGGCTATGTGTTTACATATTTGAATGTTAGTAGTTTACTGTTTGTTTCTACCATAAATCTGCTTATAGGAGAAAGATAACAGAAAGGCAAATACTGCTGGATGAATCAGTGAGATATACAAGAGATAATCCAATACGATTATACAAATCCAATTGTCTTTTTTGGGGCAAAGGAATTAGATTTGCTGGCTGCTTTGTACAATGTGGCTGTAGAATCTGTTTTTGTAGCGCATTCTCTCACCAAAGCTATTGAGTACCATAAGACAGATAAACCAGTTTATTTAACTGCTCATGAGAAGACCAGCGCAGATGGTCAGGGTAAGCCTGTGTGGCAGCTGGTTTTCAGTTCAGATGACCTCCAGATTACAAAACAAGTGTCACAATGCAACCACTTCCAGATTTTAGGACATTCAATTATCTAAATATTCACATGAAAATTATTTGAAATTGCCTGCAGTTCTGAGCCTACACTCACTTGGGCCTGAGGTGCTGTATGATTAGAAGGGAAATGTTGTAGCTGTTTGTATTTCATACCTTCAGGAGAACAATGTTTTTTGCATGCTTACCTGCATTAAAAATGCCACCTTTCTTCTAAGAGGATGTAGAAGAACGGGGTAAAGTCCAAACACATGTGATTCACTGCCTTCCGTTCGCTCCAACCTCCTTCTTCACCTTTGTCACCATTTCCTTTTTCTCTCGGCCACTGGTGGATACAACAATGGGCACAACGCTCACCTTGTCCATTCTCCACAAGCAGTGTATTTCTTACATCAGTTCTGTGTACTTCTGCATTTTACTTGTGTATTTTATAAGTTGTTCAGTGTCAGTAACATCTGTATTCCTTTTGTTTGTCTACCAGTGGTCTTTCTCATCCGTTATGGTGGATAGTTTGCTCTGTCAGTATAGTTCTGTCCCAGTGCAGTTTATGTGTGGCATTTTCTAGTCCTGTGGTGGAGTGTATTTATAATATTTTTTGTAAATGTCTACCACTTTGTGCTGTAATGTCATTTCTTGATGTCTCATGTTTGCTGTCTGATTGTGTTTGTGCATATTACGTGCCTGTATCAGCAGTTTACCAACGTGATGTGCCGTGTCGGATTGCTTCTTGTTCCTTGTGGCAGTATCCACATGTACTGTCTGAAATGTTAGAGTCCTAAAGAATTTATTTTCTGCAGTTTCACATGTTTATAACTTGATCTTGTATGGCTAGCTTAAACCCTTCTGTCTCAGCAGACATACCACCATGTCTTAGCCAGCTATTTGACACAATCAAGTTCAAGAGTATGTCTGCCATGCAGTGTTTTCTGGGACCATCCTTGTGCTTTAAGTTGTGTGGTCATTATGTCCTCTGTGATGTTGTCTGTGGCATGGCGGTGAAGTGGTGTGAAGTTTGTGTCTGCATGAACTATTGCTTTGTGTAGTGTTGATGTATGTTGTTCTCTCTGGAAAAATTATCTTAAATTTTGAATCTGTGTCTTGTGTAAATGAATTATGTCTATGAGACCCCTTCTTCCCTCAGCATGTGGTAGAGTGAGTCAGTGTATTGCTGCTTTATTGCTTTATTATTATTGCTATTTTACTGTACATACATTTTATTGTATGTGTTTCTTTGTTGATAAGATCTTGGTAGAAAATTTAATTTTCCAGTCATTGGTGGAGATATAACTTTCAAAGAAAGAGCACAGATTGGACACGGAGGCACACGTATAAAATTAATACACTTTTTATTTTCTTCAGCTGGAGGGCACATCTTCCCCATGTCCCCCAGCCACAACACAGTCACAAAAGACCAACACACCAAAAGCAAACCACTCTTCCTCTTTACCACCACTCCTCCCAGGCAACCTCATCCTCCTCCACCCAACTCTGGCCGCTGAGTGGTGGTTGCTGGCTCCTTTTATTGGGCACCCGGAAGTGTTCCAGCTGCTTGATTGCTGACATCCAGCTGCACTTCCGGGTGTGACGAAATTAGTGCCCAGAAGGGGCCAGCAGCTCCTGCTGCAGCACCCCCTGGTGGAGCCTGCAGAACCCAACAGGGCTGCACAAAACTCCAACCCCCATGAAGCCCTGGGGGAGTCCGAGGCACCGCTGCAACCCAGGGAGCCTGCCATCTAGCGTCCAGGTGGAGATGTTGTGTTTCCCATGCTTGCTCCCCTGGTACATATGCTGCAGGGGTGCCCCGGCCATCCGTCACACCACCCATAACCTCAGAATTCAGACTTCAAGAGCAAAATGCAAAGGAAGCAGCTTTGTGTGACCTTTAGCTACAGCCATAATGGTGTTTGTCACTAAATATATATTACATCCAAAGGAGAAATGACTAGCAGGGTTATATAAGCATAAATTAATCAGAAACAACCACACACTAACATGCCTGAACCAAACCAAGACTGAAAACAATCAATATCTTCAAAAGCACCCTTCTATTCCTTTTATATCAGTTGAAGTGTGCAGAGATTCCTATTTTTATGAAGTGCTGTTTTTTCTAGTGTCACTTTCATTTAAAGGCTGTAGTTTTACCTGTCTCTTTTAAGCAAATGTCCACGGGTCATAAGTACTTCATTCTTTGCAGACGTACTGTGAAATAAAAGTTTAAAATATGAATAATAAACTACATTCTAACACATCCACCAATCTGTCTTCTCAACCTGCTTATCCAGAGGAGGGTCACTGGGGAAGCTGGAGCCTATCCCAGCAAACAGAAATAAACCCTGGACAGGGCGCCAATCCATCACAGTGTGAACACACTCACACACAAACACACGCCAGGGCCAGTTTAGCAATGCCAAGTCACCTGACCTGCACATCTGTGGGAGGAAAGACATGCAAACTCTATGCATGTGAACTTCAGTCTCACTGTTGCGAGGCAGCTGCACTACCATACCCTACGTTATATTATTGTATATTTGAATATTTACACATTTTTGTTGTGCGTTTTCAAATCTTAATTTCTGGCTAATTTCAGAGGCATACTGCAGATTGTTTTGTTTTATATAGAAAGCTGAAAGTTAACTTTGAACAGGAGCACAGTGAGTGAGAGGAGGTAGTGTTGCTGCACCATGGGGTGAGTGGGAAATGTGTGAGAGTGTGTGTGTGGGTGTGTGTGAGGGACTGAACTCTCTCTCAAAAGAACAAATGAGCAGGAAGGCATGTATATTATAGATAGAATCAATACTAATGTAATAATGATTGGTCCGGATTCAAAATTTCAGAATTGATACATATCAAAAGAGCAATATTTTTAACAACATTAATACATAGAAGTATTTTAATTGGGTTATTTGATGAGGATTGTGTTCTTTATTAAGCATACAGTAATATTCTTGAAATGTATATATGGTCAAGGGTGATTTTCGAGTAATGTTGTCTTGCTTGTAACAGCAAATTTAGTTTAGATTAGATTTGAATTTCGATTAGATTAGATCAACTTTATTAATCCCAAGAGTAAATTCAGATGCACGCAGCGTCAAAAACAAAGATACAGACTATAATACAGCCAATCAATTAATCAAATGATGCATAAATAAATAAATGTATATTGTGCAGATATTTCAAAATTGACATAAAGGGTACATTGGGAGGAAGCATTGAATTGCCTGATAGCAGTGCACAGAAAAGATCCCCAGAGGTGCTTCTTAGCATACCATGGTGGAATGAGCTGGTGGCTAAAAGTGCTCCAAGACAGTGTCTCCTGAAGCGGATGGAGGGGATTTTAAATGATGGTGTTCAATTTTGTCATCATCTTCTTTTCCACAACAACTACCACTGTGTCCAGGGTTCACCCTGTGATAGAGCAGGCTTTCCTGATAAGTTTGTTCAGGCATTGTGCTTCTTTTGAGCTCAAGTTGTTTCCCTTGGAGACTGCAGCGTAGAACAAAACAATGGCTACTATGGACTGGTAGAACATTTCCATTAACTTGCTGCATATAAGAAAAGACTTGAGTGTCCTTATGAAGTCCAGTCTGCCCTGGGTCTTCTTGTAGAGCACCACTGTGTTGTCAGATCAGTCTAGTTTGTTGTTTATGTGGACCCCCAGGAACTTGTAGCTCTGCATCATTTCTGCATCCTCCCCCTGCATGGTGACTGGTCTCAGAGGCTCCTTGGCACACCGGAAGTCCACCACCAGCTGTTTTGTCTTGCTGATGTTGAGTTGCAGGTTGTTGTCACTGCACCACAAGATGAAGTCCTCCACAGCCTTCCTGTACTCTGACTTGTCTCCATTATTAATGCAGCCTATGATGGAGGAGTCATCTGAAAATGTCTGTAGGTGGCAAGCGCTGGTATTATAATGAAAGTCTGTTGTGTAGATGGTGAACAGGAAGGGAGACAGGACAGTTTTCTGAGGTGCTCCAGTATTACACACCACCATTTCTGACACACAGTACTTCAGCCTCACAAACTGCTGTCTGTTGGTCAGGTAGTCCATGATATAGGAGATTGTGGGGGCATCAGAATTCAAGGCCTTAAGGTATTTCCCCCAGTCGATGATGGAGAATGGTGTTAAAGGTACTGTCCAATTCGGAGTAGGCTTTGTGGAGCATGTAGATCAGAGAATCCTCCATACTTACTGTATATGTGCCTGAACTGCCTCGTGAAAAGGTTTTCAAAAATAAAACAGGACTGTAAAATGGGGCGTGGGTGAGAATTAGAAAGGATTCACACTGAAGTGGCAACAGGTAACAAATGGTGAGAGATCCAGCTAAAACAGACTTTGTTTTGTACCCTCAAGTATAATTCAAATGATTAACCTTAATTTCATGCCAAGTTTCATCTCAAAGAGCCCTTCGCAAATACCCAATCGACCCAAGACCAATATTCTGAGGGACAGATGCATTTTGTCAGCTGCAAGGTTTCAGCGGACATCTTACAGCCAAAACAGAGCAGCCTGCCAGGTTTACCAAATAACACAGTTACATTTTTAAAGGAGTAGAAGTTCCTCTTCCAACTGATTTTTACCAGAAGAAGGAGCTTCTTTCATGGATGGACAATCACCCGAAGAGTCGCATAGTGTGGGGGAGGAATGATCTCCTCAGTCTGTTAGTGGAGCAGGACAGTGACAGCAGTCTGTCACTGAAGCTGCTCTTCTGTCTGGAGATGATACTGTTCAGTGGATGCAGTGGATTCTCCATGATTGACAGGAGCCTGCTCAGCGCCCGTCACTCTGCCACAGATGTCAAACTGTCCAGCTCCATGCCTACAATAGAGCCTGCCTTCCTCACCAGTTTGTCCAGGCATGAGGCATCCCTCTTCTTTATGCTGCCTCCCTAGCACACCTCCGCGAAGAAGAGGGCGCTCACCACAACCGTCTGATAGAACATCTGCAGCATCTTATTGCAGATGTTGAAGGATGCCAGCCTTCTAAGGAAGTATAGTCAGCTCTGTCCTTTCTTACACTGAGCATCAATATTGGCAGTCCAGTCCAATTTATCATCCAGCTACACTCCCAGGTATTTATGGGTCTGCACCCTCTGCACGCAGTCACCTCTGATAATCACGGGGTCCATGAGGGGCCTGGGCCTCCTAAAATCCACCACCAGCTTCTTGGTTTTGCTGGTGTTCAGTGTAGGTGGTTTGAGTCGCACCATTTAACATTTAGGGTGGTTGGAAGGAGTTTCAAGCATTTCAGGAGGGTCCCGAGGCATAGAAAAAGACTTTGGCATTGGAGGGCTTAAATGCTGAGAGTGGAAATGAAGTAGCACTCTGCAGACATGTGAAAGGAAGAAAAGGGGACCGAGCTTGTGCAGATAGATTTGGATCTGTACAATCACATACATTTAGAGTATAAATATTGAGAGATTCACATTCATATTTTTGAAAACGAGGAACACTTTACAAATCTTGAAAGTCATATGTCCCAGCTGGTCAATATGAATAAAATAGTATGATTTGCTCTAAAATTCGTTTACCCAATTTAGGAGTGAAAACTGAATTTAAGCTTTTGTTAATGACCTGGTCAGAAGTTTGGACTGCATAGAGGAGGCTCCTCAAACTCCTACAGACGCACCGTTAATGACTATCCTTCACGTCAAGTGGGAGTACTGATACTAATGAAGGCCCGAGTCCATGAATGTTCATCTTTGCCAGATTGACCATGTTATCTATATTTCAGACACTAGACACCCAAACAAGTCTTGTTCTCTCAACCTAACCAAGACAATAGAAGGAAGCAGGATGCAATGTTTTGTGACATCTTTGGGCATCATCTCTGTGCCACAGTCAATGTAGACTCTGTAAAGAGTCAACAGCAATGAGGAAACTCCAAAGCTGAATGTTTATATAGTGACATGTGAGTCCCTGTCTTGCACCCCAGAACATGAGGCTGAGTCCCAGTACTTTAGCAAAACCAGCTTTATTCAGCTTGAAACAGGAACAGCATGGTTATTTATTGTAGCGGAATCTACCAGTCTCTCCTATATACAGACACAGCAATCAGGCAGGGTCATGGCCAAATAATACTGTTCCCTGCATTTATAATGTTCCTTGCATTGACAGACACTTATGACCGCAATCGGCTCGGATTTGCTTTGGTGGCAAGCCGCTGTAGTGCTGTGAGCCTGCAGTTGCCCCAGCAATGGATAAACAGTCTTACACAGACGTGGTGATCGCACTTTGAGACGTTCTTTAGTGTGTCTTCCCGTTGTGGGGAGTCCCAAAAGAGTTTAGAAAAATCCCAATAGTTAAAGAAGAAATGTGAGATTGACAAAGTGCACTGTGGGCCGTGTCTCCCACCCTGTAAATGTTACCCAAATGCAAAAGAGTCTAAATATGTGAAACTGAGCCATCTTTTGATTTGATATGATATACAAGAAATTCTACATTGTTCACTTACCCCAGACAGGAAGGCCAAAAGCAATTCAAAACACTTCATATTCAAATTCATTTCTAAAAATACAAAATTAAAATTTGAAAGTTCAAGATTCAATAATGAAAAACAAAAAAAAAAAGAAAAAAAAGAAAAGTCTTGACAAATTTAAGAAACTGCAGCTAACTTAGTTGCTAAGCAAAGGACAACATATCCAAACTTCAAAGCCAACAATCCAAAGCCAAAAGTCAAAATTTACAAATAATCCAAAGAAGAAATATTGAATAGACTGCCTAAATATACAGAAAGGAGAGACACACAAAGGAAGCTGAAGAACACCTCAACTTGCACAAGCTAATGCCACAGCAAAGTGGTTGTGGCAGCAGGTGTCTTAAAAAGGTCTCTCTGGTAATTGCTGATTCAGTCAAGGCAAAACCTGGGAGCCCTAAATAACTAGAACTGGCATAAAAGTACTAACATAAGGCAACACGTAAGTCAAATTTACTTCTGGGTACAAATAAAGTTCTGTCCAATTGGAACTGATTGCTGACACAGTGGACTTGGAGCAACTGCAAAGATGTTGTTAAAGACAGACCGGAGATGTGCACATTTTCAAGAAACTGGAAAAAAAATAGTCTTCCAGAATACCGAGGTATTTCTGTCAAAATGAAATCTAGAGGCGTAAACTGTAAGCAAAGTCCAAACTAAAATTGCCAGGATGCATTATTTGAATATCAGCAGAACCAACTCACTAAGACAATGACCTGAGTCAAGAAGTGGAAAGTTATGAGCCTTTACACAGAATATCGAACATTATGACTTAATACTAACACTGCCCAAGAATTAAATCCGTAATCTCGGATGCAAAGCCATAGTGTTGCAATGAGATTTATAGTGGAGGCTTTGTGGCGTAACACATACTGCCATCTGGGGGCTTTCCTTGGTAACAGTGCAATGCATCCTAGCAACTCACCAACAAAATGCCTAAATTCCAAAAAGGTGACATGACTCACATTTAAAAAACGAAATGACAAAAAATGTATATCTTTGTCGCAATGATGAAGAACAAAACACACATAGGGCTATGTTCCTTAAAAAGTAAAGGTTTAAGAATATTAACAACAAATGATAAGATAAAAAAGTCTTTTTCAGTAAGATGCTCAACAATTTGCTATTTCTTATCAAATCCATTATTTCAGAATTCCTGTAAAACTACCTTTGTCCTGTTGTTTTCAAGGTGCCTCACATAAGTGATTAGATTTTCTTATTGCTTATGTCTTAGCCATGGAACAGGACTGGCTCTGACTTCAGTAATTACACCTAACTGGAGAATGCATCCCATTTACTCTGATACCATTCAAATATGTGCTTTCATTTTGTTAATCACATTTTAGTTGTTATACTAAAGAACACTACTTTGGCTTCAAAAACCCAATGAATGACACAAATTTATTACTTGATGATTTGTTTTCAGAAATGAAGTATGCTCTTTTGGCAGTGCTGTTGACTGCGTGTCTCTGTAATTACCCATTTCCATTAATACATTGCGTATTGTACCATTAGAAGGATTTGCCTTATGCTTCAATGAATTACAAAGTGAGTTACGCAAATGACTCACCAATGTGAATCTATCTATCTATCTGTCTAAAACTAGTACAAAAAAGGCAGTTGTTATAAAGTACACAAATAGTAACCACTACAAAAACAGTAAAACTAAACAGTAAATCTGATGCACACTGTGATGTCTCAGCCAGGGCTTTATTGTCTCTTTTGTTTATTTTCGATTCTTTTTTTTTTTTGTCCATGTATATAAACTGCCTTTGTTATGTTCCATGTGTGTATTGTGTGTGGTCCCCCAAGAGGCGGGGACACCTGCCACTTACTGACAGGAACTGCCCTCTGCCCTATAAATCTGGACTGGTCTTCCACAATTCGTGGTTATTCGTTGAGAATGCGCTCGGGAGTTGGTGAGTTAATTGTGCCCCTCTTGCTGTTTTTTTGACCACTCTGTTTGGATACTGCATTGGGACTTTGTTTGACTTGGACTGCTTTTGTTTCAGGCTGTTTCCTTTTGCCTTTGTGCTCCACTGAGCTTCATTGTGTTTGGAATGCTGTTTGTGAAGAATAAATCTTTTGTTTTTATAAACATTCAGTGCTTGCCCATATTACTAGCCAAGGTTTGACGGTGATATCCCCATGTAGTCAGCATTATTGGGAGTGTTTGGGGACTACAGTGATCCCTCGCTATATCGCGCTTCGCCTTTCGCGGCTTCACTCTATCGCGGATTTTATATGTAAGCATATTTAAATATATATCGCGGATTTTTTGCTGGTTCGCGGATTTCTGCGGACAATGGGTCTTTTAATTTCTGGTACACGCTTCCTCAGTTGGTTTGCCCAGTTGATTTCATACAAGGGACGCTATTGGCAGATGGCTGAGAAGCTACCCAACTTACTTTTCTCTCTCTCTCTCTCGCGCTGACTTTCTCTGATCCTGACGTAGGGGGATTGAGCAGGGGGACTGTTCGCACACCTAGACGATACGGACGCTCGTCTAAAAATGCTGAAAGATTATCTTCACGTTGGCTACCTTCTGTGCAGCTGCTTCGTGAAGTGACATGCTGCACGGTGCTTCGCATACTTAAAAGCACGAAGGGCACGTATTGATTTTTTTATCTGTCTCTCTCTCTCTCTGCTCCTGACGGAGGGGGTGTGAGCTGCCGCCTTCAACAGCTTTGTGCCGCGGTGCTTCGCATACTTAAAAGCAAACAGCCCTATTGATTTGTTTGCTCCTTTGAAGAGGAAGATATGTTTGCATTCTTTTAATTGTGAGACAGAACTGTCATCTCTGTCTTGTCATGGAGCACAGTTTAAACTTTTGAAAAAGAGACAAATGTTTGTTTGCAGTGTTTGAATAACGTTCCTGTCTCTCTACAACCTCCTGTGTTTCTGCGCAAATCTGTGACCCAAGCATGACAATATAAAAATAACCATATAAACATATGGTTTCTACTTCGCGGATTTTCTTATTTTGCGGGTGGCTCTGGAATGCAACCCCCGCGATGGAGGAGGGATTACTGTACATGCTTTAGAACTCTTTAGTGTTTGGGACTCCCAGTCCATAACACATTCTCTTTTAAGATAACCAGTGATGACTGGCAGGTAGATCAAAAATAAACCTTTCACTCTTGCCCTATAGGCTACATACAAACTGGCAACCCAGGTTGCACAGATAGGAAAAGGTGTAACAGTTTAACAAAAAGGTTCTGCCTTCCCTTTTGGTCAATGACAATCTGCACTTTGTCCCAGGACAGTCAAGGGCACAGTGCTGGTTACCATCATGCAACCATTGTAGTGCAGTGCAGTCATGTGTATCTAAGGCTACTTTCCATTTCAGGGTGTTGCAGGTCACTTTGTCATCACTACCATCCTCTATCACATTGCGAGAGTTTAACAAATGTTTTGACAAAACCAGGCCATTCATCCCAGCATAACCTGTGGGCTCCATTTCTCCAAACATTTGTAAAATCTTGTTGAGTCTCCTATTAACTTTATTTAAATAAAGTCCCTAAATCCATTGCTCCGTTTTTGTGACACACATAGCAAGAAACTTTGCAGCTACCTTTTCTCATATTTTGTCCCCTTTTGCAATTATGTAAATAGAACCAACAAGAAGGTGGTAAGAAATGAAGACGAGGAGTTCGGTGCATCTAAGAGACTCCTGAGAGACTGGGTATCTGCCACAAGCACAGCGCTCACTTGATTAGCTTCTTTTTTTTTCACACCGACTTTCAAGCATCACAAGCTGTTTGAAAAGCACTAGAGATTCAACTAATTACTGGGACCTTTTGGGAGACGGGGCTTGGCGAGCAAAGGCTACCTCTGCTGTTGTTATTGCCTCATCTGCTGCTAATTAAATTAGTAACACTGAGAGCAGGTGCTCATGAATAAAGGACAAACCCTTCCAATGCCTTCCTTGATCAAAAACAAGGTGTTCTTTTTATTGCTTCAGGTAATTAAATTGAGTTAGTGTTTTTTGTAAAAGTGTTGAAGTCCCATATTTCATGAAGACACCTGAGCATTGAAGCTTCTGTTCACACAAAGAGGCTCCTTCTTGTACACCATAGGTCAGTATATCCCACCTGCTCCAGCTTCCTTCCACCCATAAGGAAGCTGCTTTCAGGTAAGTTTAGTGCCTATAACACATACAGTATTCACCTACTTGATAGTTTTCACATTTTATGGTGGTACAAAATTGGATTTAATTTGTTTTTTTTTAATACTGATTAACAGAAAAAGACTCAATAATGTCGGTGTGAAAACATCCATCCATCCATATTCCAACCCGCTGAATCCGAACACAGGGTCACGGGGGTCTGCTGGAGCCAATCCCAGCCAAAACAGGGCACAAGGCAGGGAACCAATCCCGGGCAGGGCGCCAACCCACCGCAGGACACACACAAACACACCCACACACCAAGCACACACTAGGGCCAATTTAGAATCACCAATCCACCTAACCTGCATGTCTTTGGACTGTGGGAGGAAACCGGAGCGCCCGGAGGAAACCCACGCAGACACGGGGAGAACATGCAAACTCCACGCAGGGTGGACCCGGGAAGCAAACCCGGGTCTCCTAACTGCGAGGCAGCAGCACTACCACTGCGCCACCGTGCCGCCCTGGTGTGAAAACAGATCTATGCAAAGTGGTCTAAATAAATTACAAATGTCCATCCACCCAGCCATTTCCCAAACCTGTTTATATCCAGAGCAGGGCTGTGGGAACAATGGAGTGTATCCTAGCAAGCATCAGGCACAAGGCAGGAATGATCCCTTGATAGGCTGCCAGTCTGTCACTGATAAATATAAATATAAACCACAAAATATGTGATGGTATAAATATTCGGTCAGTGTTTAGTTGATGCCCATTTGGCAGCAATTCCAGCCTTGAGTCTGTGTGCACTGGTCTCTCTCTGTTAGTTTGGCACATTTGGACATCATCAGGTTGCACGAAGGTCATGAGCGAACAGACTTTTTCAGGTCCAGCCAGAAATTCTTAATTGGATTGAGGTGTGGACTCTGACCCGGCCACTCCAGAACATCGACATTGTTATTTTTAAACCATTCCTGTGTGACTTTGGCTTTATGCTTGGAGTTGTTGTCTTGCTAGAAAACAAATCTTCTTCCAAGGTGCAAGTTTCTTGCAGACTGCATCAGCTTTTCCTCCAGGCCTGTGCTTCCAGTGGCTTTTTCTTTGCCACTCTCCAATAAAGCTGCAACTGGTGAAGCACTCTGTCTGCACAGTCTGTTCAACACCATCCACTTTAGCTTGCAACTCCTTCGGAGTTCTCATAGTTCTCTTTGTGACCTCCTTTAGTCGTCTTGATCTTGCACAA
Organism: Erpetoichthys calabaricus; assembly: GCF_900747795.2. Lineage (NCBI taxonomy): Eukaryota > Metazoa > Chordata > Cladistia > Polypteriformes > Polypteridae > Erpetoichthys > Erpetoichthys calabaricus. Next base: position 164,438,749 of record NC_041402.2, on the reverse strand, counting down.
TCACAGCCTTCTCAGTCATATTCACAGCTGTGCCATACTCTTTCCATTTCTTAATAACTGGACTTCTAGGGATGTTCAGTGACTTGTATATTTTGTTGTATCCATCCCAGCTTGTGCTTTGAAATCACTATTTTATGGAGTTGCGTGGAGTGTTCCTTTGTCTTCATTGTGCAATTTAGGCCACCATACTGACTGTTTGGTAATGATTAGTAAATATTGCCAGGGTCACCAGGGTCGATGTCAGCTATTTCAAGGTTTCCCAAGCAAGCAGCCTCAGCAGTAATCATGTGCTATATTCATGCTTGTCAGCAAACAAATTGTACCCATGTTTGGATGCTGCATGTTCAAAGAGAGTTGACATACCCACCACACGACAAACCACCTGGATTGGGACCCGAGTGCAGTGGGTGACACCTCAGCACCACACTGTGTTGCTCTGAATTGCAGCCTTGCTTGCCTTGCATGATCGTGCTCACTGTGGAAAGAGCTGAATTAAGTAAAGATGAACCGAGTCCCCTCTGTACCATCATGTGACACAGAAACTGCTTATTGGGCTTCTAACTGCAAACTGAGTCCCGGGCATCCTGTTCCCCGGAGGCCAGCAACATTTATTGCTCAAAGGGGCATCGTTTGCTCCTTGCACTTTATGTCCAACTCTCTATATTATTTTTCACTCCCTGGTAAACTAAATACCTTGAATGGAACTGGTCGCAATGAAATTCGAGGGGACTGCTGATTAATTACTAATACTTTAAAATAAATGTGTCTTTAATAATTGGTTTGTAATTCAAAATAGACTGAGCAGACAAGCGATGAGCAGTGCCGAAGTGCCGTGCTTACCACTTTTTAGTCTCCTTCCTCCAGATTTGTTTAAATATCTTCAAGCACTCTTGATAAAATAGGCACTTGAGCGGCTTGCAGGCAGCTCAGCTCCTCTGTCTTTGACAGGAGTCTACGTTTAACTCTTTCTTTGTCAGAATAGTGTAGAAGCAAAATCACATCTCAGAGCATAGGCATTAAAAACAAGAAAAAATCGTTTGATTTGCTTTCTTGAATGGGTTCAAGCAAGTGATGTGACATGCAGGCAGGCTTGTGTGATCCAAAGCTAGCATCTGAATCCAAATGTTTGTTGTAAGAAGGAGACACAACAAAGCGACAGAGTTGGGCACCAATTTGGTGATCCCCGTATAAAACAAAAGTGCAACTTGCGGGTTCAGAACAAAACTGAGAACAAGATGGCCGGACCCTGGATTATACAGTCACTCGGCAGGAAGGGGCTGGTCCAGGAGGCTGGATAACAGAAGTGACGTCAGCAGTGGAATGGCTGTCAGTCTTCCATTCTGCAGACAGTAGAAGAGAGAAGGCATTCGACAACAGCGCCAACCCCTGGTGCGGAGGGTACTTACCATCAGCAGAGCCTTTACGCTGTCTCCCAAGCACTCGCACTTAAATTTGTGTATCACCTCTAGTGGTGTGACCAAAACCAAAACCAGGACACAACTTATAATCCAGCAATTGTGCTAGATGCAAATAAAATTGAAGACCCTGGAGAGGGTGAGGGTTCCCCCCATAGAATATTGTGCACCTTTAAAAATGCACATAAAACTGAAGTCTGATTGTCCTTTAGCATTTCCCCCAACAAAACAGAACAAACAGGAGAGCATTTCGTTCAATTCTGGAATGCTGGGCATAAAATAGAATACAATGCATAAAAACTCGACTGTCCTGGAAAACACAAGCCGCCTGGTCTTTCAAACCCGGATGCATAGCCTGAAATTGGGACTGTCCAGTGAAACCAAGATGTCTGTACACCTTAATCTCTGAGAAAGATGAGCCATGCTTCTACCAATGAGTTGAATGGGCACAATGCCCAAATGCTTGAGAGGGGTCGCCCAGGGTTACAGGACATATTATATTGCACAGTGATGTGAGGTTTACAATCTTTGACTTAAGCCGATGTCACATTACGCTATTTCTAATCGTGGGATATGTCAGACTAGTCACCGGACCTTGCCTGTTTAAACAACTGCAAATTGCTTTACTGACTGTGCGCCGCCCTTCCAGCCCAGATGTGCTCAGCCCTTTTTGTGACAGCTAATAGCGTGCTGACGGAGCTGGAGCTGTATAAAAGATTAACAGCTATGGTGGGTGGTGGCCCTTTTTTCTTTTTTCGTTTTGTTGTGGTACGTAAAACACAGGACAGTCAAGCTTCTGTTCTGTTTGGGATGTCCAAAGCACCCGTATTCCTTCTTCCTTATCACTGTACTATATAAATAAGTATTCATTGGTTGTCAGCCGTCATGAACATGAAGTTCAAAGTCAAAGTCAAACCTGTTTTAATTTAAGTGGAGCAAGTTGCAGACTATTTGAAGTGAGTCACTGGGCATGTCACATTAATCGACCGATTTCAAGGGAACACGCCATCAAAAATTTTCGACTCTCTAAGATTATGTAAATGAAGGCTATGACTAAATATCGCTGGAGAAGTTGTGTACTGTGACATGGCCTTTAATTAGAACTAATTCAGTTTACAGTAAGCAAAAAATAAACAAGGCAATGACCTCCCTGTGAACAGTCATTAAATGGTAATATAAGGAATGTTTTACTGGTTCTCTTCATTTTTTGGCGTTTTATTTGCCTGTATAGGCTCAAATCTCTAACATGATCTAACATAGGGAAGACTGTTCCCTGGATGGGATATCAGTCTAGCACAGTCTAGCACGGGGCACTTGTTATACAAAGAAAACCCACCATAGACACTAACCAGACCAAGAACTGAGTCTAGATGTGCAGGTCTGTGAGACAGCAGCCACTGTGGCACCATGCCACCTACAATATCATACACTATATATACAGTCTTATGTAAAAGTTTGGGCACTCCTCTGAGGTTGCATGATAATTTGCTCTGTCTTCATAGCAATATGCCATTTTTCTACCAGAGAAATGTAGACAAGGGGGTGTTTCTGAGTACTCACCACTAAAAGAGTCACATAAGGTAAGCAAAAGCACATCTGGACAAGGCAGAAACATTTTGGAAAAAATCCTATGGACAGATGAGACTAAGGTAAAGTTATCTGATCTCAACCAGAGGCGCTATGCAAAGTGAAAAAAATACACAGCATTCCAGGAGAAGAACTTGCAGCCTACTGTACAACTTGGTGGAGGGTCCATCATGTTATAGGGCTATGCAGCTAGCACAGGTACTGGAAACCTTGTTAAAGTTGAGGGCCACATAAATGCCTCCAATTATCAGCAGATTCTTGACAAGAATGTTCAAGAGTCAGTCACAAAGTTGAAGTTACACTGGGGTTGGATGTTTCAGCACGACAATGATCCAAAGCACCATTCAAAATCTACCAAGGAATTCATGCAGAGGCACAAGTACAATGTTCTAGAATGGCCATCCCAGTACCCAGATCTGAACATCATTGAAAATGTACGGATTGATTTGAAGCAGGCTGTCCACGCTCGGAAGCCATCAAACTTGACTGAACTGGAAGCATTTTGAATGGAATAATGGTCCAAAATACCACCAGCCAGAATTCAGGAACTTGTCAGTGACTATAGGAGGCATCTACAGGCTGTTATTTCAGCAAATGGAGGATGAAATTGATGGGATTATTCCTTTGGGGCACCCAAATTTATGCACCTGCCTATTTTTGTTTAAGTGCACATTAAATTGGTTCTGTTGATCCAATAAAAAATATTTCACTACTGAAATGTTGCTGTTTCCGTAAGGTATAAAATATGTTAAAATGAAGTTGCTGCCTCAGAAGCTTAATAAGCTTTAAACTGATACAGTACTTTTAATCAGGGGTGCCCAAACTTTTACATAGCACTGTACATCCTTCCATCTTTAAACTCATTGAATCCAGCTGAGAGTCATAGGACTGAATCAAATACTGGAAAAAGCCAAAGGATATCAGTCCTTCACAAGGCAGATTCGTACTCATTCTCACCCGACCGATTTCAAGAGACGTCAGTCAGTCTACCCTTCACATCTTTGTGATGGGGTATGTAAAGTTGAAAAACCAGAAGGAAAATCCACAAAAACTAGAGTAGAAGTGCAAGTTCCACAAACAGTAGGCAGTGACTGGGTTGGTATTTGACCCCAATCTTCTGGAATTGTGAGGCAGCAGTGATAACCACTACAGCCATGTGCTTTTGACAGTTAATTCTTCATAGTAGATCCAAAGCAGATAAGCACGTTCCTTAGTGAGAAAGAGTAGACACGTTCACCAGGAACTCAAGGTCAGATCCTAAGCCGCACTGCCAAATTAGTGAGATTCCTGTAGCTGTCCTTCATGAGCATTCATATACAGTAGAGTAAATCATTTTCTATTTTAAGCAAAAAGCTATTGTTATGACAAGAAGGCTTCAGTTTTATAAGCCTAGAAAAGCCATTTCGAAGAGCAGGGATTAGAAATAAAATAAAGAAAAGAAATCCTTTGTCTTAGTTGTATAAATCTTAAGATATTTAATTGACCTTGTTGGCAAAAATGTGGTTATTCTTATGCTTAGAAAAAAATCAGTTTTTCTATCTTCATGAATGTGTGTGTGTGTGTGTTGTGTGTGTAAGACAGAACTGCAGTATCTTTAGCACCTTCATCTCCCAGTTTGGCATGGATGTGACTTCCACAGTGGCTGGTGCTATTTAACATCTGTTTTTAAATGTACATAGAAATCTGTCTTTAATGAGTGAGGAGACCAGCTGCCACATTTGTTTATTATGAGAGTTTATCTGGCCGTCCATTTTCTGGACCCACTTGCTTTGACACAGGAAGCTCAAGACCAGCCTGGTAACAAAATGAGTAGAATGTGGAACAGGTGAGATATAAGAGCAGATCCTGGACTTTATGGTAATCCACACTCACTGACATCAGTCCAGTAGATTATTTATTTATCTAATGAAACTACTTAACGTAAAAATATTTAATTTCCCTAGTCTGTGAGAGTAACACAAGGTCTTTTTAGCATACATAAATGATCTTGATAATGATATAAATAGCAAACTTGTTCAACTACAAGGCTACAAAAGGACATTTAGGCTACAAAAAGGACATAGCAGCATTAGAAAAGGTCCAGAGAAGAGCGACTAGGCTGATTCCAGGGCTACAGGGGTTGAATTATGAGGAAAGATTAAAAGAGCTGAACCTTTACAGTTTAAGCAAAAGAAGATTAAGAGGTGACATGATTGAAGGGTTTGAAATTATGAAGGGAATTAGTACAGTGGATCGAGACTGTTATTTTAAAATGAGTTCATCAGGAACATGGGGACACAGTTGGAAACTTACTAAGGGTAAATTTCGCACAAACATTAGGAAGTTTTTCTTTACACAAAGAACGATAGACACTTGGAATAAGCTACCAAGTAGTGTGGTAGACAGTAGGACTTTAGGGACTTTCAAAACTCGACTTGATGATTTTTTGGAAGGAATAAGTGGACAGGAATGGCGAGCTTTGTTGGACTGAATGGCCTGTTCTCATCCAGATTGCTCTAATGTTCTAATGTTCTAACTTGCAGATACCAAACTAGGTCGAAACAAGGATTATCTAGCATCAGTCGAGTCATTACAAAAGGTGTCACCTGAATTTAGATTTTCAATGTTGTAAATGCGCAATTGTGGGATTTTGAACCTTAAAAAAAGGTAAGCCTTATGAAACGGACCAAGGCTTGTAGTGGACTGTTAACTGTCTACATCCAAACAGTGTACCAAAGTGACCGTGAACGTTAGCTATTAGGAAGTTAGGCTATTTAGTCCAAAGTGTCAGTGCAAGACAAGGGAGGTTACGCTTAAGCCACGTAACACACTAGTAAGTCCTCATCTGGAGTACAGTGTACAGTTTTGGTCTCCATATTACAAACAGACATAGCAGCGCAAGAGAAAGAGAGAAGTCGGTAGAAGCTGAACTTGTTTAGCAATTAAAGATTAAGAAGTGACATGAATGGAGTGCTGAAAACTATGAAGGAAATAAGCTGTTATTTAAAATGACATCTAATAACATGGAGACACAACTGGAAACTGCTTAAGGGTAAACTTCACATATATTTTAGAAGGTTCCTCTTCATGCAAAGAATCTTTTGCTGGTGGTCCAGGGCAGTCTGTGTACATGACAACCCCCTACAACCAGCACTGAATATAAATTTTTCTTAATTTTTTTTATATTCAGAATCTGATGAAGTTATCCTTCCATTTACCAAGCCAACGTATTCATTCCTTGGTCTCAAAGATCAGGAGCCTGATAAGAAAACTTTGTAAAACCTGGACAAGATACTAGTCTGTTGCAGAGCACTTTTATAAGTACTCATTCTTTCTGGACCCTCTTTATGGTTTTCGCTTCTTTTTTGTTACCCATTTTCTGAGCAAACTATTGTTACAGGGTCACAAGGATCCAGACCAACAATATGGCATAAGCCATGGAAAGTCCATCACAGTCCAAATATTTGCAAACACATAGTCACCTACACACCATCCAGTTATATTTATGCATATTATTGTTTAATAACCTGTCATCCAATAGCCTTCTTAACCCAATATAAGGTCTGCAGCATCAAACAAAGGAAGGAACCAGCCTTAGATGAGGCACCAGTCTAAAGCAGATGCCCTTCATGCACACAACAGCCATATAACATGCACTTCAGAAGAGGTCATCCACCTGAAGCTAAGCATGTTCAGGCCTGGCCAGTACTTGGATGGGAGACCAACCCCGAAAAGCTTAAGTTTCTGCAGGAAGAGGTGTTAGCAAGGCCAGCAGGGTGGCACCTGTGGTCTGAATGTGGATTCCAATGCCCCAGCGCAGTAACAAGGACGCTGTTGTAAAAATGCTGCCGTCCTTCATATGACACGTACAATCGAAGTCCTGACTCTCTGTGATCATAAAAGATTCCTAGTTATCATTTGTAAAGACCAGGGCATATTCCAATGCCCTGGCTAAATTGCCTGCAACAGCCTTGTTATTCTGGCCCATGTGATGGATGGCTGCAAGCCATGCCTGGCTGGGATGCCCTCAGCCTAGGAGAACTGGGGGAGATGGCATATACAGGACATTATCTTCCCCTTACCAACAGGTGGCAGACCTCTTGGGTTGTGGTGGTGCCATGGATTCCCACAGGGTACTATGGGAATTGGAGTTCTTTGACTCAGCCCTGATGGATTCCATGGATGCCACCAGCGGGGTGCTGCAGGGACTAGCGAGCCCTACTTCACAGGGCTCCCACTTACCCAGAAGTACCAAGCCTCTGGGAAACCAGAAGTACATCCAGGGATCACTTAAAAGGACCTGCCTGCCACTGCTCTGGGATCCAGAGTTAGAAGGAAGGACGACAAAAGTTGCCAGGAGGAATGGAAAAAGCAGAGAAAGACAGAAGTGCTGAAGAGAAAGAAGAAGCCCAAGAGTTGCTGTGTGCTACTTGGTGTACAGATTGCTTTGTCTGTACTGTTTTGGTGCTGTGGGAAACACTTGGGAGAAGTGTTTCACATAAATAAAATCCTCTTTCTTACTGCACTTTTATCCAAAGCCTGCGTTGGTTGTTTGGGGAGCCTGTCTCAAACTGGCTAACTATCTCTCACACTTTCACCACCTAGCAAGCTAATGTGAGTAGTGGCACAAAATGTCTGCCATTGTATCATCCTGGTGGATGCTGCACATTAGTTGTGGTTGAAGTGGATCTCCAGGCACTAAAGTGCTCTGAGTAGTGAGAAAAGTGCTATATAAATGTAATTATTATTATTATTATTATCTTCACAACCCATATTTAGAGTTACAAAACAGCCTAAGGTGAATGTCTTTGGGATGTGAGAGGAAAACCACAGCAGCTAGAGAAAAATTCACAGGGAGAACATATATCACCAGACAGACAGCAATCAAGTGCAGAATTTGAACCCATAATGCTAGTTTCAGAGGCAGTCATATTAATCACTGTACTGCCCCCTTGTTTGTTTATTTCATTTAAAACGTCTCTGTTGGCCAACATCATTTTCTTAAGTGTTCCTCCAGCCTTCCTGAAGTGTTAGCTGATTCTTTTTTAATGTCGAAGCAATTAGTAAAATGACAAATAAGAACACAACAGATCTGCCAGTAGGCATGGCATGATGGAAGGAGCATGATTTCCTTCATTCTGAGTGCCACCCCATTCAGTTACTGCCATGTATTACACAAGTGAGGTCCAGTGAGCTGCCCCACTAGGTGAACTCTGTTATTAAGATAAACATTTAAATGTTTTTTGTTGTTTTTTTTTCCTTCTTTCTATTAATTTATGATTCAGTATATGCAAACGAAAATATATGCCCCTCTCCATTCTAGTACCCCAGGTTCCATATCAGCTTCCTTACCACTGCATGTTGTATGCTAAATGTGGGCTTCATCATTATAAATGTCTAACGAAAGTCACTTCGTTTTTCAGACAGCCAAAGTAATTATCTCCAGTACTTCATTATCATAGATCTAATTATGCCTATTAAATGCAAAGAATCCCAGGAAGTTATGCCTGGAGAGATAATTAAAATCCAACTCCTTTAATCTCAAATGAACCTGTTTCCAGGTTTATCCTGTTAATCAGGCATTAATTTCAATGGATCACAGGAACTCTTGTTGGAGACTCAATTTGGTTCCCATGTGTGTTTTTGACTTTTAATGACTTTTAAGGGGAAAAAAACATTTTACATGTACATTGAGATATGTGTGTATTCGTGTGCAAGCATATCTCTACACACACATGCGTCCCACTTCCCATTCATCCATTCTCTAAACTCACTTAATCCAAGTTTAGGGTTGCAGCATGGAACACGATATAGGTTACAGCCCTGGACAAGGCACAAACAGACACACACACACACACATAAATGTGTATATGCTGTGTATGCACACGGTGACCACTTTATGTGCCCATTAGTCTATTACTGGGTAGGTCCTCCCTTCTACCTCCCAAGCAGCTTGTCATTTGCACATGTATCCACACAGGGTCAGCTTAGAATTGTCAATTAATGTGACATCTTAAAGAGTGCAAGAGGACCCAATAACAGGTAAATTAATGGAAAGAATTATTAAGGATAAGTGAGCAACACATGGCAAGAACAGGAGTTTTACTGAACAGTCAGCATGGCTTCAGATGAGGGATGTCATGTTTTACCAACATGCTGGAATTCTTATAGGAAGCAACAAAATGATAGGATCCAAGTGGAGCATGTGATATTATTTATCTTGACTTTCAGAAATTATTTGATGAGGTGCCACATGAGATGTGGGCATCAAACTAAAAGAAGTGGGAGTTAGGGTGTTGTATGCAGATGAGTGCAAAATTGCCTCAGACACCTGAAGCAGAGGGTTATGGTGCGAGGAACCTCATCTGAATTGACTGATATTTAGAGTGGTGTCCCATAGGAGTCAGTGCCAGGGCCACTGCTATTTACAGTATATAATATATAGAGGAGGGTGTCCCAAAATTCACGCAAGAAGTAATTTTGATAGAGAACACAGGTTTTTAATTAAAAATTGTAAATTTTTAATTGATTCATAAAGTATACAGTATATGGAATAGCATATCGGGTAAATGGCCTCCACAGCTTTGCTGGCACATACGCACTCTTTTTTCGAAATTTTCCATGACCGTTTTACATAAATGTGGCTGAATTTCGTTGCTACAGCGCTCAATTCCCTCCTTTAAGGCGTGGGTGGTCGTGGGCTTGATGGCATAAACCTTAGACTTCAAACAATCACTCATGGATTTTCTGAACCCCAAATGCAACAATTTTTACGATTAACGAAGCCATCAAGATGAAAATGAGCCTCATCGCTGAAGATGATTTTGTTCGAAAAATCGACATTCACTTGTTGTTGTTCCAAAATCCATTCAACAAACTCTTTTCGCTGTGCGTGGTCAGTAGGCTTCAGTTCTTGACTCAATTGAACTTTGTAAGCATGAAGATGCAAATCTTTCATGAGAATACACTGTAGAGAGCTTCTGGAAATGTTCAATTCTTGACCACGGTGCCAAACTGATGTTCCTGGACTCTCAGCAGCACTCTCACGAACTGCTTCGATGTTTTGTGTTGAACGACTTGTTGAAGGACGGCCAGAGTGTCTAAGATCACTAATTGATCCAGTCTCCCTGAATTTTTTAATTAACCTCTTCACAGTTGATGAAGATTAAATCACTATTCCGACCATACAGTATTTTGTATGAAAATTACGAACTGTAGCTGCCAAACCTTCATTATTTTTAAAATATTGCTCAACAATGAAAACGCGTTGTTCTTTTGTGTAGCGCTCCATTTCTAATAACCCTGAACTGTGAGCTGTCACGCTGTCTTTTTTTTTTCATTGGCAACACTTTACCGCACAAATGGCGCCAAATTCAAATCTTGCGTGAATTTTGGGACACTCTCTATAAATGAATGGGATAGGAATATAAGTAACAAGCTGGTTAACTTTGCAGATGATACCAAGATAGGTGGATTTGCAGATAATCTCAAACCTACTGAATCATTACAGAGGGACTTGTAGAGCATACAAGGCTTGGGCAGATTTGTTGCTGATTAAATTTAAGGAAAGGAAATGTAAAGTGTTACATATAGAAAGAAAAAATGTTAGGTTTGAATACACAGTAGGAGGTTTGAAAACTGCAAGTACACCTTATGAGAAGGATTTCAGAGTCATAGTGGTCTCAATACTATCAAATGCCAGACGGTGTTTAGAAGCCATTAAGAAGACTAACAGAGTGTTAGGTTATAAGAGTGCAAGTCAAATAAGGTTTACTCATATAACGTATTATGAAAAAATAATTCAATAAATCACAACCCACAGTATACAAATAGGGCAGCTTGGTTGCAATGAAGTTAGTTTGACTATACCTGTGTTATATAGCTCCAGGGATGTGACTCCAGAATGTTAGGTTATATAGCACCGTGTGTAGAGCACAAGTCCAAGGAGGTTCTGCTCAAACTTTATAACACACTGGTGAGGCCTCATCTGGAGTACTGGGTGCAGTTTTGGTCTACAGGCTACAAAAAGGACATAGAAGTACTGGAAAAAGTCCAGAGAAGAACAAATAGGCTGATTTCAGGGCTACAGGGGATGAATTATGAAGAAAGATTAAAAGAGCTAAGCCTTTACAGTTTAAGCAAAACGTTCAAGAGGAGACAAGACTGAAGTGTAACAGTGGATTACAGTGAATTGTGAATGTTAGTTTAAAATGAGTTCCTCAAGAACATGGGGACACAGTTGGAAACTTGTTAAGGGTAAATTTTGTACAAACATTAAGAAGTTTTTCTTCACAAAGGCACATGGAATATGTTACCAAGAAGTGAGGTAGACAGTAGGTCTTTAGAGACTTTCAAAACTAGATTGGATGTTTAGTAGAATTATGTGGATAGAACTGACAAGCTTTGTTGGGCTGAATGGCCTGTTGTTGTCTAAACTGTTCAAATGTTCTTTTAAAAAAAAAAAAAAAAAAAAGGACAACCAGAACAGCCAGAGGAAAAATGCATACAGACATGAGGAGAAAATTCAGACTCCACACAGACAACAGGCAAGCACATGATTTGAACCCAGAAAACTGGATTCATGAAGGGAGTACAAACCACCTCAGCACCTTATTTTCAGAAGGCAGTGTTACACAAATCCAGCTTTCAAACCATATTATATTCCTCATATTTCCTTGTTTTATAAACTCATCTCAATGCTCAAGTGCCTACACAAATTCCAGCAGCTAAGATACCATGCTGGCTGAGATCATAATATAGATGACTCCTGCTATTGTTTTGAGACTACAGATGTATACATATACCCTCAAAGGCTGACTTTGTCCAGTAGCTGTCTACACCCTTTCAGCAGAGCTCAGTCAACAACATGTAGTCCTTTCTTGCACTGCATTCCTACTATAGAATCTCTAACACACCTCCATTTGGTTGATGTCAGGCGGCCTCTCTCTACCCCCCTAACATTGCATAACTTCATCAGTTGCATTACATTGTTGATCTGACCAGTTTTCTTCTGCTTCTTGTATAGGTATCCAGGGGGATGATAACTTTTCCCTATTTAATGGATGATGGTCTGTGGACTCCTCTAACTACTGACATCCTTCATATCCTCTCTGTCACCTGCTCCAGGAGTTGCCATGAAGGATTTCTAACCATAGGTAAGAGATATCCAGAGTGAGCATGGGCTGGAGTTAAGTGTAGTGTCAGCTCTAACTACTACGCAGCTTGAATGTTTTGCCCAGAGAGGAAATTAGAAATCGAGGTTTCAGAAACTGTTGTGGCATGTCTTGGGAGAAAAGAGAAGATCTCTTTCTTCTTAGATCTGAATGTTTGCACTTTGTTAATTAAAATTGCACATTGTATTGGATTTTTATGTAATTTCATTCTCAATCTATCCATCCATTATTAAACCCACTTGATCTAGTTCAAGGTTGTGGGGGCTGGAGCTTAACTACAAAATTTGAATGTATATGTACTGGATTAGAAATATATAAACAAAGACCTGTGTGTGTGTGTGTGTGTGTGTATGGAGCAGTCTGCTCTGCTCACACTCAACCACAGCCGCTAGATGGCACATGCATGCCCTTTAAAATTTTTTCAGTGCTTGCCACAAAAGACCTGTGTGTAGCAAATGCCACTGTGCAACAACAACGTTGTACTAATGATACAGATGAATGTCAATGTGCTTGATCAACATTCCCCAAATAGCTCAGTTCTGCACCTCCTCACCAGTCAAGCCTCCTGATTATCATTACATCTCATATATTCTTCCTCCAATTTATCTTCAATCCTGAGTCTTCCAAAGCCCTTCTCTGTTCTTCCAATTTCCTTTCCACTTCCGCTTTTCTGATGCTACACAACACAATGATATAAGCAAAAGGCCTGCACCATGGATACTGGCCTTTTATCCCATGACTCAACACACCCTTAACCAGTGCTCTGTTACCCAAACCCGAGTCCTCACTCCTTCATTCATATCTTCCTCACACACTTCTCCAGTTCTCCTTTCTCTCTCATACACCTCCAGACCTCTTTGACATGGCACTCTATCAAAAGCCTTCTCCGAATCCATAAATACCGAATGCAAACCTTTCTGTTTTTCTCGGTGCTTTTCTATGAGCTGTCTCAATACAAAGACTACATCAGTTGTTCCTATCCCTAGCATAAAACCAAATTGTTCCTCACCTATGGTGGTCTCTTCCCTAAGCCTTCTCTCTATAACCTTTCCCAAATTTCAGCTTTATCCCTCTATAGTTTCCACATTCCTGAATATTTCCCTTCTCTTTATAAATGGGTACAATCGCACTGTTCCTCCACTCCTTTGGTATTCCCTCCTGTTCATAGATCTTCTACATTAGATCCTACAACACATCTACTCCCTCTTCTCCTAAACTCTTCCACAGGTCTGCTGGGTTTTCATTTGATCCTGTTGTCTTGACATTCTTCTTTCTTTTCAGTGCCTCCTTTACTTCCTCCCTCTTCATTCTTGGTACTAACCCTTCATTTGGGACTCCATCCCCAAATACTGCCCTTGGATTTTCTTTATTCAACAGTTTTTCAAAGTACCTCCAACTATTCTTGATTCTGTCTTGCTTTCTCGAAACCATACATTGCTCATGAACAATTATAAATATACAATTAGACATATATAAATGAAAGACCTGTGTGAGTATAGAGTAGTCCGCTCTGCTCACACTCAGCCACAGCCACTGGATGGCACTGGCATACACCTCACTTCTCACTATGAAAGACCGGTGTGCAGCAAACGCTGCCGCGCAACAACGATGTCATGCTAATGACACAGATGAAGAGACACAGCGTCGAAAGGAAGCAAACACCGCGGCTCAACAACGTGCAAGTGAAACGCCTCAGCAACAGAGGGCAAGGCTTGAGGTTTTCACTAAAAACATTGTTTATCTGGAGGTATTTTCTCGAGACAAAGCTTAACAGTATTCATATGCCAGAGATACAGCTAAGACATGGTATCGCCAGTGACATCTTACGAAGGCCAGTGGGGCAGCAAGCACAGGTGGGTCCACGTCCTCTGCCCTGGGTAAATCTTAAGGAAGCTGATGCCTCTCCAAGTTCACAAATATAGTAAAACGTCTAGGGAGTCTTCAGGTTGTTTTTTGTCCCAAAGACCACATGTAGGTAGTGTATATATAATTAATAAATATATGAAAATAGTGAATGGCTGTATAGCTTTCATCACGTGTGTAACCTCTAGCTTTTTTCCTCTATATGTAATAATTAAAGTCCTTTACCACTAATGATGCACTGTCATTGTTCACCACCAGGTGTGAGTTCAATGTACAAAACAAATGCACAGAACATTCATCAATCTATTTTTGACCATGCCATAACAATAGGGGTTGCAGTGTCTTTCCCAGTAGCAATGAAAGTAATTTTTAAACCAACCTTAGATAGTGCATCAGTCCATCACAGGGCAGCCTTGCACACACACTCACTGACACTGGGATGACAACTTCATTTCAGCACCAACTCCATCTTAGAAAACAATTGAAATATAGTAGAAATAAAATGGTGCTCAGTGAAAACTATTAATTTTAACAAGTTGTAATAAGATAAACAGAGACAGTCAGAGTGTTGGGACACCTGTGGGCAGACCCTGTATAACTGAAATTGATTTAAATTAAAATAAAGCACGTGAAAATACAAAATCAAGTCTCCTCAGTACAGAGTCTTCTACTGACTGCACAAGATGGCGGGTCTTCCAGTTATATGGCAGCCAAGCAGAAAGAGACGGGTTCAAGTGGAAAGGCACCAGAAATGATGTTGTTGGAGGACAGCTGTCAATCTTCCAGTCTGCACAGCTCCACCCCCAGGATTGGGGAAGAATTGCCATCACCTGAGCCCTTAAACAGTCTAGCAAGTAACACACATGTGACAAAGGTCACAGCTAATTAGCTCACAAAATATTACACAGTCTGCTTTATCTCAATCATTGTCAAGGAAGATGAAGGACACCCAAAGGCACCTGACTTTTTGTTTAATGATTCTCCATGCACAACAAACTGTATTTTGCTGCAGGCACAATTGCTGCACTCTTCCATGTACTCAAACATGGCCTTGGTCAAAACTCCCATGTGTAGTTCATCTCCTTAGTGGTCGCTTAACACCCTTTCAGTCTTTTTGTATTATTATTCTTCAGGCTTTTTACAGCCAGAGCTTTATGTCTACTTTTAATTCTCTCTGTCTTTCTCTCTTGTCTTTTTCTGTCTCAGAATGGTCTTGTATGTTTAATTTGTTCTTCTGTTGTGCACTGCACCCCAGAGTCAAATGGAAGAGGCTACGGAGGCCCCACAGGTCCACAAAGATAGTACGGAAGGCGTGGGAAAGTACGAAAGGCGCAGGCGCCTACAACACGCTTCTGAACTAAACGTCCACACTACACAGCATGGTCCACACGCTTCTAACACACCGCAAGCATAAACACGAGATAGTACAGAAACCACACAGATCCGGACTCCACAACATATGTGAATCACAGTACAGTAATACAATATTAAGCACATTACAGTATGGTCCATGCGCGTCTAAAACACCGCAAGCAAAAACCCGAGATGGTACAAAAGCCCCAAATATCCGTACTCCACAACATATGTGAATCACATCACAGTAATACAATATTAACAGTACAACCACAGAAAACACAGGCTCGACACCAGAGGGGTAATAAGAATAAACGAACGCTCCGTATTAAACATACGGCATCCTCACACGTCCAAACTACACAGCATATGTGAATCACATTACAGTGATGCATTACTAACAGTGCAAACACAGAAAACGCTCCGTATTAACAGTAAGTGCAAATATCCATATTACTAACGGTAAACAACGTATAACTAATGGAGACACGGTCACGGCTCCAAAACGATACAGCTCGACTAACGGAGCTACCTGGATAAAATCAATGAATGCAAGGACCTACAACGCGCATCTCAAATGCCGCAAGCAAAGCAGGCATGGCTCCAAAAAGAAAGAGCTCGACTGACGGAGATACAAAAAGAGTATACAGAACCCTACATGTCCACACTACACAGCATAGTCAAACCCGACATAGTACGGAAGGTGCAGGCGCCTACAACACGCTTCTAAAGCACCGCAAGCAATAACCCGAGATAGTACAGAAGCCCCAAAGATCCGGACTCCACAGCATATGTGAATTACATTACAGTAATACAATACTATATGTACTCATGGAAAACACAAACAGAAGAGGCTTCGGCGTCCCACCCCACAGTCAAACCAGAGAAAGTACGGAGTCCCCAAACGTCCACAAAACACAGCATAGTCACACCCGAGATAGTACGGAGGGCACATGCTACTATACACTGCAAGCGAAGGAGCCACAGCTCAGAAACGAAAGAGCTCAACTAACGTAAATAAGTGATTTTAAGATTATAATAACTCCATACCAAGGAATACTCATTCAAGGACAACACGCCATCTTTACTACAAATGTTGTGTATAAAGATATCCTATGTACGTCATCTACACCTTTACACTCCAATATATCTCATACATAGATCTGCGCAAACTCAAAGACATTCTATACTTGCAAAACATAACACTTACACTTCTATTCTCATTTACATATATTACATAGACCTACAGATATCGTGACAGTGGACATGATACATATGTAACAATTACCAAGACAGACAGTAATCTCTTTCAAATGTATTTCGGGTTACCCAAGACCAGGGGTTGGCGAGCAAAGGGAGCAGGGGGCAGAGCCCCCTAGTATTCCTCTAAAAATCCTTTATACAACTCCTGTGTTGTTCCTCTGATCTTCTTCAGTGGATCAGAAGATCACAGCCTCACCACCTAGAAAAAAGATGTCAGCACTTTTGAAAGTATGTATTTTTTTTATAAAGTTCTGACCACAGATTTGAAAATGAAACAGTAGAAATTAAACAGAGCTAATAGGGGCTGCTTATCCAGATAAATGTGAGTGGACACTTCAGGGGTAACAATGTGATAATACAGCATGCAACTATTGCTGTGTATTACATTACAATGTATTTTTGTATAGCATTCTTCACTGAGAACAAACTGTAAACAAGTCTCAGTTAAAATGCAAGTATACATCATACTAATTACTAAAATCAGAATGAATACTCATAGAAATACAGATTTGTTAAAATACATGGAGAAACAAGGCAGAAACTGATTTAACATAAATGGATACCAACAATATCTGTCCATTAATTAACTGATGAACTATGGCCAGTTGACAACAGAGGAGATTAAAAGTGTAAAAGAGAAAGTCAAACACAGTCACAGACCTGGAGACCTTGGCCAACTAACCGGATACCCCGTCCTGGGCATTCAGGAGTGGAGCCTGTGCTGGCTGTCCAATCCGATGACAGAAGCTTTCCATCTGATGTTGCCAATGCTCTTTTGTCCAAGATGACTTTTCAATAGGTAGGAAAGCAACCTCGAAGGAGGGCAGTGGCACCAGAGGAGAAACAGAATAGATAAGGGACAGTAACAGTTTATAATAAATATTGTATTACTCATATTTATATACAAATGATTACAAAACACACAGATAATCAACAGCTCTAGTCAGGTTTTATCTATAAGTATGTTGTGTGCACATGTGTAATATAGTTATATCCATATCTATTTTTTCTGTGCCTTCTTTAGCATGAGTGCTAAAGAAATTCATTGGAATGGACTTACTGTTACAGGAGACAGCAATAGATAAATTGTGTTGAAGCACAGGCTGGTGCCATTAAGTCAATGAGCAGAGCGCAATTAAGGTCAGGACAATTCTCACACAATCTCACCAACATTTTTACATTTAAGAAAAATATATTAAGAATCTTTCAGGCTTCACGGTGGTGCAGTGGTAGCGTTACTGCCTCGCAGTTAGGAGACCTGGGTTCACTTCCCGGGTCCTCCCTTCGTGGAGTTTGCATGTTCTCCCCGTGTCTGCGTGGGTTTCCTCCGGGCGCTCCGGTTTCCTCCCACAGTCCAAAGATATGTAGGTTAGGTGGATTGGCGATTCTAAATTGGCCCTGGTGTGTGCTTGGTGTGTGGGTGTGTTTGTGTGTGTCCTGCGGTGGGTTGGCACCCTGCCCGGGATTGTTTCCTGCCTTGTGCCCTGTGTTGGCTGGGATTGGCTCCAGCAGACCCCAGTGACCCTGTGTTCGGATTCAGCGGGTTAGAAAATGGATGGATGGATGGAAGAATCTTTCATTGACAAAATTTCAAAATTTCTGTTGAAAATGAAAGGCAGCATTTTACATCTCTCTTAACCAATCTGGGGAATTTCAGGGTACTCAGCACAGAAACATTTTTTTAACCACCCATCCATTTTCAATTTATAAAAACTCTACCTAAATTTCTCCCAGCCTGAATTCAATAGCTCGAGATTCTCTTTGAAACATTGACTGCAGAGACACTTCATTCCAGGGTTCAACATTCTGGGTAATCAATGTGCATAGCTAGACCTTGCTGGTGTTTACAGGCTCATGAACAATATGCTCAACTAACTCTCCATCATGTTTACTATGTCATGCACCATCACTCTCCAGTCATTACAATCCTCTTTACAGTGGCAATATTGTCTTCTGTCATCAACGTCAAAGGACGGACAGTCTTTACGGCATCTTCAAGAGATGTTGTTCTGCAGCACATCTCTTCACTTAGCATATTTACATGCGCTTCAATAACCCAGTTATTCACACAAAACCTAATTTCTGATTTTTTTTTTCTTTTGTTCCTTTATTGATCAGGCCATGCAGTGCCTTCCAATAAGATTTGACATACCACTTTCAACATTTACACTTTAAATGAAATTTTACAGTACAAAAAACCCTTAAGATAAAAAAATTTAAAGTAACAAATTAAATAGTAAGAAAAAAGTGTACCATGTGTACTGCTGCACTGCAGTCTGTTTAAGTTTACTTCTGACGTGTTAAATAAGTCTGACCGTTGTACAAAAATGTGGTACAATTCTAGATAAGATTGGACCTCGCATCCCAAAAAAAAAAAAAAAAGGGTAAATTTGTTGGGAATATGCTGGAGCTATGGTTTCAATTCAGCATTTGTTGTGGCAACTGGGGAGGTTTCTGTGGAGTAAAAGGAAACATTAGAACAGTCTAGATGAAAACAGGCCATTCAGTCCAACAAAGCTTGCCAGTACTATCCACTTAATTCTTCTAAAAAAACATCAAGTCGAGTTTTGAAAGTCCCTAAAGTCTTACTGTCTACCACACTACTTGGTAGCTTATTCCAAGTGTCTATTGTTCTTTGTGTAAAGAAAAACTTCCTAATGTTTGTGCGAAATTTACCCTTAACAAGTTTCCAACTGTGTCCCCATGTTCTTGATGAACTCATTTTAAAATAACAGTCTCGATCCACTGGAATAATTCCCTTCATAATTTTAAACACTTCAATCACGTCTCCTCTTAATCTTATTTTGCTTAAACTGTATAGGCTCAGCTCTTTTTATCTTTCTTCATAATTCAACCCCTGTAGCCCTGGGATCAGCCTAGTTGTTCTTCTCTGGACTTTTTCTAGTGCTGCTATGTCCTTTTTGTAGTCTGGAGACCAAAACTGCACACAGTATTCCAGATGAGGCCTCACCAGTGCATTATAAAGGTTGAGCATAACCTCCTTGGACTTGTACTCCACACACCTTGCTATATAACCTAACATTCTGTTTGCCTTCTTAATGGCTTCTGAACACAGTCTGGAAGTCGATAGTTTAGAGTCCACTACGACTCCTAAATCCTTCTTATAAGGTGTAGTCTCAATTTTTCCGACCGTCCATTGTGTATTCAAACCTATCATTTTTACTTCCTATGTGTAATATTTTACATTTACTGACATTAAATTTCATCTGCCACAAATCTGGCCAAGCCTGAATCTGTTGATGGCTCATGCCATTTTCCATTTCTGCCTGCCCATTAGGTGTAAACTGTGCATTTTGAAAGTTTTGGTTACCATACTGCATGGCTTGGTTTGTAAGACAATAGTTTGCTTGTCCATTGGTTGTGTACCCATTGGTATAACCATTGGCATTGCCATCATAACCTCCAGCGTAGCCACCATTCTGTGTCTTGTTACCAAAGACCTTCTTTGCAGCAATGCCATGGTCATTATCCCGCTCCCTATAACCTCCAAAATCTCTCCTGCCACAATAATATCTATCACATCTTTAAATCTGCCTCTACCCTTGGTTGATTGCTTGGTTGGCTTCATGACTCACAGAAATGAGGTTGTTTTCCTGTTTCATGTTCCCAGGAGTAAAGAAGGTATACACAGTGCCCATTTTGCTACTTCAGGCAGTTCATCCAATGCAATAAATATAGTCCTCAGAAGAATTAGGGTAATCATAATTGATGACAAATTTCACATCTTCCACATCTAAACCTCTAGAAGCATCATCTGTGGCAATGAGGACTGGAGCTTTACCAAACTTGAACTCATTGAAAACCCATTCATGTTCCTGCTGGCTCTTATCACCATGAATAACCATTGCTGGCCAACCATCTCTTCTCATTCGATTTCTAAAATGCCATGTAAACCCTTATTCCGGTTAGAGAAATCAGGTTATTGGCCTCTGAGAAACCTAACTAACAGAGGTAGATTTCTCCACAAATAATCCGATTATGTGGCCATTTAAACCCATAACCAGGTTACTGTAAAGGATTTTGGAGTCTACACATGTATCTCAAACTTTGACAGCCTCTGCATGTGCTGTATTTGCTTTGTATGCGCTTTCAGGAGTCACAGGTAGAACTGGCCACTAAATACATATCCTGAGGAAAATTTTACTTCTCGTAGCTGAAATAATCTGTCTCAATATTTGAGAGCTCGCTAAATTTACATATGTTGATGAGCTGAACATACAGTGCTAAGCTCAGCAAAACAATCCCGAGAGCAGCAGAGTAGCACATTTCAAGTAACGTGCGTTAAGTAGTCTAATTACCTTTTAACGTAACAAGTAACCAAACACAATAGTTATCTTGTTTAAGTAAAAATACTTGCATTATTATTATTTCAGCAGTACTGGGTGTAAGGCAAGAAGCACAAATCTTTTGCAGGGCTCAATCACACAAACCAAACAAGCAAAGAAGGGCAATAGAAGCTATAAATAAAGAAACAATTTGGATAAATGTATTTATAAAACACAAGAAAATTATCACAGACATAATGCTTATTTTCAGATTCACAGCCGATAATGACAAAAACTCTTTTTTGTGCAGTTTAATGGCATTGCAGCATTTTGCCAAAGGAGAACTCCAGGAGATTACTTGTGCTTCTAAACGCGGATCATTAAGACACCAGGTTTCTACCGTAGTTGTGCTCGTCACTTTAACTCGATTATGAGTGTGTGTGTAAACACACTGAGTGTTACATATACAGTGCATCCGGAAAGTATTCACAGCGCGTCACTTTTTCCACATTTTGTTATGTTACAGCCTTATTCCAAGATGGATTAAATTCATTTTTTTCCTCAGAATTCTACACACAACACCCCATAATGTCAACGTGAAAAAAGTTTACTTGAGACTTTTACAAATTTATTAAAAATGAAAATATTGAGAAAGCACATGTACATAAGTATTCACAGCCTTTGCCATGAAGCTCAAAATTGAGCTCAGGTGCATCCTGTTACCCCTGATCATCCTTGAGATGTTTCTGCAGCTTAATTGGAGTCCACCTGTGGTAAATTCAGTTGATTGGACATGATTTGGAAAGGCACACACCTGTCTATATAAGGTCCCACAGTTAACAGTTCATGTCAGAACACAAACCAAGCATGAAGTCAAAGGAATTGTCTGTAGACCTCTGAGACAGGATTGTCTCGAGGCACAAATCTGGGGAAGGTTACAGAAAAATTTCTGCTGCTTTGAAGGTCCCAATGAGCACAGTGGCCTCCATCATCATAAGTGGAAGAAGTTCGAAACTACCAGGACTCTTCCTAGAGCTGGCTGGCCATCTAAACTGAGCAATTGGGGGACAAGGGCCTTAGTCAGGGAGGTGACCAAGAACCCGATGGTCACTCTATCAGAGCTCCAGCGGTCCTCTGTGGAGAGAGGAGAACCTTCCAGAAGGACAACCATCTCTGCAGCAATCCACCAATCAGGCCTGTATGGTAGAGTGTCCAAACGGAAGCCACTCGTTAGTAAAAGGCACATGGCAGCCCGCCTGGAGTTTGCCAAAAGGCACCTGAAGGACTCTCAGACCATGAGAAAAAAAATTCTCTGGTCTGATGAGACAAAGATTGAACTCTTTGGTGTGAATGCCAGGCATCACATTTGGAGGAAACCAGACACCGCTCATCACCAGGCCAATACCATCCCTACAGTGAAGCATGGTGGTGGCAGCATCATGCTGTGGGGATGTTTTTCAGCGGCAGGAACTGGGAAACTAGTCAGGATAAAGGGAAAGATAACTGCAGCAATGTACAGAGGGGCCGTTGGACAGTATTTATATTTAGACACTGAGGTGAGTATAGATATGCCCCAAACTGCAAAAACAGTTCAGAAAATGGCCAGATGTATATTTATAAGCCTGACAGCTATGGTTCGAATAAGATCCATTACCATTCCATAACATCTACTCAACTATTCCACAATTTATCACCTTAACTTACTTTTAGAAAAAGATTTCTCCAAGCTATTTATTATCCATGAAGCCCTTCTATGCATTTTCTTACACATTTTCATATTACAGTTATGAGCTATTATGTTGAGTTAAATATTCAAACCATAAATTGCCACTAAAATCAGAAACCTCTTATGCAATATACATGAAAGAAGCTTTAAATTGTCTCTTGTAAAAGACTGGAATCTACACAGTGCTGCTGAGCACACATCTACAGTAAATTCAATTACTTCTCATGATAGGTTTGCACCTTCTTGCCATGTTTGGGTTTTCTTCAGCTCCTCCAGTTTTCTCTGAAGTATCCACCTTGATTCTACACATGATCCAAAATACTTGGAGAAGAAAAGAGAAAAAAATATATATAATGAGATGAGTCTTGACTGAAATGCAAGAATAAAAATAACAGTTCCTTTTCTTTTAAATTTCACAGGTAATGAAGAGGTATAGGACCAATCCTGGAGATGCCGAAGAGACGAGACATTCTTGCCATTGTGTTAATTGTGTTACCTTGGACTTTACTGATCACCGTGTGGCATCAAAGCGCCATGGCGCCTCTGTTGGCTGTTCGAAAGGGTAAGGACTGCACAGCACGTGAAATGAAAGATCTCATTCAGAGGGCTCCCACTAATGTAAACTGGCCAAGCAATCAAGGTCACTAGTTGAAAACCCTGAATTACATCACATTTGCAGTAGCATCCTTAACATCTAGTACAATGGCTGAAAAAAGGAACACCTCCTTCTCAATTGCTTCTGAACAAATAAGGATATTTAAATAAATGAGACAGAAGAATGATTATAGTAATTTGGCCTTTTATTCTCCACATTTGCTTTTAGTTAATTTTAGCTGCTTTATTACCATATATCACAACATCAACCGAACTCTTTTTCACACTTGCCTTTAGTAAAGGAAACACATATACTGTACAATAGCTTAAACTTTCCACTTAAATACTACAAAGCTTCTCAAATTCCTGTCAATGACTAAGAAGTTCTGAGAAGCCATTGAAGATTAACTCCATACTTATTTCCGTAAAGTGGTAGGCACAGTGGTAACACAGTAAGGAGACCAGGGTTCACGTCCCTGGTCCTCCGTGTGTGGAATTTCCTCCAGGTCCTCCAGTTAACCTTCCCCGTCCACAGACATGTAGGTTAGGTGAAATGGTGGCACTAAATTGGCCCTAGCGTGTGTTTGTTGTGTGTGTGGTCTTTTCTGCGATGGACTGGGGCCCTGTCCAGTGTTTGCTCCTGCCTTGCACCTGGGATCGGCTCCAGCACCCTCGCGACCATGCTGTGGATTAAGCAGGTTAGAAAACGACATTACCTAATTCCATAAACAGGTTTGGACAGTCCTTTTCATTCAAAGTATGTAGATGTCCATAAATGCTTTCCTTTACTTTTTGAAAAAGGATAAAGGTCTCCATTATATGAGACCAGATGATGAAATCCATCTTCTCGATTACTTCTGAGGTGGTCTAAAGTGTGTGGCCTGTCCCTGTCAACTTGTTGCAAACCATTCTCCTTGTCGTATTGAAACCTTGTTTCAGTATTGATCATTGCCACACATTTCTCTGAAGTAATTGCCACAATTTTTCATACATAAGTAAATTTTGATTCCTTCAGCAGTCACAAATCAGATTGCAGTATATTGCTGCAAGTTTTTAGCATATGCTTCCATTTCACATACAAGAGCAAAACTAGCGTTAAACTGAGTGCGTTGCCTTCAACTACAGCAGAGACGTTTTTTACCAAAGCGGCCTTCCAATAAAGATGGAGGTGTTGCTTTTCATTCAACCCTTGTATCATAGCAAAGGCCTTAAAATTTGCATATTTGTAGAGTGATAAGCCATTGGGACACAGATAACAAGGCATCCAGTTTTTATTGGTACTTCTAAAAAATTGTGAATTGCAAAAAAATGCTTTTATTTAGTTCATGCGTGTAGAGGCCCTCCCTTTAGATCAGTCCTCATCTTCAGTATTTTAAGATGTATAATATCGCCAAATGCTCAGATTCTATCTCTTAACATAAAGTGTTTTAATTTATGTGAAGCAAATGATATGACAATTAAATACCAGTAAGGAAAGAAGTGCCACACCCAATAAAGCATGCAGAACATTATGTTAGAAAATATATATATTTTATCAAACAGAAATGTAAACAAAGTGAAATAAATCTTAATATGTAAAAAAGTGATCTGTCCAATCTGCTAATAATGCCTTTTAATGACATGAAATGCAGCAGCCACTAATCCTGGAGGGGCTCCAGAAGTGACTTTAATTTTTATCCCTCCAAAACTGTAAGGCATTGGAAATATGTATTCACCCCAGTGCTTTTGACATATGAGATAATCCAGCACAGCAATTTTAATCAAAATCGAATTTCTAGTGATTGTATTTTTTTGTAATTGTAGTGGTCTGTCGTGGAACATCCCCACTGAAGAAGATAACAGTGGTTACCCAGATCTCATTGCTGGTTCCAAAGGGGCCCCATAACTGTTCAAACATCAGGGCCCCAAAGTTGTAAGACCAACATTTGCAGTGTTATGAAACAGAATGTTATATATTAATACAAATTTAACAGCAAATTTAGTCACATAGAAAAATCTAAGACAGCAGAAGCAATGTGTGCTTCTTCCTTTCAATTAGTATAAAACATATTATTGTCTGTTGTGAAAAAGGTTTTGCCCCCTGCAGCAAATGTGCCTAATCCAGTTATGATATGATTCTCAATATGATTACGACCAACCTTTTGAAATAATTTTGAAATAAAGTCAAATATAACTAACTATCTGTCATCAAGCTTTGTTAGAGGGAAGTTGCTTAATGACTTGAGTTCTTGACAATATCTGGAAAAAAAATGGCAGAGAATGTCAACCATTCCGGACACTTCTAAGGCTGTAAAGCAATACCTAACAACACTGAAGGCCTGATTGTCCAAATGAAAAATGTTTGGATTAAAGTCACTCTTCCCTATAGACACTTCACAAATTCTGTTTGAAAATAAAATTCTACAAAGTCACAAAAACTATAAGCAAAACTAGCAGACATCTTCAGGCCTGTTTTGACTCGGCTAAGGTCAGTGTTCGGTCAATGCTCTGTGGTCAGTTAAATCAAAAATCGAAGGATCTGGCCAAGGTGGGCCCGATTATGTTTGGTAAAAGGCTGGCACTGCATTCCACCAAAGACTAGCGTGGCAGGTGCCATGTCTTGGTTTGGGGATACTGTTTTGCATCAGGACTTCCCATTACTGAAATGTGTAGATTTATAATATAAATCTATTTGTCAGTGAGAGAAACCTGAATGTCACTAAGACAATGCTCAATTGAGTCTGCATTGGAATCAATCAGTCAATCTTTTCTTTTTATATAAAATTAAATTCAAAAAGTGGACACTGCAATGAAAAATACGGATAAAATTAACGAATGCAACAAACACATCGCTGGGAAACAATACATTTGTCATGTATAAAACAGCAAATATCAAAATGAATTATATAAATTTGGAATGGTTACTAGGTCGAGATGGATGTTTGGAGTTATTAAAAAAGGACATAATAAGAAATGAGACAATCAGAGGTGCAACCAAAATGGGAGAGATATCTAAGAAAGTACAGGAGAGCAGGTTAAAGTAGTTTGGAGACGTGATGAGGAGAGACAATGAATATGTCAGCAAAAGAGTGAAAATGGAAATACAGGGGAAGATAAAGCAAGGGAGGCCAAAGCGGAGGTGGATGGATTAAGTAAAAGAAGATCTGAAGGACAAAGGTCTGACTGAGGAGGAGGTGCAGAACAGAGCTGTATGGAGAAGGCTGATCAAGCACATCAACCCCGCAGAGAAGTGGAAAAAGATGAAGAGGAAGAATAAGAGTTCCAGAATATGGCACATAGTGTGGTGTTAATTATATTTTAAATTCAGATAGCTGAGGGCAGTGTAAAGTTGAGAAGATTAGGAGAGACTGCTGGATGTAAATGCTCATACCTTCTTCTGATATAGGAGTTATGTAAAGAAAAGATTCAAGAATGATAATAATGATGGCAGCCACCACAGTGCCCTCTCCTACTTTGTACTTGCCTTGCCACACTGACTGAAGAATTTTGTGCTACATAGAGAAGTATATGGAAAAAGATGTTTGAAAAGTACATGTTGGTTATTAATGCCTCAGGTGACAAATGGCTTGATGTGAGAAAAAATATTCTGTCTCCATTGTATGGTGACCAAGGGTCAATAGATTTTTTTTACATGATCCCTGCATGCAGGTAATACTTCTCACTAAGAAATTATAGCCCTTAAAAGCCAATCATTGAGAAAAGATATAACATACAGTTTATCAATAGCAACGCACAGAAAAATATACAAAAGATCAGGAACCACTTAAAATCAGTTTAAAAAAGCAACAGAATGTGGTACAAAATATTGATAAATGGATAAAAATAATCAGATGATCCAGTCTGGGTAGAGCTCTCAGAAGTAGCAAGCTATGTTACTGCAATACAATGTGGTAGTGCCCATACATTTATACTGAATAGATAAAGGGATGGAAAGTAAATAGCTAGGAAAGCACAGGTGGACACACCAAGTTTTGGAATGGCCTTAGTCAAAGTGAAGAGCTAAACGAAAGCATTGATATGCTTCCCTGTTACAAAGCACAGGGTGAAAACTCTTTGTCGTTGATTATTAGGGATAAAATAGAATCCATCACTTTGAGCAGGAAACAGAATGGGCATTAGAATGCCTTCATCCAACCACCAAAGAAGAAGAGTAATTTCATCCCTTCAGCATGCAAAGTCCTGGCTACTGTGATTTGGGATACAGAAGGGAGTGATCACGTGGTCAAGCCATTAATTCTGATCTATACCTTAAAAATTTTTTGAACTCACAGAAGCTTTTGAAGAGATTTAACCACACAAAAATGTGGCAGAAATCCTCCTTCAACAAAATGACGCACCACTTCTTCAAGATCGAGCCCACAGCTCATATCTTCTACTTTTTAAAGAGTCCTTGGAGATGCCATTAGGGGTGAAAAGGTTATTGAAGAAGTGAAGAAATGCTCTTATATACAGTACAGGATTCAGAGTGGTGCATGGAAGGAATGAACGCTCTTGTTGGATGGATTATTTAGATAAAAGAGGAGTGTAAAAATGTGTCTAGTTATTCTATAGGTATGTTTAAACAATTCTAATAATAGAAAAAAAATTAGCAAAGAGACAAATGTCTTGAAAACTTTCTGGGAAAATATTGTATGCAATAAGGCAGAAAATTAGATAGCTAAAAATGTAGTTTGCAGTAATGCATGCAATCAGATGGTTAACAATACGTTTCATGGCCCTGCACGAAATAAATGAGACAGAAAGGCATTACAGTTATTGATTCATTTCTACACAGTAGCATCAAACCTGGCCAGTCGGAAGAAATTTTCAAGAAGTGCTGATGGCTTTGATGTCTCCCCCAAAAGAAGAGTAAACATATTAACAAGGATACAGACACTACAGCATTGCATTATAAATGTATAATGTATTCACCAAATTTATTGGAATCTACATTTCTCTGCTTTATTGGCAGCCTTCTGCCAGTTTTTCCTACACTTTCGAGACTAAAGATCTGTGAAGAGCTTCCTTAAGTAGTAGCATAACCCAGCTTTCTGAGCACATTGAGAATTTTAAGTTCTCAGCTTCACTGTGCACGAAAAGAAAACCAAGGCATACATCAGCCCCTTTGTGCCGTGATTCAACAGAAGGACAAATAGATTTTTACCCAAATTAAAGTAAGCACTTTCAAAGGAGCAGGCTCCCGCGGGGAGGCGTCCTGGCATGGAACATCAGAACAGCTGGCAAGTCACCCGATTCTGTTTGATTTCTGTCGAGGAAATTTTCTTCTAATGACTGGGGTAAATCTGGTTTAAATGGTAGGGCCAATTAATGATGATGATAACGAAAAAAACTTCTTAAGAGGTTTGGCAGCAGGAAAGAATCAATTACAGTATGACTCTGAGTTCTCAGTGCTCTACAGGCAGATCCCACTTAGAAAATGAAGCAAAAAATTCAGGTTCAGCCATCTTAATTTAGTACAAGCAACATGTTTGAACAAGATCCAGTTTTAAAATAAGAGGTGTGGTCTTGCTTTTTATTAATAATCAGATTTCACAAAATCATCAGAAAAATATAATACTAAAACAATGAAACTTGTTCAATGTTAATGTTTTTCCTGTTTATATAGTTTGGTCTCTGTAGTTCACTTTGAGTTGGAAACTAATGATATGGAAAATAAACACTGACAAGGAAATCAAAGCTAAATGGCTAGAAATCCAATTCATTTCCCAAATAAACTTTATATTTGCAGCTAGGACTTGCTTTTTTTCTTAATGCACTCTTATTCTGTTTTAAGTATTCATTAGTAAAATAGTAAAACACTTGGACCTACTCTTAATTTTATTACTTAGGGGGAAAAAGTCAAAGGCTTATTTTGTTATCATTATTATCTGAATGTTTTCATTTCCAATTTTGATAGATATGATATATATATTAGTTTACCTATGATAAAACATTTCCACAGTAACCTATTATTGCCACATACAGTATACATATCATATTCAGTGGATTCAGAAAGCATTCAGACTACTTCTCTTTATTTGTACTTTATTGTGTAACAGATTTTATTTTAAATGGATGCATTTTCCATTACTGCCCATCAATCTACGCTCAATAACCTATAATGACAAAGTGAAAATATGTGTTCAGAAAGGTTTAAAAATGCATTTTAAAAGTCAAAATCTTAAATTTCTCATTCATATAAACATTCAGACCCTTACTTCAGTCCTTTCAAGAAGGCCCTGTGGCAGCCCTTACAGTTTTTGAGTCTTCTTTGGTTTTCACATTTGGATTAGGGCAGTGTCTCCCATTCTTCCTAGCAGATCCTTCCAGGTAAATTAGACTGGATGGGAAGCATCTGGAGACTGGACTGCCATAATATGCATCTTGTAACACAACAAAGTAAAATATTATTGTTGCAGAACAGATTATGTCATTTTTTTTCCAAAGCCTTTTTGTTGTTTTATTGGCAAAATATTTTTTGGAAACAATAATCACAATTCAAAGAAGTGGTACTGATTTTGAACAGAGAAAGAGATTTGAGGGTTTAATAAAGTTGTTCTTAAATCTCAAAGTTATCCATAAGGTGGACTAAGTAGAATTTTTCCATAAAATAGTGAATCATATAATGCAGGACAACAACTGGTAATTAAGTGGAATTATTTTAGGTTAATTAGCAATTTTTATTTGGTCCCTTGTCAGTGAGTGCATGGGTGGACCCTGGGAATGACAGCAGCTTCTTCCAGGATTGATTGCTACCTTGTTCCCAATGCTGCCAAGATAGGCACAGGCCTTCCATGACCCTGAAATGAATTAAGCAGGTTTGAGTATCTAAGCGTTATGTTATGTTATGTTATGTTATGTTATGTTATGTTATGTTGTTATGAATTCAAGATGGAAGTCAGGAAGCACTCCTTGACACAAAGAGGTTTTGGAAACAGGGACAAACTATTGAGTCATGGAGTCAATGCACAGACCCTCGTGACTTTTTAATATTGGGACCACTTGGAAATTATTTATCTATAAAACTTGAAAGACTGAATTCCTAAATTGCCTCTTCTTGTTTCTAACACCAATGGTATTCTAATGACTAATGAGTCAAATTTTCTTCATACTGCAGGCCTCCCAAACCAGTATTTTCATTTGAAACAGAAGGGGGGTGACACTCCCAATATCACAATGTTGTGATGATTAGCACTTGGTAAAAGGGTATGGAACAATAATTGGAGTTCACCAGCTGCTTTTCATTTTTTAATGAAAATAAAAAGAAACGAGTAGTGGTTTTGCATTAAAGTGTCACCTTAAGGATAGCTTAGCCTGGTATGAGTGTCCTGCTGCTAGCTACCAGTGCATTCATAGTTCCTGCTTTTCCCCTACAGCATGTCAGCACCTAGTAAAAGAGTTGTTTATCATACCAGAGAAGCTTGCAGTACGACGGCACCATATTGCAGGTACCAGATTTTACTCCTCCAAGTGTAAAGTACAGATTGGGCATTTGTGTTTTAATGTGTTCATTCTCTCCTTTCCCTTTCATTCGCAGATGATGGAAGTGATGGCCGCCGAGATCTGAGTCAAGGTTCTGACTCAAAGGAATATTGCCCCTTGGATAGGGACATAGTGGAAGTGGTCCGGACGGAATATGTTTATACCCGTCCTCCTCCATGGTCAGATGTACTGCCCACCATTCATGTCATCACACCCACGTACAGCCGGCCGGTGCAAAAGGCTGAACTAACAAGGCTTTCTAACACTCTACTTCATGTGCCAAATTTGCACTGGATTCTGGTAGAGGACTCCCAAAGGAGAACACCTCTGGTAACTCGATTACTCCATGAAACTGGACTGAACTACACCCACCTGAATGTGGAGACACCCAGGAATTACAAGTTAAGGGGTGACATGAGAGATCCTAGGATCCCGCGGGGCACCATGCAGAGAAACTTAGCCTTGCGTTGGCTTCGAGAGACATTCCACATCAACCACACACAGCCAGGCATTGTCTACTTTGCGGATGATGACAACACATACAGCCTGGAACTGTTTGAGGAGGTGAGTTCAGAGTTTACAACTAGTATGAACATTTAGCAGAGCTCATGTTCTTGAGGTCAAAAAAAGATTCTCCACTTATCTATCGTTGAGTTTTCATTGAGGGTGGTATTGTGGTACAGTAGTTAGTGCTGCTACCTCGAGGATGCAGTATCCTGAGTTTAATTCCTGGCCTGATTGCTGCCTGTATGGAGGTTGCAGATTCTCCATTTGCATGTGTGAGTTTTTCTCCCACATTCCAATGACCTATATGTTGGATTAATTAAAGATCCTAAATTGTTCCTAATGTGAGTTCAAATTTGTGTGTGAGTGACATGGCAGAATCAGACACGTCTAGCTTACTGTGCATTTTTCTTGTTCTGAATTATTTTAAGAAATGTTACTACTGAGTTTCTGTAAAAAGCCAAATTTCTGCATTGGGACGAATACAGAATTTGTCTGTTTATTTAAAGGAACTGTCATCTCCAGACTTGTTTATAAGGTAGGCATCATTATTTGCTGTTTGTAAATTGCATTTTTTTCCACCATCTATTTATTCAGCCAGCCCTGTTCTGCATCCATCTTATAAAATTCTGGATTATAAGAAAGATGATGTCTGTGAGAGCTTCAGTGGCTTCAAGGACAGAACTACAAAAACCAATGGCTAAAATAGCAGTCTACTACATGGGTACATAAACATGTCCCTACACACATACACACATACTGCAGCAAATTAGAGTCCATAAAGCAGCTATCAGGTATCACTTTTGAATGGAAACCTGAGCTGTAAAAAGAAATGAATGCAAACAAAATTAATTATAAACAAACTACACACTGATGGAAGTTCAAGCATCTGTCCATTTTCTGCAGTCACATCACTGGGACAGTATCCTAGTGGACATAGCTTAACAATTTGTCACCATGTGCCACCCACTGCCAGAGCCAAGCCTGGTATCAGGGGGCCAATTCTGCGTAGAAGGGTCAGTAAATCTCAGGGTACACATCCACACAGGAGCAATCCACATCTACATCTACTGTGCATTACCTGGAAGAACCCAAACAGATGAGAGGGAACATGCAACTTTCATAAGGGCAGTGAGCATGATGGGATTCAAAGTCAATTTTTTGGAGCAAGTGTGCAGTGACTTTCTAAAACTCAAGGGTTTACATATGCACTCCCTGAGCCCCAGAAGCACTGAAGGATAAATGTTACCTGGTTCTGGTTATTTCTTAGGTTCCAGCCTATTTAATCTAAGCAGCACTTCTCGCTCTACAATTTCCAAGTCATTACTCACCTCCTTAGTAGTAATTCCCCTTTACTATTCCTGACATACGTTACCTCCTGCTTGACTGTTCTTTTACTTAATTATAGTTATTAATGGAGGTTTTGTGTTAAATTCACCTTACAAAGAGGTTTTCAGGACTGGGTTATCATCACAAAGAAGGAGAAACATGTATTAACAACTTCTTTTACAGTAAATCGCATATGTGGACCTTTGAACAATACACTGGATTTCTAAAACAGATCAAAAAGACCATATAAAGCAATTTATTCAGTCCTATTTAACTTCTGTACTAGAGGATTGCACATCTAAATAAAAGTGCATAATAAAGTGAACTGTGAGAGAAGAGCCATGAAGAATTAATCAACTTGTTCCTTTGTAGCCTGTAGCCATACCACCTGCATGACATAACAGGTCGTCCATCTGAAGCTAAGCATGTTAGGGCCCAGCCAGTACTTGAATGGGAAACCAATCAGGAAAAGCTTGGGTTGTTGCTGGAAGAGGTGTTGGTGTGGCCAGCAGGGGGTGCCTACCTGTGGTCTGAATGTGGATCCCAATGCCACAATGCAGTGACAGGGACACTGTGTTGTAAAAATGGCGCTAGCCTTCAGATGACACATACTGTACAATCGAGGTTCTGACTCTCTGTGGTCATGAAAGATTCCTGGTCATCATTTGTAAAGACCAGGGTATATCCCAATGTCCTGGTTAAATTGCCCATGACAGCCTAATCATTCTGCCCCCGAAACATCCCCTGTCTCTAAATGGCTAAATATTTCTCACCCCTTCACCAACATTAACACTAACAGCTAATGTGTGGTGAGCCTACTGATGCAAAATGGCTGCTGTCACAACATCCAGGTGGATGCTGCCCATTAAGTAGTGGTTGAAATGACTCCCAACTCACTATGTAAAGCACTTTGAGTGGTGAGAAATGTAAAGAATTTATTAATATTTTACCATATATACTTGAGGATACATTTTCCCACGGATAAGTCGGGACTTGATTTTACTGTATAATTTCTGGTATTTTATAATGTCAGTCGTATAAGTTGATTGCGGAAAACTCACGCTATTGATCCAAGAGATTGTGATATGCTAATGCCGACCTGAGAGAGTAACAACAGAGCACACTGCCATTTTTTTCTATATATTGTGCCTACGTGACCACATGGTAATAACTAAAATATTCCGAAGCAACATTTGCACTGATTTGTTTTTTTGTATGTCACACCCTCATATACCTTTATCGCAAGAGCATCCCTTAGCGTTCAATGAGAAGAAAATATGAAGCTGGTTTTAAATTAAACGTCGTTGAAGTAGCGAAAGAAATTGGTAACTGTGCTGCTGCAACAAAATTCGATGCGTCTGAGAAACTGGTGCGAGATTGGAGGAGATAAGAAGTGTAAAAAATGTAAGTGTTGCATTTTTGAACAGGCGTATAAGTCGGGGTCTGATTTTATTATTGATTTTTCAGGTTTCAAGACCTGACTTATACTTGAGTATATACAGTAATCCATCCATCCATCCATTATCCAACCCGCTATATCCTAATTACAGGGGTCTGCTGGAGCAAATCCCAACCAACACAGGGTGCAAGGCAGGAAACAAACCCTGGGCAGGGCACCAGCCCACCGCAGGGCGTGCGCGCACACACACACACACACTCACACACACACACACACACACACACCCACACACCAGGGACAATTTAGGATCACCAATCCAGCTAACCTGCATGTCTTTGGACTGTGGTAGGAAACCGGAGCACCTGGAGGAAACCCATGCAGACACGGGGAGAACATGCAAACTCCACGCAGGGAGGACCCGAGAAGCAAACCTGGGTCTCCTAACTGTGAGGCAGCAGCGCTACCCACTGCGCCACTGTGACGCATATACAGTAATGTTTTATAGTTTATCTTTTGCAGTTAAAAGACTACATGACCTGAGAAAAGTTAATAAAAGAAAGAAAAAACCTCATCTCTCTGTCCACAGTGAAATTAAAGCCTCTTGGAGTACAAGACACACAGTGTGTAAACAGGACTGTGATTTTGCAGCTTTAGGAGTGCCCTTCTCAAACTGAAGGCTTGAACAAGTCACTTTGACTGGGTGGCTAATTACAAAATGTTAAGAGATACAGCTACTTATTGTATGCTGAAGGACCTCTTGCAGTGCACTTTTTCAGTCCAAGGAGCAGCTGATGAAACCCACCATCAATGTCCAGAGACTCCATAAAACTAACCAAGTAAAATAAATGTGGTCCTTTCTGCTTCTTTGAAGGCCTTCTGATGGAGTTAAATGCTGGGAAATTCACTCTTATTACTTTAAATTAGAGTAGTGATTATAATATTAGGTGTCAGAGCACCTATACATTATTTAGACAAAAAAAATCCCAACATATAATCAGATATTAAGATCACCTCAGTTATTTTTTATTTTCTTGCCTTTGATGACTGTCATTATCTCATGTACCACAACAAATATTTTAGATAGCTTTAGAGATGGCACTCATTAAGATTAAAGGGCCCTCGTAAATAAGAGTTTGCTCTGTATTTATAGTGCTGCTATTACCCTTTCACTGCAGTCATTATGAAAGGTCAGTCCTTCATTCTCTTTGCCTAATCCTCCATCACTGGTGTCAAATGGGTTTTTATGCACGAGTGAAATGAATTTAAGGCACTTTCCCAGCAGAGTTATGGGCACCGGCCACTATGCTACTAAATGTTTTAGCCACTTCGTTGCTGTTACAACCAATGGGACACTAAATATTATGCTATCCTGTAAGCCGTTAATGGCTACATTTGAACCTAATGGGATTTTTAATTACCTTGCATGAGGGACTCCTTCATCAGAAGGCCATTGTCAAGCTTTTAAAGATAAACGGGAATGCACCAGCATATTGCAACTAATTGCTCACAGTAACTTTGTTGAAAGGTAATTGAGGGCAGGCTATTTATGGGAAATTGTCTCCTTTGGTTTATTTCTTAATGGTGCAGATAGTGTCATGTATCTTTGGACGACAGATAGTGTACTGGCTTGCAGTAATGGCTTTTGTCATTGGCCGTAAAGATGTGTGAACTGACAATTTTAATCAAATCCATCAAAGCACTTCATCCCTGCCCACCCCAATGCATGCTGTACGAAAACAAATGGTCTCTTTTAAATGTTGTGTACAGCAGAACCTGTTTACACCTATTTTGACTCCACATTAAAACATGGCACCAGTTAGGTAGGTAGACATGCAGACAAGCAGGTGGTATGGTGTAGTGGTTAAGGCTTTGGACTTCAAATCCTGAGGTTGAGGGTTTAAATCCCACTACTGACACCATGTGACCATGAGCAAGTCACTTGCTGCCCTGTGCTCCAATTAGAAAACCAAAAGAAATGGAAGCAATTGTATCACAGATGTTATAAGTAGCTTTGGATAAAGGCATCAGCCAAAAAAATAAATGTAAGTACAACATTAGAAACTGATCCTGTGGAATGAAAACTATCGGGACTTTTCCAAAAAAAAATTGAAATGTAGAGATGTTAGGTAATCGAAAGGTACTACTCTGGGCATCTCTCTCCTAGGAGGTTTCGTTTTGCCAATGTGCTTGCCTCTCTTGTTTATAAGCGGCGGGAGGAATAGTAAAAGGGATACCATTTTGCAGACGTGCTTGCCTCACTTGTGGATTAGCAGCTAAGCGAAAGTCTCTTTCTTCTGAGGTTTCGTTTTTTCCGACATGCTGGCCTCGCTTGTATATTAGCAGCTAGGTGAGTTTCTGATCCTCAGAGGTGAAGCCCTTACCTCGACTCCACCTCTCACTTCTGGGCCAGACAGACAGACACACACACACTTCCACGCATAGACGTTTATATATAAGATATCTAATTTGAATCACTTGTATATTGGCAACAACAGTATTTAGCACTGTGACCTCACAGCTGCAGATACGAGAGTTCAGATGTCAGGCCTGGTCTGTGTGTTGCCTTCATATTCTCCTCATGTCTGACTGGCCTTTTTCTTCAAGTGCTCAGGTATTTTCCACAACCCAGAAACACTCAGGTTAAGTCGACTGGTAATTTCAGCATGTGTGAGCAGTGAATGTGTGTGTGTGAATAAATGAGCAAATCAGTAAGTAAAGGCCATGTCACATTTAATGTTTCTTCCGGCAATTTTCGGTCATAGACTTAATTTACGTAATCTTACCGAGTCGGAGGTTGTGTGTTCCCGTCAAGACAGTTGTGTAACGTGACATACCCAGTGACTCACTTCCGACTAGTCTGTGACTCACTCCTGTTTGAATTTGTCATTAGCCATTGGGGTGGGCTTGTGTGTATGAGAACTAACCACCAATGAATGTTCATCCTATGCTATATTTCAACCAGAGCTCCTCTCCTGGCTAGAGTTCAAATCTTTGCATTATGTCTTCTTTGTTCATTTTTGATTCTTTTGCTTGTATTACATTTTTTATGTATATTTGCAATTTCTTTCTATTTTGTTTTGTATGTGTCAATGACTTTGCTATGTGACTTGTGGTTTGTGGGGGGTCCCCCAAGAGACAGAACAACTTGCCCATCACCTACCCTCAGCCCAGTATTGGTGAGAGTTTCCCACAGTTCCTGGCGGTTCATCTCGGGAGTGGTGAGAGTTCTCAAGTCTGTCTGTGCTTTTGTGATTTTATTCTGGATTGTTGACTATTATTGTTCTGTTTTTTGACCATTCTTTGGATTCTGTCTTGACCCTTGATTGTTTTTGGACTTTCCTGTTGCAGGTATTGCATGCCTTTTGTGGTATACGGAGCCTACTGCTGTAACAGAGCTTTTTGTGAAATAAATATTTTGCTTTAAAACGACAAGACCCTCTGTGTTACTAGCCATTTTGTTCACTTGATGGAATTTCTTCCTCTAGTGGGCAGTTTTGGAACTTACATGCTTGGAAAATCTCAAGTGGCATAGCATCCGGAAGTACAATGAATATAATGCAGTGAGAAGAAATAAGAAACGTAGCTGTTTTGGACCTCACAATCAAAAAGGTGTTGATGTTGTTGCCAGTCTGATTTCTGGGGCTTTACAGAATGGCAAAAAAGAGCAAAAATGTCAGAGATTAAGGCTAAACTCAGCATACCTGTTAACCATTTGTACAGCACTGGCTCCATCAGGCAGCATAATATTGACCGTCACAAAAACGAGCAAGTTTGGTTATGCTGGAAGGCCAGCACTTGGTGTGACATGCCCACAGATTTTCAATTGTTTAAATTGACACTATCTGGTGACGAGATCAGCAACAGCAGTAGGCAAGTCTGATAAACCCAGTGACTAGAAGTCGCAGAATATGACATTGGCTTATACTTCACACACAGAATGCTTACACATGCATCATGGCTGCCATGGATTCCAAGCATTCTTTTGACACATCTTCTGAACCCCTTGACAGCGTGAGTTGCAGTACCAGCAATAATATGGGTGGCATGTGTGTTTTGGTACATGACATCAGCATGGTTGTTTACTATCAAGATGTGATGGCAGGCTTGCACCTCCAATGGGATCAATCTGCATGCTTCGATGTTTGATGAATGCTTTGATGCGGTGAAGCAAACCCTCAAACTTAAGTGCTGACATGCAGATGTCTTTGTGGCGCTTTTCTACATCTATTTCTCACATAGGCAACACAAGTGTCACTTATTCCCCATTGTAATGACGCAACACATTTAAAGGTTTCACACACTATCTCGACATTCTGTGTTGCTGTTGCCATCTTTTTTCTTATTTTTTTTTTTTGCACCTTCACAAACAGCATTAGAATGCAAAGATTTTCTTGTTTTTGACATCTTTCCTCCCTCAACTCACAACATTGCAAAACCGGACGTTGTTTTCTTACTGTGATGATTTCTCGCTCTGCCACTTGGTGGAATCCTCCAGATTTACTTAAAGTACGTGCACAAGTATAGTCAGTACACTGGGTATGTAGCATCAGTGTGCTCAATCTCACGTGTCATGTAGTGTTAAGTACAGTGGAACCTCAGTTTGCAAGCATAATTCGTTCCGGAAACATGCTCGCAGTCCAAAGCACTCATATATCAAAGTGAATTTCCTCATAAGAAATAATGGAAACTCAGATGATTCGTTCCACAACCCAAAACTATTCATATAAAAATGATTAATACAAAATATAAAGTAAAAATACATAAAACAAATTAACCTGCCCTTTACCTTTGAAAAGAATCATGGCTGGCGTGAGTGAGTTTCTAAACTCTTATGGGATTGCACCCAACGGGACGACACACGGAAGAGCGTCCCAAAGCGATCGCAGTCTCCCAGCTCTGTAGCAGTTCACCGTAAAAGCAAATCCGAAAAGATCACGGACATGCTATAAGCGCCTGCTGCCGATGGGTGATACAAGGAACAAGGAACATTATAAATGTGCAGGGCACAGTATTACTTGGCCACAACTCTACCTGACTGCTGTGTCTGTGTCTAGGAGAGTGGCAGATCCCACTACAATAAATAACCGCGCTGTTGTTGTTTCAAGCTGAATAAAGCTGGTGTTGCTAAAGTACTGAGACTCAGCTTCGTGTTTTGGGGTGCAAGACGGGGACTCGCACATCACAGCACACACACAAACACACACACACACACACACACACAGAGTCACAATGCTGTAGTAAACAGTATACGCTCATACGGATGTTGACTATATGAATGAGGCACGCCGACTCAAACAGAGAATAGGAGACGATTGCCCACAATCCCACAGTGAGAGAGAGAGAGAGAGAAGAACCATCAGCTCAGTTGTGATCACATGACGCACAGCAGACAAAGCATATACATACTACTCGTATTGCAAGACCTCGCTCATTTATCAAGTCAAAATTTATTAAAAATTTTAGCTCGTCTTGCAAAACACTCGTAAACCAAGTTACTCACAAACCGAGGTTCCACTGTATTATATATCCCTGGCCTAAGTTAACAAGTGAGTCAGTCATTGAGTAAGTAAACATTTAAATTGTTGTTTAGTGAGCAAATAAACAAATAAGAATGGAATAAGCGAGTAAACGAGTGAGTGAATGAGTAAATAAGTCAGCGAGTTAGTAAGCAAATAAAAAAACAAAATAAGTTGGCAAATAAGCAGGTACTAGGGTGTTGTACCGTGCTAGCCATTATGAATGTAGTGAGAAGTCAAGCAAAATGACACGTTTTATTGGCTAACTAAAAATATTACGATATGCAAGCTTTCAAGGCAACTCAGGCTTGTCTGAAGAAGGGGCCCGAGTTGCCTCGAAAGCTTGCATATTGTAATCTTTTTAGTTAGCCAATAAAGCATGTCATTTTGCTTGACTTCTCACTATACAAATAAGCAGGTAAGTGACAAGTGGGTGAGTGAGTGCAAGTCAGTGTGTCCTGTGATAAATGGGTGTCATTCAGGAATGGTTTCTGACAATTCTGCCTGGTGAGTTTTTGGCTTTTTGTGAGCCATAACTGGAAAACAGTATTTTTGGCATGTTTCTCCACCACACTACAAGAAGAACAACAGAAATATTTATTTATGTAGCACATTTTCATACAGAAAGTGTAGCTCAAATAAAGAATTATCCATCCATCCATTTTCCAACCCGCTGAATCCAAACACAGGGTCAAGGGGGTCTGCTGGAGCCAATCCCAGCCAACACAGGGCACAAGGCAGGAACCATTCCCGGGCAGGGTGCCAACCCACCGCAGTAAAGAATTATATTTTTATTAAAAAAAGATTATAATTAATAAAATACATATATACACACATTCAGTAACACAAATGGATGACTCCCTAAGCATAGTTTAAAATACTATTAGCTGGTACACTTTTTAAGTACCTAATGGTTATAATGGTTAAGGTAAGAGTCCAATCCAGATGACTGGGGAGGGGAAGAAAACAAAATCGGCAGCTGATGTGACAGCGAAGAAGACATATCCCCACTAAGCCCCAGAAGCCTCGGTCATCACTGTGTCCTCAGATCATACACAGACTAAATGGATGGCGTCTAAACAAACACTTTTCTCTATCGATCCTGGGAAATGCACTTTTGATTGCCCTTATGACAGCACTGCTCCATAAACAACCATAAGAAACTGAGCTGTCACTAATGGCAAAGTTGCACCCATATCTCACTTACATACTTTTTAAAAGCTATCCTGGTTTCAACTTGAACTGCACAACTAAATAGTTTGTTTCAGATTCCCACAACTCTTTATGTGAAGCAGAGAGTGGTGATTTGTTGCATATTGGTTTTACCTGTAAATAAGTATTTCATTGTACTTTTTACACATGACAATAACTACTAGTGCTGCCATTATTACTATTCTTGTTGGTCACATTGACTGTGGAGTTCATCCCACCAAACATATGGAATAAATGTAGTAGCCTTAAAACATATTCATCTACTTGGACTTTTCATATTTGTTTGTTTGTTTTGAAACTGGA
This sequence comes from Erpetoichthys calabaricus, assembly GCF_900747795.2. Classification (NCBI taxonomy): domain Eukaryota; kingdom Metazoa; phylum Chordata; class Cladistia; order Polypteriformes; family Polypteridae; genus Erpetoichthys; species Erpetoichthys calabaricus. Next base: position 164,397,786 of record NC_041402.2, on the reverse strand, counting down.
TTTTATTTCTAATAATGAGATGACATTTAAAATATAGTTGTGGGATTTCAAGTTTATTATGTATAACTATAATTTTGTAAAGTTGTCCACATATTTATTTGGCAAATTCCCCATGGACTATGATGTTTGCTGATGACATTGTGACCTGTAGCAATAGTAGGGAGCAGGTTGTGGAGGTATGCTCAAGAGAGGAGAGGAATGAACGTCAGTAGGAACAAGACAGAATACATGTGTGTGAATGAGAGGGAGGTCAGAGGAATGGTGAGGATGCAGGGAGTAGAGTTGGCGAAGGTGGATGAGTTTAAATACTTGGGATCAACAGTACAGAGTAATGGGGATTGTGGAAGAGAGGTGACAAAGAGAAAGAAGAGTGTCAGGAGTAATTTGTGACAGACGGGTATCAGCAAAAGTGAATGGGAAGGTCTACAGGACAGTAGTGAGACCAGCTATGTTATATGGGTTGGAGACGGTGGCACTGACCAGAAAGCAGGAGACAGAGCTGGAGGTGGCAGAGTTAAAGATGCTAAGATTTGCATTGGGCTTGACGAGGATTGACAGGATTAGTCATGATTACATTAGAGGGTCAGCTCAGGGTGGATGGTTGGGAGACAAAGTCAGAGAGGCGAGATTGTGTTGGTTTGGACATGTGCAGAGGAGAGATGCTGAGTATATTGGGAAAAGGATGCTAAGGATAGAGCTGACAGGCAAGAGGAAAAGAAGAAGGCCTAAGAGAAGGTTTACGGATGTGTTGAGAGAAGACATGCAGGTGGTGGGTGTAACAGAGCAAGATGTAGAGGACAGGAAGATGTGGAAAAAGATGATCCACTGTGGCAAACCCTAACGGGAACAGCTGAAAGAAGAAGAAGAAGAACTATAATTTATATGTTAAAGTATATAAAAAGTTTAAAATTACATAAGGCTTATTTTTGCTGGTGCTGAAGTGATTGTTGATCACCGTTACCATTTGAGTGGAGATTACTTTCACTATGTGCCTGACTATGCTCAATACAATAGCCTCCATTTTCCAAAAGGCTTGTCTCTGTGAGTTTAGCATTGCTAACGGTCAAATTTGATGTTATGAGTTTTCTACAATCTATTCGGCGCTACACAACCTGGACAGGGCACCAGTCTATCATAGAGCAAACACACCCACACACCAAACACAAAGCACGGCCCATTTAGTGTCACCACTCCACCTAATCTGCATGCCTTCGGACTGTGGGAGGAAACCGGAGCACCCAGAGGAGTGCAACTGGTGAACATGGAGAGAACATGCAAACTCCACACGAGGACGACCCAAGACATGAACCTTGGTCTCCTACTGTGCTACCACACTGATAACTGGGTATGGTTCCATACAGTATTTAAAGTGGGATAACATTAATAATTAAAACAGGTCTAAATAACTGGTTTTTTCATTGGTTGTTTGTGTTGATAAAAGGCAAATAATAACATTATCCATCCATCCATCCATTTTCCAACCCGCTGAATCCAAATACAGGGTCACGGGGGTCTGCTGGAGCCAATCCCAGCCAACACAGGGCACAAGGCAGGAACCAATCCTGGGCAGGGTGCCAACCCACCGCAGTAATAACATTATAAACATAAAAAATAACACATTTGGCAGACTGAAAAGTGAAAAACAGCAATTTTCGGCTGTTGCAATAGTTTTGGTGAACTCTCATTCACCCCATCCTAGAACAAAACAGAAACAAAACAAGTGCCTTTATTATATAATTTCTTTCTTTACAGACCCAGAAGCACTTCCAGGTCAGACAGAATACTATAAGAAACAGTGAGGCTACATCTCTAGTGCTCCCCCAGCAGCTCTGGAGGTCCCTGATAGGCTATTGTGCTCAAACTACAACTCCCAAGCAGCCCTGCAGGAAGGCCAACTGGACAATCCATAAAAGTGTGCTACCTGTTTTCAACTCAGGGGAATATATTGCTGTTGTCTGTTGTCCTCTACTGTGCTTTCAATATTTTGACTTCCTATCTGAGAACCACCACCCCAAACACCTCTCCTGACTCGCCATATCCTCCATTACACTGTTTTTACAGTTAGCCAATTAAGTGTTTTCTAAAATGATGCATTGCTGCGGCACATAAATGATTCATAAGTACCCTTATTTCTACCTCTGTGGTGTCACCAAATACCCTAACCTCTCTAACCTCCACAAATACCCTAACCTCCACACGTTTGGGACGTTAGAACATTAGAAGGATTTAGATGAGAACAGGCAGGCCATTCCATCCATCAGGGTCCACCAGTCCTATCCACTTAATTCCTCCACAATAACATCAAGTTGAGTTTTGAAGGTCCCAAAAGTCCTACTTTTACCATATTACTTGGTAACTTATTCCATGTGTCTATGGCTCTCTATTTGAAGGAAAACTGGAGTGAAAGATAAAAAAAAATTAATAGAATTTCTTTTGACATGTGTCAGGTGGATTTAAAAAATGTAAAAAAAATTAAAAAGTTATCTGATACTTTACAAATGTCCTACACCAAGTAAATCGAATACAAGATCATGAGAGGTCCTGGCAGCATTAGAAGCAATGCAGGGGCCAATCATGGAGAACCCTAAACCTTCCTCTGCACAAATTAGTCTCCAACCATTTTTAAAATGAGGAATGGAAAAGCAGAGAACCCAAGGGAAAGCCCACATAGACATGAGAAGAACATTAAAACTGGTGACACGGACCAGGCCGACATTCCAGGTACATCTGCTGGACCTGTGAGAGCACTGCGCTAAGCTCTGCCCCGTATTAGAAGCCATTCTTTATTTTAATTGTTTGACATATTCAAATCTATAATTTCTTTGACAAATATGTATAAAGTATTGTCATTTTTAATTTGTAATACTTTGACAGGAACTATTAAATAGCAAACTGTATAGCAATATGAATATGTCAAGACTCAGAGAGTTAGCTCACCCGGACATTTTCAGTCTATCTATAATTTTAATCTTGAAGACAATAGGGCATATTTTACCAATGACAGTCTAAATTGAAGACCACAAAAAAAGTCATAATATTTCCAGGCCTTCTAATTTAATTTTTATTGCAGGTCTTAAACATTCTATGTCAACAGTTTAAATAATTAAGGTTAATTAGCAGCAAATTAATAGACTGTATAGTCAGCTCCTTTTATTTTAATGAGGCTTATAAAAAAAAGCCTCCCACTTACACCAGAAACAATAGGAAGCGTCTCGGATTGGGGGAGGCAGGCAGGTTGGAGAATCACGACAGCACACATTTCTGGCTGGGTGCCCTGCCACTTATCATCTTTTATTAAACCTTTGTAATAAGCATTGTTTTTATGATAAACCCGGCGTACTGATAAAAGACAGTTCAGCATTCTGAATAGAAGGAGTCCCTAAAGTTCAAAGTAATATCCAAAAAAAGATGTTAGGCCCATTAGTTTTTAATAAGAGAGTCAATGTTTCCATTAATCTTATGTGTTCTCAACAGAGGCAGAGAAATGCAAAACACACGGCTTGGAAAGGAGCAAATTAAAATGCCCTATAAAATATGCATAATATTATGTAAAGAACTGAATGCCGTGGAGCTGAACTCATTAATTATTCAGGTTATGTTTTAAAAAAATGCTTTTGTTGCCGCTTTAAACCGTGAAGCTTGTTTACTAAGAATATTGATTTATATTCAAATTGACACCCCCCACCACTTCCTTTCCTTTGCTTGCCAAGGATCACTGGGCCGTGGGCTTGGCAACTTTTGCCCAGTTGGTTTGATTGCTTTTATTCAGTGCCACAATATTTACTGCCTTTTTATTCAATGTACTTTAATAGCAGAGGATTAGTCTTCATGTGTACTGTTTGATTTTCAGCGTAATGTGCATATAGGAGAGGCTTTCAGTCCGATACTAACCAGTTTACATTATGTGGATGGGGTCTGTACAATCTCCCATAGACATACATGATTCTAAATTGTCCCAAATGTACGAAGGTGTCAGTGTGTGCATGAAAATGCCTTGCGATGGACTGGCATCCCAGCCTATGCTCACTGGTATCTTGCTCCCAAAGCTGTAACTTTTAATTGGTTCAACTGGATGATTTAAAAATAAATAAAAGGATCAATGGAGTGTTGGCTCGGTCGCTAAAGATCTGCACTGGGATCTGTAAGATTGAATGTTCAAATCCTGTTACTGCCAGAAGGGATCCTATGCTGTTGAACCCTTGAGCAAGGACTTTAACCTGAAAATTTCTCCGGGTCAGTTTACAATGCCTGACCCTGCACTCTGACCCCCAAAGGTCATGTGAAAAGACAATTTCTCCTTGGGGATTAACAAAGTATACCAAATCAAAATCAAAAAATAATGTTCTCCCATCCTCCTTAAGGTTGGCTCTTTTGTATTTTCCGTCAACATAATATGATTTACCGAGACGTATTCAGTAACATAGGCGTAACATAGGTGGAGTGGTGGCTCTGAGGCTAGGGATCTGCACTGGCAATTGGAAGGTTGCCGGTCCACATCCCGTAAAATGCCAAAAGGGACTCTGCTTTGTTGGGCCCTTGAGCAAGGCCCTTAACCTACAATTGCTAAGCGCTTTGAGTAGTGAGAAAAGTGCTATATAAAGCAAAAAAGTATTAATTAACATAGTTCATTCTAGGGCATGTCCATCAAGACAATAGAAATGCAAGCCAAGGTGGTCAGTTAATGATTACAGATGATGTGATCACTTTTAGCTTTCACTTATTCAGCCTGAAAGAGTTTTATCAAGAGAGGTCCTCCTCCCTTATTCTTTTAGGAACTTTATATTTTCTACTTTACACAACAACATTCCCTCTATATAGTGACTAAATCAGTGGAATCTGCCTATAAAACCAGAATATAAGGAAGAGCAAATTCTACAGTGGCAGCAAAATTATTTCACAGGAAGCTTGCATAATCTTCACAATTCATCACGCACTTCCAGAATTAACTTCAGTGTCAGCTACTACAAATTGTTAAATGCTTAAAACTATTACGTTTGATTAGGAATACAACATGGGAAACCCTGCACTACCAGAGACAATCTCTGAAAGTGATGAAGGGTCTTAAGGTTGTAAACATTGGAACACTTTAGAACATTAGAAAAAGTTTGACAAGAACAGGCCATTGAGCCCAGGAAAGCTTGCCGATTCTAAACACCTAATTTCTCCAAAACAACATCAAGTTGAGTTTTGAATGTCCCAAAAGTGCCATTGTCTACCACACTACTCAGTAACTTATTTCATGTGTCTATGGTTCTCAGTGTGAAGGAAAACATACCCTTAAGTTTCCAAGTGTGCCACCATGTTCTTGTTGAACTAAGTAGCAGCCTTGATCCGCTGTACTCATTATTTTAAACACTTTAATCATGTCACCACTTAATCCAGGACCTCTACTGATAGCACTGCAGGAGGAGGACACAGCAGATCCTCTCTGATTTCAGCCATGCCAGTCACAGATTCTTCACTCTCCTGTCGTCTGGCAGGCAGTACAGGTGCATCCTGGGACAGTTTCTACCCTCAAGCAATCAGGCTATTGAACTGCTGAATACTGAGCTCTTTGACAACAGTCATTTTAAAAACACCAGTCACTTTTAGACTTACCTTCTGTACAGAAACTGAAATGTACATATACACGCATTACACTCCCTTACTCCACAGACATTTAATATTTTACTATGCAATTTACTATACTATTTTATTCTTACTTTTATTATTTTTACTTTTTTATTAATGTATTAATTAATGTATTATTGCAATCTGAGTGGATTCTGATCCAAGAATTTCATTGCTAATAATTAAGATTCATTGTTATTTGTACATGACAATAAATTTGAAACTTTGAAACCTGCATCTCCATTTGCTTAAACAGCTCCTTCAGTTTTTCCTCATTTCGGGAATCAAGCTGGTTGCTCTTCTCCAGTCAGCTTAGTCACTCATGTTCTCACACGTCCTCCAACATTCTAAAAATAGTAAAAGGGCTAATAAAATACTAAGATAACACCTAAAAAGCATACAGTATAAAATCAAACAAAGGACACTCTGCTCAAACTACCCCCAGCACTCATATTTTAACTTTTTCAGGGCTGATGTCGACTTGACAATGGTAATCGACTGTAAACTGTGACAAAGCCAACCGTTATGTTTTAAATTGACTCTCGTGGCTAGAAGGAAAGTTAGATTCATTGGTTTGACCAAGATTTCCTGCACCCGCGTGAGTAGCAAGGCACAAACAATGGCAAAAATGGCACTGACATCTAGTGAGAGATCAAAGCGAATGCTTAAAACAAAATACTCTGTGGACGACGTTCTGCCTATTATCTCTGAACTGGACTATGACTTGTCGGACTCAGATTTTGAAACAAGTGATTGAAAACGAATGTGAGGTTCCAGCTTCAGTTGACTGGTCCCCAGCTAATCGTCGCACTGACAATGTTCACCAGGGAGGAGTGCCACTTAACAATGATAAGAGATAGAAACCAGATTGCAAGGCACTTTGACCCAGCCACACAAAGACAGCCTGGCAGCTAGCCTGCCGCATATTCTTAGCAAACTGGCAGCCGCAGCATGCAGAAACAGACGTTTTATGTTGATTTCTGTGTGAAACCACTGCTTTTCAGAAACGGTGTTTTTTGGAAAAAATATTCAGCCCTCAAAGAGTTAATTCCTGCATGAGTTTGGTTACTGTGTATTAAAAATGCACTAAATTTTACTTGAGGCTTTAAGGAGAAATGCCCTTCTTCTCTCAGGCAAGAGAGCATAACCTCTTGAGTCTTAAGAAATAAAGACAAGGATACTTACCCGACTCTCAGAGTCCTTACAGACAGGAACAAAATAATTTTAGATTAAATCTTTCAGCCAAACAGCGTAATCTGCACTCAATTACATGGGTAAAGTCTATACTGTATGGGATTATTGTGTTATTTACACACTCTTAAATTACTGTATATTTATTCTTTCTATTTTATTAGATACTTTATTGTTTTGTCTCTTTTATGCTTATTATTTTCTCTTGTTATTTTGCTTACATCATTATGCTGTCATTTTGTTTGATGCACTGCAAAAAGTGAAATCTAAGCAAGTGAAAAAATATTGATATTGTGACATTAAATCTTGTTTTCCTTATTGTAAGAATTATTGACTTATCAAGAAGCATTTTATTTATGATTATTTAGCTTACTTTAAGAAATTAATGAATTTTAATTATAATTTAATTAGTAAATTAAGTAAATATTGCTTACCCCATTGGCAGATGTTTCTGTTAAATAAAAGCGAAACAACTCCCATTTAAAGTTTTTTGTCTAGTTTTTGCATATGCATTTTTTGCAGTGTGATTTTCTATGGACACAAACATTCTTACTATATTTTTCATGATGTCACTATGCTATTTATGTTAATATAGGTCAAGTGGTTCATGACCTTTAGATGTCATTACAGTGGCCCCATGATAGTTGTTAGTTACGCATTTATCATTATAGTTACAGTATGACCTTATTTGGTCATGTCTTTCAACTTTGACTTTTGGTTAGTGTTTTGGTTTTGTCATTAATGCTTCCTTTATCTTCCTGGAACCTGACTACTGTTTAGTTGCCTAAATATTTGTTTGTGGTTTCCAAAAGACTCTTTATCTCCTTTTCCTACTTAAACTTTTATTTCACCATTTGCCTCAACTATACATCAATACTGAATGATTGAAACCGAAAAAAAAACTTCCAGCAATAAATGCCAGTCCTCATAGATCTATCATATCTTTTTTAGTATTGACAGATTAAAATTACTTTCATATTTATCTGCAGGTTACTTTCATATTTGAGCAGAGTTTTGTTAACAAGATCTTAATTTTGCTTTTAGTTTTCTTTTGAATGTTGCATATGGTTGCGTCACATTTTTCCAGGTCATTTGGCTGGTTGCGTGGAATGCTATTGATACAGCTTAGGAAGCACTGTGCACATCTCAATTTGTGACCGAATCAACATCATTTTATAAAAGGACTGAGGTAAAAAACTGTAAGTCTTCTGTGCTTCAAAATGAAAAAAAGAAAATCTTTGCTGTTATTTTCTAAAGAAATCAGATCAATTTAAGAATTACAAGATTTTAAACTTTGACTGCTTTTAGATTTTCAGTTTTGGTTTCACAATTTTGCTGTTTAAATGTTGACCTTTGTCTGTTTTTTGGTTTTAAATCAATTTCATATTTCATTTTTCTCTCTCATTTGGGGACTCTCTCTCAGTTCACTGATTATTTAAATTATTTAACTATGAACATACTGTATTTGATGGTTGTCATGAAGATGACGTAACAATAGTATGATAAAAAATATGTACTTAGAAAAAAATAATACTTTAGAACTAGTATTGCTAAAATCTCAGAAATTCTGGCCAGCTAGCCTGAGGGAATACAGGTGGCTAGGACATGAACAGAGCACAACTGAACAAGGAAGTTGAAGTGGAGGGTGGGTTGTGCCTGTGCTGTTTCATTGGCAAATGGAAGTGTCCAGAAGGTGTGACAGGAGCTATGGAGCCACAATAAGTGGAGCCTTGCTTACTGCAGACCCTCTCTCGGCCATTTATCCATTCATTGAGGAAAAGATCAAGTCTCTCTTGGCAGCCATATGTCTTCCTGGCCCTATGCAAAGAATTAACTGGCTTAGAAGAGAGTCGATTGTAACTACAAGTTTATAAATTGCCTGAAACTACACAACTATCACTGCCATGTTGTATTGCTTGCAAAGCCATGTTCTATTTGCTTTTTCTTTATGGCACTAGTTATAATATTTGAGCATTAAAACTATCTATAATACCTCAAATAATGTGCAACGTCTTTCCTGCCTCTTCTGGTATGCTAACTAATTGCCTGGGGCTACAGTTGTCAAAGGAAGGGGCGAGTGCTCAACTGCAGTACCTGACAGTGTGGTAAGAGTATGAGGCATTTTTTAAGGTTTAAAGGTCTACATAATAAAGACAATAAATGTGGACGAGTGTCACCCTAGGACCCTATCATGAAAAAAACAGTGGTCAAAGGTGTCCACTCATAAAATTAGATCCCCATTTACAACCGTAGTGGTCCCTTTGCTGATTCAGGAGAGTATCCTTTTTCTCAGCTTATATACGACAAAATTCCACAAAGATTAAGAGTAGCTTTGTCTTCCCTGTGCTTCACTGCTCATTTTAAACATTATTCTTAATATTTTACACCAGTAATATGTGTTCTGGCTCTTTAAAGTAGTTTTTATACACTGCTCAAAAAATTAAAGGAACATGATTTAATCAGAGTATAGCATCAAGTCAGTGAAACTTCTGGGCTATTGATCTGGTCAGTTTAGTAGCAGAGGGGGTTGTTAATCAGCTTCAGCTGCTTTGGTGTTAATGAAATGAACAAGAGGTGCACTAGAGGGGCAACAATGAGACGACCCCCAAAACAGGAGTGAATGGTTTAACAGGTGGAGGCCACTGACATTTTTCGCTCCTCATCTGTTTTTTCACTAGTTCTGCATTTGGCTACGGTCAGTGTCACTACTGGTAGCATGAGGCGATACCTGGACCTCTGTAAAGAGGTTGCACAGGTAGTCCATATCAGTATACGTACATATCCAGCATGATTTTTTTTTTCCCATTGAGATCTGATGTGTTTTCACAGTGTTCCTTTAATTTTTATATTAGTATAACTAAAGAGAAATATGGTGGTGCTATGGATTGTGCTGATGTCTCAGAGATCCCATCCCTGTATTTGACTCCTGTACTTGGGCATACTCTGTGTGAAGATTGCTCCTACTCCTTATACTTATATGGGTTTTTCTGCCACATCCTTAAATATGTGTAGGTTATGGTAATTGGTCACTCCAAATTTGTGGTATTTGGTTCTATGCCAGAATGGGTTGTGTAATGAACGCCTTGCAACCAATGCCACTGGAGTGGACTCCAGACTTGCCATGACCCAGAGTCTGGTTAACCAGATTTGAGAGTGTGATGTTAATTTACTCATATTTACGCTATATTTTTGCTTATCCAGTTTCTATTGTTTTCTTGTGAACAGACACAATTTCTGCCATAACAATCTAGGTTTCATATTGGAATAACACTGAAGTAGTAGACTTGGACTTCTCTTTAACTCTCTGTTACCTGGCTGTAGGGAGTTTCATGTAAATCTTAAAAGATCTCTTTGGGGATTCAAAAGACTGATCTTTCATTACTAGTTTAAGCTTTGCCCTCTCAGTAGCAGGTTCTTAAAACCTTTAATTAGAAGACCCAAATAGGAAAATCAGTATCATGCTGGAAGCCAAGAAGATTATAATTATTATAATGGCAGCAAACAAACCCACTTCCATTTACAATGGATGAATTTTGAGGCATCGGGAAACCAAATCCACACATACTGGTGTAGGAAACTTGAGGGACTGGGAAAGGTTATGTGGACCGCACACAAACATCATACACACTGGAAGCTGAGATCTTTTTCCACTTTCATTTCTAAAATAATCAGTCCTCCTGAACTGAATAATGCCCTGTACTCAATGCTGCTGGAACTAGCTGGCCACAGACTTGTTTTAATCTGCGTGAGTACAGAAAATGAATGGATTAATGAATGAATGATTAATAAATATGCTTTGTAGTAAAAAATATAAATGTGAAAAGGGATAAAATCCAAATTAAAAACTACTTTCCTAATCCAACCATAATTCTTTTTAAACATTAACATTTAAGTCAATGAAAGTCTTAATTATGATATTTTAAAATGACTCTTTATTCTTGCATACACCAAATTTGTTGTTAGCAAGCTATGTTGTGCTAATTAAGGTGGACCAGTCTGCCAGTATCTCCTCTTTGACATGACACATTTGCTTGTTATGTGACAGCCATGGATATCTGGAATCTTAGAAGTATTCAAGCAGTAACATCTGACATCTACCCTTCAAAGATATGGGAACAATAGTGACAGTGAAAAGGTCATTTAGCCCTTTCAGACTGCTTCTTTAGGCCTAATTAGATGTCTTGCTGTTTCTTTAGACCACAGTCTTTCTTATTGCCTTCCCAATTACTAACACCTGCGTTTGTCACCAATCAGAATTCACTTTGTACTTCAGCCTAACAAATTGGTGATACAAAAACAAAAATGTCTTCTTTAACTTAATTAAGTACAGAGAGTATTAGAAGAATTCTGTAAGCAACCGCCATGATAGATCACCAACATGCCCACTTTGGATTGGATCCTGGGCTCTGTTCCATGCTTTACTTGTTTAATATTTCTAGCTAGGTGGAAGTGTGGATGCCATCTTACTGACTACTGTAGTTTTTTAGCAGGTTAATGAAGAGTACATGCTATTTTGAAAATTATGAAGTGTCTTTGGATTAATTATAGGAAGCTACAATCCACACCCTTAAGCGCTAGTGCACTTAGCTGTATGTGAATCTTCCACAGTTAAAAATTTGCTTGATTTCCTGATTATGTGCAATTCATCACACTTTGCCTAAATACCTGTATAAGTTAAAATCAGAACATTAGATTAGATAAACATTACTAATCCTGAGGGAAAATTTAGATGCATACAGCAGAAGAAACATAAAAACAAAGATAAAGACTCACAGGACAAATAATACAATCAATCATTCAATTAATAAATGCATGCGGTGCATTAATTGCAAAATGAACTTAAAAGAGTTACATCATTTAGTTTGGTGTGCTGGCAGAAAGCACTGAATTGTGTGATAGAAGCAGGCAGAAAAGCACCCCCCAAGAGGTGCTTCTTAGCACACCATGGTGGAGGAATGAGGCTGTGGCTAAACGTGCTCCAGGACAGCACCTCCTTCAGGGGTTAGAAGGGATTTTTCATGATGGCATCCAATTTTGGGACCATTAGCCTTTCCACCACAGCTTTCAGTGTTTCCAGGGTTGCAACACTTTAGGTGTATCAAATCATATAAGCAAAAGTGTAGAATATTGTTTGGTATACTTTTTAGTCACAAAATTAACTTCATATTTGCACTATTTAATTTTTTATACTGTTAACAACTTTTTGATATAATATGGGCCATTTTACAGAATGCTACATTATGTGTTTATTTGTTCAATTTTGGATGTGGGGGTTGTGGGATGATGATATCTTGCACAAATCATTGATTTGAATCTTTTGGCTTTTTCTTACACCTACATAATCTGTAGATTAGCTAGGATTGCCTCAAATGATTAGTGTGAAGGGTGACTAGTGATTAATTGAGACAGTATAAATTGGACGGCTTTAAACAACAATATTGATTGGTGCCTTATAAAGTTTTTTTTTCCGTAGTAAAAGTCACCCGAATTATCACAAATTCCCTTAAGTGTTTTGTACTTTTGTTTATTTTCACTGTGTCTCATATACTGCAATCACCTGGTACTGTTTCAAGAAAATGTTTTCCTAGTTGCCTGGATATTCATTAAAATAATGTATAATTACAGCCTGCTCTAGTAAATGAGTATGTATGGTGACCTTGAAATATAACTGAGCATGTCTTTGCATAGATAGATAGAGCAAATTAAACAAACCATAATGTTAATAAATAAAAACATCTTTCAAAACTAATAATATATTCCAAATAAAAAATATACCTCTACATCACAGGTGTCAAACTCCAAGCTCGCAGTGGCTGCAGGTTTTCATTCTAACCATCTTCTTCATTATTGACCAGTGTTTGCTGCTAATTAACTTCTTTTGCTTTAATTTTAATTAACTTGACTCAGGCCCCTTAGTTGTCTCTTTTTATAATTAGCAGCCAAAGAATAACGAGAAACAAAAGGAGCCGCCACATGATCAGCTCACCTGTGCCCATCACACAGTATCTGAAAATAAAGAACAGTGAAGGTCTCGGTAAGGTTGATCTCTCAGGTCACCAAAACATTTTGATGAACAGAAAATCAACAGTTTTGGAAATGTCTGCTGTGGCAGAATGAGAGCAGCAACAAGCCATGGAATTAAATAATGGGCTTAATTAACAGCAAGAATAAGCTTCTCATTAATGGATTGGTTGGAGTGAAATTGGTTGGCGTTTCAAATCCCAGTTTAGCTGCTCATCTGTTGGGTCGTTTCACATCTCATTTCTGTTTGGCTGCCAGTTCATGAAGAAACGAATCAATTCAGAGGACTGAATCCTTAAAAACAGGGCTATTAAAATGAAGGGAAAAGGAGTTAATTAGCAGTGAAAATTGGTCACGAAAGAAGAAGATGGTTAGAATGAAAACCTGCAGCCACTGCGGCCCTCCAGGCCTGGAGTTTGACACCCCTGCTCTACATGATTCAAAAGTTTACTTTGAACTTGGAGAAAAAATTAACAAATGTCTCAAGCACAAGAAACATATAAAGTCTCCACACTGTAACAGTGCCAACACATCAAATCTACACTCCCATCATATGTATTCATCGATATGATCATAAAACAAATAAATAACATGTCCATACATTTCTTACACCTCCATAATCTGTAGATTATCTAGACTGGCCTGGAATGATTAGTGTGAATTAGTGTGAATGGGGACTAGTGATCCACAGCTGGATCAATTCGTTGTTCAAAATGAAATAACTCGTCAATAATGTAACAGTCCTCAGGATACAATGAGTTGTTAGCGTCAACATGACTGTGCTACACATACTTTAAATAAGACCATAAAGTGCCTCCTGTGCATCCATCTGGCATGCCATCTTCTGAAACAAAAGGCTCCGCTCAAAACAAATTAATTATGCCTCAGCCTGTTTAAAATTTCTTTGTGGTTGCAGTAAGTGTTCTCCCATATAGTATCGCCACTCTGCAAAGAACAAGACCAATTATGTCATTAACTTGTAAACAGAGATCCTTGTGAATGGGATGGCTTGATGTACTGCAAACTCAGTTAATGTGACACGGTAAGCATTTTGACTAATTGTCCCAATTTTGAAAACGTCATATTATTTGACAAGGTACACATTGGAAATGAAATAGTTTGATTTTGTTCTAAATTTCTACTGATTTGTTTTTCATCTTTCTCTTGGACTTTTTGGTTCAAGGGTTTTGAAAGTTGATGAATCTTATTGTGATAACAGTTTTTTAAGACATTTCTGTAAAGACAAATTTTAACATATTATACACAACGCCATTTCTTTATCCTGTGAGTGTCCCTATTGTGGGTTTGATTATGTACTGTTGCTAGCCACATTACTATGTAGGACAACCAGAGGGCACAACCTGTGATGTCACAGATTAGCAAGTATATAGATCAGCTCAATAACTTCACAGTTATCCGGGTTTGTGAATAGAAACCTCAATTACTACATGTGCACTTTTTATTTAACACTACTGGTTAAGACCCTGTGCTTTGAATCTTCTGATTTTAACAAAGTCCCAACTAATAACATCACTTCCATGGAGATATAATAAATGAAATCGAATAGAATCAAAATGCCATTGTAAGTGGTCATATTATAGTATTAATATTGTTATTAATTTATTATTACTGTATTTCAATAAATATTCATTTATGTGATGTATGCATTATGCTCATGTTAGGTTAGGTTAGCTTAGGCTAGGTTACATCAGGTCAAGTCTATACTTAATGCATCATCGGCAAAATGATACAAAAGCACATCCCTGGGGGCTGCTGGAATGTGGTTAAGTTTTCTCTGAACTGCGCATGGAATGGAGCAATGCAGACATGGTGCCTTGTATCCAAAGTCAGCATGGCAAAAATTACATTACACACAAAGACATCAACACTCTTAATGATGCACTGAACAGAACCATATGCCGTCATTAAGCAAGACGCAACCGTACTTTACCCTTCTCAAAAGATCAACCTTGATTTTTGATTAACAAACCTTGCCTGACTTCTAACAATATTTCTTCTCCTGACCGATCTCCCAATCGATTCTTTCTTCAGCAGAATAAGAAAGTCTTGATTCTAACATTCCTGTCAGTGTTTTAGTCACATATTTATGCAAAAATCTTACAACTGTATTAACTGAAATATAAAACAAATTTCACCTGATCTTACCGAGCTTCACTGGCAAAGTGTGCAACCCCAATAGAAGATATACTTGAGGATACCTAATGTAAATGAATAACAGCCATCCAGATGGAAATCAAAGAGCACTTCTTCACACAAAATGTGAATGGACTCTGGGCAGACTTATTGAGCTACTGTATGTTCTGTAATTGAACTAACTTAATGTTATAGAAAGCAATGTTATGTTATATATTGATATCCATGAAATGCAAATGCTTAAATCCTGCTTGTAAAAATGTCATATCATCTTGTAAGTTGATTAAATCCAGTCTGTGCTTATACATATCCCATCAACAGAAAATTTCACCTTTAGTAGTCTTCTTCTTGATGAATTCTGACATTCCTCTGTCTTGAATCCACCTTTCCTAAGCCATATCCCATATAACTCATGATTCCCTTTTTGTTACCTTACATATTTTAATAACTAGATTACTCTCTTGATAATAAACACCTTCATTTGTGTCTAACAAAACTCTTCTTCACTCTTCTACAAATTAATAAAAGCCACACTTTTTTGCCTGTAGACATTCCACACATCATGTCACACCATATTTCATTAGACAGTTCTAACAACCTTAAACTCCCATCATCATCCTCCTCACATAAAAGTATCCCTTCATATATAAAAAACTAAAATATTGACAACTTTCAGAATTTATCAGGTGGTCTGATCAAGCTGATTTTGTCTTTGCAGATGAGGTCAACCAGGAAAGTTTCTGTGTGGCCAGTAGCATTTGTAGGTGGCCTCCGGTACGAGTCACCCAAAGTCAACGCAGCAGGCAAAGTATATGGCTGGAAGACAGTATTTGACCCACATCGGCCATTTGCCATCGACATGGCAGGTTTCGCTGTTAACCTCCGACTAATCCTCCTGAAACCCCAGGCCTACTTCAAGTTGCGTGGTGTTAAAGGCGGCTACCAGGAAAGCAGCTTGTTGCGGGAGCTGGTGACACTGAATGATCTTGAACCCAAAGCTGCCAATTGCACTAAGGTAAGTAGCTTTATTGATATAATTATTGTCTCCTATTCCCACAAACCCTCTCCAATATATTTTCTCAAAATTAATTTCAGCAAAAACATTCAAAATGTTCTGAATGGTACTACAGGGTTCTCTGACACATAGGCAAAGCCCAAGCCAAGAGGACTTTTGAGGCCATGCAGGAAGAGTGCAGTCCATACAGAAATAAATTCTGGAACTGGGAAGTGGGAGTGTTATAACTGGCTCAGAAAACAGAATACTCTCAGACAATAATCTTTCTCATGAAATGCAAAAGTAATCACCAGGATCTAAAACTATGACTCTCCTACGTGGTGATTACCCAATTTCTGATGTACCTGAAAGGAGGTTGATAATGGTCTATAGTGTGTGGAGACCAGCCCTGGCACAGACAGGCAGGCAGACACCAATGGTTCAAACCCACAACACGTTTATTTACACTATCTACAAAGTAAAGTCCCGCACACAACCCAGTGCCCCTGCACCACACACCCTCAGTCCAGGCCTCTCCAAATACTGTCCTCTCTTCACCGCCTCCATTCCTCTCCTCAGAGCTTCGTCCTCTTCCACCCGATTCCATCTGATGACTGGAGGGAGGCGGCCCCTTTTAGGTTCACCCAGACGTGCTCCAGGTGCCCTCGGATGAGCTTCCTGCGGCACTTTCTGGTGAGACGGAAGTGCCGCATGTGTCCCCGGTATTCCTTCCGCCAGCACCTCCGGGTGTGGCGGAAGTGCTGACGTCCAGGGATCCATAGTCTTCAGGGCACCCCCTGGCGGTGGCCACGGGCCCCTATAGGGTTGAGCTTCCATGCTCAATTCCCGTGGCTCCCAAACAAACCAGGACGGCTGCCCTCTCGTGGTCCAGGAGAGGCATAGTCCCTCTCCCAGTCCTTCTCGGCACAGCCCCCACCTGAAAGTGTAAAAGAGAAGTAACCTGGCTTAAAGGTCCTTTGCACTTTCCACTTGGCTTGAGTATTTACAGAGACACTTAGGAGTTTGGGGTGCCAATTAGGAGCCCTGCCAGGCAAACAGAAGGGTAGATAACACTGGATCAGTATTATATATGACTCTCTTTAGTTCTTGTGACCGAAGTTCAGGGGCGTATTACATCCGAGCTGAACATCAGAGTGATGACTGATTACTCCTGGCAGCATCCAGAAACAATTTGATAGTCCAAAGGAACTAAATGAACTTATCATAGTAGACATAAAAAAGGTCCATCATGAACAGGAATGCGGTTGCAGTAAGGAAGAGACATAACAACACAGAATGGTTGCTATTAAGCTTCACTCTGACTTCTTCTTCTACATTCTTCATGGTCTTAATTCTGGCTGCAGTGTAGCAACACTTTGAATGCTGAAACCAAATGTTAGTAAGATTAACATTAAGAAATGGGAAGAACCCCCTTATAGGTTTGCATTAGCATTGTGACCTATGTAACCTTGCTAAAGCCATTTGTTTAATTATTGTGTTCTTGGCTTGTTTAGTGACGTTATCTTTCATTTTTGCATCAGATAAGACAACTGTGACCATAACAAGAGAAACATTGTAAAATGTGCAGTATGCATGTCTTTGTGGAATGGGAAGGAAACCCAACTTTACACTTGGAAAACAACAAATGTGCTTGGGATTCAAATGCATCAGCACTAACCCGTGTCCTTTTCAACTTCCATTATGTCTGCTGTGTATCTAGTCTGCAAGAACTTATAAGGAAAAAATGGGTGCAATGTGCTATATTAAATTATTTCCATTATAAAGACTAAAGAATAAAAGTTCTTAAAAAAGAAAAAAGAATGGAAACATGTTTCCAAAACAACCGCTTGTAATATATTTTAGTTGCTTAAGGTTTTAGTTTGCATTAAGTGACTTTTCCAACGATTTTCAGTCATAGCCGTTCTTTACATAATCTTAGTGAGTCCGAGGCTTTTGGCCATATATTCCCATGAAGCTGGTCTTGCATAATGTGACATGCCCTGCAAATCACTCCAAGCACACTCTTAAAATAATGGCTCTTTAATGGCACTTTATGGTTCCTCATTGAACTACAAGTACTGCTTTAGAAAGCACCATTTCATTCTGAGAAGATTTCTTTGCATATGAAGTTGGTTATTTGTGCATTGAAAAATTTCCCAATAAAGAGAAAAAAATTGAAAATCTTTAATGTATAGTTGGACGGATGGGAGACAAAGTCAGAAAGGCGAGATTGCGTTGGTTTGGACATGTGCAGAGGAGAGATGCTGGGCATATTGGGAAAAGGATGCTAAGGATAGAGCTGATAGGGAAGAGGAGAAGAGGAAGGCCAAAGAGAAGGTTTATGGATGTGGTAAGAGAGGACATGCAGGTGGTGAGTGTAACAGAGCAAGATGTAGAGGACAGAAAGATATGGAAGAAGATGATCCACTGTGGAAACCCCTAACTGGAGCAGCCAAAAGAATAAGAAGAAGTTAAAGATTCAAAATTGAAATATTTCTCTGAGTTAATACCAAAAAACTATCATTGACCCCACGTGCTGTTTAATGTCATAAACGCTGCTATAAATCCTCCTACCCCCGTTTGCTCTGAGTTGTCAATCTCCATGTGTGAGAAGTTTTTAAATTCCCAAGTGGATAAAGTCAATATAATCAGATCTAGTTTTCCACCACTCTCATAGGATGAACTTAACTCCGCTAGATATTCTGTATTTTTAAATGAATTTGTACCTGTCTCTCTTCCAGCTTTGTCCCACTTGGTCAGCCATCTCAAGTCCACAACCTGTCCCTCTGATATAATTCCTACATAATTGTTAAAGGAAGTCTTTGAAACCCTTGGGCCTCTTATTATGAGTATTATTAATACCTCCCTCGAAACTGGTTCAGTCTCAGCCTGTTTTAAACATGCTGTGGTGCGTCCTCTCTTAAGAAAATCAAACCTTGATCCGACTGTTCTGTCAAATTTTAGACCAATAGCTCAGCTACCTTTTATGTCAAAGATCCTGGTAAAGATTGTACTCGATCAATTGCAAACATTTTTAGAGGATAATAAAATACATACAATTTTTGATCTGGTTTTAAAAATCATCACAGCTGAGAAACTGCTCTTTTAAAAGTTCTTAATGATATTTTATTGTCTGATGATTCTGGGTTACCTGTTGTACTTTTAGATTTGGCTGCAGCTATTGTTACGATTGCTCAAAACATTTTACTGTATCATCTAGAGAATGTTAGGTACTGCTCTAAATTGGTTTTGTTCATATTTTTGTGAAAGGTCTTTTTTAGTTAATTTGGGAGAATTGTCATCTTCCCACACTCAACTAAAATAAGGGATCCCTAAATGTTCTATACTTGGGCCAATTCTGCTTTCATTATATGTGCTTCCTCTTGGCTCTATTTTTCAAGAGCATAATGTATCTTTCCACTGTTTTGCAGATGACATCCAAATTTATCTTCCGCTTAGAAACAACTCTCCGGGGTCTCTTTTGGCTTGCTTGGATGATGTAAAGAGCTGGATGTTGTCAAATTTTCTTGACTTAAATCAAAGCAAAACTGAAATTGTGCCATTTAGTCCATCCATTGCGTCTAGTATGCCTGTTACTATCCATGGCCCATTAGGAAAACATTGCAAGACATCTGTAAAAAGTCCAGGTGCTACCCTCAACAATAGTTTTAAATTGGATAAGCAGATAAACAGTTCAAAAATCAAGCCTTTTCTTTGTTTTGCTGATTTGGAAAAAGTTGTTCATGCCCTTATGTCATCCCGTCTCGACTATTGTAACTCATTGTGCAATGGTGTCAGTCAAACTCTTCTCTCTCGCCTGAAGTTGGTTCAAAACTCTGCTGCGAGGCTCTTAACTGGGTCACGTAAGTGTGAGCACATCACTCCTATTTTGGTTTCACTTCATTGGCTTCCCGTTAGTCTTAGAATTAATTTTAAAATTTGATTGCATACTTTTAAATCTTTAAATGGTCTGGCCCCAGCTTATCTCTCTGATCTACTTGTCTCTTCTGCCCCTTTTTGATCCCTGAGATCATCTGACCAGTTGCTACTGACCTTACCACGATCAAGGCAACAGAAACGTAACGATTGTGCGTTTTGCGGAACAGCCTAAAGACCACCTCAGACCCTGTCAACTTTTAACTCTTTGCTGAAATCTTTTTTCTCCCTGGATTTTAGTTCGCTCATGATGTACCTTAATGTGCTGCTAATTGTTATTTGTCACTTGTGTATTGTTTTAATATACTTCTTTTTTATTAATTTTTATTTATTAATCTTTGATTTTATGTATCTATTTTCACATACAGCAACTTTGGAAACCAGTTCTGTGGCCTTAAATGTGCTCTATAAATTAATTTTTGACTTGACTAATTCTTAACAATGTAATTGAAGATAATTGCTGAGCCTTGACCGGAGTTTGAATGTTCAAGTAGGTTTTTACTGGTAACATGCCATTTCAATCATTCATTGTTCCACCTGATGCTTTTTCAAGCTGCTGTAGTCACGTTACTACTGAACATGTCCAACCCAGCACACTCACATGCAGTGTGCCGCAGCAGACTGCAAAATAACGCAGTATTCCTCACTCATTTTGAATGACTACATCTGTAGGTGGTAAATGGTTAAACCTGACTGTACAAAATACTGTAAATCAAACCACTGATCATATACATGTGCTACTGGCCTGCATGGCCAAACTACAACGTGAGCTTCAAACTCCCTTGTTTAAAAGACAAGCCAATCAGCTCTTGAAACTTGCACGTTTGTATGTTTTATCCACAAATGGAAGAAGATGTCATAAATTTAACGGTGTTATACTCTCCCAGTTTGAAGTCCAACTGGCTCAAATAGCCAGTAACCAAGATGCGAAATATGGGGAGTCCTGAATCCCTCTGTTTTACTGCTTAAACCATTTAAAATCCTGAAAATCACAAGGGATCCCAGATTTTTTTTTTCCTTTACTGGGCTTGCAAGAAAATATATTACCGTATATACTCATGTATAAGTCAGGTCTTGAACCCCGAAAAATCGATCATAAAATCAGACCCCGACTTATACGCCCGTTCAAAAATGTGACACTTTTTTTTTTTTTTACATCTTCTTGCTTCCTCCAGTCTCACACCAGTTTCTCAAACGCATCGAATTTTGTTGTAGCAGGACAGTTACCAATTTCTTTTGCTATTTCAACGATGTTTAATTTAAAACCAGCTTTATATTTTCTTCTGATCGAACACTCCATCATAAATAATGGATGCTCTTACGATAAAGGTGTATGAAGGTGTGAGATGCAAAAGACACAAAACAGTGCAAACATAACATAACATTCGGAACAGTTCAGGTATTACCATGTGGTCACATATAGTAGGTACGATACAGGTAGTCCCTAGGTTACGGACATTCGACCTACGACATACGAACGGGACCGCAGCTGCGACGTATGCGCCTCAGTAACTGCCGCTCCATCATCTTCAGCCTTGCGGACGCTGCAAGCGGTGGCTGGACAGAGGCTGGAGGGGGCGAATGGGGCGATTTCGCTGCTAGCGCAGTGTAGTGTCCCTCCGGTGGCTCCCAGCGGCAAGCGGTTTCACTGCCCGCCCACCACACACGGCTGTCCCGTTCATTCTAGGTGCGCGGCTGGTAATGCTGCAAGTGGTGATCCGGTTGTGGCTGAACGGGGCGGCGGGGGGTAGCATTTTAGTGTGCCTCGGATGGCTGCATGTTGAATGGGGGCGGTGGTGTTGCGTACGCTGTAGGCAGCATACTATAGTGGAGGTGACTGTGAGGTGGGCTGGTGATGAACCACCCCTTGCTGCCCCCATTCATTCTCAATAGCAAACCTGCTTGTACTGTTATGCACATAGCAGGAAGTTGTCTCATGTCAGTACAGGGTGGTCCAGATCTAATTATGCAGATCCAGATCGTCTGGATGACTTTGATTTATGCAGGGACAATTCCAGTTCGGCGTGAAGATGATTCTTCGTGTCGTCAGTTCGCACACTTCTCAGTGGTCCGGGATTTTTCGGGTGATTTTCTATGTAATAAACTGAATAAGTTATAGCGTAATGGAAATTGCATTATTAGATCTGGACCACCCTATACATCAGACGTGTTGACGACTGGTGCCTAATCTGCTGTGATAGCTGTACAGTGCTGTGCAGAAGAGCTCATCTTAACCTTCTGTCTTCACCCTTCAAGAATGTCTCTGAAACACAAATCTGATGGAAGTGCTGGTGATACAGTAAAGAAGAGAAAAACCATCACCATGGAAAATAAAGCAGAAATAATAAAAAGGTCAGAGAGGGGTGAAACTCCATCATTCATTGGCAGAGCACTTGGTTACAGTCAGTCAACAATAGCATTTATTAAAATAATGTACCTGTTCCGACTTACATTCAAATTCAACTTAAGTACAAACCTATAGTCCCTATCTCGTACATAACCCGGGGACTGCCTGTACATAGAAAAAAAAAGGCAGTGTGCTCCGTGGTTACTCTCTCAGGTGGGTGTAAGCATATCATAATCTCTTGTATCAATAGCATCCGCATTCAACTTATATGACATTATAAAATACCAGACATTATACGGTAAAATCAAGTCCCAATTAATCCGCAGGAGAACTTAAACACGAGTATATACGGTAGTTTTCATCAGACAAGGTAAGCGCATCCTTTGACAAGCCTCGAGAGGATTCGATAAAGAAGGAACGGACTTTAAGAGAAAATGCACAAATAGGATCCCCATGCAGCCATTACTGATTGCCTTGGTCTCGGTGATGCTCAGGGTTGTGACAGTGAGCATCACAAAGTGATGGAGAATGCTGATCTTTGACACTGTCAGTGTTTACTTTGAAGGAAATTTAAAATTACATGTTTTCAAATTTATACACAGAGGAGTGTGTTTTTGAAATGATTTTCAGTGTTCACAAATGTTGTTTCAGTGTGAAATGAAGTCCAAAAGGAATTTAAAAAAAAGATGTTTTCAAATGTATCCGTGTTAGCATGCACTGGGTCTAAGAATTGTAAATTAATGTCGAGTTTTAGGTGATTTGCCACTCCCTATCACATTTTCCTTTACTTGTCACTATTATGAACCGTATTGTACTAACATCATGACAGGTTCTGATAAAATACATTTTTATGCATTTTCACCTGAATGCACCATATTCACATTTCTGACAAACAAGCATTGTTAATCTGCCACTGGCAGCTGGGTTCCATGACATTTCTGCCCCAGGCAATTGCAGAAGATTTAGTTCTACAGCTGGCAAATATACTGTGTCAAAAATTTACTACAATGTCTTATTTAAACATGTGACAATATAACCTTGAGCTGTTAGTCTGCAACTTTTAACTAGGAGTATCCAGAAATCAAGACAAGTGTGGAGCAAAGAGACAATCTGATCTTGCCTACTGAAACAAAGAGGGAAGGCAAGATGTGACAGATCCAGCACAGGCAGCAAACCTTCAGGGAATGGAGAGTAATTTACAGTGATGCGATTTGTTTCTTTTCTAGATTCAAACGGGTATCATTTTTCAGCAGCGCTTTCTGTCACTTGGCAAAACTCTCTTCGAGGCAGGGTTAAGCGAGGCCAGGGGGTAGTCCCATCTCCAGACACTCTCACTTGACACAGAGGCAGCCTTACTTGGGTAGCGGGCTCAGGAGAATACAAGCCTTGCCATGAGAGGGAATCTTTCTCCTGCCCTGTTGGCACTGCTCTACCTTTTTTTTTTTCCCCAGAAGGAAACCCCCTATTGCAATTTAATTTCATATTCAGAACTGACTTAAACAAATCTTCATCTCCTCTTTAGCACTCGTCATTAAGGTGTGTGAATAGTGCATTCAACCGTACTTAAGTGAAACAATAGGTGGTGGTGAGTTTATTAAAGGAACGGATTCAAATTTGTGAGAATTAATACTGAGGGGACAAAATGATACAGTCACCTTCGACAGGGGCCAGCAGCCAAACAATAAAACTAAATCATCACAGGAAGCAGAAAAGGTCTAGCCCAGTGGTTCTCGATGTTCAGTCCTGGAGGTCCCTGGTGGGTGCAGGTGTTTGCCCCAACCCACTTCTTCCATTAATTGGACACCTACCTTACATTGAAAGAATTCCCACTTTCAATATTTTTACATTACAAAACTGGTTGTGCTATATTTTTAGCATATGTTTGGTCTATCCATCTATCTGTCTGAATGTATTCTTAGTTTAATTAATAATAATAAATAATTCTTTGTGTTTATATAGCGTTCTTCTCACTACTCAAAGCACTCAGCAATTGCAGGTTAAGGGCCTTGCTCAAGGGCCCAACAGAGCAGAGTACCTTTTGGCATTTTACGGGATTCGAACCGGCAACCTTCCGATTGCCAGTGCAGCAGATCCCTAGCCTCAGAGCCACCACTCCATCCATACATCCATCCATCCTCTTCCGCTTATCCAAGGTCGGGTCACGGGGGCAGCAGCTTGAGCAGAGATGCCCAGACTTCCCTCTCCCCGGCCACTTCTTCTAGCTCTTCCGGGGGAATCCCAAGGCGTTCCCAGGCCAGCCGGGAGACATAGTCCCTCCAGCGTGTCCTGGGTCTTCCCTGGGGCCTCCACCCGGTTGGACGTGCCCGGAACACCTCACCAGGGAGGCGTCCAGGAGGCATCCTGATCAGATGCCGAGCCACCTCATCTGACTCCTCTCGATGCGGAGGAGCAGCGGCTCTACTCTGAGCCCCTCCCGGATGACTGAGCTTCTCATCCTATCTTTAAGGGAGAGCCCAGACACCCTGCAGAGAAAACTAATTTCAGCCACTTGTATTCGCGATCTCGTTCTTTCGGTCACTACCCATAGCTCATGACCATAGGTGAGGGTAGGAACATAGATCGACTGGTAAATTGAGAGCTTTGCCTTGCGGCTCAGCTCCTTTTTCACCACGACAGACCGATGCAGGGCCCGCATCACTGCAGACGCCGCACCGATCCGCCTGTCGATCTCACTCTCCATTCTTCCCTCACTCGTGAACAAGACCCTGAGATACTTGAACTCCTCCACTTGAGGCAGGATCTCGCTCCCAACCCTGAGAGGGCACTCCACCCTTTTCCGGCTGAGGACCATGGTCTCGGATTTGGAGGTGCTGATTCCCATCCCAGCCGCTTCACACTCGGCTGCGAACTGATCCAGAGAGAGCTGAAGATCATGGCCTGATGAAGCAGACAGGACAACATCATCTGCAAAAAGCAGTGACCCAATCTTGAGTCCACCAAGCCGGACCCCCTCAACACCCTGGCTGCGTCTAGAAATTCTGTCCATAAAAGTTATGAACAGAATCAGTGACAAAGGGCAGCCCTGGCGGAGTCCAACTCTCACTGGAAATGGGTTCAACTTACTGCCAGCAATGCGGACCAAGCTCTGACACCAATCGTACAGGGACCGAACAGCTCTTATCAGGGGGTCCGGTACCCCATACTCTCGGAGCACCCCCCACAGGATTCGGTCGAACGCCTTTTCCAAGTCCACAAAACACATGTAGACTGGTTGGGCGAACTCTCATGCACCCTCCAGGACCCTGCTAAGGGTGTAGAACTGGTCCACTGTTCCGCAACCAGGACGAAAACCACACTGTCCCTCCTGAATCCGAGGTTCGACTATCCGACGGACCCTCCTCTCCAAAACCCCCGAATAGACTTTTCCAGGGAGGCTGAGGAGTGTGATCCCTCTGTAGTTGGAACACACCCTCTGGTCCCCCTTCTTAAAGAGGGGGACCACCACCCCAGTCTGCCAATCCAGAGGCACTGTCCCTGATGTCCATACGATGTTGCAGAGATGTGTCAACCAAGACAGCCCTACAACATCCAGAGCCTTAAGGAACTCCGGGCGTATCTCATCCACCCCCGGGGCCCTGCCACCAAGGAGTTTTTTGACCATCTCGGTGATCTCAGTCCCAGAGATGGGGGAGCCCACCTCCGAGTCCCCAGGCTCTGCTTCCTCATTGGAAGGCATGTTAGTGGGATTGAGGAGGTCTTCGAAGTACTCCCCCCACCGACCCACAACGTCCCGAGTCGAAGTCAGCAGCGCACCATCCCCACCATACACAGCGTTGACACTGCACTGCTTCCCCCTCCTGAGACGCCGGACGGTGGACCAGAATCTCCTCGAAGCCGTCCGAAAGTCGTTCTCCACGGCCTCCCCAAACTCCTCCCATGCCCAAGTTTTTGCCTCAGCAACCACCGAAGCCGCATTCCGCTTGGCCTGCCGGTACCTATCAGCTGCCTCCAGAGTCCCACAGGACAAAAGGGACCGGTAGGACTCCTTCTTCAGCTTGACGGCATCCTTCACCGCTGGTGTCCACCAACGGGTTCGGGGATTGCTGCCATGACAGGCACCGACCACCTTATGGCCACAGCTCCGGTCAGCCACCTCAACAATAGAGGCACGGAACATGGCCCATTCGGACTCAATGTCCCCCACCTCCCTCGGGACGTGGTCGAAGTTCTGCCGGAGGTGGGAGTTGTAGCTACTTCTGACAGGGGGCTCTGCCAGACGTTCCCAGCAGACTCTCACAACACCTTTGAGCCTACCAGGCCTGACTGGCATCCTCCCCCACCATCGGAACCAACTCACCACCAGGTGGTGATCAGTTGACAGCTCCACCCCTCTCTACACCCGAGTGTCCAAGACATGTGGCCGCAAGTCCGATGACACGACCACAAAGTCGATCATCGAACTGAGGCCTAGGGTGTCCTGGTGCCAAGTGCACATATGAACACCCCTATGCTTGAACATGGTGTTCGTTATGGACAATCCGTGACGAGCACAGAAGTCCAATAACAAAACACCACTCCCCTCCTCGAACCGCCACGTTATCGTGGTGGAGGGGTTTGCGTGTCCCAATGATCCTAGGAGCTCTGTTGTCCGGGGCTTTATGCAGATCCCTAGCCTCAGAGCCACCACTCCGCCTGTCTAAAATATTCTTACTTAATTTATAGCTTTTTGAAACTGTATATAACCAGTGTGCAAAATACTCAATGATAATCGATAGAACTCATTTGTTCTCAATTGTTGGCTGAATACTGAACTCTTACTCTGGTACTATTGAATCTCAAACGTTTATACAATAAATGAGCTATTGTAAATGCTACCACTTTAAACATACAGTGCATATTTTAAGTAGATAAACTGCATTCTACAAAATATACTAGGTGTTATTTTTATACAAACAAATCCATGTCAAGCGTGTGTTCATGACTTGAAATGCACACTTGTTTTGCTTACACACCTAGTTCTTTTGTTTAGCAGTTTTTTCAGACTCTAGACCAGGGGTCTCCAACCTTTTTTCCCCTGAGAGCTACTTTTACAAAATGAAAATGGCCGAGAGCTCCTCATGTTTTCTAACGTTTATTCTCATAGCTTATTTCAACCCAAACAAACGGAATAAGCTTGCTTTGCCTGAACATTTACAAAATGTTGGTGTCCGCAACTCACTTTTTGCATTAAAACATCACAAAAAATATTTAGTTCACCTACAAGTGCATTTTGTTTGTCTGTATGCATTTTCTAGTGTATCTCACACGATTGAATTAAAACATGAATGCTGTCAAAACAAAACAGTGCAATTCCAAATACACAGATATGACGTATTCATTTGTCATTTTGATTCATGTCACTGTTTCACTTTATTCACAGGTCCAGTTGCATGTGTGATGTGTTTTTTAGTTAGTCAGATGACTCAACAAGAGAGGTGTATGGTGGAGTGTAGCCCCTTAGGTTCACTCTTATGGAGTCATTTAAATGTTCGTCTGTCAGTCTTGTTCTGAACTTTGATTTCATGACATTCATGTCAGACTCACAGAGGTATGGAGACCCCAAACAAAGCAGACATTTTCAGAGCTTCTGGGTGAAGATTCTTACAGTTATCTGGCTCTACTAAGCTCCACAAATACTTAGAATGTTGTTGAGACTTTAACTGCACATTATTTTGAAGGTTTACTAATATATAATATATAAAATCCAATGTCTGTCTGTATGTCTGTCCGGTTTTCACAAGAGAACTACTTAACGGATTTAGATCGGGTTTTTTTCTATAATTTGCTTGAACATTCCGGTTGATTTTGTGACTTCTCTCATTTCGCTATGTAACATAGTTCGCTTGTGGTACCGATTTATTTTTGTTCATATCCATGGGTGGGGGAGGCTCTCCTCTCTCACTCGCCAGCTTCGGGGTGTGTACCTTAACTCCGCTTAGCTAGCGAATGAGAGAACAACTGAATTCAACTTTGTTTGATAATTAAAATAAAGTGTTACTTAGGTCTTGATGAGATTGAGTCCAGATATTCTCTTAAGTGTATGCCACATTAAACAGATAGATTGCAATTCAGATTGTGGATCGTGATATGATTTTTTGGAAAGATCACCCACCCCTAATTTAACTAATCAAGTTTTCAAATTTATGTAGGATTCATTAACCCTTTGGCGAGCTACTTGGAAAGGGGTTGCGAGCTACCGGTAGCTCGCGAGCGATGTGTTGGAGACCCTTGCTCTAGAGTGATTTCCCCTGTTAAATTTCCCCAGTTCATTTAGATAGATGTGAACATGCCAGTCACACAATGTTGTGGAAAAGGACAACCAGACTGAGACCATTTTGAAACTGTGGCTGAAAATGGGAGTAAGTAAACTGTGGAGCGGTTCCCCCGATATGGTACCAAGGTATCTACAGGACATAACTACTGTATGTGTAAAATCTGTGCATTCTGTGGTAACAATGCCATGCCAATGCCTCAATTAATTAGGCAATCTTGACATAAAACTAAATACAAACATACAAAGCAAGTAGCAGCTTACATGGGACTAGTCAATTAAAGCAGGACTTGCACCTGATAATAATTCTTTACATTTATATAGCGATTTTCTCACTACTCAAAGCACCCTTCACACATGGAGGACCCGGGAAGCGAACCCACAATCTCCTTACTGCAAAGCAGCAGCACTACCACTGTGCCCCTCTATGTCTCACTCATTATTGAATAACAGATAACTACATTAAAAAAAAAGATGTAAATTGAATTGTGATCAGATTAATCAAATCATATAAAGAAGTGATGAGAAATAAATAGTGTACTGTGCGACCGATTGTCAAGTCCTCTAATGTTACGCCGCAAGAGTGGTGCACAGAGGTGGGGTCTCCTGTTCACGCAATCACTCATCAAGAACAATACAGACATCTTAGACACATTTCACTTTGATACTATGTAGTAAATGTTAATTAAACATTCTAAATTGAACATTATTCACAAACATTTTTATGTCGAAAGACAGTAGATGAACTGAGATTAACTAAATAGAGACTACGATCAATAAATACACAACATCAAACAGTGAAATGAAACTCACCTGGTACATTTACTGCCACAGCTGAGCTTGCCCTTTTCTATACAGTTGTTTAGATTAAATGTGTCTTTTCTGTAGCACACAAAGTAGTGTATAATTTTCATGAACTCTATTAGTTATCAGGTAATACACATTCTGCTGATGAAGCTGCATATGGAAAACAAACCACACCATTTTTTTTTCAAATGTGGTGGTGCACAAAAATAATTCTTGATGACACTCCATGGTGATTTTCCCAGAAAAAAAGTTGTTTCTGCCCAATAAAAGAAGTGTATGACATGCCCACAGAGTACTTACTGTTATATTCTGGTTCATTTGAAAGTTTGCTAAGTGAAACACAACCAGTCTAAATGGAGACTAATCATCTGCTGGTTCAGCGGAATGCAAGTGGACTATGACCGTAAAGAAACATCTTTAGATGCTGTGCGTGCGATGCTGAAATTGCTGTTTCGTTATGCAGATTAACTTTTTAAACTAAATCCCAATGTTTTGGACCCACTGGCAAAACCAAACAATGATGCAATTTGTTTTTCTTTTAAACTGCATAAAATCATTAATTTCCTCATTGCTATAATTAAAGAAGTGTTTTGCCGTTATAATGCCATACTGCATACTCCGTTACCATGTTGCAATGTTTTTCTTTTTTATCTCAAAGATAGCAGAATTGCTGTATCATAGCAACAGCCCCCCCACCATACAATTTGATGGACAGACTATTATCTACTAAATGAAAGGGGTGTTTCAACTTTCAAATGACCGCATAATGCACTTTCTATATTTCAATATCTTTTTAATAGATATTTTTGAATCTTGCAATTATTGGTATTGTAGTTTGGATATACAGTATAATTTCTTTACCAATGATATATACTCTGACAGTAAGAGCTGCCCTTCAAAATGATACAATGCAATTGGTCTTCAATAATGAGTATGTTTACTGTTATATTCTGGTTCATTTGAAAGTTTACTGAGTGAAACACAAGCAATCTACATGGAGACTAATCATCTGCTGGTTCAGCACAATGCAAGTGTGTTATGGCCGTAAAGAAACATCTTTAGATGCTGTGCATGCAATGCTGAAATTGCTATTTCATTATGCAGATTAACTCTTTAAACTCTTTAAACTGTTTTGGACCCACAGGCATGACCAAACAATGATGCAATTTGTTTCTCTTTTAAACTGCATAAAATCATGAATTTCCTCATTGCTCTAATTAAAGTAGTGTTTTGCCGTTAAGATGCCATACTGCATACTCCGTTACCATGTTGCAATGTTTTTCTTTTTCACCTCAAAGATGGTGGAATTGCGGTATCATAGCAACAGCCCCCCCCCCCCCAATAGATTTCTTGATTCAGTTGTGTACAATTGATGGACAGACTATTATCTACTAAATAAAAGGGGTGTTTCAACTTTCAAATGATACTACAATCCACTTTCTGTATTTCATTTTTTTTTAAAGATGTTTTTGAATCTTGCAATTATTGGTATTGTAGTTTGGATATACAGTATAATTTCTTTACCAATTATATATACTCTGACAGTAAGATATGCCCTTCAAAGTGATACAATGCAATTGGTCTTCAATAATGAATATGTATGTTATGGATACTTATTTGAAAACATTAAAAGCACAGAAAAAAATGTCAAAACAGTCAGATTAGACATATTACTTGTAGATATTTCATAACAACTTTTTTCTAGGTGTTCCTGACACATTCACTGGCACTTTTATGGTGTTTGGCAGCTTTTTTCAGCATGGAAATAAGAATAACATTCTTATTTTTTGGTAAAAACGTTATTCAGTCTTGCAATTTATTTTTGAAAGAGAAATGACTGACCTTTATTTTGAGGGTTAGAACATAAATATTGAGTGAAGGATGATGAAGTCATAGAAACTTAAATCAAAGTACCAGAAGACAGACACAAATGAGGCTGATTTAAATGGTTGGCATAATTGTGTGCTGTGAACCAGTCGGCACCCTGCCACTGACCAGTGTTGCAGTTCTAGTTAGTTAAGAAGAAGGTACAAACTAGGGTGAAGGTTGAATTTTGCTTTGTTAAGTTTGACTTGATTGTATGGAATGTTATCTACTTCTAATTAAAATCAATAAAAATATAAAACGAAGCAGGTCATTTCAAAGATAAAGCAGGTCAGCAGTCACAGTCACTTTCTGGTATCCACCATCACACCCTTCAGCATCACTGAGACCAAGACAAGCACTAACAGCCATATGGTGCTCCTATTTATGCACGTTCTCTTATAGTCCCCTCTCTTTCTCAATTCCTCCTGAGGATTATTAAAGGATGTGTTTCCCTGCTTTGTCGGACTGACTGCCGTCATTCAAGTATCAAGCCTCACCCATCCAACGAAGCCTGTGAAGAGCTGTCTGCTACAATACGTTCGCACAAACCCAGGGTGCCAAGTGATTTATAACACCCTCACAGATTTTTAAAATATATTTTCTAGGACACCCCAATAGAGTTTTTGATTTTCAGGCTTTCATCAGGTCCAGTGGGTTAATTATGTACAGTAATCCCTCGCTATATCACGCTTCGACTTTTGCGGTTTCACTCTATCGTGGATTTTATATGTAAACATATTTAAATATATATCGTGGATTTTTTGCTGGTTCGCGGATTTCTGCGGACAATGGGTCTTTTAATTTCTGGTACATGCTTCCTCAGTTGGTTTGCCCAGTTGATTTCATACAAGGGACGCTATTGGCAGATGGCTGAGAAGCTACCCAACCAGAGCGCGTATTACGTATTAAATAAAACTCCTCAAATATATTGTGAGCACGGGGGCTTTTCACACCCCTAAAGGATACGGCCGCTCTTCATAAAACGCTGAAAGATTACCTTCACATTGCTCCCTTCCTTGCTGGGCTTAAATGTGGCTGCTTTGTCAAGCGATATGCTTCCCACACGGTGCTTCGCATACTTAAAAGAGCAAACAGCACGTATTGATTTTTGATTGTTTGCTTTTCTCTCTCTCTCTTGCTCTGACATTCTCTGCTCCTGACGGAGGGGGAAGTTCGCACACCTAGACGATACGGACGCTCGTCTAAAAATGCTGAAAGATTATCTTCACATTGCTCCCTTCCATGCAGCTGCTTTGTCAAGCGACATGCTTCCCGCACGGTGCTTCGCATACTTAAAAGCTCGAAGGGCACGTATTGATTTTTGATTGTTTGTTTTTCTCTGTCTCTCTCACTCTCTCTGACATTCTCTGCTCCTGACGGAGGGGGTGTGAGCAGGGGGGCTGTTCGCACACTGGCCTAAGGCTGAAAGACTACCTTTACATTGCTCTCTTCCTTGCAGCTGCTTTGTGCTTCGTATGCTTAAAAGCCAAACAGCCCTATTGATTTTTGATTGTTTGCTTTTCTCTCTTTCTCTGACATTCTCTGCTCCTGACTGCACTCCTTTGAAGAGGAAGATATGTTTGCATTCTTTTAATTGTGAGACGGAACTGTCATCTCTGTCTTGTCATGGAGCACAGTTTAAACTTTTGAAAAAGAGACAAATGTTTGTTTGCAGTGTTTGAATAACGTTCCTGTCTCTCTACAACCTCCTGTGTTTCTGTGCAAATCTGTGACCCAAGTATGACAATATAAAAATAACCATATAAACATATGGTTTCTACTTCGTGGATTTTCACCTTTCGCGGGGGGGGTTTGGAACGCAACCCCCGCGATCGAGGAGGGATTACTGTAGTTTCAGACCTGCTGGGACCCTTCCATATTTTGCAATTTACTTTTTAAAAACGCATAAATGTGAGACATGTTACTGTTTTTTGACAGGTGCCACATTTTTATTGGCTTTAACCCAGCCACTGCAGCATCTAGAGTCATGATCCACAACACAGTTCAAGCTGCTAACTACAAATATTTCATTACAAATTGTAATATCGGACAAAAAGAAAAATACACTATGTTTTTTTTTTCTCTTAATCTAGATGTAAAACACAAGAAGCCGGGGTTACGTAAGGGGACTCTGGAACCCCTAAAATGATGCAGTGTTAACCTCCTCAACCTACCTATGTCTGCTTCTTTTATTTTCTTCCTTTTTGTTTAATCCATCATATGCATAATTCATGAGAGCAGAACTCATAAAAGGATAGGAACAGGGGAGAAAAAGGAGGGGGAGAAAGAGTTAGATTCAGGATGAATTACAGATCTTCTACTAGAAAACTGATTAAGAGCTTGGTCTCCTGAGGACTGCTGGGTCACAGGCTGACTACATCCAACTCCACTTTTGCTGTCTTCTCATCTGCAATTCTGACCCCCTGAAAGCAGCATTTTAATGAAGTGCATTAAGGGCTGCGCACCTTGAAGCTGCGACATAGCCCTTCACACTTTGTGCCATAATCACTTTTATTATCTGTAGTCATAGGGCCAGCAGCCGCAGATTTAGTGACCAGACTGTATCAGATTCCCCAGTCATCAGTCTCACTCGGTAGTAAACGTGAGAGCGTTTCGCAGTCAATCACTCACACATACACAGATGATGACGGACAGGAGCTGAAGAAAGTCAGGAGAGGGAGAATTCATTTAATTCACTTGAAAGCAAATCAGAGGAAACCCGAAAGGACAATTTGAAAGGTTAGACAGCAGAGCAGCAAACAAAAATAGCACAGACATGAGAAAGGGTGTGAAGATCAACAAATGATCGGGATGACTGCGTACAGTCAAAGAAGAAGGGTAGCATGGGAGAAAAGCAATTTCACCACTAATCTTCAATCTGGATTTGGGGAAAAGTCATGGAACAAATTATGCTGAAATATAGATTTTTTTGGATTCTTGGTGAAAGCTTTTACAGAAAAAAGGTAAATAGCCTACACTCTCCAAAGATGGTGCAGGTTAGGAGAATTTGTGACTCTAAATTAGCACAGTATGGGTGAGTGTCTGTGCATGAGTGCGCCCTTCAGTGGCTGGCACTGCCCAGGTCTGGTTCCACTTCAGTGATGAGAGTCCTCTAAATGTCTTTTAACCTTTAACAGGGGTAATTCAATTCGGCTAATTTTTGTATAGTGCTCAGAGTGGTGTAACGGGTTGAAAGGTAAATGCCACTACAAGAAACCAATTACACCATAAATTCACATAAAGACAGAGAATTGTTTAAACATGCAGGAAGAAAAAGCAGTCCCAAGCGGATTAACACGAATGGAACCTTACTATATTTGTACAAGTACAATATTGTACAACTATGCCCATTTGATGCCAGAGGAGAGGAAAACAAAATCTCCAGTTAGAAGCATCCCAAGGGAAAATAATTCTCTGGGAGGTCTACGGTCAGTTGTAGTAAAAGTAAGTAAAAAAGTAAAACACACCCTATTGTGATTTCTGCCACAAAATACCAAAATGAGGTCTTGCTCCTTAAATCATCTGCCCGCAGATTTAATCTAAGATCTAGACTTCAAAAGAAACTTTTCTTCTAATTCTGAGTGGGCATGAACAAAGGAAAAGGCCGGGATCTGAACAAACTTTAATAATCTTCAGTACAAAAAATAAATAAATAAAGAGAAAAAAAACAGGGAAACTCGGCTCCTTGAAAAAAAGATTCATTATCAGAAAGGAAAGCAAAAGATGAAAAAATGGAGGATTAACTAAAACACAACCCAGGCAACAACATAAAGTCCACTATCCAAATTCAAAAATACAAAAAACAAACTAAGTGTTTTTGCTAGAAATCCGTACTAGGGAGGGATTTGATTTTGTGATCAGGAGAACAGATGAAGTCTTTAAAACTGGTGGGTTTTTTTTGTGTAGGGTCCTATGGTGACCCTATTTTCCCCTTTATATTCCTCATTGTGTAGACTTAACCAAAATGCCTCAAATCCCATACACTCACCACTCTGTGGCCAGGTACAGTATTACAGTTCAGCACTTCCTCCCCTCTTCCCTTCTTTATCTACTGTATAACATCAGACAATTAGACAGAACAGGCAGGAGAAAGAGATTCACTTTGAACTAGGTATTACAGGTAATACATCCATCCATCCATTATCCAACACGCTATATCCTAACACAGGGTTATGGGGGTCTGCTGGAGCCAATTCCAGCCAGCACAGGGAGCAAGGCAGGAAACAAACCCCAGGCAGGGTTCCAGCCCACCGCAGGGCACACACACACCCACACAACAAGCACACACCCACACACCAGGGACAATTTAGGATCACCAATGCACCTAACCTGCATGTCTTTGGACTGTGGGAGGAAACTGGAGCACCCGGAGGAAACCCACACAGACACGGGGAGAACATGCAAACTCCACGCAGGCAGGACTCGAGAAACGAACCCAGGTCTCCTTACTGCGAGAATGTGAAATACAAGCTGTAGTCAAAGGTTCAGGCAAAGATCCAAAAATGGAGGAGATTCTAAGAATGTAGATACCCACCTAAGATAAGGGATGAAAATGGGAAAAATAAAATTTTAACAACCAAAGTAAATTGTAATTGCAAAAAATAATAGCTGACTCATAACCTCTAGTACTGAAAACCCCAATTTGACTATAAGATTTCCCCAAACGAACAGGAGAAATGTAGAAAAATCACAAGTAGAAAGTCAATTTAATACCAAGAAGCAAAAACTCTACAAAAAATTCTCACAAAAGATGGTTAACCAACAACAACCAAAACCAATCTGGAAGGTGTAACTCTCTGCCCAGAATAAATAAGCAGAGGGTGTCCCTCCAGCTGAGCATCATGGTGGTCCAACTGTCTGAAACTCCACATAAAGGAGACAGGTCACATAACGACACACATTAACACAAAATTGAAAATAAAAACAAACAATAATAATAATAATAAACAAAACACAAAAGGGAAAAAATGCAGTTTAAACAATAAAGATACTTAAATAAGAAATTGAACACAATAAATGAAACTACATTTAAGGCCAGACTGAGACCCTGGCTAAATATAACATCATCCCAGTCCTGAAAGCCTTGGTGAACTGGCTGCCCACCACCTCCCTGGCATTTTACAGTGTAGGTCTGTCCTGTGCCATCTGACATTACAACAGAATGTCTCCATTCATTGATTCCAAGCCTCCCAGTCACACAGTTGTCTTTCTGTGGGCAAGGAAACAGAAAAAGTAATCAAATCAGAAAATAGATGGATGCACAAATGGGTGTTTGAAATAGTTGTCATATGAAAATGAGAGATTAGCCACAGAGATAGAGGACTTATTATTAATATGCATTAAACTAGGACAGAAGAAGGGGAAATGAGAAGTGAGGTTGCCTGCTTTCCCCAGTATCATACTTTAAATATTCATACATTTTAACAATTGAGATAATGGCAGATGCTAAAAAAAAACAAGAGTAAGAGGCGAACTGCCAAAAGGCAATATTGTATGTGTTGGGTAACGGACTCTGAGGAAGGAGATACAAAGAAAAACATAAAATAAAGATCAGTGTGAAGGTAAGAAATTTGCGAGCAATCATCATTATTAAATAAATGCCGATCTTACAGATACAGAATTCTAAGTTCATATCACGGGCTCCTCACTGCCTATACAGAGTTCTCCATGTGCATAAGTGGGTATTCCAGTTACTACTCCTCCTCAACCTAAATACTGTACTTAGGTTCTTTGGAAAATCCAGGCTGTTCAGGATTGTGTCCTTCTGAAACAGGCACAAGCTACCGATAGCTCTGAACTAGATTAAGCAAATTAAGATAGTGTTATGTTATACAAAACAAACTACACTATAAAGCAGCGTTTCTCAACCTTCAAGTATTTGTGACCCGAGTTTTCATAACAGTTTTAATCGCACCCCCCTAACGTTTTCTTGGAAGGAGCCCACTAATACCAATTTGTTTTTTTTAATTAATGATATGTCATAGATGCATATTTTATTATACCTACTAAACTTTTATCGACATTTATCTAACTCTATATTTATTTTTATAGTATCAGAATGTAGTTTAAGTGAATTTGTTTTGGTTTCAATAGATGTATTTTTCACATGTTCGCACCCCCCTTTTTGTTACTTCACGCCCCCCTCGTGGGGCCCACCCCACAGTTTGAGAACCACTGCTATAAAGAATCAACTATGAAGGACTGGTGTCCTGTCTGGAGCTGGTTCACTTTTTGTGCCCAGTGCTGCCATTGTAGCCTGCAGTTCACACAATCCTGAAATTAATTAAACAGAATGAGAATGTTATCTATACTAATAAAAGGCAAAGCCCTCACTGACTCACTCATCACTAACTCTCCAACTTCCCATGTAGGTAGAAGGCTGAAATTTGGCAGGCGCATACCTTCCAGGTTACTTACAAAAGTTGAGCAGGTTTCATTTTGAAATTCTACGCGTGACGGTCATAGCGGTCGATAACATCCGCCATGTTAAACTTTCTTATTTATGGCCCCATCTTCATGAAATTTGGTTCCCTGCACTAACCGAAACCAATGTACGTACTTATTTCGGTGGTATGATGCCACTGTCAGCCGCCATATTGAACTTTCCAACAGTCTTTGTTAGTTATGGGCCCATCTTCAAGAAATTTGGTACGCAGGTTCCAAACGCTAACTGAATCCTACTTACATACATATATACGTCTATAGCCTGCAGCTCAGTCGCTGTGTGAGGCGGCATTGGGTCCCCCATCTCCACGCCTCCCACGTAGTTGGCTGCCTGCCTATATAAGGCCGTCCGTCGCTCCGGTCTCTTCATTCCCTTCCTTACTTTGCCACGGTATTCATGTCTCCCTGCTGATAACTGCAGCCTTTTTATTTAATCCACGGCTTCTCCGCTGTTTTATTTTTCGTTTATTACAATTATAGTTATTGTGTAGGTATTTTAGACTTAGTTCACATTGTTCAGGTACCCATTACCTTTATCGTTCCAAAAGCACCCCCATTAACATGTCTATTGAGGTGATCACCATCGATCAAAGAACTGTCACTTACCGAGTGGTTTCCATGCCCGGAGATGGTGACTGCCTTTTCCATTCTCTGTGTTACATATTGCACGGCCATATCAGGCTCACTCTTGATATCCGGAGGAAAATTTTGTCTTATGTATTGAATGACTGGGACAGGTTCAAGGTGTGGACTGATGACGGTACAGGACATAATTATACTAAACAGGAGCACTATAAGAGTGAAATGCATAAGCCCTTCACCTATGGTTCTGCATGTGAGTTGATGGCTGCCGCTGAATTGTTCGGTTGTCGCTTTCAAGTGTACCGAAATGGCCAAATATTTTACACCTTTGTACAACCGCCAATGCCTCTTAAACATCTTAGATTCACAGGTGACGGTTTGAGTAGTGGACACTTTGATGTTTATCAATGTTTAAACTCTCAAAAGCTGGATGCGAAGTTATCGATAAAACCGGTTGTATGCTTACAACGCTTGACAGATGCCGAATGTCACTTCAACACAACAAGTCCTGCAAATACTAACGTAATTGAAAGAAACCATGAAACTCAAACTGATTATGACAGCAGCAATCCAAGCTGTGAGAAAACAGTAAAAAGGAGGCGTGTCAGATGTCGTGGTACATTTTCTGATGCAGCTAGATGGAAACAACTTTGTGATGCTGCCGCTAAATACTCACAGAAAAATCCACAAATTCATAGACAAGCTGCCGCTAAATACGTGCAGGCAAATCCACAAGTTAATAGAGCTTCTGTTTCTAGGTACGATCCCAATAATGAAAGCGGCTCATACGAAAACAACAGGTTTGGCTCAAAAAAGCCGATTGTGGATTTGCGTACGACCCAAACATACATTATGAATCTGACAAAACAGTACACATTGGATCCATTGATGTTGACTGTGAGTATTGTCAAGCTCATAGGTGGAAATGTGAGTCTCCTGGTTTGCGCTGTAACGGTGCTAAAGTCTCTCTCACTCCTTTACTGTACATAAGCTTCCTGACCTTCTTGAGGGCCTGTTAAATGGCGAACATCCTCAAAGTGAGCATTTCTTGAACAACATTCGAAAGTATAACAGCGCATTTCAAATAAAGTCATTTGGTGCTAACCAAATCGTTGGGGGAAATTTTATGCCTTCATTTAAAGTCCAGGGACAAGTGTATCACTTGATTGGCAGTCTTTTACGTATGCCGACTGAGGAACATAAATTTTTGCAAATTTATTTCGTCGGGGATGATGAAAAGGAAGCACAAATGCGGTGCGCTAATGTTTCTGGAGTTAACACGCCCCTGGTGCAGCAATTACAAAAAATGCTGCATGATTGTAACACTTTTCTTCTTAATTAAAATTGTAAAACAGTACTTTGCCACTGCGAAGCACGGGTATTTTGCTAGTACTGTATATTATGTGTAATAAAATACACTATGGTATAATAAACATGAAACTGTGATGGACTGGCGCACTATCCAAGTTCAGTTCCTTCCACAAGGCCGCTGCTCCTGGGACAGGCTGTTGTTCCAACAGTCCATAATTGCATCAAGCTGGCTAGAGAGTGTATGTATGAATAATCAAAAATAATAAAGCAAACTATTATTATATATACCACCTTTCATATTGTTCAGTATCCTAAAGCACACAATAATAAAATATAACCAAGATTTACACAATGACAGTATACAGCCACAGAATCTTGGGTTGAAAAATGTCACAATATACACATTTAGTTAAATTCTTTACATTTATAAATATGCATTCCAGACTTCGAAACCAACTCATAATTTAAGAGTGCCATCTATTAAAAGGCAATAAAACGCATAAACAGATTTGACTAGTATCACATAAAATGATTTTGTAATCGCAAGAAAAATATCCATCCCTCTATTATCCATCCTGCTGTATCCTAACTACAGGGTCACGGGTGTCTGCTGGAGCCAATCCCAGCCATCACAGGGTGCAAGGCAGGAAACAAACCCCGGGCAGGGTGCCAGCCACCGCAGGGCGCGCATTCACGCACAGACACACCCACCCACACACTAGGGACCTGCATGTCTTTGGACTGTGGGAGAAAACCCACGCACACACGGGGAGAACATGCAAACTCCACACAGGGAGGACATGGGAAGCGAACCCAGGTCTCCTCACTGCGAGGCAGCAGCACTGCCCACTGCGCCACTAAGAAAAATATTCTACTGTTAAATATTAATACAGATTATTTTGTATGAAGACAATTGAAATTAAAATAACAAATTATTATTCAAATATTATGAATTAGTCAGCCAGTTCTGATTAAATAAATAATGAGAAGCGACCTTTTATTTTAAAACGTTGCCGTTGTGCTTCACTGCTGCTTGTCAAACAGTAAGCTAAATCTATTTTAAGACAGAAATACCCCACCAGACGTTGTGAGGAAAAAACAGAAGGCCTACAAACCAAATTAAGTATTTTTGAAAGATTGCTTAAATTCAGTTTGAGCGAACAGCAGCAGTACAGTGAGCATTTCAGACTTTTTCCTGCTCTGTCAAAATATTAAGAGCAGGTAATACTCTGAATTATATAAACATTACATTAGTGTTTCTTGCAAGGAAATGAAGAACAAAAAAACAACAACAATTCATATATTCAGTTGTAACTTTTGTGACCCACATAAACCAGTTCAGTCTTGCAGGCTCTAGCATTGCTGATTAGACGTCACAGTGTGTGGTTTCACTTACGCTGATGACACACATGGACTTACACAAACATTACATCATCCTGCACTGGTTGCCTGTCTGACAATTATAAAACATTGGTTGTCCAAAATCTTTCTCAGACTAAATAATGAAAGAACTGAGGCTTTAATTATTTCACCTCCAGGTACTTTAAGGAAAAGGGCATTTTTCATTAGAAATTCCAAGCTTTATTACATCTCTCTCTGCACAGGCCAACAGTCTTGGTGTTATTTTAGATCCCACACTCTCCTTTGAACCATATATTAATAATATTACCAAGGAAGCCTTTTTCCATCTTAAGCAAATCTCAAGGTTCTTTACATTTATATAGCACTTTTCTCACTACTCAAAACGCTCTCCACACAGGGAGGACTCGGGAAGCAAACCCACAATCTCCTTACTGCAAAGCAGCAGCACTACCACAGTGCCACCTGTGAGCCTCTATGTCTCACTCATTACTGAATAACAGATAACTACATTAACTGTTAACTGTTCTGCTGTACAGAATGCGTATTTTGAGGCTATGGAATACCCATCCTTTGGAAATGTGTATTTGTATTTCAATTTCTGTTTTTAAACTTATCTTTTTAATATTAGTTTTTGTTAACTATTTATACATATTGGACTGTTTAATTATATGTTTTAATATTTCATACCAATGTACAGCGTTCTTGGATATTTTTAAAGGAGTTTTTAAATAAAATGTATTATTATCATTATTAATATTATTGATTATAAAGGAGACACCAGCACTGAATAATAATATCATTTCATCACCAGACAGGCTCATGAACTCTCATATGGGTAATTGAGAAGTTGCTAATTAACAGACATGTCTTTTGGAAGTGGGTGGAAACTGAAGCAGCGAAAGAAAAACACAGAGATATAAATAGAGAATGCAGACTAAACACTGTCAGTGGTAGGTAGGGCTTGGGTTTAGATGCACTTCTCCTGGAGAAGTAAGGAAACAACATGTGAGCAACACAAGTGATAAGGCG
Organism: Erpetoichthys calabaricus; assembly: GCF_900747795.2. Classification (NCBI taxonomy): domain Eukaryota; kingdom Metazoa; phylum Chordata; class Cladistia; order Polypteriformes; family Polypteridae; genus Erpetoichthys; species Erpetoichthys calabaricus. The sequence continues at coordinate 164,355,861 of NC_041402.2, read as the reverse complement.
GGTGAACCACAACACATGAACGCACAAGTACACCTCTCTGCAGCCTGTAGATCAACCTGACCTGTTCAGCTGATCCTGAATCTTGATCTTGGTCTTAACCGAAAGCTGATGACCTGAAACATTCCGGAAATTTGAAAAAATATGAGGTTGCTGCAACTTCAGCAAAGTGACCTGTCTCTGTGTGTGTATTAAGGCAAAGTCATTGCGAAACCAAGTGACATGGCAGAAAGAAAAAGAAGATTAGCAACATCTACTGAGTGGCAAGCAAATTGCAGAGGCCAATATGTGACAATACCATAATAGGAAGTAGAAGAAGAAAACTACGGGATATAGAATGTAAAAACAAAAAAGATGGAGAAATGCATGCTGACAATTGAGAATCAAATACACATCAAATACACATTTTAAAATTCATAATCAAATATATGTGAACAACTGACGGAGAGACTACCGGGCTTTATATCTAGCCTTTTGTTGTGCCATGCAACCCTCTCCTTAACTTGAGAGTTCAAGAACAAGAAAGATGGAAAAATGCATGTTGACAATCAAAATGTTCATCAAATGCATGTTCAGAATTCATAATCAACTTTGAGTTCTTACATGTGCAAAGTGGTGGTGGAAAGTCTATTGTGCTTTATATCTAGCCTTTGGTTGTGATACACAACCCTCTTCCTAACTCAAAAGGCTCCTTACTTTATATTTTATAAACAACATGCTTATAAAAACTAAATTCTATTTTGGAATCTGTTATATTTATGATCAGCAAACATTGAACTTTCTTAAACGTGCATAAAGTGTGCTCATGTGTTTACGACAAAGTGATCATGAAACAAACTGTGAACCACCAAAATGGTAGGATGGAGAAGAAGAAGAAGAAGAAGAAGAAGAAGAAGAAGAAGAAGAAAAGCAGTGACATCAGCTGACAGTCAAGCAAATCGAAGAATGTGCTTATGTGACATAGAACAAGAAACAATAAGAACACCAGGCACTGAAGCACCTAGACAAGCAAAAAGTAATTCTGTGTATGCAGTAATTGAGCAGCAGGCAAACATGATGGCTCATAGGCATGCAAGACAAATTCCAGGATACAGAATACAAGAACAAGACAGAAATACATATCGACAAGTGAGAAAATTGTCAAATAATTGAAACTTCCAAACCACAAGTAATAAAATGTGTTATACCTTGTTGAGGAACTGAAAGAAGTAACTATTTAGAAAACATATGAACTATCAACACCTTCTTATTTTTAACTAGTATTATGCACATGCAAACATAGGGGAAAGCTTAAGGGCTCTGGTGATTGTAATTACTAGCTGCTCTAGGGGTTCACGCTGTGTTCTCTTCCTCCTTCTGCAGACCAGATGATTGACAGTTGTATCTGACGTCACTTCCATTGTTTGTCTGCCTGGATCCGCCTCTTCCTGCCAGAAGAACATAAAACCAGAAGAGACATCAGAGATATTACAGTTGTCAATCATCTGGTCTGCAGAGGGAGGAAAAGAGCAGGTATTAGAACACAGTGCCAACCCCTGGAATGGTGGGTTATTGCAATCACCAGGGGCCTCATGTATAAACGGTGCATACGCACAGAAATGTTGCGCAAGAACATTTCCACATTCAAATCACGATGTATAAAACCTACACTTGGCGTAAAACCACACACTTTTCCACGGTACCTCATACTCTGTCGTACGCAAGTTCTCCGCTCAGTTTTGCAGACTGGCAGCACCCAGCGTCAAAGCAGTGCTGCTGTTCCTGTGTGGTTACCCTTTCTTAGATCATCATCCACGACGGAGGTTTTATCAAATACACTGAAATTAACCGCATATCGTTCATAAATTTAATGCATCTGATTGTAATTAACCTGTAACAATATAATGGTCCACAGAATGGTCAAACTATTCTAAATACCATAACTGCTTTAGCATTGTTACTCTCACTGCACCTTCTTCTTCTTCTGTCAGCTGCTCCCATTAGGGGTTGCCACAGCAGATCATGTTTTTCCATATTACTCTCACTGCACCACTCTGAGTATTTATATCACTGTATGTGAGTGTGAATCACAGATCTACAGCGATTGGAAAGAGAATTATCGGTAAACAGCATCAAGCACTCGCTGCCACAGCCATTCGCTATTTGAACTGCTCTCATCCGACCAACGCTTCACAGCCTTTCCTGTTCGGACCTCGCGGTTCACAAACAGTTTCATCCCAAGAACTATACACGCACTCAATCAGTCCATCAAGTGCTCCTTGTAGAACTGTTTGTACTTGCAAGTTACCGTGAGGTAATTGTACTTATGATACAGTTATAATATTGCACAACCTGAGCCACTTTATAAAGCGCGTATTTACATATGATAACGATATCATTTTTAAGATGAAATGTAGCAAAATATGTTGATTATATTATACAGATAAAACTTTAACTTTAACTACACGGTGCCGCAGCACTAGGGAGCTTGATCTTCGTTCACGGTTTGTTCCTGCCTCGCGCTGTATTCATTGCTGTGGCTGGCGCGACACTTGAAGGACAGATGGATAGAATAATTAAACATTACGAAGATCTTTCGATGTTCCTTAAAAGTTTTGAAGAATCGGCATTCTAAGCTTACAGATGGCTTAACGTCTATTACAGAGCTGATTGTGTGGCGATTGGGTATTTGGAGAAAGAAAAGTAAGGACAGGAATTGGGGGTTTGTACGTTTGTAAAAGACAGTACTTCTGTAATAAAGCATTTCATTGAAGGTTGCGCTTGGCGCAGCAAGCATCTTGCATAAGACATGAACAATCACTGCACCACCGTGTTCCCATGTTTAATAACATGCTTTAACTTATATCATCATGACAATGATATCACGTATACTTCTCAGTATTTTAATTATTCAGAGAGCTGTAATATTACGAACGTAATGGATTCTGTGTCGGAGGAAGAACACGTAGAGATTCAGGCACATAGAGCACATATAAACTAGTAAATTAAACGATTTTAAGATGAAGTTTATGATGTTCTACTTTAATGACAAAATAAACTACGTGATTAAAGTGGAAATTTCGAGATTAAAGTTGACAGTTCATGCTTTTTTCACACTGTGTGCCTTTTTTTTCACTGTACCCTAATAAGCTTTAATATGAAATTCCGACGGTGGGCTACTGTTTAAACCAACAAATAGTATATTTTTCTTTGCCTCAATTTGGTATTCGCTGAAATTCTGCTATTTTTCTTCGTACTTTTGCCATTGCCTTTTCACAGAATGCTGAGCTTAAGGGCTATTTATATTGATTTGCATATTCAAAGAGGTGTAATTCTGGGAGGAGTTGGGGCGGGACAGCAGGCGCGTGCACGAGCGTTTATTTCCACGAGTGACCGGGATTTATGTAGCGGAAGAACGTGGAAGTTGGCGAACGCACAGATTCCTGCATCTGGATTTTTCTGTGCATAAGCACATTTCGGCTTTTGTGCTTACGTCATGTTATAGTGCGAATTCTACGCACGGCGTTATGCATGAGGCCCCAGAGCCCTTAAGCTTTCCCCTATGCGAATGCAGATGACACTAGGTTATTACTTGTGTTTTGTTTTAGGACCATAATTTCACATGTTTTAATAGTAGGTGTGCTAAAATCCTGTTTAAAATTTTAATCTAACATAGCAGCAGATGTTACATCTACAACTGAGTAAGGAAATAAGCAGCAATGAGCCACATTTTTCCTTATCATCCATGTGAGGCGGAGTGAAGTAGCGTCTAAATATCAGACTATTGTACTTGTGCCCCCATGTATATTGAGAACAACTTGGCTTGAAATTGCTAACAGGTCCAGGACTCTGATTAGGTCTTGAATGTGAAAACTCAGCCTTTACCTGCATAACATTCTTAGGGAGCTGCCTGCTCACATTTTATAGCGGAAAGGGCCAAAAAAAAAAGAAAAAAAACGCTATAGTTCTTGGGGAAAGCCCAGCTGACACTCTAATACGAGCATATCTATACAATTCTACAGATTATACTACACTGTTTTCACAGGTTGTCATTCAATAAAGTATATGTAATCTAATCTAAAGTTCAACTGGGCAGTTATCATATCAAGTAACAAATTATTCAACTTCTTCTTATTCAATCTTTTCCCACATCTACCCTGAATCTTTACCTTTTTGCCCCACAACAGTCAGTTTAAGGGAGCACTGCACATGCTTTCAGTCAGACTCTTGTGAACACGTTCCAGCATATCATTTTACAGATTTTCCAGCACTCAGCAGAGTCTTTTAAGGCATTTTTATAAGGGTATTAAAACTGATATAAAATTGTCTTAAATTAGCTAATCCAGCACTTCATTCATCTCTCTTTTCATCTGCTGTATATTGAATTTTGAGCTGATTATGCTCCACATCATTTTAAATTCTCTTCTTTTTTACTGTGTTGGTCCTCAGAAACAGTGGCATATTAAACCTTTATGGGAAAGTACTTTAGAGCTATAAAGTGGGTGCTGCAAATCTCCGCAGAGTACTATTAAGACTTTAAGGTTGGCCTCCAACAGCATTTTTAAGTCATGGTTCTGAAGCATTCCATCCATCAACCCGGGGGTGTCAAATTCCGTTTACTGAGGCCCAAAAATAACACTTTATATACCCAACGTGAGCAAGAATATATCAAGAAACAACTACTGCCACATTTTCTTTCCAAATAAGACAAATAGGTAGGTCTCTGCTCATCACAATCGTATATTTTGCCTGGCGTCTCTCTAGAAACTGTCTACTCTTTTTATCAGCTTTCCTTTTCTTGTTAGGAAAGCTACTTGCAGCCATAGGACTGAAGTCAGCGTTGAGCAAAAAAATTACATCAACGCATAAAGTCGAGTGAGAACGGTGGTCAGGTTTTCAGAATTAGTCACTGAAGCAAAGTTCATCTGTAAACACCTGGGGCCTCATGCATAACGCTGTGCGTAGAATTCGCACTATAACATAACGTAAGCACAAAAGCCGAAATGTGCTTACGCACAGAAAAATCCACATGCAGGAAACTGTGCGTTCGCCAACTTCTGCGCTCTTCCACTACATAAATCCTGCTCAGCGTGAAAATAAACGCTCATACACGTGCTTGCTGTCCTGCCCCAACTCCTCCCAGAATTACACCTCTTTGAATATGCAAATCAATATAAATAGCACTTAAGCCCAGCGCTCTGTGAAAAGGCAATGTCAAAAGTACGAGGAAAAATAGAAGAATTTCAGCGAATACCAAATGGAGGCAAAGAAAAACGTACTATGTGTTGGTTTAAACAGTTATATAAGCAACAAAAGGAAGTTGATTGAGTGACATAGCATGTCGGAGAAACTGCAAAGCTCAAGTTCACAAAGTCGCACAGTGCCCGAAATAAAAAAGTTGTCACATATCAAAGTCGGCGTGAAAAGGCGACTCGTAGCCCACCGTCTGAGTGTCATATGAAAGCTTATTAGGATACAGTGAAAAAAAAGGCACACAGTGTGAAAAAAGCATGAACTGTCAACTTTAATCTCAAAATTTCCACTTTAATCACATAGTTTATTTTGTTATTAAAGTAGAACATCATAAACTTCATCTTAAAATCGTTTAATTTACTAGTTTCTCAAATTCCATTGTAACTAAAGTAGCACGTTAAATGCTTTGTTTTGTATTTGATCTTATATGTGCTCTATGTGCCTCAATCACTACGTGCTCTTCCTCTGAGAGGACACAGAATCCATTACGTTCGTAATATTACAGCTCTCTGAATAATTAAAATACTGAGAAGTATACGTGATATCATTTTCATGATAATATGAGTTAAAGCATGTTATTAAACATGGGAACACGGGGGCGCAGTGATTGTTCATGTCTTACGCAAGATGCTTGCTGCACCATGCGCGACTTTCAATGAAATGTTTTATTGCAGAAGTACTGTCTTTTTCAAATGTACTAACCCCCAATTCCTGTCCTTACTTTTCTTTCTCCAAATACCCAATCGCCACACAATCAGCTCTGTAATAGACGTTAAGCCATCTGTAAGCTTAGAACGCCGATTCTTCAAAACTTTTAAGGAACATCGAAAGATCTTCGTAATGTTTAATTATTCTATCCATCTGTCCTTCAAGTGTCGCGCCAGCCACAGCATGAATACAGCGCGAGGCAGGAACAAACCGTGAACGAAGATGAAGCTCCCTAGTGCTGCGGCACCGTGTAGTTAAAGTTAAAGTTTTATCTGTATAATATAATCAACATATTTTACTGCATTTCATCTTAAAAATGATATCGTTATCATATGTAAATACGCGCTTTATAAAGTGGCTCAGGTTGTGCAATATTATAACTGTATCATAAGTACAATTACCTCACTGTAACTTGCAAGTACAAACAGTTCTACAAGGAGCACTTGATGGACTGATTGAGTGCGTGTATAGTTCTTGGGATGAGACTGTTTGTGAACCGCGAGGTCCGAACAGGAAAGGCTGTGAAGCGTTGGTCGGATGAGAGCAGTTCAAATAGCGAATGGCTGAGGCAGTGAGTGCTTGATGCTGTTTACCGATAATTCTCTTTCCAATCGCTGTAGATCTGTGATTCACACTCACATACAGTGATATAAATACTCAGAGTGGTGCAGTGAGAGTAATATGGAAAAAGATGATCTGCTGTGGCAATCCCTAATGGGAGCAGCTGACAGAAGAAGAAGGTGCAGTGACAGTAACAACGCTAAAGCAGTTATGGTATTTAGAATAGTTTGACCATTCTGTGAACCATTATATTGTTACAGGCTAATTACAATCAGATGCATTAAATTTATGAACGATATGCGGTTAATTTCAGTGTATTTGATAAAGCCGCCGTCGTGGATGTGGATCTAAGAAAGGGTAACCACACAGGAAGAGTAGCACTGCTTTGACGCTGGGTGCCACCAGTCTGCAAAACTGAGCGGAGAACTTGCGTACGACAGGGTATGAGGTACCGTGGAAAAGTGCGTGGCTTTATGCCAAGTGGAGATTTTGTTCCTGCCTTGTGCCCTGTGTTGGCTGGGATTGGCTCCAGCAGACCTCCGTGACCCTGTGTTCGGATTCAGCGGGTTGGAAAATGGATGGATGGATGGATGGATGATTTGAACGTGGAAACGTTCTTACGCAACATTTCTGTGCGTACGCACTGTTTATACATGAGGCCCCTGGGCTATCCAATTCTGGTCCTGGTGGGCCACAGTGGTTGCAGGTTTTCACTCTAACCATCTTCTAAATTAGTGAGCTGTTTTTGCTGCTGATTAACTTGTTTTGCCTTAGTTGTAATTGACGTGACTCAGACCCCTTAGTTGTTTCTTTTTCCTTAATGAGCAACCAAACAATAATGAGACACAAAACAAGCCACCACATGACAAGCTAACCTGAAAATAAAGATAGGTGAAGGTCTTGGTTATGTTGGTCTGCTCAGGTCACCAAAACATTTTGATGGTGGTCTTAGAAAAAATAGAAAATCAACAGTCTGCTGTGGCAGAATGAGAGCAGCAACAAGTCATGATATTCAATAACAGGTTTAATTAACAGCAAGAATTGACTTCTCATTAAGAAACTGGTTGGAGTAAAATTGGCTGGAGTTTGATGTTCCAAATCTGTTGGCTCATTTCTCATCTCATTTCTCTTTGGATGCCATTTAATGAAGAAACAAATCAATTCTGAGGACTGAATCCTTAAAATGAGGGCTATTAAAATGAAGGGAAAAGGAGTCAATTAGCCATGAACACTGGTCACTAATCAGGAAAAGGGTTAGAATGAAAACATGCAGCCACTGTGGCCCACCAGGACCAGAGATGGACACCCCTGGTATACACCATGCATCCTGACTGGATGGAATTTGACAACATTAAAAAAACATACTGGATCACACGGCTCACGTTTGGAGTTTGTCAGAAATGGACAGCAATCACATTTAACATGAGTGGAGATGCAAATATGTTTCCTATCCACATATACCAATTAAGGCAGCACTCACATATGCCACAGAAGGGTTGTCAGCCCTGTTACCTGCACAGGTTTGAAAAATGCATGGTTGACCTTCTGTTTCTTTCTTGAGATGGTAACATCTTTGGCATCATGCTAAAACAACAAAATTGGGTGATTACAAGTGCCATTTTCAGTTCTTACTGCAGGCTAGTATAGCTGTAGTGCGCTGTGCTTCACAGAAAAACAGGAGTGACTCTGAAGATGCATTTTACTGCCAGCTGTAAATGTAATCCAGCTAAATTATATAATGGTTCTCACACATGGGCATTTGAGGATCACTTTCCAGGCTCAAATAAGATACTCTGCTGTGGTAAGTGGGGGCACCACAGCTAATACTACAGTCCTTGGTTTTCCTCTGCAGCACCATGAAGACGCCCACTCGGAGCACCTAGACACTGCCCTCTACCTCCAAAGGCAAGCCTCTTCCATTAAGGATCGCATAAAACCAAAAGGTTCTGGAAGATGTTGTCTCTCTCTGTCTCTCAGGAAAGCAGTCCTGTGTGACAGAGCTCCCTGACGCAGACCCACTTGAGAAAGACAAATTTGTTGACAAGCCGAGTATACTCAGAAGGCACACAATAAGCCTTTTTTCTATTGTGCCACTGCATGCCCATTTTTATTCCATTTTTTGGACTTTTGTAGTAGATGACTTTTCCCAACTTTTCTTTGGGACTCCTTTGCCTCATTTTCCCTTTCAGGAAACAATCTGAGAAAACTAACAGTCATTGCAGACAACTAATAGTCTATCTTAACAAAGAAATTCAAATCAGTGATATTTTGTATTTGTAAGAATCTTATATATAAACGTTTACGCGTGGAAGTGTGTGTGTGTCTGTCTGGCCCGGAAGTGAGAGGTGGAGTCGGGGTAAGGGCTCCACCTCCGAGGAAACAGAAAATTCACTTAACCACTAATAACACAAGTGGGGCCAACATGTCGGCAAAGCAAAACCTTGGAAAAAAGACAAAGTTGCTCAGCCGCTGACATCGGCAAAACGGAATCCCTTTTACTTTTCCTCCCGCCGCTAATGCACAAGTAAGGCGAGCACGTCGGTAAAACAAATCCTCCTAGTAGAGAGACGCCCAGAGTAGTTCCTTTCAATTACCTGACATCTCTGCATTTCAATTATTTTTCTGATGATTTCAGTAGTTTCTAGGACCCTGGGCTTTTTATAGCACAGGATTACACAGCTAGTTATGTATAAACACTTTGAAATAACTTACGTTTTTTGTCCAGAAGCTCCTACTCACCGGTATTAGAAGAACCCCACAAATGATATACCATTCGACTCATCTTGATGTCTAGTTTTGCAAGACATTGAGCTTTATACATTTACATTTATTTGCTTAGCAGATGAAGCTTTTATTCAAAGTGACTTACATAGGAGGTCAACATAATCAAGTAATATAAGTCTGGGGAATGTTTTGAACAAGTGTAGCAGGACAGGTTACAAAAGTTTATCACCTCAAGTGAAGAGTTATAAAGACAGTATAACCTAAAACCTTTCAATTAACAATATGACAGATGTCCACCGAGCAAACAATATTCATTAACAATTTCAGTAGGGATTTCAATCACTTCCTAAACACGTTGAGAGAGTCAGCAGTTCAGATGGAGTTGGGCTGCTCGTCCCATCAACCAGGAGGTACACATGAAGAGAGTCTGGGTTGAGATTTGATACTGTAATACATAGAGGTGGAATCACCAGACACTGTCCACTAGCAGACCTGCGTGGGCAAGAAAGAGCATAGGACCTTATAGACATCTCCATATACACAAGTGCTGGCCCATTGACGTTTTGGGGTTCTCTCTTATTTTTGGCCTTCTAGGCCCAAAAAGCCCTCATCTTTAGACCAATTTTGGATCATGTTTTTTTGTAGAAAATTATATCCTTTTAATAAAGAGAAAACCAATCAGTGTCTTCAGAAAAAATCATTAGAAGGGCATAAAATTATGCAAACCATATCAACCGTCCTCAGTGGTTTACCCCCTAATGGGATACAAGGAGTCAAACTTAGTCTTTTTCACAAAACTTTGAAACAATGGGAATCGGCTATATGGGTATGTGGAGTGTTGTTTTATGTTACTTCGAGGTTGCTTATCACAAATATGATCATATTTTGGTAACACTTTTGTTATAGTCATCTATAACACATTTACTCTTATGTGACAAGACCTTAAAAAAGGCTTTGTTTGTTCTTCATTATGCTTATAAAACATCAGTAGGTTGGTTATTCATCTCTGTGCTGTGTGGCACATTGACATGATGGTAAAAATACTTCTTAATATAAAGGATTCACGAGTCTTATTCCAAACATGTAATATAAAGCAAAGAGTGTCTCAGTTAAGCCACCTCAGAGCACTCCAAAGTGAAGTTTTGTTAGTAGGTCACATTGGAGAGATGAAGAAACACTTTACTGATGCTTTGTGGTGGAGTGGTGGCTCTGAGGCTAGGGATCTGCACTGACAATCGGAAGGTTGCCAGTTCGAATCCCATAAATGCCAAAAGAGAGACTCTGCTCTGTTGGGCCCTTGAGCAAGACCCTTAACCTGCAATTGCTAAGCACTTTGAGTAGTAAGAAAAGTGCTATATAAATGCAAAGAATTATTATTAAGAATTTTTGTAAGTGTTATTGATATCTGAAGAAGCCTTTGTTAAGGTCTTGTTACATAACAGTAAATGATTAATAGACGCATTTTTGCAGTATCTCAACTAAAGTGTTACTAATATTTTTTGATATTTGACACTTAACCGGTGGTCCTAACCCTGTAAGAGACACTTTCAGAACATTGAATATAACCCATTTTAAACATAAGCAAGTGGGGTACCATTTTAGACTATTTCAGAGTCACTGATTAAGAATGTGATGTTATTTTTATTGTTTTCTATTACAATCAAGACTATTCAGACTTTAAATATTTCAATTAAAGCACACATTTTAATATTTCAAATATATGATGCAACTATTCTTGTTTATTATGTATTATGAGGTAAATCATTGCATTTCTTTTGAACCCTGAATTAGGTTGGCTTATGCTAATTCAGACTTTTTTATTCTGCTAAACTATGAAAGAAATCATAAGACCAATTACACCACTCTGCTGGGAATTTAGGTCAGCCAGCAGAAGATGGGACCTGAGAAGCCCAAGGCTTTGTTTTCAGCTGCCATCTCTGCTGCATGGGGGATGATATTGGCTCTCTGTCTCTCTGTCTTTCTCCAAGCAATGGTAATTTAGAAGTGACAGATATTGGATTAGAATTTAGAGTTGCCTCTTTTATTTAAGACCAAGAAAATAACAATGTGGCTGACCTGACCATTCTCCTGTACAAAAATATTCCTAGTTTTCCTGACTTTCCAAAGTACTGAAAATCTTACTTTTCTTTAATTCTTTATTTAGCCTTGTAATTTGATTAATTTAGTAATAAGTGAATGTCTTACCCTATTACTTGTAAAAGAAACGAGTTGAGTGACATAATTGCAATAGTAAAAAATAAGCACTCAGGTTTTAGATCTCAGAAAAGAAAGTCAGATATGCTTCAAACTAACAAAATCTCCAGAGATGATGGGATTTTACCCATTGTACTGAAGGAAATTATATACATCCTAAAGAATATTCCAACAATCACTTCAAATGGAAGATGTTCATAATGACTAGAAGGTCACAAATGTGACTCCGAGCTACGTGAATGGAAATAAAATGGATCCTGGTAATTATAGACTGATAAGCCTTGTATCTATTCCATGCAAAATTATGGAAACTGTAATAAAAAATAAATAAAAGCCAGCCTGGTTTTATGGGAGGAAGCTCCTGCCAAACCAATCTGCTAAACTGTTTTCAGCTGGCTACTAAAGTGGTAGGTAAAAAATAAGCTCTTAATATATTTCTGCATCAAAGATTAATTCTGAAACTAGAAGCTGTGGGCATCAGAGGTAACTTATAAAAGTGGATCTCAAGGTGGTTAACAGCCAGGAGGCAAGAAGTACAGGTAAAAATAGGTTAGGGTTAGGGCTAAGGAATATGAGGTAAGAATGTGCCCTATGGGGTGTGATCATCATGCGTCTGTACTTGGAGCATTACTCCTTCAAATTTACATTATGACGTAGATTCTGGTGTATTTAGTAAACTGTGAAATCCATATAAATGACATAAAAATTGGAGAAATAGCAAATACTGAGGGGGCTGTAAAAACAGTTCAAAAAGACCTGGACGCTTCAAAAATGAGTGATCACTTGCTAAAATACAGTTTAACAAGAAAAGTGCTAAGTGCTACATGTAAACAAAAGAAGTGTCAATTATAAAAGCATTTTGGGAGACAATCTGCAAAAAGAATTTAGATTTACATTGACACTATAATCTCACAATCTAGACAGTGTGCAGAAGCAATTAAAAGACAAATTAAGTTATATTGCAAAAACTGTTTAATATACAGAGTAGGATGTTATGCTCATTCATAAGGCAAGCTCTATTGTTGGCATGGAGCTGGACAGTTTAACATCTGTGGCAGAGCGAAGGGCGCTCAGCAGGCTCCTATCAATTATGGAGAATCCACTGCATCCACTTAATAGTATCATCTCCAGACAGAAGAGCATCTTCAGCGACAGACTGCTGTCAATGTCCTGCTCCACTGACAGACTGAGGAGATCGTTCCTCCCCCAAACTATGCGACTCTTTAATTCCACCCAGGGGGGTAAACGTTAACATTTAACATTATACATAGTTATTGTCTGTTTTTCACCTGCATTATTATTATTCTTTAATTTAATATTATCTATTGTATCAGTATGCTGCTGCTGAAGAATGTGAATTTCCCATTGGGATTAATAAAGTATCTATCTATCTATCTATCTATCTATCTATCTATCTATCTATCTATCTATCTATACAGTATAATACACTCGTGAGACCATATCTGGAATATTGTGTGCAGCTCTGATCACCAGGCCAGAAAAAGACATAGCAGCACTTGAAGCTGTGCAGAGGAGAGCAACCAGGTGCAACCCAGGACTAAAGGTTGATTTATACTTCTGTGTCAAGCCTACATCATATCCATGCACAGGAGCAACATCATCAAAACTAGTTGATACTTCTGCATCACACCACGTCACAGGAACATGAATGGTCACTTGTTAGCGGTGTTTGTAGCATGCAAGAAAAGCAAATGATTCATTAAAATTGAGGCAGAGCTTGCTGTCCAGGATGACGATACAGGATATGTTCTGTAGGCGAACGTATTTGTTCCTCACATTTTTCCAGATTTTCATATATTCTCCAACTTCAAAACAAGAAGATGGAAACGAACAGAAAAGCGTTTTAGGAAATACGTAGCTAGCAACCCGGCCAATCAAAGTTATAGAGGTGTGAACAGGGTTCACGTGAACATGATGCCTAGTAACATTTTTAAGAAAGAGCGCATCAGGCTACGCCATAGGCTCAACGTAGAAGTACAAGTATAATTCATTCTTTCAAGGGAATGTCCTACTGTGATATTCCCAGGAAGTTAAATCTTGAGCTGAGAAATTACGTGGGCACCTGATTCAGATCTCTTAAACTTTTAAAGGCATTGATAAATTCAATCCAGCAGAGCTCTTTCAATTAAATAAGGAATAATGTAGCGTGACAACTGTTACAAAGTATCTGGATGAAATATTAGGACAACTTAGTTATTATCAAGCCAAATGAAGAACTCAATGGTTTCATCTCATTTGTCAGACTTCTTATGTTTTTTCAAACATGTACAGTATAGATACAAAAGGAACCTTGTCTTTTGAGCCGTTAAAGTGCATGTTATTAATGAAAGTAAATTATTGTGTTTGTCATACTGTAACCTTTATGCATTTCTTCTGCCATGTGTTAGGATTATTAAAAAAGATACATTGCAGAACTTTTGCAGATGTTTAGATATGGTACTCTTTGGTAAAAAAAATGAAAATGCTCTTTGTTTTGTATTGTTTTTTACATTTTAGATTTGTTTTAGTGTCAGGTAGTTCCTGACAAAGACTAAGCAGGACTTGAATGAAGTAACTGAAGATGAGAATCTGTTTTGCATTTGATGTCTGCCCAGTCGAGGAGGGGGTCTAAGGGCCATGTAGCCCTTTTCTGAACAGCTGCTGCACATTTTCTGTCTCTCAATTCCTGAGATGAAATTAATTGAATTATGTATTTTATTTGGTGTTGATATGTGAATGAATGTGCTCAGTGATGGACTGGCACCTAATCCAAGATTAATTCCCACTTTGCCCCATGTGCTTCTAAGATACACTCCATCTTACTCCAGGATGGATGGATGGACGGACAGATGGAAGCACAGCACTCAATCGATACCACTATGTAAGAGTAGACTGAACTGAATCTGTGCAGTGCAGGTAATGTAAATTTACAGCCATGTTCAGCATATATGTTTAAGACATACATGTACAAGCAAGGAAAGCAAGAGAAAATCACGTACTCGCCTCCAGCCATGTTGGTAAATGTATTGTGTTGGACTGCTTGGCATTCTTTTTTTAGAAACAGCTGCTAAGTGGAATTTTTCTTCTCTTTTTGTTTTAGATTCTAGTCTGGCACACCAGAACGGAAAAGCCTGTCCTAGTTAATGAGGGTAAGAAAGGATTCACAGACCCCAACATTGAAATCTGAAGCTGATAAAGAAATAGGTAAGACAAAGTCAGCAGAATGACATTGGCTTTATCTGCCAAAGGGTAATCTTGAATTATAGGCGGTGAGACTGCAGAATTACACCGTTGCACTTAAAGACATATGAATAATTTTATTCTCAGAAAAAAAACATCAGCTGTCTCCTCCAGTTCAGCCCTAGCATTTGATTTGCTTGGCTCATGGGCACAAACTGTAGGGAGACTTTAGTTCAGTCGGGAATTTTCTGATTTTATGCTCCAAAAGAAGTGTAGAGAGTGGCTTCTTCTGAAGTGCAAGGTACTGGATGATGTGTAGTGGCTCTGAATATCTGAGCTTCACAATTTAACTAATAACCCAGAATTGCACATTTTCGTAAACTTTATCTTGAGCTGAAAATGAACATTTTTGACTCTTAAAATTAGTTTAATTGTTTTATGCATTTTAAGCTAAACATGATGTGTTTCTTGCTTTAAGAAATTCTCATGGTGTTATCTTGTTTACATTTGTATCTCAAAGTTATAAAAACACATTTAAAATTATAATTGTTAGTAATTCCCAACCAGAGGTTTGTCTAAAGAATCCCTGACTACAAACTACAGTTCATGAGTGATTCAGTAGGCTGAAGAGCAACAGTGCCCCCCTGTGTTTACTGGACATTATTACAGCATTCTCTGCTCAAAAACCACATCAGGAAGACTTTTTTATTCAGAAAGGGGCATTTTTTTAACTAGCTGGTTGTTTTTCTTTTCTTTGCTTATTTTAAATTACAGATGTTCAATTATTGGGGGGCATCCCGAAATTCTGACCCTTGTGGTTATAATTTGGATGAAGCGGGTTTTAAAACAGTAGGATAGTTTTGTTGCCAACAGACTATTCAGCCCAATAACACTCAGTAATCCTATTCACCAAATTTCTCCAAAATAACATAAACTTCAGTTTTGAAGGTCCCTGAGCTACATTTGTCTACTACTCAGTATTTAATTCCACGTGTCAGTGGTTCTCAGACTAAAGGAGAACATTCAAAAACGCAGATTCAACCTTAACAAAGTTTCCATCTGTGTTCCTGTGTTCTTGTTGAAGAGCTTATTTTAAAATGAAACAGCCATACTAATTCCCTTCATAATTTAAACAACTTCAGTCATGTCACATCTCTGTTTCCTTAAACTGAAAAGACTCAGCTCCTTGAGTCCTTCCTCATAGTTCATACCCAGCTGCCCCCAAACCAGCCTAGTCACTCTTCTCTGGACTTCCTCTCACCATGTTACATCTTTTTTGTAAGATGGAGGCCGAAACTTCTACAGTACTCCAAGTGAAGCTTCAACAGTGAGTTGTATATATCTTAAGTATAATCTTCAAACATCGGGGTATGTGACTTACCATCCTTTTAGCCTTCTTCACTCTTCATAAACGCTGTCTGAATGTGGACAGTGACAAGTCCACTAGGACTCCTAGGTCCTTCTCGTGAGGTGTGATTTCAAGTTTTAAACCTGACATTGTCTATACAAATTTGACATTGATAGCTTCTGTCATGTAAAACTGCTGGCTTGCATTAAATTGCATTTGCCACAAACCTGCCCAAGCCTGAATTCTGTTCAAGTACTTTTGTAACGATTTGGCTGGTTTGAAATTATCTGACATTTCACCAAGTTTAGTTTCACCTGCACACTTAAAAAATATTTGTATATGTGTTACTTACCCCATGTAGTTAGTAGTAGTGGTCAAGAAAAATGTTTAATCTCATGTTTTCATGCAGAATAGAGAGAAAACGTATTTGATATAACAGAATCCAGTAGTGACTAAAGCTGTACAATAGCAAATGACTGGGAAAACATCCATTGAAAGAAGAAAAGAAATGTAGCGTTTCTCTTGTCACATAATCGAGATGTCAGTTACCCAGTTGTATGCTCAAGACGTGCAAAACTCATGCCTTTTTTGCTAAGATATTATTAAACGGTGACTCCTGGAAAAATCAGCACATATTATATATACAGGAAAACTAAAGGTGCATGGAAGTCACTGGGCTGTAGACCTGAGGAGAAGAGGCAGCTCATCAGTTCAAAAAGTCATTCCCATGAGCCTTCAGTTTTCCTGTTTGTGATGTGTGCTGATTTTTTCTGAAGTAACCATATAATCGTATGGACAACTGACATGTGGATTATATGACGTGAGTTACATGAGATTTTTTCCTTTTTTTTTTTTTTACTGTGGTACAGCATTGGTCACTATCGGCTTCTGTTATATTATAACTTTTTTTTCTCTCCAATCTGCATTAAAACATGACATTAAAAAATTTTCTTGCCATCACTATAAACTACATGGAGTAAGTAACATATAAAAGAGTATACTTTTTGGATGGAGTATTCTTTAAACAAGCTTGTTATTTACAGTTTATTCTCATCAAGATCGTTTGTATGTATCACAATGAGCAGTAGCCCTTAAGGAAATCACCTTTAACATCACCAGTTTTCCTTTGTTTCTTGTGTTTAGCTAATGTTGCACCCATTCACGTTTCTCTTACTTTGATCCATGGCCTCTTGTGCTCTCTTAACTAAAGCCTTCTGAAAATCTTAACAGCATTATAGGCCCCCAGACAAAGCAGTGCACTGGGGTCTGTACCTACACAACCACTCAGCAAGTTACAGCATACATACTGTAGATTAGCATATGGGCCCCCAGGCAACTGCCCAGCATGCCCATTCATTAAGACGGCCCTGCAAATAATAACATGTGCACCTTTGTGGTCGTATTCCTCTGTTACTTTTTTACAGAATTCCAGCAGATTAGAAAAGTACAACCTCCCTTGGGCGACACGGTGGCGCAGTGGTAGCGCCTGGGTTGGGTTCCCGGGTCCTCCCTGCGTGGAGTTTGCATGTTCTCTCCGTGTCTGGGTAGGTTTGCTCTGGTTTCCTCACACAGTCCAAACACATGCAGGTTAGGTACATTGGCGATCCTAAATTGTCCCTGGTGTGTGTGTGTGTGTGTCCTGCGGTGGACTGGCACCCTGCCCGGGGTTTGTTCCTGCCTTGCACCCTGTGCTGGCTGGGATTGGCTCCAGCACACCACCGTGACCCTGTAGTTAGGATATAGCTGACAACCTGCCTTATCTGAACCCATACACTAGTGCACCGTTCTTGGTATGGGAAGCTCAGTCTGTTCCTTAATACAGTTGATCCCAAACTCAGTCCTGGGGACCTCCTGTTCAAATCAGATTCTCAATCGGTGACAATAATTGATCTCATTTAATTAGCTGTTCTTTCTTATTCTGCATTCATAAAATCACAGTAATATGATTTTTCCATACATAAGACATTTAGAACTACTGTATTTCTATTTTTGCTATACCTTTAAATGTTTGACTCTGTTTTGTTGTTTTCCTTTTATTTTGTCCTTTTTGTGCAGTTTGCTCCCTTTATTCTATCCTAATAATGATAATTTATAAACAAGCAGAGCAGACACCCAGGCAAACGAATGATGAAAGTATGCAACTACTTTATAGTCAGAGCCACTAATTAGTAAATAACGGATGAAATAACCATAAACACCTGGAAAAGTAGAACGAAAATCAGGATGAGAATATTGCTAAAAAAAATACGTCATGCCCATGTAACTGCTTAGTACATTTTACTAAAATATTTACCACACTTACTTTGTTATTTGTATATTGACCACAGAATACAACAACTGGGAAATAACAGCTCACTAAATTAGTTGGAACAAAAACCTGCAGGCACAGTGAGTCTCCACGACCGAGTTTAGGAACCACTGCGTCCATTACTTTACCTGTGATACACAGTTAGGTTTGTAATGAATCTGACCCATTATGCTGAAACTCGCTACTGCTCAGCTTCCTTAACTGTAAATAACTGCCGCTAACATACAGTAAGGGTAGGCCAATGTCACCCTGCGAAGCTCCCCGCCATACGACCCCCTTTCGATATAATCAACTCTAAACAGTCAAATTCATATATGCAGTATATGTAAAATTGACAGTCAGGATGCATTTTCAGCCATTCAGAAAACAAATACGCGTTTAAAAAAGAAAGACACAAAGATGAAAACAGCAATGACCTTTTCCTCCCCAACACACAATAACCCCATAAAAGTATGAATGACTAATGAAACACACCCCGGGCCCTCTTGATGTTCACACAATAGTCCAGAGTTCAAGTTGTTTTATTATATATATATATATATATATATAGGTGGATGAACTGTAGAAGTCGCCCAACGGATGAATTTTAATATGTAAATGTAAAATGTTTCCACTTCCCATGGGCTCACCACCTATGGGAGGGGCCAAGGAGGTCGGGTGCAGTGTGAGTTGGGTGATGGCCGAAGGCGGGGACCTTGGCGGTCCGATCCTCGGCTACAGAAGCTGGCTCTTGGGATGTGGAATGTCACCACTCTGAAGGGGAAGGAGCCTGAGCTAGTGCGCGAGGTCGAGAGGTTCCGGCTAGATATAGTCGGGCTCACCTCGACACACAGCTTGGACTCTGGAACCAGTCTCCTTGAGAGGGGCTGGACTCTCTACCACTCTGGAATTGCCCCCGGTGAGAGGCGCTGAGCGAGTGTGGGCATACTTATTGCCCCCCTGACCTGAGTCTGTTCATTGGGGTTTACCCAGGTGGACGAGAGGGTAGCCTTCCTCCGCCTTTGGGTGGGGGGACGGGTCCTAACTGTTGTTTGTGCGTATGCACTGAACAGCAGTTTGGAGTACCCACCCTTATTGGAGTCCCTGGAGGGGGTGTTAGAGGGCATACCTTCTGGGGACTCCCTCATTCTGCTGGGAGACTTCAATGCTCACGTGGGCAATAAAAGTGAGACCTGGAAGGGCGTGATTGGTCGGAATGGCCCCAATCCCCCCGATCTGAACCTAAGTGGTGTTTTGTTATTGGATTTCTGTGCTCGTCATGGAATGTCCATAAAGAACATCATGTTCAAGCATAGGGGTGTTCATATGTGCACTTGGCACCAGGACACCCTAGGCCTCAGTTCAATGATCGACTTTGTGGTCGTGTCGTCAGACTTGCGGCCACATGTCTTGGACACTCGGGTGAAGAGAGAGGCGGAGCTGTCAACTGATCACCACCTGGTGGTGAGTAGGCTTCGATGGTGGGGGAGGATGTTGGTCAGGCCTGGTAGGCCCAAACGTGTTGTGAGGGTCTGCTGGGAACGTCTAGCAGAGCCCCCTGTCAAAAGTAGCTTCAACTCCCACCTCCGGCAGAACTTCGACCACGTCCCGAGGGAAGTGGGGGACATTGAGTCCGAATGGGCCAAGTTCCATGCCTCCATTGTTGAGGAGGCTGACCGGAGCTGTGGCCGTAAGGTGGTCGGTGCCTGTCGTGGCAGCAATCCCCGAAACTGTTGGTGGACATCAGCAGTGAGGGATACCGTCAAGCTGAAGAAGGAGTCCTACAGGACCTTTTTGTCCTGTGGGACTCTGGAGGCAGCTAATAGGTACGTGCAGGCCAAGCGGAATGCAGCTTCAGTGGTTGCTGAGGCAAAAACTCAGGCATGGGAGGAGTTTGGGGAGGCCATGAAGAATGACTTTCAGACGGCTTCGAGAAGATTCTGGTCCACAATCCAGCGTCTCAGGAGGGGGAAGCAGTGCAGTGTCAACACTGTGTATGGAGGAGATGGTGTGCTGCTGACCTCGACTCGGGACATTGTGGGTCGGTGGGGGGAGTACTTCGAAGACCTCTTCAATCCCACTAACATGCCTTCCAATGAGGAAGCAGAGCCTGGTCAAAAAACTCCTTTGTAGTAGGGCCCCGGGGGTGGATGAGATACACCTGGAGTTACTCAAGGCTCTGGATGTTGTAGGACTGTCTTGGTTGACACGTCTCTGCAGCATCACATGGACATCAGGGACAGTGCCTCTGGATTGGCAGACCGGGGTGGTGGTCCACCTCTTTAAGAAGGGGGACCGGAGGGTGTGTTCCAACTACAGAGGGATCACACTCCTCAGCCTCCCTGGAAAAGTCTATTCGGGGGTCCTGGAGAGGAGGGTCCGTCAGATAGTCGAACCTCGGATTCAGGAGGAGCAGTATGGTTTTCGTCCTGGTCACGGAACAGTGGACCAGCTCTACACCCTTAGCAGGGTCCTGGAGGGTGCATGGGAGTTTGCCCAACCAGTCTACATGTGTTTTGTGGACTTGGAAAAGGTGTTTGACCGTGTCCCTCTGGGAATCCTGTGGGGGGTACTCCGAGAGTATGGGGTACCAGACCCCCTGATAAGGGCTGTTCGGTCCCTGTACGATCGGTGTCAGAGCTTGGTCCGCATTGCCGGCAGTAAGTCGAATCTGTTTCCAGTGAGAGTTGGACTCCGCCAGGGCTGCCCTTTGTCACTGATTCTGTTCATAACTTTTATGGACAGAATTTCTAGGCGCAGCCAGGGCGTTGAGGGGGTCCAGTTTGGTGGACTCAGGATTGGGTCACTGCTTTTTGCAGAAGATGTTGTCCTGTTTCCTTCATCAGGCCATGATCTTCAGCTCCCTCTGGGTCGGTTTGCAGCTGAGTGTGATGCAGCTGGGATGGGAATCAGCACCTCCAAATCCGAGACCATGGTCCTCAGCCGGAAAAGGGTGGAGTACCCTCTCAGGTTGAGATTCTGCCCCAAGTGGACGAGTTCAAGTATCTCGGGGTCTTGTTCACGAGTGAGGGAAGAATGGAGCTTGAGATCGATAGGCGGATCGGTGCGGCATCCGCAGTGATGCGGGCTCTGCATCGGTCTGTCGTGGTGAAAAAGGAGCTGAGCCATAAGGCAAAGCTCTCAATTTACCAGTCGATCTACGTTCCTACCCTCACCTATGGTCATGAGGTATGGGTAGTGACCGAAAGAATGAGATTGCGAATACACGCGGCTGAAATGAGTTTCCTCCGCAGGGTGTCTGGGCTTTCCCTTAAAGACAGAGTGAGAAGCTCAGTCATCCGGGAGGGGCTCAGAGTAGAGCCGCTGCTCCTCCGCATCGAGAGGAGTCAGATGAGGTGGCTTGGGCATCTGATCAGGATGCCTCCCTGGTGAGGTGTTCCGGGCATGGCCCCAGGGAAGACCCAGGACACGCTGGAGAGACTATGTCTCTCGGCAGGCCTGGGAATGCCTCGGGATTCCCCCGGAAGAGCTAGAAGAATTGGCCGGGGAGAGGGAAGTCTGGGTATATCTGCTCAATCTGCTGCCCCCGCGACCCGATCTCGGATAAGCAGAAGAGGATGGATGGATGGTTGGATGGAAAATGTTTCCACAGTCAGTACCGCACTATAATCAATACAAGGTCTTCCACAAGCTCACCTGATTCCGCCAGTCGACTTAACTAAGAGCAATGCAGGATTCAAGTCCCTGAAGACAAACACTGACCTTCGCCTGTCTAGTCAGGACTTCGTAGCCGTAGTGCCTCTTTACATGGCCAATGCAGATGCTGATCCATTTTTTCTAGTTGTCCCATCTTTTTCCTCTGATTGCTGGCTTCCCTCTCCTTTCTAAAAATGGTGCGACTTATGCAAATTACTTCCAGCCTTCAGGGGCGCACTGTCAATCACCTGTCTCTTCCAAACAGCTCGTATGGAGTGTCTTCTAGGAACGTACAAGCGGAGCAGGCAGCCAAGCGGCAAACACTAACATTTTCATTGTGGTGGTGCTACAAGTTTACTGTCATATGTTAACTTGGATGAGCCCTTTTATAAAATGGGATCATGTTTACTAGCTTTCAATTCTTTGGAGTTTCTCCAGTGTGTAGTGAGTTTTGAAAAATATATGTCAAAGATGTAAGATACATGTTCGCTGTTGCCAGTGATTTTTTTTTACTTTAACTTTTTAATTCTAATCTGTTCCCTCTGTAATTCCAAACCACTAAGTACCTCATGGATACTCTATAAGTAATGGAAGGTTATAGGGATTCCCCGTGTGTGAAAACTTCAGAGAAATGGGATGATGGATTTCAGGTATTACAGAAGTCTCGGAGTATAAAAATAAATGATCGTTTTCTGATCATATCTGTTATTTGAAATGGCTCTTCAATTAATAAAATAAGATCTAATCCTTGCATTCCTCCCAGGGTTTTCCCTCAATAGACTTTAATCATGTGATATTCAACTGAAAGACAAATTGAACATCACTGGTGATTTTTTTGCAAAAAGGAATTATGAAGACGGAATTGGAGCCATGTGAAAAAAATCAAATTAGGTTCATTCTTAGATAGTTTGTAAGTGAGTGAGATGCATTTGTTCTTGTTATAAATACTGCCCGTCTCTTCTAACCTAATGGAAGGCCAGAGCAGTGGGAGAAAAATGCACAATGCCATATGTATTAGATTTCTTTGACTTATTTTCACAAATCCTATTAAGATAATTGTCTCGCTCCCCCATATGAGATTATGGATACGGAAAGCTTCAGATTTAAGATTGTTCTACTTTCAAGCTGCTTATACTTTTCAGTCTAGATATGCATTACTCTTCGGAATGCTGTTTCCTTGATTTCATGTTTATTTTGTTACCATGAACTTTAATTCTTAGTGACTTCTAAATGAGTTTTTGTAGAAATTTCTACAATTATGACCAGCTTAAGGTCACACCAAGGGGAGCTCTGGTACTGTAATGCCTATCGTCATCATGTAGACACAGGCTAGTGACAAGCGAATCTTGTACATTTAACATTCTCTACCAGGGCTAGACCTTCATCTTCATCTTCTTCTTCTTCCATAGCTATTCCCATTTTTATATGGGGTCACTATTTTTTGAGCAGACTTCTCCAATAGAAGTTTCAACTTGATTTTTATGAAAAGATTCCTTTCCTGACGCCAACCCTCCCTATTTATCCAGGCTTGGGACTGGCTCCAAAATGGAGGCTGGGTTAAAGTAAAAAATTATATACAGTCATATGAAAAAGTTTGGGAACCCCTCTCAGCCTGCATAATAATTTACTCTACTTTCAATGAAAAAGGTAACAGTCTTTCATTTCCTTGGAACATCTGAGTACTGGGTTTTTTTCAGAACAATTTTTAGTGAAGCAGTATTTAGACATATGAAATTAAATCAAATATGAAAAACTGGCTGTGCAATAACTTGGGTCCCCTTGTAATTTTGCTGATTTGAATGCCTGTCACTGCTCAATACTGATTACTTGCAACACCAAATTGGTTGGATTAGCTCGTCAAGCCCTGAACTTCATAGACAGGTGTGTCCAATCATGAGATATAAAGGTATTTAAGGTGGTCAATTGCAAGTTCTGCTTCCCTTGGACTCTCCTCTGAAGAGTGGCAGCATGGGATCCTCAAAGCAACTCTCAAAAGATCTGAAAACAAAGATTGTTCAGTCTCATGGTTTAGGGGAAGGCTACAAAAAGCTATCTCAGAGGTTTAAACTGTCAGTTTCAACTGTAAGGAATGGAATCAGGAAATGGAAGGCCACAAGCACAGTTGCTGTTAAACCCAGCAGGTCTGGCAGACCAAGAAAAATACAGGAGCGGCATATGTGCAGGATTGTGAGACTGGTTACAGAGAACCCACAGATCACCTCTAAAGACCTGCAAGAACATCTTTCTGCAGATGGTGTATCTGTACATCATTATACAATTCAGCGCAATTTGCACAAAGAACATCTGTATGGCAGAGTGATGAGAAAGAAGCCCTTTCTGCACTCACGCCACAAACAGAGTCACTTGTTGTATGCAAATGCTCATTTAGACAAGCCAGATTCATTTTTGAACAAAGTGCTTTGGACTGATGAGACAAAAATTGAGTTATTTGGTCATAACAAAAAGCGTGAAGAAGAACACCACATTCCAAGAAAAACACCTGCTACCTACTGTCAAATTTGGTGGAGGTTCCATCATGCTGTGGGGCTGTGTGGCTAGTTCAGGGACTGGGGCCCTTGTTAAAGTTGAGGGTCGGATGAATTTAACCCAATATCAACAAATTCTTCAGAATAATGTTCAAGCATCAGTCACAAAGTTGAAGTTACACAGGGTTTGGATATTCCAACAAGACAATGACCCAAAACACAGTTCGAAATCTACAAAAGGCATTCATGCAGAGGGAGAAGTACAATGTTCTGGAATGGCCGTCGCAGTCCCCTGACTTGAATATCATCGAAAACCTATGGGATGATTTGGAGCAGGCTGTCCATGCTCGGCAGCCATCAAATTTAACTGAACTGGAGAGATTTTGTATGGAAGAATGGTCAAAAATACCTCCATCCAGAATCCAGACACTCATCAAAGGCTATAGGAGGCGTCTAGAGGCTGTTATACAGTGGACCCTTGACTTACGAACTCAATTCGTTCGCGAGGGCTGATTGTAACTCAAGTTGGTTGTAAGTCAAGACTATTTTTCCCATAAGAAATAATGGAAATACCCATAATGCGTTCCGAACCTCCCACTGCAACACTTACTTAACCTTTTCATAATAAAAAAAGGGTTGTATAATGTGCATAATTTACCAAAACACCAATAATTTTTCTAATGTACTAACCAAAAAGTAATAAAAAGTGCCTAGCCTACCAGAAACAACAATTTCATACTGTACTCACCATTTAATTTGACATCTTTGGGCTGCAGGAAGGGAGGAGGATGATAATGAAACTGAAGGCTTTTTAAAGGCTTTCTTTAACTTGCGCTCAGGCATTTGCAATCATTTCAATAGCTTCTTTTGCGTTAATTTTAATCTCCTCCTGCCTACAAGTTATTCTGACAAGAATTTTTCTCAGCATTTCCTTGCGATGATACAAGGAACTGTTTCTGAACTGTTCTGAGACCCCCCCCCCCCCTCAATAGGAACGACATGCTGAAGTGCGTGCTGAAGTGCGATTGCCGCGACTGTGGAAGCTTGCTTGTCCATTGCCGGGCAGGGATATCACATGCATATCACCCATCGATATCTTTTCTGTTTGCTTTGGCTGAGAGACTCAGCACAGCTTTAAGCCGGCTGTTAACAGATACAGATAAACAGTCTTCCATACGGAGTTTGGACTTTGGCATGTCTTCTAGTTGGGGGAGGTCCCAAGAGAGTTTACAAACCTGACATTTTATTGAATGAGTGCCGCATTAATAGGAATGTTTCTGTTTGTTTACAATCGCGCAAGCGGATACACGTGACCGCATTCAGGTCGTAACGCAAGATGTTGGTCGTAAATCAAAATAAAAATTTTGGTCGTAAATCAAGTTGTTCGCATGTCAAGCCGGTCGTATATCAAG
Organism: Erpetoichthys calabaricus; assembly: GCF_900747795.2. Taxonomy (NCBI): domain Eukaryota; kingdom Metazoa; phylum Chordata; class Cladistia; order Polypteriformes; family Polypteridae; genus Erpetoichthys; species Erpetoichthys calabaricus. The sequence continues at coordinate 164,330,055 of NC_041402.2, read as the reverse complement.
GGTCGACTGTATTTGCAAGAGGAGGCTCAACTAAGTATTGATGTAATATCTCTGTTGGGGTGCCCACATTTATGCACCTGTCTAATTTTGTTATGATGCATATTGCATATTTTCTGTTAATCCAATAAACTTAATGTCACTGCTGAAATACTACTGTTTCCATAAGGCATGTCTTATATTAAAAGAAAATTGCTACTTTGAAAGCTCAGCTAATGATAAACAAAAATCCAAAGAATTAAGAGGGGTTCCCAAACTTTTTCATATGATTGTATATACCAGTATATATCATAAAAATAAAACATAAAATGCAGATAAATACAACTTTTTTTTTTTATTGTATATGCCTTCATACGTTTATGTGATTTTGGTGCAGTGGTTACCAAAGATTTCTCAAAGAGCCAAGGGAATAAGTTCAGTTCAATTCCTTGTGACTGTCTAACTGGGATTTTCATGTTCTCCCTGGTATGCTGGTTTTAATCCCACATCCCAAAGACATAGGGATGATAGTATACTGAAATGGACTGGTTTCCCATCCAGGGTTAATACATCCATGGATTGTGAAGAAAATTAATAGGAGGGGTAACTTGATTAGATTAGATTAAATTAAATAAACATTATTAACCCCATGGGGTGAATGCATGATGTTTTACAAAATGAGTTATATGATGCACTCATTTTTTCTTTTTCTTTTTTTTAACTTTAGGGACACTTTTCTAAGTGGACTGACAAGAATTAAGTTGGAGCTGCTGTGCAGTTATGTCGCTGAGTCAGCTGAAAATAGCAGGCACATCAATGGAGATCCCACATCCGAAACCATTCTAATGAAACTCTCAACAAAAGACAATATACATAAATAAAGTTATGTAAAAAGAAAAAAAGCACAGAAAATATGGGATGGCAATATTTATTATTCCAAGTGAGAAACCAAGATATTGAGCAAAAGGAGAGAGAAAAAAAAAGAGGGGGACGGGACTTTTCTTTTGTTTTTTTTTTTTCTTTCTTTCTTTCTGTTTTTTTTCTTTTGCATCTGCATGGCCTGACACCATAATTAAAGTTAAAAAACAAAAAAGCATCTCATGAAGACAGCCACTGGGAGACTTGGACACCTGCTGAAGAACACCTCGCCACAGACAATTGTTACTTGGCTGTTTTTACAAAGGGATGTGGAGTTGTAATTGCTGTTAAACAATGGGCACACTCCCCTGAGAGAAGGAAGGATGGGCTGCCGCCATTGTGTGAACCCCACCCTGAAACACTGACTCGTAACCCACTGGATGGACCTGTTCAATGCACACTGGGAAAAAAGCAACAAACTGAACAGAGTTTTGAGCCAAAAGGACTTTGATGTCTCTTTGCAAATGCATTGCATAAGTGAAAGGATTTTTTTTTTGTATGTTTTTCATTTCATTTAATTTTAAATGATTTTTTTTTTTTCATGTTGCCTGCTTTTTATTGGTTCACTATTGACATGCCTCTCAATGCTAATGGCCGTAAACAGCTTTGGCTTCAAGTCCACAATGGAAAAAGGCCGCATAAAGGCTGCCTATTGAAATGTCATAGAGCGGGTACTGAGATGTACTGGGTGGCACACGTATCCCCCCCCCCAGTTGTACTTGAAGATGTGGCGGTGCCGGGGAAGATGGTACGTCCTATCATTCAGACATCCGTCATGTGAGTTATTGGAAAGCACTTAGTCCTGAACCTTTAGTCCACAACTAATACCCCAACATGTGTTCATACCAGATTTAGCAGGGGGCTTGAGTTACATTTCTCATTGTTAAAGCTCATTTAGTGTTTTTATTTAAGACCTATTTATATAAATACTGAAAGTATTATTTAAAAGCAAGTAGTTCGTATTTTTTTAATGTGCACTATGGATAGGTATTGTGTTATTGTACTGATTAATAAGATTTGACCCTGAATGTCAACTCCATGGGTTTTACTATGGAGACGACAGTATTTTTTTACAAGACTGCAAGCAGAAACATATTTACTATTCCAGGGATGAGATGTTCATCAAGAAAGGCATGCTTTTGTTTTATTGTTTTTATGCCTCAAAAAAGGAAATGGTCTCACACAAGTGGAGCAGAAGAGAGCATGTTGCCAACGCCAGCGTCTTTATTTGGTTGTGTTTCTCTATAGCATGCACGTTCATCTTGAAAAAGTCCTGTAGGTCGGGGGGGCAGGGGGGATTGGTCAAGTGATAAGTAGCCGGAGGTGTCACTCTGAGTCCTACACATCACAGTAACTGATTTGTGTTGTTTTCCTGCTGTTAACAAAACTGATGTTTTTAGCTCCAGAAAGATAGATACCGCTCTCGTGCATCACCATAACATATTCAGTGCCTGTCAGCAGTGATATATTTCAAACAATCTCTTGTAAGACATGACTAGCAAATGAGCTTAGGGGTCAGAGGGTAATACGTCCAATGATTCAGATCTGATTTGTGAAAAACTGGGACACTAGACACATTCACCCAGGGCTCAGATGATAAAGGCATTTTCCTAGGGCATGTGGCCTTGGCAGAGGTACGTGGTTGGGCTGCTGCCCTATTGGGCAAGGGCACTGTACATTTTAATAGGGAGCTGAGTCACAATAAAACAAATAATACAAAATGAAATCACCTTTAATAGCAATCTTAATTTCCATTCGGATGCACCTTGTATTGTGATTAAACCTTACTACCCCTCATTTAATGATATTCACAGTAAAAGCTGTGGCAGAATAAGTATTGAAGGAGGGTGCAAGAATATAGCACATATGAGGTGACCCCAAATGGTCACATATGCACAGACCTTAAAGGAGAAATGAGGATGGGTAAATCTGTCAGTTAAATATTGAAAAAGGGACCACCAGAGCTTTCAAAATTAACATCCAGGAGTGATGCACAAAGAGGATTATCAAGCCTGCACTAGAGCTCACCCGGCATTTGTCATGCCCTTCATAAATCATCCATCCATCCATTTTCCAACCCGCTGAATCTGAACACAGGGTCACGGGGGTCTGCTGGAGCCAATCCCAGCCAACACAGGGCACAAGGCAGAAACCAATCCCAGGCAGGGTGCCAACCCACCGCAGGACACACACAAACACACCCACACACCAAGCACACACTAGGGCCAATGTAGAATCGCCAATCCACCTAACCTGCATGTCTTTGGACTGTGGGAGGAAATGGGAGTGCCCAGAGGAAACCCACGCAGACACGGGGAGAACATGCAAACTCCACGCAGGAAGGACCCGGGAAGCGAACCCAGGTCCCCAGGCCTCCCAACTGTGTGGCAGCAGCGCTACCCACTGCGCCAACGTGCCGCCTCCTTCATAAATCATTCCATCAAAATATTTCATGAAGCCTACCTTAGGATCACACTGTTATAACTATTTAAATATTTTCGTCAATTAAAAATGAGGCTGTGAAAAGATTTCTTAAGGGTGAGATATAATGAAGTAGCCAGAAACGCTGTTCAGTACATTAAAAGTTATAGAAATGTGTACGTCTTTTTAGGATCAATTCTCAAAATTACTAAACAAGCAAAGCATCAAAACCTGACATTCTCTTTGAATATGTCACTACTTAAAAATATTTTATTTCTTGCAAAGCTTTATTTTGAACATAGATTGCACTGGCTACTGATGCACAATTTGTTTTTGAAATTAAGCCGCCTCGCTGACTGTCACACATTGGACCCCCGGAAATGTTGGGCTTTATGTGGCAATGCTATCAGCAAGCAAAGCTGGGAGAACAAATACAAACAATACAAGAATAAATTTATATGTAGAAATCAAAGCAGACAAATCAAAGGTAATATAATTAATAATAATAACTTGACTCACAGAATTAAAGATTTATTTATAATTCTGCACGCAGGATTGAAACACTGAGCAGAATTCTGGTGTATTGCCAACGTGCCTAACATTACATTAGAGCATCTTATCTTTTATATGCTTTACCATCACCCGATGCCATGGTGGCACTATCACATGATTGGCACAGTGGTACGATTCTATCGGTTATATCAGTGGTTCTCAATCTGTGAGGCGGGCCCCCTAGGGGGGTGCGAAGATGTGAAAAAAAGAAAACAAGAATCAAAAATATGAAAAATACATCTATTGAAACCAAAACAAATTAACTTAAACTACATTCTGATACTAGAAAAATAAATATAGAGTTAGATAAATGTTAATAAAAGTTAAGCAGGTATAATAAAATATGCATCTATGATATATCATTAATTTAAAAAGAACAAATTGGTATTAGTGGGCTCCTTTCAAAAAAACATTAGGGGGGCGCAATTAAAACTGTTATGAAAACTCGGGTCGCAAATACTTAAAGGTTGAGAAACGCTGGGTTATATACTGGACAAGCAGGTCTGCAGGATCTGCTGAATCCCCCCTCCCTAATATTATTGGCCTGTGCAGCTCTTTATCAACTGTCGCTTCAAAGGTCAGTGCCTGTGCTGTGCCTTCTTTTACAGAATCAGCTGATAAGTACGATTTATAATGGATTAACATTTTTAAGATTTATACTAAAATGAAGGTTAATGCTTCAATACTTCAACACCTCCTAGAACAAGCTTACCTTACCAACATCAGGCAAATGGCAGAAACACAGACTTGGACAGGGATCCAACCCATTGCAGGTTATACCAGCACTTAATGATTCCAAGTGATCAATGAACACATACATCTATAGGACATGAGAGGAAACTGGACTACCAGGAAAATGTTCATGCAAACAGTGGGAGAACATGTAAGAAGTACATAAACACTGAACCTAGGTATCTGAAGCTGTAATGCTTTACAAGTAACTCCCCATCATGTCATCATTTTGATAAATCTATCTTCACGTGACACCACATGACCATGCTTATCATTTTGGGAAATACCCGGGTGTCAGTTTTGCCAAGAAATGTCCTGTCTGTTGGGATAAAGTGTAAGGTGGGCTTTACGCATTCATGTTGTGACAGCAGCTATTGGCAGAAAATATGAACATATCTTTATTTACCTTCGAAAGGACTGTCTGTTGATCTTGGAAGGCTAAAGAACGTTCAGATTCGAGAGATGAAACGAGCAAGTCATGGCTGTATAGAATTTGGCAAACAATTTCCCATAGGAACATTTTATTACTCCAAGGTTGATCTTTGATGGTTCAAGAGACTTAAAAGACACTCTCATTTATGTTTCATTTAAGAATCAACTTTCTCACAGATGTTTCTCCTAAAATTATTTATGAGAAGTAGCTTTAGATAAAAAGGAGACGTGAGATTACAACAGAGGTAAAAGGAGTCAAAATTGAGAATTTGGTTTGAAAACATGGTATATTTCATGAGACCTCTTTCTAGTTTCATGTTAATCTTTCATATTTTTTAGTTATTATTGGACAGATACCTTTATCCAAGATAATTTTCAACATCTGAGACACAACTGATTACATTTATTTTGCTTTACCAATTGAAGCACAGGCAGATGAAGTGACTTTCTTGTGATCACATGGTGTCAGTAGTGGGATTTGAACCTACAACCTCAGGGCTTGAGGTCCAAGGTCTTAAGAAGATGTCTCCACTTTATTTCTTTGTTGTCTAGGAGAAACCAAAATGATATTAAGCAGATCCCTTTTTAGGACTTTTCATTCCTATGGGTTAATTTATCTAGGCAGGATAGTAGAAGTTGTGCTAAAGGAGAATGGTTGTTCGGGGGAGACAGAAATGACCTTAATGTACGGGGTGATGGAGTAAGCGGCTTAGTCATCCACATGCTAGTCTGACAGGCTGTGTTGTTCCTTTCTATAGCTTACTTTCGCTACCAGGCCTACCAATCTAAATGAATTGATCAAGCAATTCCTTACAGTTGAGATCCTCAGTTTCATAATAAATACAAGCATATGCTCATTTGAAAAAGTAAAATTACTTTTTTTGTCAAGGTTATTTCTTTTGTAATTATCACAAGTAGAAATGAGCACATTCATCACACATTTGATTTGTGTAATTTTTAAACAGCTTCATTACTTCACATCTAATTAACCATGAAATACAGATAAATATTTCAAGCTCAAACCATGAAAACCCAGTCATTTTGTTAAATAGTGTGAGGAGTACATATTATTATTGTTAAATTGTTTTTTTTATAGACTATACAGCATATTTTTAAGCATATGCCCCCATTTCATAACGTTTTCTGTCTTAATGTATCATATTGAATAACTGTAAAAGTCCCCTGGTGGGTTATAGAAATTCAGACAAAATAATGGAAATCTGGCACTGCTGTTAATGTCCCTCTGCCCACAGAATCAATCAAGGATACCCAGAGTATACAAAATGATTTCCCAAAGAACCACTCATCATCTGTGACTCATGGCCTTAACTAAGCTGCAAAGCTATTTTAAGTTATTCATTGAGAGTTTTGTTCAAGACACTTCACATGGGAAGTGTTGACAACAACGGGCCATTAAACCCAAAATAGCTTGTCAAAGCTATTCGCCTGACACATCCAAAATAATACTGAACATTTTTTTTTAGAACATTAGAATAATCTCGGCCAGAACAGGCCATTCAGCCCAACAAAGTTTGCAGTTCCAATCTGCTTAATTCTTCTAAAAAAAACATTAGATCTAGTTTTGAAAGTCTGTGCGGTCCTACTGTCTACCACACTACTTGGTAGCTCATTCCATGTGTCTGTGGTTCTCTGTTTAAAGAAAAACTTCCTAATGTTTGTGCAAAATTTACTCTTAACAAGTTTACAACTATGTCCCGTGTTATTGATGAATTTATTTTAAAATAACAGTCTTGATCCACTGGACTAATTTCCTTTATAATTTCAAACCCTTCAATCATGTCTCCTCTTAATCTTCATTTGTTTAAACTGTATAGGCTCAGCTCTTTTAATCTTTCCTTATAACTCAACCCCTGCGGCCCTGGAATCAGCCTAGTCACTCTTCTCTGGACATTTTCTAATGCTGCGATGTCCTTTTTGCTGGAGACCAAAACTACACACAGTACTCCAGATGAGGCCTCACCAGTACGTTATAAAACTTGAGCAGAACCTCCTTGGACTTGTACTCTACACATCAGGACGCTATATAACCTAACATTCTGCTAGCCTTTTTACACTAAATCCTGCTCATAAGGTGTACTCTCGATTTTCTGACCACCCATTTTGCATTCAAACCTAATATTTTAACTTCCTATGTATAATACTTTACATCTACTTACATTAAATTCCATCTGGAACTAATCTGCCTAAGCCTGTATGCTGTCCAAGTCCTTCTGTAATAATTTAACGGATTCAAGATTACAGTATCTGCCAATCCACTTGACTTGGTATCATCTGTAAACTTAACCAGCTTATTATTTATATTCTTATCCAAATCATTTATATATATTAAAAATAGCAGTGGAACACCACTCACCATCCTCTCACTATCACCCTGTGTTTCCTTACTAACCTTATCTACAAGCAGTTCATGCTGTCATATAAGTACATGTATCTTTAGTTGTGGTAATAAGAGCATAGAAAGCACAACGTCCTCACAGGTGGCGCAGTGGTAGTGATGCTGCTATGCAGTAAGGAGACTATGGAAGATTGTGGGTTCGCTTCCCGGTTCCTCCCTGTGTGGATAGTGCTTTGAGTACTGAAAAAAGCGCTACTATATAAATGTAATTTATTATTATTAATGTGTCCAGCGTGCGGTCGTCCAGGCAAGAGCGCACCTTCGTGCAGAAGTACGCCAGCCGCTGAGAAAGCACGCTCTGCCTCCACTGAAGTAGGCGGCACAGTCATCAGATACTGATACACTTGTTCTAAACAATGCCCGTGCTTGCCGTTGCTCTGAAACACAGCCGTTTCAACTTTTACTGATGCATCCAGTTTCTTGTCATCATTCTGTGATGGCATGTTTCTTGGCACAGATAATGTGGATGCAACAGACTGACGCATTGCAATTTCAAGTTGCTGTTCAAAGCTGTTGTCTGATGAAGTGCAAGCTGCAGCAATTATTTATTATTACAGTATTAAATAATTAATTATTTTCAACTATAACTCTGTTATTTCTTGATCTATTTTTACACTTTTACACGCTATACATGCGAGCTTGGCAGTTCCCGTTTTTCCAGGAATTACAGCAGTTTCGGGAATGAAAAATGTCCGGGAATGGATTCCCTAGGGTCTATGTATTTAGGCTAATTTAGCAGAGAACCTGAGCGATGCATGTTAGAGACATGGGCAGACAAGTATGGCAACTTCAAAAGAGAGCAGTCTGTGCTGTTGTTTAAGCCAAATTGATTTCTTTGACACATGGAATTCAGCCGCATATTGTGCATTGCTACCATAGCCGACTTTTGACACATTGTGCAGTCAAACTTTTGTGACTTTTGTAAATGTTATCATCAATGGCACCAGATATTTTTATTTATTCTTGAACCTGTTTGACAATGATTTTTAAAGTATTTTTAGAAACATACTGCATTTTTCAAGATTTACTGAAACACCCCGTCTGTAACAAGTGTAATGAAAGCACACAACAACTATATACAGTTGGGGACACAACCCGGTGACCTCTTAATTGAAGAAAATAACAAACAGTTTTTCAAAGCAAGCAATTGAGGGAATGTCTTTTTAGATGTGAGTCCACAAAAGAACTGAATTAAACATGGTTGTGTTCCAGTTTTATGGGTTCCAGGCAGGAAGGCGCGGGTCCAGGAAGATGGACAACAGAAGTGACGTCAGAGGTGGAATGGCAGTTAAGAGGGAGGAAGAGAGAGAAGGAATTAAACAACTCCTGGTTTGGTGGGGAAATTACCATCACCAGAGCCCTTAAGCTGTCTGCTCTGCACATGTATGGGACACAAGAGAAGTGGAGGTCTACTTTGGAAAAAACAACAAAAAATTTTGCAAGAGAATTAGAAAAAGCAGGAACAGAAATTTAGTGCACCACATTAGACTTTAGTATCATTTTTTTTATGCTTCATAAAATATGTTTCTGGTTCAGTCTTTTCCTCCTTTTGTTGGTTGACATGTTATTTTAGGCATTACCGTTTAAGTGTAGGTTAAATAACATTTCTCATTTATTTCTGGTTAGGAAATATCACCAAGCAGTAATTGTAGGGAAACTGGAAAAGAGAGTTGGAGACAAACTATATTTCAAATTTTACATCTCTAATTACAGCAGTGAGGAGTGAGAAAGAAATGTGGTGTGTTTCATTCTTACCCACACACGATCAATAAGGCTAGAAATTCTGAGCACCGGCTTACATTACATTATTTATTGGCAAATCAGAGATATTTCATCCTCTAAGTATTAATCGTGGAAATTTGTTTAAATACACAACTACATCACCTTCAGGTTAATTTTGATTGGGTGATTTTTATGGCATGCTAAGCTTGTTGTTTTTGTTCATATACAGTCAGCATCAGAAGTCTGCACGCACATTGAAATTTTAGATCTTATGGATATGAGAGCTGAAATCGGGACAAATCTTTTTACAACTTTAATAAGAACTCATTACACACAATTTAAGTGAAAATCAAATGGGTCATCAGTTTGCCACGTGAGACTGTGTTCTAAAATGAAGGCAGTATCTTTACAAAATAAAGTTCCACATAGTGAAACACTATAAGTGATCATAAGTGTGACCTTTTTTTTGCGTTATTATTGTCTAGTTGTCTACAGAACAGAGACAGCAATTCACATCTGGGCATCGACATTCAGTGTAAATAACGATGCTTGCCAAGGACCTTCTGAGATTAATCTACGTCCCTGGCCCTGCAAGGTGCCCAGGCGGAGGGCAAATGGCAAAGTTTTGTGCATAGCTGGTCTCTTTTTAATATGCCTGAATCTCACAACAATGATTTTCATTTTGCTTTTTGTCTTCTTAAAAAGACATGGATATGCTGCTTAGCAATATATGTGCAATCTCAAAATGTGGATCAATATCAATATCAATATAAATGGATATTTTTATTGCATTTTAAAGTTTTTCTTAGCATTAGTATCCCAGTATCTAGCTATAAAATGCAAGAGTAGGCTAATTATTTTTTTAAATTCATAAAATATGCTTCACTGTTGAACATAATTTCATGTGGCAATCTAATGCTTACAGTGGGCATTGTGCAAGTGATGTCATGTATTGGGCGTGTCGAGTAGGGGTGACATTTGTAGATATTGAGGAATGAAGTTACACTCTGTTGATGGGTTTATCTGCCTTGTAGCTGCACAGACCGAAGTTTGATCCCAGGTCACATTTTTTATGATATTCACTTGCTCTCCTCTTGTTTAATTGGAGTATTTTGCTTTTCCCAGTTTCTAAGGATGTACAGATAAGGTTAACTTATTATTTTAAATTTGCCCAATATGAGTGACTGCAAGTGCCCCCTGCAGTAAACGTGTGCTGTAACTCCCAGCGAATTTTGAACTGAATTTGGCACCTTCAAGAGATAAATGAATGAATGAACGGATAGATGAATTTAGGTCAACACTGTGAAGTATTTCTTAATGTATTGCCTCCCAGGTTTTCGGATCTGGCTTCACTTATAAAGCGTTTTCAAATTGCCTACAAGTCTGCATGATTATTCCTATTTCCACCCACATTCCAAACACGTACACGTAAGTTTAATTGGCAAATCCAAACCGTAGTGAGTGTGTGCGAACTAACACTTTCTCTAGGGCTAATTCTTTCTTTGCATCCAATACTTCCAGGGCTTTCTCCCATTTTCTTCAAATGAATGGATGTATTCATAATCCAAAAATTCACATTAAAAAATAAGTTGGAATATGTGTGAAATGTAATACAAGGCTGAATAGCTTTGCATACAAAGAATAATTCTAGACAGCCATGGCCAACCCAAACACCATGAGCTCCTTCTGTGAATTTCATTTTTAATCAACACACCTCCACTTTACACCTGGCTTGTCATTTTACTAGCAGGATGAGAATTTAATAAGAAGAGTACAGAAATGTGAGAACATACCTGGCACTCGTTTGCAAACAGAATCACATTTTATTAAAAAAATGCAATTTAGGAAATATGTCAGCAGATGGAATTGCCACCATAAATAACCATTTAATTATTTCACAGCAAAAGTCCAACAGTGAAAAGCTTTACTTATTCATGTTACCATGTAAAGTTTAATATAAAATCTCTCTCTCTCATCTACGTATCTATTTATCTATCGACAGATAGATAAGATAGAGAGTATATATATATATATATATATATATATTAGTTCATATAGCTGTTTCAGCTTAACATAACAAAAGGTGAAGTGCTTGGCCCCTTATAGTCCAATGGAAATGTTTGACCCACTATACAGTATATATTTAGGACTACACCGCAACTCGTATATTGTAAAGGCAACAATATAAATACAGCTTCTTAGCAAAAAAAAAAACCCTAACGATGCAAGTCTCAGATTAGACTATCGAAGATAACGACACTTCCGGTTAAATGCCAGCCAGGCCAAAAGAGGCAGATCCAGTTGGACAAACACTGGATGTGATGTCAGAGGTAGTGCGATTGATCTTGTCTGTGGAGGAAGAAAATGAAACAAGTATTAGAATACTGATGTGACTGGTGAGGAATTACCACCACAACCCTTTAAGTTGCCCCAAAGACATGCATGCATAATAGTATATACACTTATGCTTATGTATACTATATAAACACATTATATATATATATATATATATATATATATATAAAGTAAAACTGTAATATATGACTTTTTATTTTATTTATTTGTTTTTATTATACTGAAACAGACTTTCGAAGAAGGCTAGTTGTCTGTGTAGGTTTTCTCTCCCACGTCGTCAGGTTCACTTATTTGGTAACAATATACCAGCCTCCGTGACCGAGTGGGCCCAGCGATGGACTATCCACGATTGTACCTCCCTTCCACCAAGTAAAGCAGGGATAGGCCCCACAACCCACCTCTCCATGACCGTGAACTGCATTTAGCACATCTGAGGATGTTGTGCAGACAGTTGAAGAGAGTGGAATCTCAGTCTGCTGATTCACTGCACATTCAGGAGGCCATTGACATCTTGATGTTCAGTCCCTCCCTAGTGATGTCTCCCACACATTCATCCACCTGAGATTTTCATAACAAATTTCAAACTCCCTGCACATAAACTCTTCTGGTGTTCATTTTCTCCATAATGATGTGATTGTATTCATCTTTCTCAGGAAAACACAATCTGTGAGCAACATGTGTCAAAAGTATTTCAGAGGCTCAGAAATAAACACTTTTCAAAGACATAAACAGGAGCCATTTTTGCAGAATTTGTTCTCCCTTAGTAAAGTGGGTTTCCTTCAGGTGCTGTATTCTTACTCCCACAATCTAAGCCTACGTTGTTTGACTGATTGATGATTAAAAATTGGCCTGGGGTGACAAGAGCACATAAGCACACCCTACAATAGCTTGACTGCCTCCTACCTTGTGAAACTCCAACCCCAAATGTTATTAACAAATGTAGATAGGAAATGATGGAGAAACTGGTGGTTTCAGCGTCACAGCTTATAACACATCCTATAGACATGCATGCTGATCGGTTACAGTAAATGACCCTGTATGAGGGTGTGGACACCTATGTTTGTGTTCTGCAATGGACTGATGTGCCATCTTCCAGGATAGCCTTTAGCTTCTAGTGACACAGAAAGTAGGTAACGAAAATAGAAAGATGAAATGAAAGAAAGGGCCCCAATCCTTTTTGTGGACTTGAATGTCTGTCTAAAAGTCCTGTCACATTACACAACCTTTTAACTCACAGTCTTCGTTTACATAATCTTAGCAGTGTGCGACTTCCCCCAACAAAGTCATAGGGTGGGCTCGGTTTGTGTGAAAGTTAAGAACCAATGAAGTAAGATGCATATAATGCAGCTACAAGGGATACAGAACGTACACCTCCCAAACAGAAGAGAGACCTACGTACCCAACACTCACAACTGTCATTCACAACAGAATGACAAAAAGGAAAAACAGGCTTTTGTACAACACTGGCTCTGTCAGGCTCCACAGTATTGAGTTTAATAAAAGGGGAGAGCTCATGAAACTGTGCTGGAATGTCATCAGCCAGGCGTCTATTCTGTCATAACCTACAACATCTAGACATGTAGTTGACAGGATCGGCAACCTCAGTCCTCGAGTTTGACATTCCCTCTAACTAGAAATGACGTAATGTGACGTCATCTTAACAAGACAAAAGATGAAGTGCTTGGCCCCTTATTTTATATTCCAATAGAAATGTTTGACCCCTTAATCTGGGTGGGTGACGGCAGTAACATACAAAAAATACACATATAAACAAAAATAACTGTGCAACTTCTACCAGGCATTTGGAAAGAACGACTCCATGTGGATTTCTACCATTTTCACCTGTTTGGCACCTTATTTGAAGGTTAAAAGCAAAAAAAAATCCTGCTACTATTCTTTACACCTTTCTTTTCCAAAATTTTTATATAATGATCAATATTGTTGTTTTGTGGACCCAAATATACGCCACATGCCCATTTGTTTGCCTTCTTTGCTTTCTCTGTATTTCCAATATGGAGGAAGCATTGCTTTTTTCCTTATTTTATTTTGCCTAGGTCTCTGTGAAAGTTGTGCTTTATGCATGGTAATGTAGCAAGAGGCTCATTTTCCTTCCACTGTTCAATTTTAGTCAGACTTTGGAGCCTCAGTTTAAAAGCAAAAGACTCCCTATAGTTACTCTGCCATGTTTTGTGGCCATTTCTGAGGAGCTCAGTTGGGTGTCTCGTTTCTCTCAAGCAGAAAGAAGAGCGTGTTCTCAGCAGGTCCCAATTAAACAAGGCTAAAATGACAAATGTTCTTCTGCCCATCTTACTTGTGAAAACCAGAAAACATTTGTCGCTGTCACCTTGTGCCATGTTGTATTGTAGAAGTGTGTAATTGAATAATTTGCCAGTAGAGTATTACTTTGCACAACCTGCAACTGGAGCCTTGCCTTTTAGTTCTGACCACCCCACCCCTCTCCATCCCACCTATCCTCGTTCCATCAAAATAAAATGCAGAGCAATAACAATCGCCGTGTGTGTGTCGTCAATTCTGTGACTTTGTGCCGACTCTTTTCTGCATTGATGTACATCTTGAAAATGAAGAGTTCTTTCAAAACAGTGCAGTGAATGGGATGCGGCTTTACAACATCAGGTAACCGGATGGAGTGGGGACATGGTGTGTATGCCGGACACTTCATGGCCACAGACTACTGCCTTGTAAATCACTACTAACAAGCAAGTCTACCTTTTCTTTTTGATTATTAAATATATTTCACAGCCATAAGAGATTCATTCCTGGCTAGAACGCCTTTTGTGTGAAATGTTGAAAATTGCTCAATCAATACTGAATACATCGCCGTTATCTGCTTAATCAATAAACTTTATAATCCTACTGTATACACAACCTGCTTATAGGTTGTAGTCTTTCATATACCATTCATATTTTATTTGTAACTATGATGATTACATTATATTATTTGCTTTTCCATTTTTAGACGTGTTTTATCAGGGGGACATCACTTATGAAAATACAAATCCAAATTCAAATTTATGAAACAGACAGGTTCTTTTTTTGTACTACATCTCTGTCACAAGTCCTGTCTGTCTGTTCTTACACTATCCAGACATTAGGGATATGCAACTCACAGTCGAGATGCCCTTGTACTCAGGATTACAATCCGCTATCTTAAGACGTCACCCAGGTATGACTGTCACTGTACCTTCTCTATTGGGAGTGTTCTCTCTCCCTCAACCCTGATTGACATAACTGAGAAAGGAACTCATTTTCTCAGCCCTCAGTGATAAAATAAAGCAAAACATACAAGCAGCAAAATAGCTGAAAAAGTCTTAATCTTTAGTTATAAAAGTTAGTGCCGTAAACAAAAGCGAATAGAATACCACACAACCTGGATTGGGTCATCGTGTAGTTCTGACAACAGATGAAGATCAATTCAACATTTGTGTCAATTCCAGATGGCACTTAATCTTTGTAGATACACTAAGTTTAAGATTTTAAGTCTAAGATACACTAAGATGTTTGCTTCTTTCTATTTTCTGTGGTCATCATTGTGTCAGCTCTTTTCCTAGCTAGATCCTCATCTAATGTTATACAGCTTACATCATTAATCACAGAATTGCTACACTTGCCACTTATCAAAGGGGCTCATAAATGATCTCTTTCCCTTCCTTCTGTCTTTCTTACTGGTGAGAGGATTGGCTCCTGTCCTTAAAAGCTCTGGAAAGGCCTTCCTGGAGTTCAAATCCTCCTATCTCTAAAAAGGATCATATATCACTAAACTGAAACTTCTAATCCCACTCAGAATCAGCAGTTTCAGACCTCAGAAGTGTGTCCGCACAGCTTTGCACCCAAATGGGTGTGTTTGGGTTGTAGCAAAGCACCGTTGTGAAATTGGTCAGAAGAAGACCTCTCACACTGCGAGGGGTTATAGTGAAGTGGCCTGTGAAGTCATAAATTGTAACAGCAAGTCTTCCTATAAACCTATCTTACATTGCCTCAGATTCTTTGTACACTTTTCACTTAGTATCCTCTTTAATAAAACCCGTGTGCGTCCAGTGTCCATGTGTGTGTGTCTTCTGGTGAAGTGCGCATGCGCGGGGCACGGTGCGATGCTTCAAAGGCCGCCTGATGCGTCACACAAGACAGAGAGGGAGGGACCTATAAAATATCGCACGGCAGATCCAATCGGATTTTGGTAAATGAGGTAAGACCTAAAACAGGAAACACGACAAATCCAATCGGGTACTGAGACGCGGAGACCAGCTTCCCCATTGTTGTGCAAGTGTTCACTCTGAGGATGTCAGATTTGCGATTAAGAAGCTTGGCCCGGTAAAGTGTAAAGTACAAGTAGATTTATTTTCACGCACATTACATCAGTTGCTGGGGAGAATCTGCCGATTGTCCACTGTTGTGACAGGAAATTAAACGCATATCACGGACAGCAAAGCCAGTATTACTGTCAGAGAAAATTACAGGCATTTTACAGAAAAAATTTAATGAGGTAGAAGGTCCCTTGCTATTTAATATAGACTGTTCCTACTGATGTTTATGGGCTACTGTTCTAGCGCCCGTGATTGTAACGGGCTTAACGTCTAGTATACTATATGCTTACTGCCAGAAAGCAGCTTCTTTCTTTTAAGCAGCCAGTTCAAACTCTTTCTTTAAAGACATTCTACAGACAATTATCACAAAATGCTAGCTGTTACAAATACACAGTAACAACGTGAAACAACAGGACAAGAACACAAACAAAACAAGTTTAAGAAAACACTTTGTGCAGTCTTTAACTCGGTTAATTTTTCTTCATTGCTGAGTATAATTTAATTAGCCTCCATTCCAATATGTTAGGTATTATACATTTGTTTTCACTATCATCCTATATCAATCTGTGAGAAAACATTTTGTAGGCTGTCCCAGGAGAAATGCAGAATGTGTTCTTTGCTTCCTGAAATTGGTAGCTAAAGGGGGTGACGTCACTAGTTGACTGGTTTATTGTACCAAAACAATATTGTTTTAAAGTAATAAAAAAGTGTTGCACACCATGAAAGCCCACAACTGCTGAACCCTGGACCTGCTGATCTGCTCAGCCCACGAAGAACGGTCAGCTCGGCAAGTAAACATCAACAAAAGAAAGGCTGAAAGAAAGAAAAGTATGACCGACAAAAAGAATGAGGTCAAAGTCCCTTGCCATTTAATATAGACTGTTCCTACTAATGTTTATGCACTACTGTTCTAGCGCCCGTTATTGTAACGGGCTAAATGACTACTATATATATATATATATACTAGCAAAATACCCGCGCTTCGCAGCGGAGAAGTAGTATGTTAAAGAGGTTATGTAAACATATATATACATATAGCAAAATACCCGCGCTTCGCAGCGGAGAAGTAGTGTGTTAAAGAGGTTATGAAAAAGTAAAGGAAACATTTTAAAAAAAACGTAACATGATTGTCAATGTAATTGTGTTGTCATTGTTATGAGTGTTGCTGTCATATATATATACATATACACATATACACACACATATACAGATATATTATATATACATATACACATATATTTTTTATATATATATATATATATATATATATATACACATACATACATACATACATACATATACACACATAGATGCACTTACAATAACATAGAAATCAATATAAACAACATTAACATCATTATCATATGAGAATATGAAGTAATATATAAGAAGCACATTTCATATAAATATAAATTATTAAACAGTAAAATCTTCTTCTATAATTTGCTACCGTGGCTTTTCGTTGGTCTGTCCAGGATTTTAAATCACCTGTAGCTTGCAAACCGTTTCACCTATTGACTTGAAATGTGGTACACATATAATACGTCACGTCTGCTATCCGCTTTATGGGTGATGATTGTATTACTCTTTTTATGTTTATTTGATTTTAGAATCAACTCCTATCTGCACACACCAGGGCGGCCGTGGGCAGATGCGTATGGTGTATTCACTCCATGTTATCGTGCATTGCGCTGTCACTGGTATTTTGATAAAAGAATTTGAACAATATATAAGAAGCGTATAAATTATTAAACAGTAAAACATTAACATTTAAGAAGTAAAGTTACATTGAGTACTACTGCAGTGCCTTCGGGTATACCTCATTTTTTCTTTGCCCATTACATGCTTAAATGTATACATTTTTTGGTGTACCTACCCGAGAACACGCGACATATAACCGACCGTGGGAGAAGCATGGATTTTAAACACGCGTTGAGTTGATCTGTTGGTCTCCCTCGTGGAATAACTGGTAATGTTTGACTAAAATCTACAGCGAGTAAAACGACATTACCTCCTTTTTTTTTTTTACGATCTCTGAGATCTTGCTTTTTTTCGGTTCAAGGCTTCATAAGCTGTTTTATGTTGTATGGTGTACTTATCCCAAACCATCATCTTTGAATGTTGCAAGACTTTCGCCTTGTATGTAGATCGGGGTAATTACATTCATTGCATTCCTAGTCTGAATCACAATCTGATTGTATGGGTGGTTACCTGGCACTGTAGGGTTGCCACCCGTCCTTTAAAATACGGAATCGTGCCGCGTTTGAGAATGAAATTGCGCGTCCCGTTTTGAATCAATACTGGATGGGATTTATCCCGTATTTTTTTTATCATTTTTTTTTTAAAGCAGCGTCTCATGCAAATCATCCCACACGCATTTTATGAAGATGCCTCCTTTCGTACTTTTGATTGGGTAATACTTGATGTCATCGTTAGTTTGATTGGTGTTTTTAACTGTCCAGTGAGGAGGGCGTGTCTTTTAAGTACAGTCTGCAAAGTGTTGGCACTGAGATGTGGCGTCAGCGCCATAGTTGAAGCCCCTAACGTTGCGGTCAGCAAGTCGGCTAACATCCACCATGTGCCGTCTTTCAGTTGCGAGAAGCAGATCATAGAATGGTTGAAACTGTTGCCCCTAACGTTGCGCCACGGCGTGTGGTTCGTTTATACCTCGTGTCTTGTCATTAAACTTTTATCTCGCGAATATGTTATTGCAATCCGCAGCGGGAGCGTTTCTATAAACTTAATTTAAAGTTACGTTTTACACCGTGCTTTGTTTCCCTTATGAACATGCTTGTATGCTTAACTCGCTCCGTTCTCAATTGTTTAATGAATTTTTTGCTGTTCGCTGTTTGCGGCTGTTCCTCCATTTCCCCCTACTTCGTTCTTTTATCTCGCGAATATGTTATTGCAATCCTTAACGGGAGCGTTTCAATAAACTGATTGAAAATAGTTTTGCATTTACCTTTTTAGTAAAAGGCGAGCTTTTAAGCCTGAGAAATCACCCCGTAAATGCACACGTTTCATTGGACATGTGTTAATATGTATGGTTACACAGTATTAAAAGACAGTGAACAACGTCAGTTACCTGTCTTCCCGCGTTTGATAAAAGGTGAGCTTTTAAGCCTGAGAAATCAGCCCGTAAATGCACACGTTTAATTGCACATGTGTTAATATGTATGCTTACACAGTATTAAAAGACAGTCAAAAATTTACGTCATTTACCTTCGTTCCCGTGTGTGACTCGTGCTGTAAATGTCTTCCTTGTTTTTAGTTCACGTGATTACGTAGGAGGCGTGATGACGCGATACGTGACTCCGCCTCCTCCATTACAGTGTATGGACAAAAAATATGTTCCAGTTATGACCATTACGCTTTGAATTTCGAAATGAAACCTGCCTAACTTTTGTAAGTAAGCTGTAAGGAATGAGCCTGCCAAATTTCAGCCTTCCACCTACACGGGAAGTTGGAGAATTAGTGATGAGTCAGTCAGTGAGTGAGTCAGTCAGTCAGTCAGTGAGGGCTTTGCCTTTTATTAGTATATATATATATATATATATATATATATATATATATATATATATATACACAGTGGAACCTCGGTTCGCAAGCATAATTCGTTCCGGAGACGTGCTCATAGTCCAAAGCACTCGTATATCAAAGTGAATTTCCCCATAAATAATAATGGAAACTCAGATCATTTGTTCCACAACCCAAAACTATTCATATAAAAATGATTAATACAAAATATAAAGTAAAAATGCATAAAACAAATTAACCTGCACTTTACCTTTGAAAAGAATCATGGCTGGTGTGAGTGAGTTTATAAACTCTTGTGGGATTCCACCCAACGGGACGACACGTGGAAGAGCGTCTCAAAGCAATAGCAGTCTCCCAGCGCTGTAGCAGTTCGCCGTAAAAGCGAATCCGAAAAGATCGTGGACGTGCTATAAGCGTCTGCCGTTGATGGGTGATACAAGAAACAAGGAACATTGTAAATGCGCAGGGCCCTGCCTGACTGCTGTGCCTGTTTCAAGCTGAATAAAGCTGGTGCTGCTAAAGTACTGAGACTCAGCTTTGTGTTTTAGTGTGCAAGACAGGGACTCGCACGTCACAGCACACACACACATACACGCGCGAGCGAGCACACACACGTACACACACAAGCGCGCGCACACACAGTCACAATGCTAATGCTGTAGCAAACAGTATACACTCGTATGGATGTTTACTATGAGTGAGGCACCCAACTCAGACAGAGAATAGGAGATGATTGCCCACTGCGAGAGAGAGAAGAATCATCAGCTCAATTGTGATCACATGACGCTCAGCAGACAAAGCGTATACATACTACTCGTACTGCAAGACCTCGCTTGTTTATCAAGTCAAAATTTATCAAAAATTTTTGCTCGTCTTGCAAAACACTCGTAAACCAAGTTACTTGCAAACCGAGGTTCCACTGTATATATTGTAAGGCTGGCATCCTTACCCGGCCAGGACTCCCATGTGGTGGTTAGATGGATGGATGGATGGATGGATGGGGAAAATCAGCTTCTTTAGGGAACTGCCTCCCCAAGAATGCTAGATGGCAGCTCCCCTGGGTTGCAGCAGTGCCCTGGATTCCCACAAGGGCATCATTGGACATGGAGTTCTTCAGCTCAGTCCTGAGTCCTGTGCTGTGGGAACTGGGGAGTCCCCCTTTCTTGGGTTCCCATCTCACCCAGAAGTGCTCCCAGGCCAGTTTTTTGGGACACCAGAAGTACTTCCGAGTACTCCAACAAAGAAGCCGACTGCCTCAGTTGCGGTGAATCAGGAGGAGGAGGACAATGCTTGTGTGGAGGAGGCAGTGAGAGACAGAGAGAGAAGAGAAGAGAAGACAAGGTATTACTGAGTGCTGTACATTGAGTGCTCTATTGCTATTCTTGTGTCGGTGCTGCTGGGAAACGCTTAAGAAAAGTTTACCATAGATAAAAACTTGTGCTTAACACCTGCTTGTGATGGGTGTTTGGGGACATTAAAATGACTAAAAAGAAAGAAAACTTCTGACTTTGCTGTCACAGTCATAGTAAGGCATTATGCAGGCATATTGCTGTTGGTGTAAACGCACTACTGTAGTGTTTCTCGACACAATTCCAATGAGAAATTTGTTGGCTGAAAGTCCTCAGTGTTAAGAGTGTCAGAGAGAGGATGGGCAGCATTGTTCATGATGGCACTCAGTTTTGTTTCATAACTGAGTCTGTCCTTTTAATTTGCTTGTTTGTTTGGTTGACCTCTCTTGAAATGATGTTACCAGCCCAGCACACCACAGCATAGAAAATCATACTGGCCATCACAGAGTTATAGAAGATGTGAAGGATGTCAGTACTGCTGGGGCTGCTGGGAGTTGTAGGAAGTTTTAAATAGCGCCACTGCTTATTTATATGTAGCCACTCTTTTCAATAGCTTTCCCTGGTGGCTAACTACTGAATCCTGATCATCACTAAACCTCATATATTCTGTCTTATGGGATACAGTAGTGTACCTATTTTCACTAAATACAAAGAGATAATGAAAAGGTGCTCCAGAGACATGATACATGAGATTTGGTGCTGCTGAGTATACGACTGGATGACATAACGAAAGAGTTCAGTTTTTGAATTTTTCATAAATTTGCAGACTTTTCTGAAAACCTGCTTTCACTTTGTTATTATTGGTTATTTAACGTAGTGTGGAAAGCATACCCCCGGACACAGACAGACAGACACCAGAATGTCCAAAACACACTTCTTTTATTTTTCCTTTACAGCACCACAATGCCTTCATCCACCAATTCTCTTCCTTTCTCTCTTTCTCTTTTCACCTCCATTCTCCTCACAAGCTTCATCACCTTCCTCCCAACTCTGGCTCAGCTTCTGGAGGGAGGTGGTCCCTTATATACCGACCCGGATGAGCTCCAGGTGCTTCCCCTGATGACACTTCCTGGTGTGGCGGAAGTGTCAAGAGAGCCCCCAGAAGCACTCCGGGTGCCCCTGGGAATTCCTCCAGCATCACTTCCTGGTGTGGCGGAAGTGCTGCCATCCAGGACCTCACAGCTGTCTGGGCACCCCCTGGCGGCAGCCACGTCCTCCGGTAGGGATGAGTGTCCCAGTTCCGGTCCAGTGGCCCATAAGCAGACCTGGGCGGCTGCCCCCCCCCCCCCGTGGCCCAGGGGAGGTATTGTCCATCACGAGGACCATCCAGGCGTCCCGGCTGGGTACGGTTTCCATCCATCTGGGACAGTAGATTGATGGAAAAATGTAGCAAATGTATCCATTTAAAACGAAATCCACAACACAACTAGGTGAGCACAAAGTAAAGAGGTCTGGGTACTTTCTGAATCCACTGTACCTACCATTGTGTCTAAAACATGATGAGACAAGATGAGACATCTTCTTTGGTTAAGCTCCTGCCTGCTATCAAGAGTCATCAGCCTTCCTTTACAGATTTCTGCTTTGAACTGTGGTAGCCATTATAATGACCAACTAAACCGTTACAGCTTTTTTTTGTTACATGAATTTAAAAGTGTTTGAGCGTTAATTACTTAATTATCATCCCAGTGATGACAACTCAGAAATTTAATCCCTCAATTGTGGAAATGTCTTCTTTATTTTGTCACAGGTTGAAAAACAGGAGATAAGACTTAACTGTGTGAGCCGGAGGCTGTGTTATTTTTTTAAGAAATTCTGTAATAAATTAAATGTGTTCCTGTCCTGAATGTGAGTAGTAAACAATAAGATCATGTCGACTAGAACAACGCTCAGCAACACCAGTCATGTTATCAGTTCATCGCCCGAGTGGCTCAACATGTCAAACTGCTGAATATATATTGCCTATTATGTAAATGTGCTTCCATGGGGGCATGAATTTGCTTTCAGGACGAATTGTGTCCCTTTATTATTTCAAAGCTGCACTCAGCAGGTCATCGTCCACAACATACACTTTACTCAACTACAATTACGAGTCATAGCCTTCTCATTACCCGTTCAAATTTCAATACTGCACTCGCTATTTTGCTGATTGTATGATTTGAGAAGAGTACTTTTGAACGTCTGCTCCAAAACAGACAAAGTGTCACCACATCACACACACACACTCACAGTGCCTTGCAAAAGTATTTATCCCCCTTCAGTGTTTGTCCTGTCTGGTCCGGTTATAATGTGGAATTAAAATGGATTTTCATTTGAATTTTATGGAATGGGCTTAACAATATAGTCCAACTTCTTAAATTGGACTGAATATAAAATACCTTGTGTATGTATATTATATATATATATATATATATATATATATATATATATATATATACATACATACATACATTATATATATTGTGACAGATAGGAAGCACTCTTGCTCCCTTGAACCCTCGGACAATACATCAGACACCAGATAAAAGTCCAAATATGAATTTATTATTATAAATAAGTGCACAAAGCACCCTCCTCTCCACAGTTCTCCAATAAACAAATATCAATAATCCTCCACTCCCAGATGCTTAGCCACCCTTCCACCCAGCTCAGCTCAATGTCTGGGCTTTCCCAGAGTCTTTTATAGTCCTTGACCCGGAAGTGTTTCTGTCCCTCAGTCCATGTGACTTTCTATCATTTCCGGGTCACGTAAAAACTCTTCTTTTCATCCCGGAAGTACGTCATTTCTTCTGTCCATGTGACTGGGACGTACTTCCGGGGTGTAGCGAAAATAGTCCTTACTCCTCCCTGCAGCGTCCTCTGGCGGCCCCCATGGTATCCAGCAGGGCTGTGAATAAACACTCCATTGTCCATAATTCTCTGCTGGCATTTGGGGCACTTCCATGCTACAGGGAGGGCTCCACCTGGCAGCCTGGGGATATCGGCCGGGATGAATGGCCGGCCATATCCCACTATACATAGGGCTATTCAAAATGAAATAGCAGATTTCAAAAATTTATAGAGGAAAGTTCAAAGTTTAAAAATTTAACTTCAAGAAGATTCGAATGACTTCATTTTCATGCAAGATGATGCCCCACCTCATTTCCACTTGGAGGTCCGGCATTACCTGAACGACACCATTCTAGGACGACAGATTGGAAGAGGTGGACAACAAGATGTTGCTCATCGTCTATGGCCTCCCAGGTCTCCAGACCTTACCCCCTGTGATTATTGTCTATGGGAGTACGTCACACACGTGCGCATGGGAGGCAGCTAAAGGGCTTGAGTTCTGAGACATGCCGGGAGGTGGCAGAGTGCACTGACTCTTTTTCTCTCTTGCCTGCAGACCATTCCCGGGAGATTTCACCTGGCTCTCGTGACATCATTTCCGGGACCGAGCCAATGGAAGGAGACCTTACTGGCTCCGGCCCCTCTGAAGTCACGTCCGGGCTCAAACCAATGGAGAACGAACATGACCCTGATCCTTATGACCTCAGTTCCTGTCTTCCCCTTTAAAACCCTGCCCTTTTTCCTAATTCCTCAGTCTTGTCTTGGACTCAATTGTATGCACATCAGTGCTGTGTATTTCATAAAAACGACTTTGCAGCCAGGATACCAGATTATACGGGTGGCTGCCCCAAACCTTTATCTGAGTATGTCTCATTTGTGTGACAGAGTGTTTGTTCCACCTATGCCCGCTAATCTTCAAGATTTGCAACATCAAATTGAGGAAGCTGTGAATTCAGTAACTAGGGACCAGTTTACTTGTGTGTGGCAAGAAATGGTTTACTGTTTTGATGTTTGTCACGCTACACATGGTGCTCATGTTCAGTGCATGCAACCTCAAGGACCATAGGACCAAACTTTGAACTTTCCTCTATCCAGTACTGTGCCGAATGTGTTTTTGTCTTATACAGTTTGTTTGAAATAAATTTTTGAAATCTGCTCTTTCATTTTGGATAGCCTTGAATATATATATGCATATAGGGCATAGCTGTGACGACCCAGTGACTGTAATCCTACCACTGCACCAGGGATTGGTGCTGTGTCCTAATGCCTTTCTCTCTTCCTCCCTCTGCAGACCAAATGATAAAAAGATTGACTGTTATACCACTGATGCCACTTCTGGTGTCTGTCCACTTGGACCCACCTCTTTCTGCTGGGAAGACTGAAAACCGGAAGTTCCGCTGTCTTTGCCAGTTCTGTCTTGAACTCATGTCTGAAAAGACCTCTCCACAATTTTGCCATGTTTTTCCAGTTTTACTTGTAATTTAAATATATGGGGTTACCAGGTTGGCACACCAACTCTTTATCAATGCCCTTTGATTGTTTGATTCCTTTGAGAGAGAGAGAGAGAGAGAGATACAGTAGATAGATAGATAGATAGATAGTGTCACACACATGTGATTAGGAGGCAGTCAAAGAGCCTAAAGGTGAGTGAACTATCGCGAGATATGGGTGTCACGTGGTACTTACCTGGATCTCTTCTTTCCACAGAAAACCAGAAGAAAAATAAGTGCCTCCGCTTCCGGGTATCAAAATGGCTGCAACTATGTCACTTCCGGCCATCATCAATGGCATCACTTCCGGCTCTTCCAGATCACATCACTTCCGACTCACTGATGACGTTACTACCAGTTCCTGTTCCTAATGTCACTTCATGCCAACCATTTCCTTTTCCCATAATCCTTTCTGTATAAAAACGATCATTTTCTCAAAGTAAAACAGTCAATTGTGCTTTCAAATTTAAAGACTTTTGATCTGTTTTTTCATATATATTGTCTTAGGGCAATATACGGGGACGGTCCCCAAACCTTTTTCTTGTCTTTTGACTTGTTTTTCCGGGATATTCCCACAATAGATAGATAGATAGATAGATAGATAGATAGATAGATAGATAGATAGATAGATAGATAGATAGATAGATAGATAGAGTGGTGTGAAAAACTATTTTTCCCCCTTCCTGATTTCTTATTCTTTTGCATGTTTGTCACACAAAATGTTTCTGATCATCAAACACATTTAACCATTAGTCAAATATAACACAAGTAAACACAAAATGCAGTTTTTAAATGATGGTTTTTATTATTTAGGGAGAAAAAAAATCCAAACCTACATGGCCCTGTGTGAAAAAGTAATTGCCCCCTTGTTAAAAAATAACCTAACTGTGGTGTATCACACCTGAGTTCAATTTCCGTAGCCACCCCAGGCCTGATTACTGCCACACCTGTTTCAATCAAGAAATCACTTAAATAGGAGCTGCCTGACACAGAGAAGTAGACCAAAAGCACCTCAAAAGCTAGACATCATGCCAAGATCCAAAGAAATTCAGGAACAAATGAGAACAGAAGTAATTGAGATCTATCAGTCTGGTAAAGGTTATAAAGCCATTGCTAAAGCTTTGGGACTCCAGCGAACCACAGTGAGAGCCATTATCCACAAATGGCAAAAACATGGAACAGTGGTGAACCTTCCCAGGAGTGGCCGGCCGACCAAAATTTACCCAACAGCGCAGAGACGACTCATCCGAAAGGTCATAAAAGACCCCAGGACAATGTCTAAAGAACTGCAGGCCTCACTTGCCTCAATTAAGGTCAGTGTTCACGACTCCACCATAAGAAAGAGACTGGGCAAAAACGGCCCGCATGGCAGATTTCCAAGACGCAAACCACTGTTAAGCAAAAAGAACATTAGGGCTCGTCTCAATTTTGCTAAGAAACATCTCAATGATTGCCAAGACTTTTGGGAAAATACCTTGTGGACTGATGAGACAAAAGTTGAACTTTTTGGAAGGCAAATGTCCCGTTACATCTGGCGTAAAAGGAACACAGCATTTCAGAAAAAGAACATCATACCAACAGTAAAATATGGTGGTGGTAGTGTGATGGTCTGGGGTTGTTTTGCTGCTTCAGGACCTGGAAGGCTTGCTGTGATAGATGGAACCATGAATTCTACTGTCTACCAAAAAATCCTGAAGGAGAATGTCCAGCCATCTGTTCGTCAACTCAAGCTGAAGCGATCTTGGGTGCTGCAACAGGACAATGACCCAAAACACACCAGTAAATCCACCTCTGAATGGCTGAAGAAAAACAAAATGAAGACTTTGGAGTGGCCTAGTCAAAGTCCTGACGTGAATCCAATTGAGATGCTATGGCATGACCTTAAAAATGCGGTTCATGCTAGAAAACCCTCAAATAAAGCTGAATTACAACAATTTTGCAAAGATGAGTGGGCCAAAATTCCTCCAGCGCACTGTAAAAGACTCATTGCAAGTTATCGCAAACGCTTGATTGCAGTTATTGCTGCTAAGGGTGGCCCAACCAGTTATTAGGTTCAGGGGGCAATTACTTTTTCACACAGGGCCATGTAGGTTTGGATTTTTTTTTCTCCCTAAATAATAAAAACCACCATTTACAAACTGCATTTTGTGTTTACTTGTGTTATATTTGACTAATGGTTAAATGTGTTTGATGATCAGAAACATTTTGTGTGACAAACATGCAAAAGAATAAGAAATCAGGAAAGGGGCAAATAGTTTTTCACACCACTGTAGATACAAAGTGTACGATGCCATTGTGTTCTTGAGTATCATAGCCACTAGTGTGCTCATTAACAGCTTAAGGCCCTGCCATATTAAACGACTTTTCCAATCATTTTCAGCAGCAGATGTCATTTTTGTAATCTAAGTGAGTCAGAGGCTGTCACTCCGGTCGTGTAGTCTGACATGCTTAGTGACTCATTCCAAATAGTCTGCAGCTCGCAGCATTTGATTTTGTCTTGAGTCATAGTAGTCTTACCGAGCCACACTTACAATATAAAAGTTTGGAGACAACCATAAGTGACTTTTGCTTAAAATTGGGTAGCCACAATTAGACAGCTCACGGAGTGTCACATTTCTAAGCCAATCCAACGCCTCTTGGAGGTGGCGCTCAAAAGAGGGGCAGTGATTTTGAACTGCAAAAATTAGAGGAGCTCTCATTAGCCTGGTCCGACAGACAGCAAGGTTCTGATTAAGATGACCTGTCCACAGTCGAAAAAAGTCTCCTAAAAACATCTCAGTTAAACATATAAATGTGTGTCGCATGTGCAAAGAGCACATTACATTCGTTAAATATACACATAATCTGTTGCAAGGGAAAAACCGTTCTGCAGCATCAGGTTATACATTGGCATTCCGAGACATCAAAAGATGAATGGTAAACGTGAATGACGTGTTGTTGCAGGCACTGAGCGTGCACTCTTGTTCAGGTTTGATAAAAGCGTCGGAGTCGATATAAGATTGAAAGAATTGTCAAGTATGTTTGTAAGAATATGAACTGCAAAATCACTGCATTTGATGTAAATGATGTGTGTCACCCCATCAAAAGGGTGCAAAAAGACCTGCCGTTAAGACAGCTGATAACAAAGAGCCACACACCCAAATCAACAAATCTGCCTAACACCACCAGTAAAAGCACAGATGAGGCTGCACAGCATCTACATTCAGACTGCATGTTAAAAACAAATAACTAAAGAAAGTTAACATTACTGCCTAATTGAAAATTCAAACATGCCATTAAAAAATAGCCACAGCATTTTAACATGTTGTATATATCCATAGATGGTAGATAAGCATTATAGTCTATTTGCTGTTGTTATGCCATATAGTGATGCAACAGTCAAAATAACAAAGATATCTTAGCAGACAGGAGTACTTCTCAAATGTGTAGGGTCAAGTATCTATACTGGTTTATATGTGTGTATCTGTCTCTTCTGTTAAATGTACAAATTAATCATTAAGCTTCTCTTACCTGGTGCTGCTGAGCTCCTAAATTGATAAAAGCAATTTCAGCTTTTAATTTTCTCTTAGTGTCTTTTGTTCAATTTTTTTTTTTTTTTGCTGTCTCTTTGAACCCCAACGGCTTAAAGTGCACAGACTAGAAGAATTGGGAGAGTGCTTTAGGAAGAAGCTCTTTGGGCGGAGCCTTTGCAGCAGAGAATTTTAGCACTATTTACTACAAGGTTATTAACGAGTTGTCCCCAGATGTGTATTCTTGTCTGAGAATTATGTTGTCCCACAAGACTAGAGTCGTAGGGGCGCATTCTGTAAGCATGAGAGCTGGCAAGCAAGGAGTGCCCAGCCAGAAGTATAAAGCATATAATATAGATTATGGAAAGCAGGTGTTTTTGGTGACACAAACAGAAAATAGGCCTGGTGTTATACGTAACACAACAGAATGGACAAACAATGGAAAAACGGAGGAAAATACCAGTAAGGCATTCATACAGCACCAGTGCAGTCAGGCAGCACATAGCTATTGGGAAAAGATGCAAGCTTGCGGTATTCTAGAAATGTGAAAACTGCGCTGGAAAGTCGTCACAGAATCGATGAACTGTGATTTCCACTCTTATAATATGATATCCTCAGGCAACAAGATCAGCAACTACAGTCATCAAGACTGACATCTCCACATAACTAGAAGTCATCAAATGTGCAACCAGCTTTATATAACTTGACCACATGATAATTACAGGGATTGTCATCTTAAAATGCCATTGAAAGTGTGTGCGTGTATAGCTGAAATTGTGTGCAACGTGCACTGAACCAGCAAGCCATCCTAGGGACACCTGTCTTCTGCTGTTACCACCAAGCCTGGCCGTGACTCTCTGTTGCCTTAGATTGGAAGCTGTGGTTTATGAAAATGAATAATAAAACACACTGAAATTTGTGCTTCACAGACAGCTCTAATCTTCAACATTAACCAAACTGTTCTTTTTTGAATTAGAGTTTGGTGTCAGATTTAGAAAGAACAGCACTATAAGTTATACACACAAAGCAAAGGTACACACATACACAAATGATCCAAAATATTACGACCACCTGCTTAATATGCTGCTACTTCTCCGTGTGCCACCGAAACAGTTCTGACCCACTGGAGCATGGACACTGCAAGACCTCTGAAAGTAACTGGCACCAGCAGAATGTTAGCAGCAGATCTTTTAACCCCTGTAAGTTGTGAGGTGGAGCTGCCACAAATTGGACTTGTTCTTCCAATACATCTCACATTGGTCAGTTAGATTGAGATCATAGGAATCTGAAGGCCAGGAAAACACCATGAACTTTTTATCATGTTCTTCACACCATTTCCAAACTATTCTTACAGTGTGGTGGGGTGCTTTATCCTACTGAAGGATACCACTTTCATCAGAGAATATCGTTGTCATGAAGGGGTGTTCCTGGCGTGCAATGATGTTTAGGCACTACAAATAATTTCTACGTTTTGTAGAAATAGACAACAGTGGTTTTCACAAAAGGCTCTAACAGACAGACAGAATTTCAAATTTATACATAGAGTTATAAGATAGATAAAGTCACTGCTGAGCCAAAACATTCTGATCACCTGCCTAATGATGCGGTTGCTCCTACATTGGCTGACAAAACAACTCCAACCCGCCAAATCATGGACTCTAGATGACTTATTTATATCATGACATTAAATCTTGTTTTCCTTATTGTTAAGAATTATTGACATATCAAGAAATTTGTATTTATGGTTATTTAGCTTACTGTAAGAAATCTTGTTAAGTAAATTTTGCTTACCCCATTGTGACAGTGCGGGTCAGCTTTACGCTCCCACTTCTATTTAGGGAGTCTCTTGAACTTGACACCATAGATAACATAACCGGATGAGCCAGGCAGATGAGGACATACCACGAAGCAAGGGGTAGGTGTATAAAAGTGACAAGTGCTTTTATTATAAAAAAACAAAACCACAGTGTTCAAAAGCGCAGTGCAAAATCTTCTAATAAATACTCATAAAAACAGTTGAGTTGTGAAGGATAAAAATCAATCAAATAAATATTCCTTTAAAACCAAGGTTAAACCAACAGTGCAGGAAACTATCCCTTAAGACACATGCCCTAGTGCAGTCCATTAAAACTTCTGTCTCCTCACCTTATCCTTATGGACCTGGCAGCTGAGGAGCCACCTACCTAATAGACTTCAGCATTCCTTCTTATGCGGTCAACAGGTCTGGATCCCTGCTGCTTGCCTGGCCCCACAGTAGAGCTCCCAATCTGGACCTAGGCCTAGGATCCTTCCCTCCTACAAAGTTAAGATAAATTGTCCGTGCCTCTGTCGCTGATTCCCTCTGCCTTCCCAGACTTACGCTGAGCCTCACTCTTCCTGGTCACTCCAACTCTCTTAAGTTGCTCAGCTGGAGTGAACCATCACCACAACCTCAAGCATCAGCCACTCGCTGTCCTCCTGGGGCTCTCCTCCTCCTGGCTTTCTGCTGTTTGTCTTCTCACTCCTGCATTGGCTCTTCCCCGTTTCCTGCCTGCTTCACTCTCCACTCTGTCCTCCTTTCTCCGATCTCCCTCATTTTCCTTTTCCTCCCCTTTTAACACTCGTGTTTCCCTTTTAAAATGATTGGGGGTGGGAGGTGCAGCTGCAGCAATCACAGCTCTAGCAATATAGGGTCACGGGCACCACTGCATGTGTGCACAAAATGCATGGCTGTCATCTCCCCACATCCCCCACTGGAGCCCTCCTGCCACGCTACCATGCCACTCCTGAAGACGCAAATGTAAATGATTACTTATTTAAAATGGACTCCTAATTCTTACGCCGTGGACCTGCCCTTCCACACCCATTTGTGGATATACAGTATTTGCTAACCAAAAAGCAAAACAACTCACATGTTAAGTTTTTTTGTCTAACTTTTGCATATGCATTTTTTGCAGTGTGGCACCAGGATGTTAGCAGCCGATCCTCCAGCTCCAACAAGTTTTGTGGTGAAGGTGGAGACACCATACATCGGACTTGTTCAAATGGATTGAGATGTGGGGAATTTGGGGGCCTGGGCAACACCTTGAACTCTTCATTATGTTCCTCAAACTATTCCCAAACAATCTGTGCAATGTAGCAGGGCCTATTATCCTGCTGAAAGATGCCACTTACATCAGGGAATACCACTGCCACCATAGGTAGTATATGTCAAATTAATGTCCAGATGAAAGCTCACAGGGCGTCATGGTGGCGCAGTGGTAGCGCTGCTGCCTCGCAGTAAGGAGACCTGGATTTGCTTCCCGGGTCCTCCCTGCGTGGAGTTTGCACGTTCTCCCTGTGTCTGCGTGGGTTTCCTCCGGGTGCTCCAGTTTCCTCCCACAGTCCAAAGACATGCAGCTTAGGTGCATTGGCGATCCGAAATTGTCCCTAGTGTGGGTGTGTGTGTCCTGCGGTGGGCAGGCGCCCTGCCTGGGGTTTGTTTCCTGTCTTGCGCCCTGATTTGGCTGGGATTGGCTCCAGCAGACCCTTGTGAACCTGTAGTTAAGATATAGCGGGTTGGATAATGGATGGATGGATGAATGCTCATATACACACATAACAGGTGTGTTATTTATATTGCAACTCTCACGGTATATACAAAAGATGTTTGGCCTGAAAATCTATGCAAGACTTTTTATCTCATCCTTATATTAGTTCAAATTTCTGATTAATAACCAAAAAAGGCAACATATCTGTAAAAAAGAAAATTGACAACAAATACACAAATGTGGACTTCTACCTTAATTACGAAAACATGGCATTACTTTTTCTTACAAAATTCTAAAGTACATTGATTAAAGGAAAAGAGCTGAAAAAACAAAAGTCTTCAAATAGAAAAATCTTTAATGCTGCAATTCTTTAAGCTTCAGCTATATACAAACACACAAAATGTCCAAATAAATAGAAACAATTAAAAAAAAAAAAAAAAACTACCCATGTTTTTATTTAGAAACTAATGAAGATGGGTGGAAAGATCAAAACACCAAATAAAAAGAAAATAAAGAAAAACTACCCATGTTTTTATTCAGAAACCAATGAAGATGGATGGAAAGATCAAAACACCAAAACTATCGTGTTAACATTAGGTAACAGCGTTCCCATTTCAGTTTTTTTTTTCCCCCCGTATTTAGCACTTTATGTTTTAACTTGGAAGTGTATATGAAAATTTCAGAAATTGTAAAGCAGCTACCAACCTGAACAGAGTTCCTTTTTTGATAAAGTTCTTAAAACAAGAAAAAAAATCACAGTTGTCATTTGAATTGTTCATTCAGGTATTCAGAAGAAGCACTCCAGGTAGATTCACAAAAAATGTTCTTTGTACATTTAATCTGTGTGCTTCCAGGTCCATGTCAAAGGGTCAAGAACAGTCTAAAATATTCCACAATGGTGGAAAGTTGTTCTTTTGCTGTGACTTGACTTTAGTCCACATCAATGGCCATGCCCAGATCAGGTGAATCCACAAAATTGATTTTTTTCTCCATTTCCTGTTCCTCAAAGACAATTACCTAAAAGCAGAATATTATGAAAAGCATTAATCACTTTTCTCCCCAGTAAAATATCAAGTCACTCCTCTGTAAACAGCATGTCTACTTTGAGACCTTGACGTTTACCCTTGCTATTTAATCAGATTTTGAATTGAAAGTAACATAACATAACATTAGTCAATCAGCATAATCTGTTGTAGGGTCCCAGGGGCCAAGCTCATTCCAGTAGTGCCAGATACAAGACAGGAGACACCCTTTGACAGGGTGCCAACCTGGTGCCGAAAAACTCAGAGGGTTTAAGTGTAAACCTATGGCATGGCACTAGAGTTCTACAGCTAAGAATTGGTGCATTCTGAAACTACACTGAGGATAATTGTTTGGCACTCTTCACCCCAGAATCAGAGATGCTGCCAAGCAGTTTGTACCTGCTTTGAGTTCAAATTAGTGATGTGTGTGCTGAGGGTGTAACTTTTGATCATAATTTTTATTAGTTAATAAATAATTATTTTAACTCATGTTTCCCGAGAACCCAACAACCACTCTTGTGTCTAAATTGGTGCTGCTCTTTCACACTGCCCAATAAGGACAGGAATACTCCATGCAAAAATGGTATTTATTTTATACTAGCTGATTACCCAGTGGCTTCGCTCACTGAGTGCAAGGGAAAACAACTAAAATTTAGTATTTATAAAATAAGTTTGTTAATTACCAATGTTACTGTATTTTTGAACAAATAAAGAGCATTTACAATAAGCAGAAATTATATAAATATTAATTATTAAGTAGTAAAACATTTTGATAAAAGAATTTGAAGAAGATATAAGAAGCGTAAAAATTATTAAACAGTCAAACATTAACATTTAAGAAGTAAAGGTACATTGAGTACTACTGCAGTGGTTTCAGGCAAACTACCTGCTTGACAACCTTGCACTATGTGCCTGTGATTTAAGCGAAAAATTATTCAGAGAAATGTGGACGCTGCCTTTCCGTGCTTAACGGGCAGAAGGTCCAAACAATTCCCAAGTCTAATACTTAACATGAAGAGGTCGGTACATCTTTTTAGATGTAAACCCTCCATTTTCTTAAAAGAATTCATCACAAAAGCAACCTTGAATGTTGCGGGGTTTTAGCGACCCAAATTCATCTTAAGGGACAGTAAGTAGCCGTGCACTGCAATTTACCAAGAGAGTCCCGCTTCGATAGCGCCGGTTACACTTATTCGCAGATTGCCACTGTCCCAGGAGCCGACGGGGCACTTGAAGTGTGACAAACAGTGCGAGAAGAGAGGACGCTACCCGAAACTGCGAAGCTGTTGACCTGGAGGAAAAGCCTGACATTCCGCGCCTCCCAGCGTCCACTTTGTTCTTACGACCCCTCGCTGGTGAAGATGGTCTCGTCTTCACATTGTTTACAGCTCGGCGCAGTTAAAATGTGGAAAGACGCAAAGCTGTTTTCTTCATTTCTTTTACTATCAAGGTGTAGCTCGTTCCTCTTAAGTTGAATGAGGAGCCCAGCACACACAAAAATCTCCTACTCTTAGGAAAATTAATTCTATTAAGTACGGAACCCAACCGAACCTTAGCCTCAATTTGATATCCTCATCTGGAGTTGTCTTTTATGAATTTATACAAAGGAAATAATCACGCCCAACAATTCTTTAAACAATCAAAAAAGACTATATTATAAATCAAACAAAACAATAAACACCTTTTAAATCCTTGTCAAATCTATAATAACTACACAAACCCTAATTAATATGCCACGCCCTTAAACATTCAATAATATACTCCCCAGAAAACTGCGAAACAGCAAAGAAAGAAAGCAAGCAAGGAAAAGAAACGGAAAATTACCCTATTTACAAACAGCACAAATATATTCACAGTACTTAAACCTATATTACATCTATATACAAATATAAATTAGACACACATACAATCCCCACACGTTCCCCAGTCTCTTTTATATTCACACGGCCTGGGAAATCTGCAATGAATCCAGTGATCAAGTCAGATACGTTCAGCTGACTCGTATACTGAATTGAAATGTAAAAGAAGCGATCTCACCGGCCTGGCGACGATTCCTTTGTTGAAGGAATAAGTCCGTCTCACCCGGTTGTCTCGGCGTTAGTGCCCATCCATGGCCGGCGCCCGCACCATAAAAGCAAAGTAAAGCCGTGTGCTCTAAAGCAGGGGTAGGCAACGTCGGTCCTGGAGTGCCACAGTATGTGCAGGTTTTTGTTCCAACCCAGTTCCTTAACGAGAACTCAATTATTGCTGATGAAGCACATATTGCTTAAGTGACATTTTCATGCTTCATTTTAGTGGTCTCGCTTGTTAAGGTTCTCCAACCTTAATTGCTTATTTCAATCTTAAACTGCTGCATTCAGTGTTTTAATTGTTCCTTATTAGCAATAAGATGTAAAACAGGGGTAGGCAATGTCGGTCCTGGTGAGCCGCAGTGGCTACAGGTTTTCATTCCAACCCAATTGCTTAATTAGAAACCAATCATTGCCAGTCTCAGACCTTATTTAATTTTATGGCTTGTTAGTCTGTGCAATGTAAGGCTTTTATATCGTAGATTTTTTTCCTTTCCAAGGATATCATCCAAATGATTTGAAGCCTAAAACAGATCATTTTCAGTCTGTCACATTTTTCTATTAAGTGTTTTATTAAATCAAACCGTGCATGATGAACACACACAGATGTAATTGGAAAAAAGCTAGCTGGAGAACTGCTGGCTGCTTTGTCTTTTACATCTTATTGCTAATAAGGAGCAATTAAAACACTGAATGCAGCAGTTTAAGATTGAAATAAGCAATTAAGGTTGGAGAACCTTAACAAGCGAGACCACTAAAATGAAGCATGAAAATGTCACTTAAGCAATATGTGCTTCATCAGCAATAATTGAGTTCTCGTTAAGGAACTGGGTTGGAACAAAAACCTGCACATACTGTGGCACTCCAGGACCGACGTTGCCTACCCCTGCTCTAAAGGTCCTTCCAGGTTAGCCGGCACTCCTTCTCCGTGCACCCAACCCTCCTTATAATGGAGTCTCACTTGCTTTACCGCTGGTTTCTTCTTTACATTCACCTTCCCAGCTCCTTATTTAAACAGTCTTTTTTCTTCTTTTCAATATCAGTAAAATAACTCTCACACAAATAATAAGTTCCTATATTATACGTTCTGTGGTCATACGTAATTTCCGTTACCCGTGGTCATATGTCATTTCTGTTTCAAACACGAAAATAATTTTATTTATATAGATTTTACTTATCTTGAGATGTCTGTAGCAATCGCTGAAGAAAATTACTAATCTCTTGGCTTTATGGAGAACGCGGATAACGCAATGTTCTTGACACAATAGGCTTCAAAGGGGACCAACGCTTAACAACAAACATTATCAAAATATCCATGAAAAAAGTCTCAGTTGTTCTGATCATATAATCCATACATCAGATATCCAGTCACATGCTCACAACATGCAAAACTAATGTATTTTTTTCTAAATTACTGTTAAATAAACGACTTCCAGAAAATCCTTCTGTGACCTTGTAGGGAGAGCAATCGAAGGAGAATGATCTCTTGAACTGAAGACCTTAACAGCTACCCTGCAACAGCTCATTCATTGGCTACCATGGCAGTTTACGTCATATTGACATTACAAGGTGATCTGAAAGAGGTGAATATTTACAGATTAACAATTAAAGAAAAGAGAGTCAAAACATGATCAGTTGGAAATCACTCTTTGTACTTGGGCTTATCCTTGGTACTTCAACAAGATTGTGGCACGGTAGCCAAATAACCAACAAATGAACATGCGTCTTCAATTCAAAACATCTCCAGCCATTCACGAGAGCATTTTCTGGAACTGGCTTATTTA
Source organism: Erpetoichthys calabaricus (assembly GCF_900747795.2). NCBI lineage: Eukaryota > Metazoa > Chordata > Cladistia > Polypteriformes > Polypteridae > Erpetoichthys > Erpetoichthys calabaricus. Next base: position 164,293,114 of record NC_041402.2, on the reverse strand, counting down.
AGAATATTTTAGCAAAGACGTGTTTGGGACATTGTGAACATATCGCTGGATATCTGATATATGGATGAGGTGACGCAAGTTAATTGAGATTTTTCATGGATGTTTTGATAATGTTTGCTATCATTCAGCACTGATCCCCACTGATGGCTATTGTGTCAGGAACTGTGTTATCTCCATTCTCTATAAAAACATGAGATTAAAAATTTTTCTCAGCTATTACTACAAACAACACATGATAATCACAGATCACATATATTGTATTATTATACTAGTAAAATACCCGTGCTTCGCAGCAGAGAAGTAGTCTGTTAAAGAAGTTATGAAAAAGAAAAGGAAACATTTTAAAAATAATGTAACATGATTGTCAATGCAATTGTTTTGTCACTGTTATGAGTGTTGCTGTCATCAAGGATTTGATTATCATTATTTCTTTCAATCAGGTTCTTATTTGGAGGACGTGTTGTGTTCAAGTTACATTCTGCGTTTGTCAACTGTTGTAAAGATACAACAGGTTTCATTGATAACTTTGTGTCCACGTTGTCAGAGTTGAAACATTCATAAACATCGAAGTGTCCATTACCCAAATCACTACCTGTGAATCTAAGATGTTTAACAGGCATTCCCGGTTTTCCAAAGGTGTAAAATATTTCCCCATTTCTATACACTTGAAAGTGACAACGAAACAATTCCATGGCAGCTATCAGTTCACATGCAGAACCATAGGTTGAGAGCTTAAGCATTTCACTGCTATAGTGGTCCTGTGTAGTATAATTGTCTCCGGTACAGTCATCAGTCCACACCGTGAACCTGTCCCAGTCATTCAGTACATAAGACACAATGTCTGTGGATATCAAGGCTGAGACTGATATGGCCATGCAATAAGTAAGAGAGAGAATGGAAGAGGCAGGCACAATCTCGGGCATGGAAACCACTGGGTACAGTGAAATTGTGATTGATGGTGATCGCCAGAATAGACATGTTATTCGGGGTAAACTTGCACCCGTTGAGAAAGAAAGCACAAAGGAAGGCGAGAAGCAGTGGAGCAGGGAGTAAAAAGCAGAAGTCAGCATCAGGAAGACGTACGTGAGCAAGTAAGTAAGCCCAGCAACGACAGCCTTGAAGTGGTTTAGTAAAAGAAAAGCCAACAGTCACAAGCAGGGAGACGTGAGGAAGTAAGGAAACCCAACAATGTCAGCCTTGAAGCGGTGGAGTAAACGAACGGGCAGGAGTCACCAGCAGAAAGACGTGAAGCAAGGCCAACAATAACAGGCTTGAAGCGGTGGAGTAAAGAAGAAGGGAGCAGTCAGCATGATGAACAGCTGAGGAAAGTAAGGAAGCAAGTGAGGAGGCACATGAGCGTGGGATATCGTTAATGTATATAGGCAGGGGGCCAACCACGTGGTTGGTGCGTGGACAGCGGCCGTGCGGAAAAAGACAGGGGGGCCGGGGGCAGCTGTTATGCGTCTCTGCCGTGTAATACATCGTCTGTTAATGGAAATAAGGAATGAAACCGCCAAAAGGAGAGGTCCGTCCGAAAGTTCCTTACGGTATAATGGTGAGGAAACACCAAAAAGAAGATGTTATTTTCGAAAGTTGGTTACGGGGCACAACATGAAATGAAACATAATTAATGTTTGTTGTAAGTACAGTGTAAAGGATGAGCATGGGAAATTTGGGCTTCCTATATTGGAAGTTGCAGAAATAGTGAGGAGGGGTTTCCCCTATTTATATATACAGTTTAGGGGTAAACCCGTTTCCCCCCCTTGGGTGTTGCAATAGGACATGAAACATACCTAACTTTATTAAGTACACTGCAAGGAATAAGCATGTGACATTTCAACTTCCCACCTATATGGATGCTGATGCATTATATTAATTCAATTGAGCTAAAAATATTTTACTGCAGATTTTTTGCAATAGGACATGAAACATACCTAACTTTATTAAGTACACTGCAAGGAATAAGCATGTGACATTTCAACTTCCCACCTATATGGATGCTGATGCATTATATTAATTCAATTGAGCTAAAAATATTTTACTGCAGATTTTCATTTCTACATTGCATTGGATGCTTCTCGTTTTGGTGTCCAACAATAGTAAGACAGCATTGATGGATTCGACTTGTCCAGATACTACTTTTCTGTCACTGCAATGTCCCAGTGAAACCTTTCACTATTTTTGTCACTGACTGCTCCAAGTCCAAGTGTGAACGCAGAAAACAAATCTTTAGTGACATGTCACACCTTATGGTTTTGTATGCTTGAGGCATGTTGTCAACCAGCTGGACATAGTCTGGTGCTCTGTAGTTGCCAAGAAAATTCTCAACAACGTCTTAGAATGCCCTTCCGTGTCATTTTCTCCAGCCCCACTAGTAGATCTTCGAGTTGCTTCTCATTGATGACGCGTCTGATTTGTGCACCAACAAAAATACCTTCCTTAATCTTGGCATCAGTTATTCACTAAAGCATCTGGCTCAAATATCGAAATCCATCACTTTCCTTGTTAATCGTGTGAGAGAATAATTTGGAGGTAACCATAGTTAAATATTTTGGTTTGCAGTGCTCATTGAAATACTTAACCATTTGTTTTGGAAATGTCATGAAGAGAGCTACTGAAATGGTTAAGTAATTAAAAGACAAGAATATACTAAAAGAAAGGTTGATATAATACTGAAAATGTACAAAGAGATGAATAAGACAACAGCAGATCTCCTGTAAACAACATAACTGGACAGTTGTTGCATACACAGAGATTTCAAGGGTAAATGCTGAACCTAGGAGATATGAGAAGAACAAGAGTGTAGTAGAATAGACTTTTATTTAGATTAAGTTATTTGGGTGGGCGTCAACGAGTCAATCAGAGTAAATGTATGCATTAATCAGCACGGTTATGTAAATTCAGTGGTTTATAAAATGGACCTTTATTTCTTTTGGCCATTCTGACCATTTTGCAACAGACTACTGTGATAAATACTCCCTCTTCATGAAGGGATAATTAAAGACATGATGAACAGGTTTCCTCCTGCCTGGTTTCCAACTCATATAGGTTTTATCAAACGTGTCCTAGTAGAGGATAATTTTCTTTCTTTAATTAATATGTTGATTTCTTCCATAATTTCCTCACAAATGTTTTCATCAGTCCAAGTTTTATATGAAGAAGAGACAAGAATATCTTTATTGGGTCGACAAGTAGTTTAGGTGATACTTTTTTCTATTCTTACAGAACGGCCAGTTCTTTTTAATGTCATGAGACTCTTTAACATGGCTGTGGCATTTGCAGGATTTGGGATATACCAGCTGGAGTTGTAGTGCCACTACTTTAAGGTCACCACTGATGCTCCAGTTGTAGTTGTTGTACTGTATATGCATACTTTATAATATGAGAGGAAATCACAGAAATAGGTGACTGCAATAAAACGGTATGTGATAGTAAGATTTAAGGATGATTTTTGTGAGCAGTAGGCCAAAATCCATATTAAGGATCAAAATATTTGTCGTCCAATATAATTTGAATAGCCCAAGTCATAGAAATTCAGAACTTGTTTCTCACATACATTAAACATATTATGAATCTGCTAGCATAACCTAGCATTATTTTAAACAGAATATAAAAAAATATAAGCTATAGTAACTATTTATTATTGTCCTACGTGTTTTCACAGAAAGATCGTAAAATTGTTGGTAAGTCTTGGTATACCATAACTAAAGTTATTTACATTAATCTACAATTTTATTTCATCATAATTTTGGTCATACATATTAAACACTCATAAGCAATACATTTTTAAAACAGCATAGAGGACACAGCTATAAACAGAAGATGCCAAGGTTCAAGTTCACCATACCTTTGTAGTTTTTGAATATTGTCTTTTGCCAACTAACAAGTGAAATCTATTGTTTAGCTATTTATTTGAAAGAATAAAGAAACATGCCACTGCTAGTAGGAAATGTTGAAATGCTCTGTCCTTATGGACTCACACTTATGTTAACAATTGTAGATGGCTAGTGAAGAAGTCAATTACATATTTTACTTTCTTTATAAAATGTCCCACCGTCATTTCTAAATGTTTTAAGAAACATGCCTTCTCTCATGACTACTATATTGTAATACCTATTATACCATAAGTCCTGCAAACCTTCTCACGCCAGATATAGGTCTGAAATAAGAACATGCAGCTGTCAATTATAAATACAGGCACAGAGGTAGACAGACAGATAGGAACGATACTATAAAAGACAGATTTCAGTTCTCTCCTGCATGACCCTGATCCATAATTATTAAGGTTTTAAGTTTTCTACCTATCTATAGTTTATTTATAGGTTTCAGCCCATCTATAATTTGCATAAATAATAAAACAAACCTAAAAATGAAAGAACAAAAACAAGAAGGAATTACTTAAACTGTTACTTTTGCCTAAGAAGCCTACAATATTGGGCAATAAAACACCTGTAATTACACTTTGCTGTTCTTGTCACTTTGCAGCTCTCAGCACTTTTAGCATATTCTAAATGAAAACCAAAAGGCACACATATTCCTGACTAAGCTCCCTTGGAGATTTGCTCTTGATTAATGCCATGCCACTCTAATGTTTTGTTCTGCTGAGAAGTCCCAAAGTAGTACACAAGCTTTACAAAGATGCAGCCTTATTGCCCGTCTACAAGGTTTCTTTTCACCTTGGTCTCATAATGAAATGTATACATACATTGTTGATCCCACGTTGCAGCCATGGCCCTGGCAAATAGAGACTTTGCTGGGGTCCAATTGACCAGTACCTCCCAAGGTTGTGTCCATTGATGAACAGGACTCCCTTAGTCCACCCCTGCAAACGGAAGCAAAAGAAAAAAGATCATTTTAAAGTCAGAAACCTTGGAATCATTCCAAAGTGCAGACGTTTGTCAACACTGTATGATACTGTATTGTTCATTTTATTCTTACACTGTAAGAAAGTGTACACTGCAAAATAAAACCCAAAATTATAAATTACTTACATAACCAGAAATATTTAACATATTTTAAGTAAAATAATGGGTAAGGCATCATAGGCATTTCTTGACAATGTGTTGACATGTTACTTTGTGAGAATGTTTAATAATAAAGGTGGTAAAGCTTCACTGATTTGATTGATTAGTCTCAGCCTACTGTTCAGTTTACCAGCACACTTTATAGCATCTAAATTTTTAATCAAAATCATCACTCTAATAGAAGAAGTCTGTAGTCTGCCTAGTCTCTCTAGTGATAGGGCTGGGCACTATATCCAGTGTGATGGATGGCCAGGGCCCATGCCTGGCCAGGATGCCCCTGCACCATATGTACCAGGGGGGCAAGGGTGGGAAACCCAGTATCTCCCCCTGGACTTTAGATGGCAGCCTCCCAGGGTTGCAGCAGTGCCTCAGATTCCCCTAAGGCTTCATGGGGGTTGGAGTTCTGTGCAGCCCTGTTGGGTTCAGCAGGCACTGCCAGGGGGTGCTGCAGCAGGAGCTGCTGGTCCCTTTTGGGCATTGGTTTCGCCACACCCGGAAGCGAGCACCTGGAGCACTTCCAGGTACCCAATACAAGGAGCCAGCGACCACCACTCAGTGGCCAGAGTTGGGTGGAGGAGGACAAGGTTGCCTGGGAGAAGTGGTGGTGCAGAGGAAGAGTGTTCTACTTTGGTGTGTTTGTGTTACTTTGGGACTGTGTTGTGGCTGGGGGACACAGGGAAGATGTGCCCTCCAGCTGAAGAAAATAAAATATTTCTTGGTTTTTATATGTGCCTCCATGTCTAGTCTGTGTCAGGTCAGGCGCAATATTGGGTCTTTGTTACACCAGTTATTAATTTGATTCAATATTTAAGGAAAAACAATGTGCAGATGAAAATATCATGAGATTCAACATTTTTATTTGATTATGTAAAACTGCTTCTGAATGTTAAATAAAATTTACAAAATCTCCAGGTTATGAGACATTTGGCTAGAAAGACTGGCTGGTGGAGAAGAGGGCCTGGGTTGATTTTAAGAGAAGGTGATACCTGCATGTGCTTGTGCGATGAAGTGTTTTCCCAGCTTGCAAAGAACATGTCATGTAGTGAGTGTGATTGGTTAATTCAGTTCTGATTGGATGGGTAAACTCTGCAAATGTAAATAAAACTGTAAGACTGGTACAAGAAAGCATCTTTTTATCTTCAGTGTTAAGAAAGAATGTAGGGCAAGTAATCACCCTAATTAAAGGAGTGATATTAGGTTAAATCTGTGTGCAGTCTGTCAATTTTGAAAGTTTTTTTTTTTTTCTTTTAACTACTTGGCTTATTGTGAAGGTGTATATGTATATAGATTACTTTTTTCATTTTTTAATTTTTTCATTAGAATCATGTGGATTGTTTTTGGATTTTTTAAAATTTATTGTTACTGTTTTCAGATTTTGTTACTGGCACTTTTGATAGAACTTGCTACTATGAAGAATCACTGTTTGCACCATTCCTATTGTCTGTGTGTCTCTAACTCACTCACTGCTCAGTAAGCTTGGTCATGTCTACAAGATGCCCTTGGCATAGTCTGTATAAGAGCTACAACGTATGGGGCATCACAGAAGGATGGAGAGATGGCATAGCAGGTAGAGCATAACGTACATAAGTAAGGGATGTTTAATTTAAAAGGGTGGAGTCAGGGGTAGGTCTACTATCAGAGCATTCTCTGTGCACCCTCAAGGGCACTTGTCGCATCTGTTATTTTAACCATGAAGCGATTTGCTACCCACAAGCTGAAATCATCAATGGGGACCAAGTGATATCACCTAATACTAAGCAACCCCACCACCACTACGCCCACTTGCTCGCTTGATAAAATGTGTCTGTGCGCTGAATTTAACTGTTAAAAGTAAGATCAACTCTCTGTTAAGGAGCTCTGTTCCTTAAATCTCCCAGGGGCCTGTGTGAGTCTTAATCCGGCCATGAGTTGGGTGTATAGGAAATTCTGAGGGCACTGTCCAATATGTAATAAAAGAAATGGAGTAAAGAAGCATCAAATTCAAGGGTGACTAGGATCTAATACAGGGGGACTGCATGCTGCATTTATTGTAGCTATTCCTAACCCAAGAGGGCCGAAGTGCCTGCAGGCTTTAATTCCAAATTTGTAACAAATTTTTGTGGCCAGCTGAACAAAATTTTAATTAGACACATCCCTGAGAATTTTCTGATGGTTTTATAAATTTTTAATAGTTTCTGTTGATATTTAGTGGAAGTGATGGTTGGGGAGTCAACAAAATATTTTAAAGACTAACAATGGTTACAGCAACTCAATGGATTTTATTTTTCTTTCTCTAAATGGTTTATTAAAAGAAGTACTTAAATTAGCACAAGAAATAGGACCAAGGTTGCTGGTTTCATGCTGCCTATCTTAATATTTATGACTGCTAATTGCCTGGTCATTAAAAAACAATAATAATCTAAAAAATTCCTAAAATGCAAGTGAATTAATGAGAGCCAGAAAAATTAAGAAACTGAATAGACATGTAAAATAAAAAGTCTAGGCAACAATAAGTGCTTATCTCAATTTCAAAGAGGAGTACAAGTCACACTATTATTAATTTCTAAGACTGCTAGCTGAGTGATGGGATGAGTCATTTCATTACACAAGAAGTTCAATTAAAAATTAAGATTGATAACAAACTAAGAAACTGCCCTACAGCCGCTGTATCTATTCTGTCCTTTTACAGCTTGACAGATGGACAACTCCTCCCAGGCAAATGTAGAGATTAATTATAATTTACTACATCACTTAATCAGCATACAATATGATTGAAACAGACTAAAATAGGAGTAAAGTGTATTGGGGTGAAAAACTGGGCTTTTGACAGTTTGTTAAATAAAACACATAATATTTAATTTATGTGAGGAATATAAAATTATTCTGATAAGACGCAGCTTTTAAGTGAATAAAACTGAATAAACAATACTATATTGTAAAGCTCATAATTAAAAAGCTAGCATTATTTTTGATTGTGCATATTTCAACAGGAGTTTAGCAGGTGAGTGCCTTTTTGGACGGCAGGTTTGGCCAGCATGACAATAACTCATAGGACATTTTTTTGGTTTTGTAATACACCTTGCGGTGCAACCTGGACACATTGTCAGTGTTACGAAGCTCGTATGTCCTAAAATATTCTCAAAATGCCATTACAGGTGGAAGAACTGTCAAACTCAGGCTAATAATGAGAGGGCAATATTGGATCTTTATAAATAAAAAGACTTATTTTTTACAAGCATTTTAAAAGTATTGTAACCAAATAAGGTTCTGAGGAGCACAAGTAACAAAGGAATTGCTTGAAACAACAAAAGCAGTCCAAGGCAAACAATGTTCCACTAAACAATCCAAACACAAAGTAAAACAAAAAAAACAATGGGGTTCAAAAAATCCACGGAATCAGAACAACAACCATAACCACTAGAGAAACTCACCAACACCACGAGCGCATTCAATGAACCACAAAGGACTGTTGGTTTTCATTAGTCTTATAGGGCTGAAGGCAGTCACCTTGTGTGATGGGCAGATGGCCCTACCTTTTTGGAAAGCATCCACAAAACAAAAGGAACATAAAACAAAATACTTAAATACAAAGAAACAAAAATAATGCACACTGTTAACATAAAAAAACTAACAAAATAGACATATGGCATTTGAACCCCATTTTGAAACAAAACAGTCAGTGATGAACCGTGAGTCATAGACTGTTCAGGTCTTTGATCATCAGACACCCTCACTGGGTGACCCAGTTGGGGATGATTACGGTCCTGTTTGTGTAGCATGCTATACCAAGGTTCAGCCTTCCTGATTCAAAACCACCTAGAAGCGTTTTCAGCAGCTTTAAGAATGCTCTTCATATTTCTTCTATTGTGCTCTCTGCATATGCCAAGGGGTTTCAAGGTTCAATAAAAAGACTGGCCAGTGAAACCTCTGTAGCCTATTTCCATAGGCTCACTTTCCATCCCATGCTCTGACACTCTGCCACCAGCCTTTCTTTCTTTCTCTCCCTCTCTTTAAGCTGATCTTCCCAGACGACCGAGATGTAAGGACCTAATTGCGGCTGCCAAGATGTATTCAGGGACGTTCAACTGTTTACCTAGTTTACCCATGGGCTGTCAGATTTGTGCTGTTGTTAGCAGGCCACCTGAAGCCATATGTTGAGGTTGTGGCTTCTCCCCAGCTTAAACAAACACAATAACCTGCTTAGTTGGATGTCACTGCTTACTTTGGTGGATTCCTCTACAAATGTCATCTGCCACTGCCCTTAGCACTTGCTCATGATGCCAGCAACAAACCCCCACACACCACCAACACCAAAACTGGGGGTAAGTGATGTTCTGTGATCATGCCAGGAGCAGGCCCCTTGGCTTTGTTGGGGTATTTAGTGCAATTCTTTCAGGATAGCCAGTCCTTGTTAATAATAGTTCAGCCCTTGCTGTGGAGGAAACTGACAGAAAGATTGGTCTCCCTCATTGTTAAGGTATTTCAGGTTCAGCCTTTGCAGGGTTGGAAAACTGGGAACAAGATCTCAGCAGTGTGCAGCCTGCCCTGCTAAGATACACAGAGGTTCTCAGGACATGCTACATCTGAAAAGAATCATCTACTTAGCACAGTATATCGTGCATAGATGTGCTGAAATCAATTACGGGATCCCAGACATTCCACTGAAGAAAATGCTTGGATATCTCCATGATTTTATTACTAATACACTTTGTCCTTTCATATTTCTGCTTCTTTTCAAGCAGTGCCATCACAGATGCCTGAAGCAGATTTGGTTCCTTAGCAGTTTTACTGCTTTTATTACATTGTTGAAAGTCGGCATGCTCAGCTGAGTGATGTACCCACCTGTAAGTGTCTAATCAAATTAGATCATGCCAAATGTCTTCACCACAAGTATATTTTTCATTACAAACTTTACAGATAGCTAGGCTATCCACTTGCAGACACTTTAAAATACTTCCAAACAGGAGTTAATTTCATCAGCAGTTTCCACTTATTGGAGTTTTCTGGTACTGTGTATGACCTCAGCTTAACATATTTTACATCATAAAACTGACAGACCAATCGGCCAATTACAAGCTGATTGCCAATTTCACAACAACAAGCAACAACCAGCCAAATTCAAGGCAGATTGACTCATGCATCACTAGAAAAAACATGAAGGTGTTTATTGAATAGTGACTACATCTGAATTATTTCTACAACCTGAATGAAAACTAGAATCAAGAAAGCATGGCTTTTTCTGCTGTCCACCAGTATCTTCTTAACTTTGCTAACATTAAATCTTCAGCCTGTACCAGTCTACATCGCCATTCACCAGGCCTCTTCTTTCTATCTACCAATTATATACCACATTATTGAGGAGCATCTCACAAAGTGCGGACTACCTGTCATGCAGTTAATAATCCAAGAAAGTAAAGTGGGTGATAACTGCACTGACTGTAGCTTATCTTCTAGCAGTATATGTTAAATAGCGGTAAAGGCACTAAAAGAGTCAAAGGTATGTTCTTCGAACTGGTGCTGGTCCTATGCAGATGTCAGAAGACCCATGTTGTTTCATTTTCCCCCCCATCTGCATAAAATGCAAACTTTACAGGTCCTCAGCTATTTTCTGTTGGGCTCTAATGTGATTTAGGGGGCCCTGAGGATTAAGGCTAATAGGTCTATAGTCATTCAATTCGCTTGGATTGCCTGTATGGCATTATAATTAGGCTTTCCATCTTTCACAGTAGTAGCCGTACCAGGCTGAGTTTCAGATTGAGAAGCAAATTGATAGGTTACGGTGTCCATCTGCACTTGACAGGATTAATTCTCTAGACTGTCTAGCTTCCATAAACATTTTACATTTTATTAAGTTAAAAAGGAAAAGAGGGAAAAAACAGAAGTGGATTCCTACAAATTTCAAACAGAAAAAAAACTAACTGCAATAAAACATGTTCTTTTAAATAAGCAGCAAAATGAGCCTACCGGCATCTTCACAAATGTGTCTCCGGGGTAACCATCAATGTATAGTATTCCTCGGAAAAAACCTGGAAATACAGGTTTCTCTGGGATTTGTTTCCACTGGGCTCCTCTCAGTCTAAGGGTAAAGACAAAGCATAAATCACAAAATCAGAATGCAGAAGAAATGATACAAGACATCTAGGACTCAAATCCCTTGATTTTTAAGCAATAAGGTTTCTTCTTACCATATTAATGTATACGTGTACATATTACCCCAGTATGCCTCATTTGTAAATGAACAACAGAAAGTAGCTTGGTCTTTCTGATATGTCAACATCTGAACTGTAATAGAACACTTTCAGGTCCCAATTAAATTCAATTAACAAATGAAGCCAGAGTGCTTTGCTACCTTAGTATAAGAGTTGAGACTTTATCCTTGGCTAGCATAATTCCAGCTTTATTAGGATCGTTTTAAAAACGTATAGGGAAAGCTAAAAGACCATCTCTGGTAGTCTGTTAAATCCTAATAATGTACATCTAAAATTTAACAAACCAAGTTTTTTTTGAAAAAATCACATAAAAAAACAATCTGAGGAAAGTTGAAATCACAAAACATACAGTCATATGAAAAAGTCTGGGAACCCCTCTTAATTCTTTGGATTTTTGTTTATCATTAGCTGAGCTTTCAAAGTAGCAAATTCCTTTTAATATAAGACATGCCTTATGGAAACAGTAGTATTTCAGCAGTGACATTAAGTTTATTGGATTAACAGAAAATATGCAATATGCATCAAAACAAAATAAGGCAGGTTCATACATTTGGGCACCCCAACAGAGATATTACATCAATACTAGTTGAGCCTCCTTTTGTAAATATAACAGCCTCTAGATGCCTCTATAGCCTTTGATGAGTGTCTGGATTCTGGATCGAGGTATTTTTGCCCATTCTTCCATACAAAATCTCTCCAGTTCAGTTAAATTTGATGGCTGCCGAGCATGAACAGCCTGCTTCAAATCATCCCATAGATTATCAATGGTATTCAAGTCAGGGGACTGTGACGGCCATTCCAGAACATTGTACTTCTCCCTCTGGATGAATGCCTTTGTAGATTTCGAACTGTGTTTTGAGTCATTGTCTTGTTGGAATATCCAACCCCTGCGTAACTTCAACTTTGTGACTGATGCTTGAACATTATCCTGAAGAATTTGTTGATATTGGGCTGAATTAATCCGACCCTCGACTTTAACAAGGGCCCCAGTCCCTGAACTAGCCACACAGCCCCACAGCATGATGGAACCTCCACCAAATTTGACAGTAGGCAGCAGGTGTTTTTCTTAGAATGTGGTGTTCTTCTTCCACCATGCAAAGTGCTTTTTGTTATGACCAAATGACTCAATTTTTGTCTCATCAGTCCAAAGCACTTTGTTCTGGCTTGTCGAAATGAGCATTTGCATACAACACGCAACTCTGTTTGTGGTGTGAGCACAGAAAGGGCTTCTTTCTCATCACCCTGCCATACAGATGTTCTTTGGGCAAACTGCGCTGAATTGTAGAGTGATGTACAGATACTCCATCTGCAGCAAGATGTTCTTGCAGGTTTTTGGAGGTGATCTGTGGGTTGTCTGTAACCATTCTCACAATCCCACTCCTGTACTTTTCTTGGCCTGCCAGACCTGGATTTAACAGCAACTGTGCCTGTGGCCTTCCATTTCCTGATTACATTCATTACAGTTGAAACTGACAGTTTAAACCTCTGAGATAGCTTTTTGTAGCCTTCCCCTAAACCATGATACTGAACAATCTTTGTTTTCAGATCTTTTGAGAGTTGCTTTGAGGATCCCATGCTGTCACTCTTCAGAGGAGAGTCAAAGGGAAGCACAACTTGCAATTGACCACCTTAAATACCTTTTCTCAGGATTGGACGCACCTGTCTATGAAGTTCAAGGCTTAACGAGCTAATCCAACCAATTTGGTGTTGCAAGTAATCAGTATTAAGCAGCTACATGCATTCAAATCAGCAAAATTACAAGGGGACCCAAATTTTTGCACAGCCAGTTTTTTTTTTAATTTAATTTCATACAACTAAATTCTGCTTCACTAAAAATCTTTGTTCAGAAAACACCCCAGTACTCATATGTTCCTAGGACATGAAAAACATACCACTGTTATCTTTTTTGTTGAAAGTAGAGTAAATTATTATGTAGGCTGAGAGGTTCTCAAACTTTTTCATAGGAGTATGAGTGTATGAGTGTGTAGGAATATATACACACATATATAAATACAATGATGAGTTAAAACATTAGGGCCACTCCCAAATGAAGCGAATGCTGTTGACCGTGTTATAAGAACGTAAGAAATTCGACAAATGAGAGTATGCAGTCCATCAAGCTGATTTGTGTAGCTAACAGTTAAGCTGTCCTTCTTAACAATGGAGCACATCAAGGTAATGATATATTAGATGGTAAGCAGATGTCAGGCACTTATAGTCATCATGTTGAATGTAGAAGATACGGGCAGACCAGAGTGACTTGGATAAGGCTCAAACCATTATGGCCAGACAATTGGGTTGTATGAGCAATAAATGATTCAACAGCAACAGGAAAACTATTAGGGGGGAAAAAAAACTAGAGCCACTACTGCCATACAGGATCAACCCTGAAGACCCTTGCTTTTAAAAATTAAATTTCTTGTGATCTTACCTTTCAATGAAACTGCTTTGCATTTCCAAGCTGTAAATTGTGAAGCCTTTTAATGGTGTCCCATTAAGCAATATGTCTCCTATAATACCTAAAATAAAGACAGCATGTTACTTTTCACATGCAAGGGAAACGTTCTAGGGATTTGCAGTTAGTGAGTCAAGTTATTTTACCAACATTCCCCACTGAAAAGAGTAAAAAGTTCTGAGGCTTCAGCACTTCATCAGGGAGTCAAAAAAGAATAATTCCATTTCGATGATTTTTGGAAAAGGCCGTTTCTATAAGTTTGTCCTTTAACATCTATTTTAAATGTTATATTAACACACAAAAACTAGTACAGACACTGGCTAAAGGTGCTACTGCACTAGCTCCCAGATTCTTGGACCATAATCTTTAAAGAAGTTGCTATCAATTCTGTTTCTAAGTTATTTCAACTTCTTTAATTTTACCTTTTTAACTTGGGTATTTTGGGATACAGAACCTTTTTAAGGCTGCTGTTTGATTAACAGCTGTCTCCATGAAGAACACACAGTATATTGCTATGAAGAAGGGAACATAAATTAAAGACAGAAAGCAAAAACACACAGCCTCAACCCTTCTATCCAGCATATAGAAAAGTGAACTGATAGCGAATGCAGTATGTGCAATGGATTCAGAAAATATTCAGATTCCTTCACTTTCTACCAAAGGGGCTTCTCAGTAGTAAATAAGAAGTCCTAATACTTATATGAACGAGAAGGATGAATGCAGTCAAATACAGAGAGGTCCTTGAAGAAAACCTGCTTATGAGTGCATGTGTCCTCAGACCTGGGTGATGGTTCACCTTTCAGCATGACAATGACCCAAAGTGTACAGCCAAGACAAAGCTTGAGTGACTTCGGGACAAGTCTCTGACTGTCTTTCAGTGTCCCAGCAAAGGCCCAGACTTAAACCCCACAGACCATCTGTGGAGAGACCTAAAAATAGCAGTTTACAGACACTTTCCATCAAGTCTAACAGAGCTTGAGAGAATGGCCCAAAAAGAATAGGATAAATTGCCCAAATACAGGGGTGCAAAGCTTGTAGAGACAGCCAAGAAGATTCAAAGGTGTAATTGCTGACAAAAGGGCTTCCACCAGGTGCTGAATTAAGGGTCTAAATACTTATCTGAACAAGAGAGTTAAGTTTTGAATTTTTATTAATTTGTGAATCTTTCTGAAAACATGTTTTCACTTTGTCATTACGAGTTATTGAGTGTAAGTTGATAGGCAAAAAGGGCAAAAGTATTTAGTAAAAATGAAATCTACAACACAAGTATAGGTGAAAGTCAAAGTGTCTAAATACTTTCTGAATACACTGTAAACATGATTCACTTTCCTTCAGATTGGTGTCTGTCTTCTAACTGAACAGTTTTCAGCACAGTATACCCCAAGTATGTAAATGAATTATTTAACCAAGTAAACAGGTGATGAAGTGATGTTTATGAAAAAGGGTACTTGACAAGATTTGAGTTCTATGTGAAATTAGGGTAATTTTACCTTTTAATACTATAAACAGTGGAGTTTTCATCAGTTAGGTAAAAATATACCATATATTTAGGTTTACCTCACCAAAGAGGGTGCCTTAACATAAATTAAAATTGAATAGTATTTATTTATACAATAAAATTCAAAAATACACAAATCCAAATTATTAAAATTTAATCTGGGTATATTTTGCCCCGCTTTAATGCTCAAAGTGACAAATACTGCTTAAAACAAAACATTACTTGGACTAATTGCTCACCTTTTCGTTGGTTGTTCAGCTCTTTGCCATAATTTACCCGGCCACAGTTTTCTACAACAAATCTCAGCTTCCGCTTTCCCTACATCCAAAAAAAAAAAAAAAAAGGCATTTGATCACGGTTTTTCTTACCACTTATATAACATACCCTCACAAAATATAAATGTCAGACATAGCTTACTTTGCCATCGGGAACAACCATTTCAACGCTGTTATGTTTTAAAATTCCAATAAACTGCTCATCAATAAATACCTGCAAGGAAAAAATACAAAAAAACTCATAAATTATGCAGCTGTATTTAATAAGCAGAAACTCTCTATGATGACTTTCATCTTTAGATTTCCTGTTCAGGCAGATGGGATAACTGATAACAGAATGATAAGAGAAAAGAAAAAAAACATTGAATGTCAGAACATAAGGTTAATTTATTTAGCTAATAGCTGTCTCTATTCATCCAAGTTCTTCTTAAAAGCTGTCAAGGTTTCTGCCTTAACAACACAGCTTGATAGTTCATTCCAGACTCCCACAATTCTTTGAATAAAGAAGTGCTTCCTGGCTTCAGTCCTAAATGTACTTCCTATTAATTTCTACTTGTGTCCTTGAGTACGAGATTCACCCTTGAGATGAAAGAATTCTGCCTGATCTACTTTTTCAATGTCTTTTAGGATTCTGAAGACCTGGATTAGGTCCCCATGCATTCTTCTCTACTTGAGACTAAACAAGTTTAATTATCTGAGTCTGTCAGATTATAACATGTCCTTAAGTTCTAGGAGGCACTTGCTTGCTCTCCCTCTGCACAGCTTCAAGAGCTGCATGTCTTTTTTGTAGTGTGGTAACCAGAACTGCACAGAATACTCCAGATGGGGTTCTCACTAGTCAATTTTATAGTCTAAGTATAAGCATATATTCAACAGTTTTGCGCTATAACCTAATATTTTGTTTGCTGTTTAAATTTCATTTGCACATTACTTAGAAGATGAAAACATTCTGTCAACATAAACCCCTAAATCTTTTTCAGCAGTTACTTCCTTTAGAGCAACGTCTCCTATCTTGTATTTATAATTGACTAGCCGTGCCCCGCGGCTCCGCCAGCATATTAGTGAAAAAGGACTGTGATGAGAGCCCTGCCCGGCTCCCTACTCCTGACGTCACACTTCCCCCTCATCTCGGCCCGCAGCCTCTGTCTCGGATTACTGTGAATATATTGCTCCTGCAAGTGAACTATGATTCTTAGCACGATAAGAGAAGTTGCAAAATCAACCGGAATGTTCAAGCAAACTATAGAATAAAACCCGATCTAAATCCGTTAAGTAGTTCTCTTGTTCACCAGTTAAATGACAGTAAAGAACACGCCCAGAGGCTGGCGTATGAATGAGGAGGGCCAAGCCTTCCTTCCCTCGGCCCGCTGTGTCTCTCTCGTATTTGCGCAAATAAATCAGTACCGCATGCAAACTATGATACATAGCACAATGAGAGAAGTCGCAAAATCAACTGGAATGTTCAAGCAAATTATAGAAAAAAACCCAATCTAAATCCATTAAGTAGTTCTCTTGTGAAAAGCACACAGACATACAGACAGACATTGGATTTTATATATATATTGAGATGTTCCTTTTGCCCACATGTAGCACTTTGCACTTTTCTACAGTATATTAACTGCTTTTTCCAAATGTTTACCCAGTTTTGAAGCTTGTCCAGATTGATTTACTGCCTCCTAAGTGCCTGCCATTCCTACAATTTTAGTATCATCTGCAAATTTCACAAGTTTACTAAATATACCAGTGTCATTGTCATTAATATAAATCAGAAAATTTAATGGACCAATGACTTTCTCCTTTTATCTGTACTCTTTATGTCCTGCCAGTTAACCAACTCAAGATTCAGTTTTTCAGGTTAATCTATCTCCTCTATAGCTCCTTAAATACTCTGCTAGTGCTCCAATGCTGACTACCCTCAATTTGCAGGCAGCTATCCCTACCTGGTCACTAGTGCAGGAACAAAGAACCATTGATGTACCCCTGAATTGACCTGCAACTGACACTAATTACACAACAGTACTTATAAAGACTTCAAGAAAGGTCTGGATGTTACAATCCCTAATGTTTCCCCACTGCAACTGTCATCCGAGGGATGACCACGAAGATAAATTGTCAGTTGTACACCTCCACATCATTGGGTGTTTCGACCTTTTATTGCAAGACACTCTTCACTGAGAAAAGGCTCACCAGAGGCTGATCAGACCTGGGTGTGTGTCTCATGCCTAGCTGGTCACCTTGGCAGTTCAAACGGAATCTTTCCTTTTCAGCCACACTCAATGGTCGCTCTCTTCAGTGGTGTTGGCCAGCTCTTTTATTGTTTTCCTTTGTGTCTGCTCTATGACACCTACTTCCCTGAGAAACTTTGCTGTTGAACTGGCTACAAATCCCCTGCACACCACTTCAACTGGGTGTCATCTGTCATCTGCATCAGCTGCTAGGTTGGACTACTGCACTTTCTTAAATTTATGAGCTTCGTTGACCGCATCCTCCCACAGGACTGTTAGTTCAATGACGAAGGCATCTTTGCTGGAGTTGGACCAGAGGTAACAGGGTAGTGTTTGCAATATCTGAAGGAAAAATGAGTCTCTGGCCTAGGTCTACTCTCATTTCCCATTCCCTGGCCATATTCAGAGGTCAAAGTGGTGTAATGCAGTCAATCACACATATAGATTCTCAACAAGAAACCCCTAGGAAGTCATCAAATTGCCCTGAGATGTACCTAAAATGTTTATCGAATATGGAAGCAATTATTTGAATCATTTACTATTCGATATTCACAGTGTAATTGTTTCCTGAGAGTGATAAACCGTCTTGTACGGGAGCGTGTACAAAGAAATTGCAAAGGATGGGAAAGGAGGAAGAAAATGTTTTATGTATGTTACATATGGACTTGTCAAAAGTTACTATCACATAACCAGAACTCATTTACTTATTCTTGTGCTTACATCTTATTATTTTATTCACTAAACTCATTAATTATGTTTTAATGACACAATAATTCATGGGAAACAGGCAATTACTGGCTCCCTCCTTGAGATAATCAATATTTCATGCTATTTAAATAATATATTATCTTCATTCCACACACACACACACAGACAAAAATGTAGATAAGATATGCAGCTGAAAGGGGAGTAACATAAACAACCTGGTGCATCACTACCACTGGATTTGAAAAAAAAAAAGTTGCTCCAAGAATTTGACAATAAACAGGTGACCAGATACATAGGGTGAATTATTCATCAGCTTCCTCCTGCCTTGTTCACTCATTTTTCTCTTGTTTGTGACACCTATCAAACAGAACATTCTAGACGCACTGCTTCTTCTGTATCATACAGAGTTTCTTTCCACACTTGGGCTAAATATGTTTACTGTCTCTGACACATGCTCATCTGCATTCCTTCTTGAGAGTATTACATGAAAGAAACCTTCAGCCTTATTTAAATCTGATCTTCTATGTCAATATGTCATTTGTTAAAATAAATGTAACAGGAAAACAAAAACTGGAAATCTACGAAGGGTCAAGTAAGTTTCTTACAAATGTCTTACTACCTTGATTTCCTAAATTTTTATCTGAGTCACAAAGTATAACTGCAGGATAACCTAGTAGAGCAAGTGTATTGGGGCAGACCATAAGGCTGTGCAGTGGGTGGTTAAAATAGTCCAATACATCGCTACATTACACAACACATCACAATGGCCCATTATACAGGATAATTTGGACAAAAGTTGCTTAAATTAAGCACTATTCGTCATCTCAGACCCTGTACTGCCAAGAAACAAACTGCTTAATCCCACCATGCAGTAAGTAACATCATTCCATGCCATACCAGTAAACTCAAAACAGTTTTTACTTTCCAAGTCTTTAAGCTTCAACTCCCATACAGTGAACTGTTCAACCTGCGACTATTAATTTTATACTTAAATGCTAACACAAAAAAAAAAAAAATCAGACAAATCACATGAACTGGGAGCATAACTAACCACAGGGTAAGCTGCTTTGTGTTCTCTGTTCCATAGGTTTACCCTTGCACTGTTGAATATATTCAAGTAAGAATACCACTGTACCCTGTGTATGTGACGTATGTACTACTACAGCTACTACCAGTACCACTAGTCATTTTGCAATGGCAATTTAGTGATTCTGCTCGATCTGCAATTTACTTTACGGTATGATGCATGTTAATTAGCACATTTTATCTCATCTCATTTTCTAAAACTGCTTTTCCCAGTGAGGGTCACAATGGCAGCTGACCAAGCAGGTCGGCTTAGGCTTCACTATCACTAGCTACAGGTTCCAGGTCCTACTAGGGAACTACTAAGCATTCCCAAGTAAGCAGAGAGATATAATCCTTTCAGTAGGTCTTGGGTCTGCTGCAGGGTCTCTGCCAAGTGAAACGTGCATGGAGCAGCTCCAAAGGGAATGACATGCTCAGACCACCTCAACTGGCTCCTCTTGATCAGGAGGAACGGTAACTCTAATGTGAGACTCTCCCAGATCCCTGAGCTTCTCACCCTATCACAGAGTGTCACCCCAGCCATTCTAGGAAGCATGCAAGTACAAGTACTTGGCATCTCATTCTTTCGGTCATTGCCCACAGCTCATGACCAAAGGTGAGGACAGGGATGTAGATCGATTGGTAAGCCGAGAGTTTTCTTTATAGACTCAGCTACCACTTCATGACCCCAGATTAGTATAATTCCCGTGTCGATCTCACGTTCCATTTTTGAATTTCCACTGTGCTCTGTACACAAGACAATAATGACCCTATAAAGGCTGCAGTGTTTATTTACCTTAATGTTTTACGTAATGTTTATTTACCATAATATTTATGACATAGAAATGATTTACCTCGACTTGCCCCTGTGCTCCAGAGTTTCAAATTTGTAATGAAGCAATTCACATGTAATTAAAGTGCACATTCTCAGTTTTTACTAAAGGGTATTATTATTATACCTTTCGGTTTTACCATGAATAAATGAAAAATGTGTCTTTGTCCCAATAATGATGGAGGGTACTGTTTATCTGATTTTTTTCAATTTGAAACCACTGGTGTATTTATTGATGTGTACTGCTGCTGTTTTTGTAATGTGTGTCTGCTGCTCTGTTATTGTACCCTCATTCCACCTGTGGGACTAGCAACAAATACTTTAATATGCTGTAAGACACAATGATAATAAATTGAACTGAACTATCAAGAATGGATGTGACCAACAGATTAGCAAGACACAAGTTTCAAGCATTA
This sequence comes from Erpetoichthys calabaricus, assembly GCF_900747795.2. Lineage (NCBI taxonomy): Eukaryota > Metazoa > Chordata > Cladistia > Polypteriformes > Polypteridae > Erpetoichthys > Erpetoichthys calabaricus. Next base: position 164,272,428 of record NC_041402.2, on the reverse strand, counting down.
AATAACAAAAATAGTAGTTAATGTTACACTGAATCAGCCCGCAATCTAGGAGTTATCTTTGACTCTAGCATGTCATTTAAAGCGCATATTACAAAGTTGTCCAAAATATGTTTCTTCCATCTTAAAAATGTTAGGAAATTAAGGCGCTTTCTAAATAAACAGGATTCTGAGAAATTAATTCATGTATTTATCTCTAGTAGGATTGACTACTGCAATGCAGTGTTCACTGGATGTTCAAACTGTTCTTTATACAGCCTCCAGTTAATACAAAATGCGGCTGCAAGAATTATTACAAGAACAAGAAAATATGAACACATAACTCCAGTTCTTAAATCCTTACACTGGCTCCTGGTTAAGTTTAGGGCAGATTTCAAAATCCTTCTTTTAACATTTAAGCATTAAATGGCCGAGGTCCAGCTTACTTGCCTGAACTTATCATGACTTACAAACCAGAGCGCACATTAAGATCTCAAGATGCTGGTCTGCTTATGGTTCCAAGGATTAATAAAATAACAATGGGAGATCGAGCTTTTAGTTATAGGGCCCCTAAACTGTGGAATGGTCTGCCTGCTACTATAACAGATGCCCCTTCGGTCTCAGCTTTTAAATCCCGGCTGAAGACTCACTACTTCAGTTTAGCATATCCTGACTAGAGCTGCTGATTAACTGTACAGACTGCATCTCTGTTGTTAGTCATTAGCACTAAAACATAAGTAACATGGTAGTTAGAATTGGATACTAACCCTCACCTATTCTGTTTCTCTTCTCGGTACTCAAATGTGGCACTTGGTGCCATGGCCCACCTGCCAAGTTGTTTTGCCTGCCTAAGGTAAAGTCACCCCTGATGGAGGATCGCAGGAATCGTGAGCAAGAGGGGTCCTTTCATCGGATTGGCTGGCCCAACACTGTTTCAGCCGTGGAATGGCCAAATGGGGGAGGCAGCTTGATGGATGAGGTTTCCAGGAGTCTAAAGTTATCTAAATCCTATTATGTGATATCATCTACTGTTAAATTCTGCTCCGTACTTCTAAAAACATTTTTAAATTTTTCATTGAGGATTTGTTCTGTTCTGTGTATTGTATTGTATTGTATTGACCCCCTTCTTTTGACACCCACTGCACGCCCAACCTACCTGGAAAGGGGTCTCTCTTTGAACTGCGTTTCCCAAGGTTTCTTCCATTTTTTTTCCCTACTAGGTTTTTTTGGGAGTTTTTCCTTGTCTTCTTAGAGAGTCAAGGCTGGGGGGCTGTCAAGAGGCAGGGCCTGTTAAAGCCCATTGCGGCACTTCCTGTGTGATTTTGGGCTATACAAAAAATAAACTGTAACTGTAAACTGTAACTGCAACACTAGGTGTGTGAATATAATTTGCATTCATGAATTAGCATTACATTTCAGTAATGGTATAAACATCACTCGTGTGTCCTTTTTAAAGACTGTAAATATAGTGAAAAACTTTCTGAAAGTGAAATTAAAAGACAGATGCTCTAGTTTTTGGATTGGACTGGCATCGCATCAAAGGCTGGTTGCTGCCTTACACTGTGATGTTGGTGTAAAAGGTTCTGATCTCCACAAGCCTAAATTTGGGTTGAAAATATTTTTGTGTTATGCTGGTCTTACACTAAGAGCCTACACAATTGCAGGTAAGAAAACCATTAGCAATACAGAAATCTAATTTACTCAAAAAAAATCTAGAAGAGCAGAAACGTCTGTAAAATGGCTGCCTCTCTCACCTCTGCTAAATTCAGACACTTTGCTGTATATTGTATAATGACCTGCATTTTCATGGATGTTACCTAAACCTATAGAGAATCTTAAATTTGTGGTTTATAACAAGGAACTGGTAATTGACTTTCACCCCATTCCAGAGCCTCTATTTTAGTCACTATTCAGGGAGTTGGTGCACTACTGTAAGTACTTGGGGCTCCACATCAGTGACAGTTTGGACTGGTCTTGTAACACAGAGGAACTATATAAGAAAGGGTGAAGCAGAGTATGACCCTCTAACGTGGGTAATGATGTCCTTCATATCTTCTACAACTCTGTGATGGGCAGTGGGATTTTTTAAACTGTGGCATACTGGGCTGGTAACATCACTTCAAGAGAGGCTCACCAAACTAACAAGCTAGTTAAAAGGGAAAGCTCAGTTATGGGACACAATCTGGACCCCCCTGGAGGTAGCAGAAATGGAGAGAATTAAAACAACAGTGAATGTCATTATAAACAATGCTGCATATCCTCTCTCTGACACACTAACACTGAGGACTTTCAGCTAATGAATTATTCAGTAGACGTGTATTTAGAAACGTTACAGGAGCTCCTTTTATTACCAATGGTAATATGCCTGTGACAGCCACATCCAAAGTCTTCTTTCTTTATAAATTTCTTCATTTGTAGTGATTCTGGTGTGTGTTTATTTTTAAAAAAGAGCTTCTGTAAAAAGCTGCATTTCCCCCTGGGGACAAATAAAGTTTGTTTGTTCATTCTTTCTATCTATCCATCTAAGGAATGTTTTAAATTCAACCAAGACAACTGACATTGCTGCACAAAGGTTAACACTTACCAGTGCTCTGTCTCGAATCTTGTCATTTGGATGCAGAGTTCCTCCACTGGTCACAATAGTCTCATACAGTGTATATCCATATGACTGCCCATTCCCATTATTGAAAGGGAGGTTCTCCATATTGATAGGGTCCTCAGAAAGAAAAGGCTAACAAAGAAAACCACCAAGTACAATGCTTCAACAAAACAGGGGGCAATATACATATATTCCATATTACATCTACAAGTATGTGCAACAAGTATGTATGTGCAACAAGTAACAGTGTTCAATGAGCAAAACAGACATGGTGTAAGGGATGTCACCACCCCCACAGACAACAGAAGATAGTGTTCACTTTGTCAAATTAGAGTATTCCTACATTCACCTAGAACCTGATGATGAAGTTTAAATACATCTAGACATGTTGAACCATATTATATGAGACGACTCTTTAAATCATTTTAATTTGACAAACTCTGAAATCTTTTCATACAGGGTGAAGTCCATGTCACATTACACAGCTTTACCAACAATTTTCAACCTTCATTTATATAATCTTAGCAAGTTGGAGGTAGTTGAAGGCAGTCAGCGGTTTTGTAGTCTGTCATAGTCATCAAATAAGTTTGATTTTGCCTTTAGGTACAGGGGTGTGTTCTGTATGGATGAGAGCTGACAACCAATAAATGCTCATCCAGAAGTGCAATGCATATAATGCAGCGATGAGGAACAAGGAATGCATGTGTACTGGCCCTCACAAACAGAAGAGAAGCTTGTCTATCTGATGTTTTATGTATAGAGACTGCGGCTGAACTAGCCATACCCGTTAACTCAGAATACTGCATCGGCCCCATCAGGCTGCACATTATTGGCTGTCACAAAAAGAGGTAAGCATTACTGTGCTGGATGGTTGGCGTGCAGTCATTAAATTTGACGTGCCCAGATATCTTCAGTTGTGTAAATTAAGACGTCATACCCAACGACTAGGAAGTACGTAATGTGACATCTGCTTTACCATTAGCAATTTTTTAACCACTGCTTTAGTTCATTTTGCAGTTGTATAAAGCAGAAAATCTAACAGAAAAAATGAGTCTAAGGGTCTTTAACAGATTGTCAAATCATTTGTCCATCTGCTGAGGTACAATTCAAGTAATTAAGCATCACAATTGATAAAGAATAAGAAATTTAGAGTTTTGTAATGGTCAGTCAAAGTCCATATAGATAGATAGATAGATAGATAGATACTTTATTAATCCCAATGGGAAATTCACAACATACATAATAGTTCATACATAATAGTAAAGTGAGATGAAAAAATTTTGCAAAGAAAGGCTGATCAAAATTATTCTGCAGCACTGCAAGACAGTAACCCATAACTACAAATTTTTTAAATATTTAAACAAATCTAAGCTTTTTGTTATTTGTTCACTGATGTTCTCATTTGACTTTAATCTTTTTTGATCTCAAGTTTCAAATGAAGCCACTTCTTTTGGTAAACAAACTTATACAAATGGGTTTAAGAATGTTAGGTTATTTACATTTACATTTACATCATTTAGCAGACGCTCTTATCCAGAGCGACTTACAACAGTGCTTAGTAGTCTACGACTGTTCTTCAGTCTTTAAGGCTAGGATTAAATCTACTGTCATTAAACAAGTTACCGCTGACCAAGTTGTATACAAAACCCTGCTAGAAGAAAATAGTAAGTTAGTACAAAATTTTTTTTTTTTTTTTTTTTTTAAAAAAAAGGGTAGAAAAAAAAAAAAAGTATGGGGACTTTAGTCCAAGTGCTGTTGAAAGAAGTGTGTCTTCAGGCGACGTTTGAAGACAGTGAGGGTCTCCGCTGTTCGTACAGCAAGAGGAAGTTCGTTCCCCCACTGAGGAGCCAACACTGCAAAGAGTCTTGATGCATGTCGTCCTCTTCTTTTAAGTAAGGGTGGTTCGAGACGTGCACTGCTTGATGTTCTGAGACAGCGAGAAGTGACACGCTGCTTGACCAGTGCTGATATGTAAGGTGGTGCAGCTCCAGTTTTGGCCTTAAAGGCAAGTGTTAGGGTTTTGAACCTGATGCGGGCAGCCACAGGGAACCAGTGCAGGTTCCGCAGCAGAGGTGTAGTGTGCGAGAATTTGGGAATATCAAAAACGAGTCTTGCAGCTGCATTCTGGATCAGTTGAAGTGGTCGTGTTGCCTTTAGTGAAAGTCCAGACAGCAGAGAGTTGCAGTAGTCCAGCTTAGAGATGACCAAGGTCTGGACGAGAAGCTGAGTAGCCTCTGTAGTGAGAAAGGGGCGGATTCTCCTAATGTTGTAAAGGAGATATCTGCAGGACCTGGAGAGGTTGCTGATGTGTGGAGAGAAAGACAATTCTTCGTCCAGAGTGACACCAAGACTTCTTGCCGTTTTTGAGGGGACGATAACCGAGTTGTCAAGAGAGATTGCAAGGTCAAGATTCGGAGATGAGTTGCCTCTGATATACAAGAGTTCAGTCTTGCTGGGATTCAACTTGAGGTGGTGGGAAGTCATCCAAGAGGAGATATCAGCAAGGCAGTTTGAGATGCGGGTTGAGACCTGCTGGTCATCGGGTGGAAAGGAGAGAATGAGTTGACTGTCATCCGCATAGCAGTGGTAAGAGAATCCATGTCCAGCTATTACCTTCCCAAGAGAACCTGTGTATAAGGAGAAGAGAAGGGGTCCTAGGACAGAGCCCTGAGGAACACCAGTGGTCAGTCTTCGTGGAGCTGACTGGGAGCCTTGCCAGGCAACCTGGAATGTCCGGTCAGCAAGGTAAGAAGCAAACCATTGCCAGACAATGCTTGAGATCCCAAGACTAGTGAGAGTTTCCAGAAGTATCTGATGGTTGACCGTGTCAAAGGCTGCAGATAGGTCCAGAAGTATGAGGACTGAGGACAGGTTGGTAGATCTGGCTGTGTGAAGGGTTTCAGAGACAGCAAGAAGTGCAGTCTCGGTAGAATGAGCTGCTTTGAATCCAGACTGGTGAGGGTCAAGAAGGGCGTTATTAGATAAAAACAAGTTAAGTTGGTTATAAACTGCTATTTACAGAATCAATTACTTGAGCAGCTTGAGGAAAAATCAACAGTTCTCAAATCCCAGAAAAATTGTGTGATTAAGGTGTATTGGAGCCTAAAAGCTAAGTAGTAAACACAGCTTTCATTTCCATCAGGATCCTTATAAGGTATCCCAAAAAGTAACAGCCACAATCATGTATTTAAAAAAAAAAAGAAGTCTGGAGTGGGATTAACTGTTATAGCAAAATGAGCAGCTGACAAGGTGGAAAGGGCAGAATTTAAATTATCAAGTGTTCTGCCAATTACTGTACATTCGCAAGAAAGCCTCTGCCATAAAAAAAAAGCATTGATAAGTGAATACATTGATGCTGAGGGATTGATTTGCTGTGGGAATGACTCTATGCACCTAACATATGACAAATGACAGGGTTCTAAGTGTTTGTTTTTTTTTTTTTTTAATTTTATTGATTTTATTGAAATCACACAACATTCCATACAAATAGATCAATTTTACAAGAATAGGATTGAAAACAAATCAATCCCCACCTCTGAGAAAGAGAGCATGGGCAGCAGAATAAAACTTAAACCTAGTAAAAATAACTAAATAGATAAATTAATATGTGAATATAGATAAATTGAGGAGAAAAAAAAGAGAAAAGGGAGAGAATCTGCTTCCTCAGTGCTTTAAAAGCTTATTCTAAAATGTTATTGATTAGATTCTGCCAGGTTTTGAAAAGTTTCTCCAAAGATCCTCTAAGTGAGAATTTTATTTTTCCCAATTTCAAATAATATATAACATCAGTTACCCACTGACTTAAAAGGGGAGAGTTAGGATTCTTCCAGTTGAGCAAGATAAGTCTATGTTCCAATAGTATAGTAAAGGCAATCACAGTTTGTTTGTCCTTCTCCACTTTAAGCCCATCTGGAGGTACACCAAACACAGCTGTTAGTGGATTAGGAGGGATTGTGACACCAAGGCTGTCTGAAAGGCATTTAAAAATTTTGGTCCAAAATTATGTTAATTTGGTGCAGGCCCAAAACATATCACCCAGTGAGGTTGGAACTTGATTGCAGCGTTCACAGGTTGGATCTTGCCCTGGAAACATTTTGGACAATTTTAAGTGAGACAGATGTGTTCAATATATAATTTTTAGTTGAATAATTGTATGCTTTGCGCATATGGAGCTCGAGTGAATTCTCTACATTGCTACCTTCCACTCCTTTTCTGATATGTTGAGGGAGAGATCCTTTTCCCATTGTCCTCTTGGATCTTTGAAAGGGAGGGACTGTAAAATGGTTTTATATATATTGCAGAGATGCTGTCTAAGTCCTTGAAACTGATTAATATATTTTCCAGCATAGAGGGAGGTGGGAGGTGAGGAAAATTGGGCAGGTTCTGTTTAACAAAGTTTCTAATTTGAAGATAGTGAAAAAAATGTGTTGCTGGAAAGTTAAATTTAGAATGTAATTGTTCATAGGATGCAAAGACGTTGTCTATGCACAGATCTCCAAGTGATTTAATCCCAAATGTTTTCCAGGCATTAAAAACTGCATATGTTTGCAAGGGTTGAAAAAGCTGGTTCTCGTGCAGAGGTGCCACAGATAAAAGATTCTCTATCTTAAAATGCTTCCTACATTGGTTCCATATTCTGAATGAGTGAAGCACTATTGGGTTATTAGTACATTGCCGATAACTTGCATTTATTGAGGCGCAAAGCAAGGAATATAATGAGGAGCTGCAGGATTCTATTTCTATTGCAGACCAAGCCTGCATATGTTCATCTATTTGTATATATCCAGGTTTTAGTATGTTGTATGTTTGCTGCCCAGTAGTAAAACTGAAAGTTAGGTAGAGCCATGCCACCTTCTGCCTTTGTAGGGTCGCTCTTTGGATACGTCTATGTTTTGAATTCCAAATAAATGTGGTTATGGTTGAATCTAATTTCTTAAAGAACAATTTATTGATGTATATTGGAATATTTTGAAATAAAAAGAGAAGCTCAGGTTCTAAGTTTTTAATTGATCACATGACCAATCTGTGGCATGCTGTTATGCAAGTTATTTTATTATGTACATACCTGACATTAATGTAACAAGAAAAAAAGAATCTTAATCTAATACTGCAAAATAAAAAAGTAAAAGCATTACACTTTCATGATTTTAAACTTTCTTTTAATTCATTCATCGTGGAATGAATCTTCACCTAGTGCTTCCTTGAGCAACAAGATGGAACATGACAGCATTAGAAATTGACACGGAGGATCAGCTCATGAAAAAGTCTGCTTATTCTCTTTTTCTTTGTATTTGCAATAATTTTGCTCTGGACTCTTCAGCTGTCTTTCAACATCCCTAAAGCTGATGTCACATTAGCGGTTGGGTATGTTAGACTCACTGACCGCAGTTGGTGATCTCATCGCCCTAATTTATGTTACTGAAAATTGGTAAGCATATGAAATTTAGTGACTATGCTGAACTTCCAGCACAGCCGTGCTTGTCCCTTTTTCTGACAGACAATTGAGTACTAACTGACACAGCCTGTGCTTTACGAAGGGTTTACAGTGCATTCGGAAAGTATTCACAGCACATCACTTTTTCAACATTTTGTTATGTTACAGCCTTATTCCAAAATGGATTAAATTAATTTTTTTTCCTCAGAATTCTACACACAACACCCCATAATGACAACGTGAAAAAAGTTTACTTGAGGTTTTTGCAAATTTATTAAAAATAAAAAAATTGAGAAATCCCATGTACGTAAGTATTCACAGCCTTTGCTCAATACTTTGTCGATGCACCTTTGGCAGCAATTACAGCCTCAAGTCTTTTTGAATATGATGCCACAAGCTTGGCACACCTATCCTTGGCCAGTTTCGCCCATTCCTCTTTGTAGCACCTCTCAAGCTCCATCAGGTTGGATGGGAAGCATCGGTGCACAGCCATTTTAAGATCTCTCCAGAGATGTTCAATCGGATTCAAGTCTGGGCTCTGGCTGGGTCACTCAAGGACATTCACAGAGTTGTCCTGAAGCCACTCCTTTGATAGCTTGGCTGTGTGCTTAGGATCGTTGTCCTGTTGAAAGATAAACCGTCACCCCAGTCTGAGGTCAAGAGCGCTCTGGAGCAGGTTTTCATCCAGGATGTCTCTGTACATTGCTGCAGTCATCTTTCCCTTTATCCTGACTAGTCTCCCAGTTCCTGCCGCTGAAAAACATCCCCACAGCATGATGCTGCGACCACCATGCTTCACAGTAGGGATGGTACTGGCCTGGTGATGAGCGCCTGGTTTCCTCCAAACGAGACGCCTGGCATTCACACCAAAGAGTTCAATCTTTGTCTCATCAGACCAGAGAATTTTCTTTCTCATGGTCTGAGAGTCCTTCAGGTGCCTTTTGGCAAACTCCAGGCGGGCTGCCATGTGCCTTTTACTAAGGAGTGGCTTCCGTCTGGCCACTCTACCATACAGGCCTGATTGGTGGATTGCTGCAGAGATGGTTGTCCTTCTGGAAGGTTCTCCTCTCTCCACAGAGGACCTCTGGAGCTCTGACAGAGTGACCATCGGGTTCTTGGTCACCTCCCTGACAAAGGCCCTTCTCCTCCGATCGCTCAGTTTAGATGGCCGGCCAGCTCTAGGAAGAGCCCTGGTGGTTTCGAACTTCTTCCACTTACGGATGATGGTGGCCACTGTGGTCATTGGGACCTTCAAAGCAGCAGAAATTTTTCTGTAACCTTCCCCAGATTTGTGCCTCGAGACAATCCTGTCTCGGAGGTCTACAGACAATTCCTTTGACTTCATGCTTGGTTTGTGCTCTGACATGAACTGTCAACTGTGGGACCTTATATACAGTGGTGTGAAAAACTATTTGCCCCCTTCCTGATTTCTTATTCTTTTGAATGTTTGTCACACAAAATGTTTCTGATCATCAAACACATTTAACCATTAGTCAAATATAACACAAGTAAACACAAAATGCAGTTTTTAAATGATGGTTTTTATTATTTAGGGAGAAAAAAAATCCAAACCTACATGGCCCTGTGTGAAAAAGTAATTGCCCCCTTGTTAAAAAATAACCTAACTGTGGTGTATCACACCTGAGTTCAATTTCCGTAGCTACCCCCAGGCCTGATTACTGCCACACCTGTTTCAATCAAGAAATCACTTAAATAGGAGCTGCCTGACACAGAGAAGTAGACCAAAAGCACCTCAAAAGCTAGACATCATGCCAAGATCCAAAGAAATTCAGGAACAAATGAGAACAGAAGTAATTGAGATCTATCAATCTGGTAAAGGTTATAAAGCCATTTCTAAAGCTTTGGGACTCCAGCGAACCACAGTGAGAGCCATTATCCACAAATGGCAAAACCATGGAACAGTGGTGAACCTTCCAAGGAGTGGCCGGCCGACCAAAATTACCCCAAGAGCGCAGAGACGACTCATCTGAGAGGTCACAAAAGACCCCAGGACAACGTCTAAAGAACTGCAGGCCTCACTTGCCTCAATTAAGGTCAGTGTTCACGACTCCACCATAAGAAAGAGACTGGGCAAAAACGGCCTGCATGGCAGATTTCCAAGACGCAAACCACTGTTAAGCAAAAAGAACATTAGGGCTCGTCTCAATTTTGCTAAGAAACATCTCAATGATTGCCAAGACTTTTGGGAAAATACCTTGTGGACTGATGAGACAAAAGTTGAACTTTTTGGAAGGCAAATGTCCCGTTACATCTGGCGTAAAAGGAACACAGCATTTCAGAAAAAGAACATCATACCAACAGTAAAATATGGTGGTGGTAGTGTGATGGTCTGGGGTTGTTTTGCTGCTTCAGGACCTGGAAGGCTTGCTGTGATAGATGGAACCATGAATTCTACTGTCTACCAAAAAATCCTGAAGGAGAATGTCCGGCCATCTGTTCGTCAACTCAAGCTGAAGCGATCTTGGGTGCTGCAAAAGGACAATGACCCAAAACACACCAGCAAATCCACCTCTGAATGGCTGAAGAAAAACAAAATGAAGACTTTGGAGTGGCCTAGTCAAAGTCCTGACCTGAATCTAATTGAGATGCTATGGCATGACCTTAAAAAGGCGGTTCATGCTAGAAAACCCTCAAATAAAGCTGAATTACAACAATTTTGCAAAGATGAGTGGGCCAAAATTCCTCCAGAGCGCTGTAAAAGACTCATTGCAAGTTATCGCAAATGCTTGATTGCAGTTATTGCTGCTAAGGGTGGCCCAACCAGTTATTAGGTTCAGGGGGCAATTACTTTTTCACACAGGGCCATGTAGGTTTGGATTTTTTTTTCTCCCTAAATAATAAAAACCACCATTTACAAACTGCATTTTGTATTTACTTGTGTTATATTTGACTAATGGTTAAATGTGTTTGATGATCAGAAACATTTTGTGTGACAAACATGCAAAAGAATAAGAAATCAGGAAGGGGGCAAATAGTTTTTCACACCAGTGTAGACAGGTGTGTGCCTTTCCAAATCATGTCCAATCAACTGAATTTACCACAGGTGGACTCCAATTAAGCTGCAGAAACATCTCAGGATGATCAGGAGAAACAGGATGCACCTGAGCTCAATTTTGAGCTTCATGGCAAAGGCTGTGAATACTTATGTACATGTGCTTTCTCAATTTTTTAATTTTTAATAAATTTGCAAAAATCTCAAGTAAACTTTTTTCACATTGTCATTATGGGGTGTTGTGTATACAATTCTGAGGAAAAAAATGAATTTAATCCATCTTGGAATAAGGCTGTAACATAACAAAATGTGGAAAAAGTGATGCGCTGTGAATACTTTCCAGATGCGCTGTACATCTATGACAAGTTCAGTCACAATCTAGGCCCTTTTTTTCATTCTGTCATGGAACATAAAACATGAGACATCAGGCAGATGAGCTTCTCAAATACACCTGCATTCCTTATTCCTTGTTGGCACATTCTATGCTTTGACCTGGCCTGCGTAAAAAATCAACCCCGAGAAGCCTGACCCTAGGAAACTGGGAGGCTTTGGCTTCCAATGCCCTAAAATATATAAAGAATATGAAAAAAAATCAACTAATTAATTAATTACATTGATATAGTGCTTTTCTCACTACATACTTTACCTAGACTAAGAGGAACCACTTCAACACCCACCAATGTGCATCACCCACCTGGATGATGCAATGGCAACCATCATCGTGTCAGTAAGCTCACCACACATTAGCTATTAGATGGAGAAGGGGTGATAGAGATAGACAGCCAGTTAGGGACAGGGGATGATTAGGGGGTCCAGAATGACCAGGCTGTGGTGGGCATTTTCAAAAGGTGTCCAGACATCTTTAATAACCACAGACAGTCAGGACATCGGTTTTACAGTTCATCCGAAGGACATCTCCATTTTTACGGCACAGTGTTCCGATCACTGCACTGGGGCATTGGGATCCACACACAGACGACGGGGTAAGTGCCCCCGATGGCCTCAACAACACTTCTTCCAGCAGCCATTCAAGCTTTTTCTGGACGGCCTCCCATCCAAGTACTGGCTGGGCCTGAACATGATTAGCTTCAGATAGATTGCCTATTCACAATCACAGGTGGTACGGCTGCTGCTATACATTAGCTTACATCTGTACAATGAAAATACAGTATCTGGAAATTTTGTAATAGTATTGCATGTTTTTATTATTATCTAAAGCATTCAAAAAACGACTGAATAGATTTGTATGATATGTAGCTGCAGATGAAAATATGTCTGTTGGAAAAGAATAAGCATACATATCAAGAGGCACTTGTGGCTAAATGTGGACATGAACTAGTCATTTGTTAATATGGAGCCCAACTATCCCACCTTTATTTCAAATTAATAAAAGGCACACAAAATGATTTATTTTTACAAATTTAGGGTATCCAAACACTAACTTGTTTTGAAATAGCTATAAATATATTTCTATATCTACACACCACCATACACTTTATATGTTATATATTGAGATTTAAATTATCTATGCTAAGCTCACACCCCAGAAAACATATTAAGACATATAAAGTATTTGTAGTGGCTGTGCTTACCTCTTCAGTAAACTTCAAAGCCTCCCACAAGGTGATATATTGATATACAGTTGAAATATCATAGTTCATCTTTGGGTATAATCCAGGCATATCTGGTAAACTTTCCCCTATCAGACAGACAGAGCCATTAGGTCCTTATTTTGTTATTAGTAAAAAAAACTAATAATAAAAAATGTTTTACTAGAATAAAATCCTATTTTTACCATGATAGCGACTGAAGATATCCCTTAGAAGAGTGTACTTTGTTGTATAATCCCCTCCTTCAGATAAAGGTGCATCATAATCTAAAAGACACATGCAGTTATTAAAACATCTGATCTTTATTTTTATATAACATACTTTAGAATAAATATCATTTTGCAGAGAGATAGATGTAAACACCACAGAAACTAAAATATACAATTACATAAACTACATAATGCTAGCATTATAGCCACACAATAAAGGGTTATGATATTAGCTGAAAAAAAAGCATCTTACTATACACACCGAAGTTGGTGAGACAAATTTATACCAAATGGTAGCGAATGCTACAGTATCAAAAGCTTTCCCACCACAGGAATTTTTTTCAGGGACTTTTTAGAAACTCAGGAACTTTTGTAACATTCCCACTGCAGGAACTTGTTCATTTTAATTCCTATTACATTTTTTAGCTCCTACTCCAAGGTATGTACTTTTCGTTCAACAGGCACTATCAAGGGTGGTGCTTGGGCAATGAATTGAGCTGACTGGTTTACCATAAGCACTGATGCCATCTTGCAAATTTGCTAATAGTTTGGACTTTGGAGAGTTATTGGTGAAAATGGAGTTCTGCACTTCACACTGAATCACTCTTTATAGCCACCTCCTGTGCCATGCACTGCAGTGAAGCAATAATCTCCCAGTGAAGTCACAAACATCACCTGTGCAATCCCGATCACATCACACTTCATACGGAATCACTCTTCATAGCTACCGTCTGGATGCGCCACGCCATGCGTTGCATTAAAGCAGTGATCTCCTCAGTGAAGTCCAGTGTGTGTCAAAACAATAAGGAAAAAGGGATTGGGATGGGGGACTCCTGAAAGAGGTTCACTTCACACCGCATCATTCTTCTTTGTACATCACAAATTTTGCATAAAGGTTACAGTTCCTATTATACAGTGGGAACATAACAGACTAAAGTGACCAGGAACCGCAACACAAGTGGTCCAAGGCCTACATTGTACAACAACTCATTGGTTTCTGAAAACAAGGTTTCAGCCATGGAACACTGCCTAAAGTCCAGACCAGTAGGGTGCACTGGCACACCACAATTGCCTGTCTGTTATCATAGCAATGCTTCTCAAATAATCAATTATCATTTAAAATCTCTAAATAAGAGTAAGCTAAGGGAGTTTACCAGTATGACACTGAAGGAATGGCTGATGAAAATGGGGCTTTGCAGTCATGTGTGAAAAACAAATTAAAAATCAACATTAATATTGTCTTGGCTGAAAAACAAATTAAAAATCAACATTAATATTGTCTTGGCTAATGGTATACATACACACACGCTATATTTTATACTAGGGGGCTCCGCCCCCTGCTCGCTTCGCTCGCCAACCCCTGGTGTTGGGAAATTACAAAGAGCGTGATGTATGAATGAGATATAGCATAGTGTGAAGGTGTAGATGACGCAGATAGGAAGCAAACAATAAAGTGTTTGGCACAGTGTAAAGGTTTATTGGAAAATTTCTTTGTAAACAACATTAGTAGTAAAGATGGTGTCTTGTCCTTGAATGAGTTTTCCTTGGCATGGAGCATTTATGACCTTAACTTTAACGTCAGATGAACGTCGAACTTGTGAGAAGGCCACATAAAGTTGTCCATGTACAAAAACGGGCTCAGATAGGTAGATGCCAACCTTGTCCATGGTTTGTCCTTGTGATTTGTTGATGGTCATGGCAAAGGCAGGTTTAATGGGGAATTGTTTCCGTTTAAGTGTAAAAGGTAATTCCAGGTCAGAACTTGTAAGGTCAATTCTAGGAATTAGAACAGTATTGTTAGCATGTGATCTTGTAAGAACTGTTGCTTGAATAACATTGTGTGTTATGGTGTAGACGACTAAACATGTACCATTGCATAAACCCTGTTTAGTGTTAAGGTTTCTTAATAGCATGATTATTGTTCCGTTTTTAAGGCTAAGACTGTGTTGTGGTAATCCGGCTGGGTTAATAGTGTTCAAATATTCTAAGGGGAAATTAAGATGGTCATTGTCGTCATTAGAGTAAACTTTGTCAGAGCTTAGAAAGAGGTGTGACTCTCCAGGAAGTAATGAAATGACCTGGTTATTAATGTGATTAACAGTAATATTTTTTGGACATAATATAGTTCGTTGTGTTAAAAGGGGTATTTGGTCTAATGAGCCCGCTGTTCCAAATATCTCCGTAAGTAAGTCGTCGCAGATAAAGGGTTGAGGAATTGTAATAATATCTGGGTGAAGTCCATCTGTATTGGTGAGTGTACAATGTCCTAGTTGTAATAACCAATTGTTATATTCGGGATCTGGACATCGCATGTTTTGTACCAAGTGTATCTTTTGAAAGCAATGCCAATTGTCCGCGTAACATTTTTTGTTCCGCGGCTTTAGAAGCGCGTTGTAGGCGACTACATGAATTTTTTTTTTTTGATGCGGGTTCGTGTTTGTGGTCCCGTTACTCGAGCCATCTAGTTTTGTACCCGTGATCGTGAATTGATGACTTGTTTGATCTCTATCGTTAGGAATATGGATAAGTAATAAGGAGGATCGAACTCACTGTTAATATGCGGACTGTTCGTTTCTTCGTATTATCACCAATCAGGTCTCGCGCCTGTATATGTATTGTAGTTCGGTCTCTTGTTGTTTATGTATGACGTCGTCGCGTATTTTAAGGTGGACTGAACAATAGCTGAGCGCATGGCATGTGGAGTAATAGCTAAGCACTGTCTAAAATCTACTCCTAATAAAAGTACCTTTCCTCCAATGGGAATATTATTATTCATCAACGCAATGCCAATTGTCCGCATATTTTAAGGTGGACTGAACAATAGCTGAGCGCATTGCAAGTGGAGCAATAGTTAAGCACTGTCTAAAATCTCCTCCTAATAAAAGTACCTTTCCTGCAAAGGGAATATTATTATTCATCAACATTTGTAGAAGTTTATCAATGGTGTTGAGTAAGTGACTGGATGCCATTGTACATTCATCTATAATTAATAGTGTGGCAAGACGGATGTCACGTGCATTGTTACTGTTCATTTTCATAGTGGATACCGATGTTTCTGTGATTGGGACCGGTATTTTGAATAAAGAGTGACATGTTTTTGGAGCCGAGACATTTTTTCTTCCGCAGTTTCAGAAGCGTGTTGTAGGTGCCGACGTGATTTGTGCATATTTGCGTTCTTGATTTGTTTCAGGGTGCACTGTTCCAATGCGATGTAATATTTGTCCACATACGCGAAAGCAGTATGGGCCATTGCCTTTTGGTGACCTGATATTTACTCTGGTAGATGCAAAAGCAAATGAACTATTGTAGGATGTAATGCAGTTCATAAAGTTTTTACTTTCAGGTACTTCGTTAGTTAGAAGCTTCTGTAGATATGCAGGATATGAATGTAAAGGAGGCAGTCTAATTTGACCCTTTTGACAACAATGTGTAAATTCATTACTTGTATTGCCATTTGTTTCTTCAGGGAAGTTAAGTGAATGACAATGATTGCAAATGACATTCATTAATCCCAAGGAATTTTCATGAATAGTGGACTTATTATTGAACGCGTTGTCAGCTAACTGGCGCAATCGTTTAGCAGGTGTCTGTCGTTGATGTCCTTGACGTGTATCTTTTGCTTGTGCCGTTTGAGAGGCGCGTTGTTGTATGTGCAGGATTTGGGACGTGCTATTCTGGAGCTGTAATCGATTTGCCTGTGGTGTGTGAGAAGCCCGTTGCAGTTTACGGCGTTCATTGTTTGTATTGAGCCTTGCCCATTTTTGTATGTTTAATATGGAGCCTTTTCTGTGGTTGAACGGTTAATAGTGCATCAGTGTAATGAGATCGATCTATGCTGCATAATTTGAACGTGTTCAGATGACGTATGTTTAATACGGACGGTTCGTTCAGTAATGGGGCTTTGTGTCTCATTTCTTATTTATGTTAGTGTGGTCGTGGGTCTGAATCCACCTTTTTGTGTATATTTAGTGTGCTATGTCCGTAGTCTGTCCCGTTTCGTGTCCAATGGGTTTGTGTCGCGCTCGCGTCTGACTTCTTTTTTTTTGTGTGCTAGGGGCGCGTTGCCTCACTTTTTTTTTATCTCTGTTAGTGGAGGGGGTGTTTGTGTGTCGTGGGTCTGAATCCTCTTTTTTGTGTGCGTACCGTTTCGTGTGCTATGTGGCGCTTGCATCTGACTCCTTTCTTTTTGGTGTTCTAGGGGAGCGTCGCCTCATTTCTTATTTCAGTTACTGGAGGGGGGCTTTGTGTGTCGTGGGTCTCAATCCTCTTCTTTGTGTGTGTTCCGTTTTGTGTGTCATGGGCTTCGTGTGGCGCCGGCATCTGACTCCTTTTTTCTGTGTGCTATGGGCGCGGCGCCTCATTTCTTATTTTACGTTGCTTTCCATCCGGTTTCCGTTGCTTGGAGGGGGGGGGGGGGGGGGGGGGGTTTGTGGGGGGCGCCTGCGCAGTATGTCTTTTGCGTCCACGGCCCATGGCCGGATGTCCCTGCGTCCATCCGGTTTACCATTCTCGTTTAGTAACATGGATATTCCGTATAAACATTATTAAATATAAAACTTTAACTTTAATTTTTTTTAGAACATAATCATATTTCCCATTAACATCTGTGAAAAGGTGAGGAGACAGAGCAATATGTGTTACCCCGGACCAGACTAACAGCTAGTAAGATACAATAGCACTTTATTAGGTTAGTAAAATTCTACAACCTGTCTGAGCCAAACAGAAGCAGATAAAGCTTACTCTCTTTACTCATATAGGTTTCACTCAAAATACATTTAAAATGATTAAAACTTTGTACATGTATAGTTCCAGTTATGGTATGTTTTTTTATTGTGTAGATTCTGTTTTGAAGGTTTTCAAAATTATAGGTTTTCTGAATTACTTTTTTATTCCTATCTCATTCCTTATTTATACAACATGTAAAAGTAAGCTCTAACATCAGGTTCTATTTCAGTTTATTTCAATAATTAACTGCTCTCTGTCTTCCCCTCGTGTTTTAAATTAGGTAAAGGTGATCTAAAAATTAACAATTTACTGTTGGACTGCACTTTGGCAACACTTCTACAAAAACAATTTGATAATATTTAATAAAAAATAATAATCAGTAGCTATGTACCTGTCAAAAAAGGTGATACATTTAAAATATACATTTAAAAATATTTTCTATCGATTGATGTATTAGTACTGTCAATGATAGACCTACATGTTTGTTGGCTATACAGGTGTGTCTCAGCCTGTCTTGGCCAGTGCATTAACTTTCAATCCTGTTTGCATAAAGCCTGCTCCTCACATTCTTCGATTTCTTGCCTTTGTCCAGTTTATATTTTCTGTCAATGGAAGGAGATTTGAGCTGCACTGTGTTAGTATTTAGCAACCCAACAATGCTTGGTATATTTTTCACATTGTTGCTGTTTAAATGCTTCATTTTAACTCCCTTTTTGAAAAAAAAAAAAAAACTGTCATTCAAGAATTGAACTGAGCAGCCTTTCTCAATATCCTCATGTATGTCAACCGGTCTTGCCCAGTGCTTAACTGAGCAATCAAACCAAAATTAACCAATCAAACAAAGACCAAACTGGCCAATCAGATTACTCGGAGGGACCAGACACAAACACACAGATTGTACCATTTTATTATATATTAGATACTGGTAGCCAAAAAATCTAAAACGATTCTTACCATAACTGGTGATGTCAGCCATGTACATGTCAGACTGTATGGCACCACTCATGAAGCCAAAGTTGGTACCTCCATGGAACATGTAAAGATTAATGGACATTTCTTTCTTAAGGATTTCCATGACAACATTTGCCATCTCTGGTGGAAGAAAAAAAAAGATTTTACTTTAGATTTCTTAGACATGGTTGACAATGAAATAAAAACTGGCAAGCTTCACCACAAAGTACAAAACTGGACATGTTTTAAAGCATAGTTTCTTCAAGCCTGTAAATGTCCAAATCAAACAGACAATTTCTGAAGCAACTTTCCTGCATGCAGCTCCGCAAAGCACAACAGAATGAACAACCACTTCAGTGATTTTTGCAGGAATGCACTTTTTAAAAGGAAACTTCCTGTGTGTGTTACCACAAAACACATAAAGAAGACTGGCTTTAAAATAGTGGGTTGTCTGTACACGTGCCCCCTGCCTTAAACATCAGCAGAATGGTTAGCTGTCATGCCAGGTCACATGATTAAGGGGCTTGCCTTAGAAAAAATGTTAAGAAACTCTAGAGGAATGGAATCCTAAGAAAGGAGGTCATCTGCTTATGCTGTATAATGTCATGCATCACATTTGATTAATTAGTAAATATGAGCTGGGCTACACTCATCTGAGCAGCACTGCAAAAAAAGTGCAGTGTGAAGTGATAATAGAAAGAACATAAGCAGTTTAAGAGATTTTTGTTTTGATCCCAGGTGTGGGAATTGGGAAAAATCATAACAGATGATTGGGTTTAAATAACTGTTTTTACTAAACAAAGGACCTCACAGATAAGCAAAGAAAACGTACCATACACTGGTGTGCTTTAAGTCCAAAGGTAGAAGAAAAGCAGAAAAATAAGAAGGATGTAGACACTTTGTCAATATTTGTGAATGCTTACTTTACAGAATGAGACCTGTTCTCAGATCTTGTTTTGTACTTTTGTTTTCTTCATCCCTCCATGTTGTATACATGTGAATAACAAAAACGTTACTCATAACTGTACCCTACTATATGGGCCATTTGATTAAAACAAGGGGAAAACATTATGGTAAATGCAGGTGGTCAGTGTTCACCACTCCACTCCACACATCTACACTGTAAACACTGCTGACTACACCAAGAGTTCTCTGTTGCAGAAAAACTCCACAATCCTTTCTAGTCAATACATTTGTACTGTGGTAACTGCAGGTGGTCTGCTGTGAACTTGTGATATCTGGAAGTGGAGTGTTTCCTGTTGATGTCAGCTGAGTTCTCCCTGTCTGAATTAGTGCCCAACTTCTGTGCAGCACTGCACTGCAGCACCACAACTAGTACTAGGATTCAGCCATGAAGTAGATCAGGTATTTGCTGGGGTTGCTATAATACTCATTAAATGTGTTTGTGATGGCCACAGAAAGATTACATTCCCTCTTGTAAATGTATGGGAATGGTAACATAATCACCTGTTTCTCACAAAAATAAACTGAATTCTTATGAACGGTATTAGTGATTTTGTCCAAGCTTTTGATGTTTTGAAGAAAAATTCTACACTTTACAATTTTTCATTTTTTTTCAATTTTTGACTGAAACTAATAATAGTTTTTCAATTCTTGTTTATTTTAAAAGATGTTTAAAATTTCTAGGGTAGCAAAAAAAAAAAAAACTGCCCATAGCTGAGTGGTTACAGTATTCAAAGCTCATTTAAATCTGGAATGCCCAGTAAGTTGATCACAGTGCACAGAAGTCAATATTGAGGTACCTCTGAGGAGTTCATATTCCA
Source organism: Erpetoichthys calabaricus (assembly GCF_900747795.2). NCBI lineage: Eukaryota > Metazoa > Chordata > Cladistia > Polypteriformes > Polypteridae > Erpetoichthys > Erpetoichthys calabaricus. The sequence continues at coordinate 164,252,127 of NC_041402.2, read as the reverse complement.
TTTTGAAAATTTTATGAATTAAATTGAAATGACAGCTTTAATACGTGTTCTCATTTACTTTTCTGGAACATATGGAAAAAAAAAAAACAAATGACAGAAAATATATCTAGTCTGACTGGATTCCTGTATCAAAAAAACATCTTACAGGAAATACTGCTTCACCATTCTTTGGATCAACTTACTAGGTAAGGCATTTTTAAATCCAAAAACCAGTCAAACTTGACTGATGACCATCTCAACGTCTGCCGGAGGCCTACCAACATTTATTACTGCCCTTAACACAAAAGGCTGGCAGACACTCCCTTTGAAACTATGACAAACAACAGGGGGAATCATGGCTTATTAGGTACTGATAGCTGCACAGAAATTTTATAATTTAATGTTAATATTACTTTTAAGTCTTTCCAACCTGTACAGAATGAGAAACTGTGTCTTAAAATCTGAGACACACACCACGCAAATGTCCATGAAAGAAAAGAAACCACTATATGTGGAAAAATTAATACACGTCCAAAAATTGAACATGAATTAGTTTGAACACCTCTGTCACTTATAGGCTAGGTTAAGCCCAATCAATGTTACTGTGTTTGTGTGTTTATGGAAGGTACAGTAGTTACAGTAAGCCTGGATTAACCTTCAAAAGGCTGTTACAATGGATGGCTTCACATGTTCCATTAACAGGTGGAAAATTAACCAAAACTGACAAAAATGTAAAAAATTCCCACTGCGTTTGTCATCATTAGCATCAATCAAACTGGACAACACAGAGCTGTATTGAGACAGGACTGTGCTAATAATAATTAAGGTTTTGTTAGAACAAATTTAACAAAACCTTGCTATGTTATAGCCTAGGTTATTCAGTTTTCAGTATTGTTCATTTATTTTGGTTGTCTCTGTTTATATTTTTCTATTAAATTATTACTTAGTAGATGTGTTTAATGTATTACTATTTTAGTAATCTTTGACTTATTTGTCATTTATTTTTTAGTTTCGATATGTGTGACTGTGTTCTACTATGTTCCTTGTATTTTGTGGGTGGAGTCCCAAGAGGTTGGACCACCTCTGCTCTTTCAAAGCAGGCTGGTAAAGTCAGCTTCTTGCAGTTCATTAAATGCGCTCTAAAGGATGGTTGCATACATGTCGTTACTTCTTTGTTTTTGCTAAGTTTCGGACTTTTTATTTAATTATTCTTCTGGATATGTGTGCTCTGGATTACCTTTATTTTGACTACTTTTTTGAGCCTTTTGTTGTCTCCTTCTGTGGTCAGTAAATATTTTCATTTATAAAGGTTCCTTGGGGGACTTGTCTCTTCAAGCCAGAGTTATATAGTTCACCATCTTGTGAGGTATATTAATTGGGTTGCTGCCGGAAAAATTGTTGTTGAGGCTTGTGGGGGCACTTACACTGTACTATCAAACTGTTGCCTTTGAATGAGATATAAAACTGAGGTCCTGACTCTCTGTGGTCGTTAAAGATCCCTGAAAATCTTTTGAAAAGAGTATAGTGTTTCCCAAAGACCTGGCTAAATTGCCCACCATGACCTTATCCACTTTGGCCCCCTAATCATTCCCTGTCCACAACTGTCTCTATCTCTCTCTCACCCCTTCACTACCTAATACCTAATGTGTGGTGAGTGTGCTGGCACAATAATGGTTGACACTGCATCATCCAGGTGGGTGCTGCACACTGGTTGTGGTTGAAGTGGTTCCCCTATATCTAGGTAAAGTGCTTTGAATAGTGAGAAAAGTGTTACAGTATACAAATGTAATTAATCAATTAGTTAATTGATTTTTTTTTTCATATTCTTGATATATTTTAGGACATTACTAATTTTATGCCAGTTCTCCTTGTTTGGGGCTTCCCAGTTTCTCAGGGTCAGGCTCCCCTATAGGCAGCTATCTTTTTGTGCAGGCCAGTTAGGACTCTGGCCTGTATTTTGGGAATATTTTTGAAGGCCTTAGCCATTTTGCTACTGTGTGGTGCTACAATTACAACGAACCTAGGACTGTGGACAACAGTTAGCCATGTCAGACCGGTCACTTTGATAGCCACAGTCCATCATCCAAAGGGCCCTAAGGTTCTCAGTAAGCTGTAAAATCCAAGGCTCTCTGCCACAGACATGACAAAATTAAAAAGGTGTACCCCCTCATAATGGTATGTAGCCATATCTGAGAAATATTTCTATACAAAGCCCCTGTAGTCAATCATTACTACACCCACTTATTAGAAGTTTGGGTTATAAGAACTTAAACCTTTCTTGGCATCAAAAGGGTCAGGATAGCAGACAACACTGGGCAGATCAGCAGTTTACTACAGAACATAATCATGTCACCCTTGTTTATAAAGTGCAATATAAATAAAATTTATTATTATTATTATTATTATCCTAACAAGCATATGTTTAAAAATATGAGGACAGAAGTATGGTACACACAGAAGAACCCATGGGTTGTTAATAATAGTAATACTATTAATGTATGGCAGCAACATTCATATCTCTGGTGACTCTTCCTATGAAGTCAGTAAACAGGTAGTGAGTGAGAGCATGGGGGTCATGAGGTCGCTGGAAAGGGGTGTGTGGTGCTCCTAATATCTCTGCAAAAGGATGAAGGTCCAAGTCTTTAGAGTCCTGCTTCTCCCTGTTTTGCAATATGGTTGCAAGACATGCACGCTATCCAGTGACCTGTGACGAAGACTGGACTCCTTTGGTACTGTGTCTCTTCAGAGAATAGTTGGGTACTGCTGGCTTGACTGTGTGTTGAACAACCAGTTGCTCGTGGAGTCGAACATGCAGTTGCTCATGGAGTCCCGAATTAGGCATATTACCTGCATTGTGAGGGAGTGTCAGTTACATCAATACAGCCATGTGGCGCGATTCCCCAAGGGTGAACCGGCTCACAGAATCCTCATTGTTGGAGTCCAGAAGGGCTTATCCAGGCCAAGGGGATGCTCATGTAACACCTGGCTGCAGCAGATAGATGGTAATTTCTGGAGGGTGGGACTGGACTGCATGTTTGCCTGGGGGATTGCCAACAGGGATCCTGAGCTGTTTTGTCATGTTTTGGGTGTGGCAACGCACTGTACCAGTACATGCTCCCAAACCTGACCTGAATATTAATATGCAATAATAACAATTTGCACAATAACAGCAAAGTAATAAATATAATTTTAATTAAGAGAATATTGCTGTGCTTGGACAATTACTAGTCAGTAAATGTCAATGACTTACAAATTCAACAGAAGATCTAAAGCAGAGTGCCCCTGCTCTATAGTGAGTAGCCAATAAAAGATATCATTACAGAGACTGTTGCTTACACCTCATTTCATAAAATGGAGTCATTAAGCAAAAAGCAATCACACAATTTCTTATGATTTAAATGTTGCTAACCTTCTGCATTAAACACATGATGTAAGTCACCCCAAGCATCAAACCATCCAGTCCAGAACTCCATCACCATCTTTGGTTTGTGAGGCTGAAAACATATTCAAGAAAGGCAGAATGAATCCCATTAGTCTTAGATGTAACCCCTAAAAGATCTTAAAAAATATGCATAATGCAGAATTACAGCTGAAATCTCAGACCACCTAGTTTAGCTAAGACCAAAAAAAAGTGGCAGTAAGCACTAGATGTCACTGTTCCATCACAAAAGGCTAATACATGCTCTGCCTCCTTGGCCAGAAGAGGTTTGGCATGCAAGATAAATAATCACAAAAAGCAAAATGATACTTTTTTAGTGCAGATTTACACAAAATGGATCATTACACATACAGTACATGCAAACTATGTCTTCTTCATATGTCTCTTGTAGCCTATTGAAACCGCCCTCGTAAACATCATTAGAAAAACAGCTACAATAATCTTATTGTTCATTTCAAACAAGTCGTACTTGTTTTTTACTTGCACGACAGATATTCTTTGTTAAGATAGGCTACATGTTACTATTCCATTCCTCAAATGTTTAAAGATTATTCAGATGTGAAAAGAAGGTCACAAAAAAAGTTTATGCATTTTAACATTGTAACTGTTAATTTATATTTTTTAATTTACAAATCACAACCTTAAAAAATACATTAAAGTATAAGATAATTAACTCCACTTTCTCAGGATGTTGGCTATGTTTTTATTTACAAATGGAACAGCTTACTTGTGGGGACAAGCTATTAGGACTGAACTAGCAACAATTTGGTTCTGAGTTTAAGTCCTTAGCTGCAACCTCCATCTTTTCCAACTGAGGTTTTAATGGACAGCTAGATTTTAAACCAAACCTATATGGGGCAACAGCCCATTGCAGGATACAAATGAGCACCAATTCATATACACACACTCGTATCAGGTCAATTGACAACAAAAAAAAAAATCCATAACATTCCGGTTTGTATTGCACCCTTAAAACGTGGATCAGAAATGACACAGAATAACTGGGAACTGAACCCATGCCATAAGAGTTTTGAGGAAGCACCAACCCTGTGCCACCACACCACCAATCATGACATTACACTACTTTACAAACTTAAGTTTCCACTATACAAAATGAAGAAAGACAATCAACACATATGAACTTATAAATTATACAGAAGTTGAATGCCAACCAATGTTTAAAAACAAAGCTACAGTCTGTAAGGTGAAAAAATTAGTAAGAATAGATTTGGCTTTTTTTCAGCAGGTTTTTTTGTGTTTTTCTAATATAAATAAATGAAATACATATATTAACATCAATCATTTTGGAAGTTCATACATTTTGTGGAAGAATTAGTGCATTATCTGAAAAAAATCCAGCAGTGCCAATATTTTAGCCACAACCGTAGGCACTTTATTAAATGTATACAAGTCTTAGAACATAAATGTGACCACTGACCATTGAATCTTCCAAGAAAAGACTACATTTTCTTCATGCACTCTCCTACATTTTGTCATGGGGATTCAACTTCCTAATGCAGATCTTTAATGTGAGCTACAGAGTGATATGACCACTCCAGACATGTTTTTCTTCGCATTCAGCTATAATGTGTATAAACCCGCTGTGCCCAAATTGCCATTAGGCTTTGGTTCTCTGCATCCCCAAACAGGAAATGTTTATTTGACATTATCTTGTGAGGCTTACCTGGTGGGATTCCAGAGAGCTGATGTGGATGGGTTTTAGCTTTTGAAGATTGACAGTTGCCAACACTGGAAAGATTTACAAAACAGAAAAATCAAGACAATTTTGGGAAAACATCCTAACTTCCCTATCAATAAATAAAATACATTTGCACTTATAAGCAATATTACATATACATTACCAAGTTGCTATATTTTGGCGCCAACAGTTCCCAAGTTCAGTCCTGGAGGACCACTTTGGCTCAGGTTTTCACTCCAACCAACTTAACTTTTAATTGGACTTCTAACTTAACTAAACAAACTGTTACTTCCCAGATTCTTTGTTTACAACAGTATATATGTCACATGGGGATACTTTAATGTTTTTATATTTATTTTTAAGATTTTCGTCATCCTTATAATAAGTTTCACTCCCATTTTTTTGTTGTCCTGGCTATTATTTACTAATGAGCACAACAATGGTTCTGATACACAAGCAGTTGCAGCCTTTCATCATTTTATGCTGTCTGTTCTGATGACTACTTCATTTACTGTCAATTGTCATTATTGGACTGCAAATAAGGGGACAAAAAAGGTGAAATTAAAGCAGGAAAATGAGAAAAGAAAAGGAAAACAGGAAAATAACAAAAGAGAGAAATGCTAAGGCAATAATGCAGACGTATCTATATTTATTATAAATGTAAATCTCACACTGCTGTGCTTATTGAAAAGCAGAATAAGAGAAAAAAAATAAACAAGACTGAACTTGGAAACTACTGTTCCAGACCACCAAAAACTGAATGGTAATTATGTTTTGGTTATTGCTTGCTGGATTCACATATAAAAATTCAAACAGATAAGTAAGAAGCAGTAACTCCTATCAATTGTCATGCACAGCAGTAGATGTTTAACTTTTTGGTGATACTCTGCTGCCTCTGGACATGTACAGCTTATTAGTGGAATAAGCAGCATTTCTGCTTTGTGGAAGAGAATTTTATTTGGTCTGGCCCTCCATCTGCTAGATAAAAGAGAAACATAATTGAACCACTCATGCAAAGTAAACACAGCCTCTGTACATTGCATGTCTGCTGTAATTGGTATTCCAACACGGAGAACTGTCAAGTCTATTACCTATAAAAGATGTAATTCAGTATTATTCTTTAAACAAGTTCAATTACAGCCGTCTCTTGATCTACCATGGAAAATGAAGAACCAAGCAGCATAGATGCAATGTCTATAGTGCTTCAACAGATGACACAGAAATTTAAAAGCCATAGTACTACACAATTGCCAAAGTTTTTCTTCACCCCACTTACAAAAATTATACTGATGACAGTGAGAAGCAGAGAGGCAGTAACAGGGCCAGAAAATGAATCAAAGTTATGGATGAAAGGAGGATCGTAACCAGAAAGACTAGAAAAACTGAGCAACTTTAGTCAAAATGCAAAACAAACAAAAGGGCATGCAAAGATTCAAAATACCATAAAAACAAGAAAAGAAGCAAAGGTTTAGTCTTTTGTTTTTAAAGAATCCAATCCAATCACAGACACTGGGATTGTACTGTACAGTAACATACAATCAAGTATATCTAGATCTGTAAAGGTTGATGTAGACTGAAGCATTAAGCCAACCTGTACCAATCTGTCTGTCTGTGTAGCTTGTTTACTTCATTTGGCCCAATGCGTTTAATTGCAAATTAAATATCATTTAATTTATTCACTGCATTCAATTCCCTGTCCATTTTACTCTACATTTATTTGTGTATTGTCATACACATGTAATTCAACCCTGGACAATGGAATGGCAATGGCACTATCACTTGTGTGTTTTCTCTTTTTGCCTTCAGATCTGAGGATTGTTGAGACAACCTCTGACAACACTTCCACATCTCCACTGGACCTCCCGCCTCTTCCACCCCAAGTGCCTCACATTAGAATAAGACATCCTGAATAGCTGCAATTCTAAAACCTTTTCTTTGGCAATCAGCCTGTCAAATAACCAGGGATCACTTTTGGTGCTCCAAATATGCTCCCTTGTGTATCACCTTACTGTAAATGTAATGGATTGTATATTATTGTACAGTACAATCACTTGTAATATATCATAAAATGATTTTCTGTACTATCACTTAAGTAAAATTTACAAGGAAGCACTATATGGACCATTCCTAATTTTTTAACATTTTTATTTTGGTTGAAAATGTAAAACTGGACAGTTAGCTCTAGCTAACAATTTCTTGAGTTACCAACAGAGCTCCATCCAGTGGGTCCAATAAATGCACGTCTTTGTAAATCACTCCAGAAACTTAAACAGGAAAAAGTATGTGCTACATAGACTTTGTTCTTCAGTTCCTGCAAGTTTGAATGATTTCCTAATAATCTAGTTTTAAACAATTCACTATTGAAAAAAAGGTCTTCAGTTAAGTTACACAAAGAGTTACATTTTAAGCACAATGAAGGCAATCCATTTCTTGTTTTACTCTAGAAGCTGTTGATGCAGGCTGCTTGACTCAGCACTTAAGATATGGAACTCAGACTCTACCACTGCTCCACAGCCTGAGGATTCACACAGCCCAGTGATGGGCTTTTAAATTCTAATGAAATATTAGCATAGATATAAATATATTCAGATAACTACTAATAACCACGCCTGAAAACATTTGAGAAGACAAAGGTAACAATAAATCATATTGGTAGAAAAACACTACACTACACTACATATTTAAGTCAAAACAAGCTAAACTGTCAGGTGCACAAGGGGCAAAAACATCCTCACATTACTAGGGTGAATTGTCTTACCTCCATCCACATTTCCTTTCATCAGTCCATCAATATTATCAGAGGTCAGCAGCAGCTCTCCAATACCTCGAGACAATAGAGCCTGTAAAGCAAAAAATAGAACAGGAGAAAGATATTGATCACATGCTTACTTTCTGACTATGGAAACAGCACAATTGTAGGATTTTTAGCTGTGGCGTTTGCATCAAAAGGGAAAAGCTCCCACTGTCATCGTTACATCTGGTTGCCTATCCATATGAAACAACTCGGCTCCCAGTAGACTGATTAGGTGGAAATTTGGTACACTTATTCTTCCAGGTTATCCGTTGGGAGCGTCCAGTTTTCATTGAGATATCTCATACAGACTGCACTATACAAAAATTTTTAAATTTGAAAAACTCCCATTTAGAAGCAATTTGCAAATTTTCAAAACCATCTGTCTTAAAACAGAGAAATGTTCTTTGCAACCTCCATTACTAATGAACTTATTGTTTCAAATTTACGTTGAGAGAGGTTATTACTAGTTGTGTATTTTATATATCTTCCTCTGTTACTCATTTGATAGCCACTCCTGATACAAAACAGATTCCCAAAATAACTAACTGAAACACTAATTGAGTTGTATGAGGAGCAGGGGATGCACTGTCACATCAGCAGCTTGCACGAACGTCTACAACACCAGCTCACTTTTTCCTGCTGTTCCAAGTCAGACAGTTAAGTTAAAAGATGCTCAGAAACGCAAGGAAGGAAAACAAAAGTCACTTAAGTAATAAACAGGAAACAAGCACTCTAATTGTGGCTCTGTAAGGTGTCTTTCATTCAGCGAATAAACATGCACTCAGTATTGATGTCATACTAAAGCAACTCCATGACTGTAATATATGAAGATTATAATGATTCAACATTTCACAAATGCCAGAAGGACCTGCTGTCATGGTACATTCCATCCAACATGTTCGCTTGCGACTTGAATATAAATTAATTTTGCATTGGGTTTTTCTTTCAAAATGGTCACATATAAGAAATAAGAATTTCAATTAGCAACAAACCCCTCACAACCAACAGCAATAGTATGAAAAGCAACTTTATACATTGCTTGAGTTATAGACTGTTGTGTATGAAAGCTACTTTTACTATTACAAGTCTATTTGGATTTGGTTATAAATTTCATGATATTATAAAATGCTATTTAAAAAGATATTCGCTCACTGAGCAAAATATTAGAAACACCAGAAAATATTTGTAAAAACAAAGCTTGCTTCTGCGGTGTTTCTGAATGCACGCTAGTCCCATGGCACAGGAGACAACTAAGTTTAAATATCACACTGACAACTGCTAAAAGGAAACACAAAGCGTTTCCACGCATGAGTGCAGAGAAGGTGCTAGGTCTAGGGAGACTTCTATATAAAGACAACCCAGGAGACTTTAATTAGCTAAGCCCTTAGTAACATACAGAGCATATTTCCCATTAGAGAGAAAAGCACAGCAGTATCTAAGCCTACTTGTTATATACTATAGCTGAACATAATAGTTTAAAATGTTTTTGGCCTTGTCATAGTGCAACACCCTGCATGGAAGAAATTCTGGGAGATGTGCCCCATTCTAACTTCTAAAGGAGCTCCTCTGGCTTTGAAGAGAAACATTTCGGAGAACTGTGTGAGGAGTACTGTGCTCTGTGAGTGTGAGACATGAATGAAGAACAGGAAGCAAGATGGAAAGAACAGAAATGAAAATGACTATGTGGAATGTATGCTGTGTCACACAGTCAGTGGAAGATGAATATGAGTTAAGAGAAAGACTTGGTTTGAAGGAAATATAGTATGAGTTGTGCCGAGGACAAACAGACTAAGGTTTATGCAGCAAAAGGTGGAGGATAATTAGGTGGAGAGATGCGCCAAGATGGGGAGATGCAGGGGAAGAGGCCCAGAGAGAGGCTGATAAAGACATGTTTGGGGGTTTTGGATAAGATAAAAAACAGCTCATTCCAAAGGATGGTCAAGACTCCAGAGATTAGAAAAAAAATTATTTGGGAGTGCAACGGGATAATCGACAAATGAACTAGTGATGAGAATGAAAATCACTCAATGGCATCTCTATACATCAATTGTTAGAAAAAAGAAAAAAACAAAATGATTTGATCAAGTTCATTAAGTGATCACCATACTGAGATAAGTATTCTTTGGTCATTCTTTAAGCCACGATTCCACCACACTACCATAAGCATGTGCCTCTTTACTTGATTGATTATTATATTTAAAGAAATATCATAAAAAAAGCACTTTCCTGAGGAGCCAGTTTTTTTTCAGAAATATCACACTGGTACCCCAGGTGGCCTAAAAGGGCATATGACAATGTTTCTTGAAATTTAGTGTTTAGAACTGACAGATTTACCTGCTTTATGTAGGGCATGTAACTGGAGTCAGTAGCATAAGATCCATATTCGTTCTCCACTTGGACAGCAATAATTGGCCCTCCTTTCATGTACTAATGGTAAAAAAGAGATTTTAGTCTTTACAGAAATAAATTACAAATCAATGTGAATTTATTTTTAGATACAGTGCTTCAAAGTGAACACTAGCTCACTATCTAAAGTGTTTATTACAATCAGAGTAAAACCATAGTTCCACATATTATCCATCTATCCATTTTCCATACCATTAAAATATCACAGGGAGCTGGGACCCATCCCTGAAAGATCATGTGAAATGGTAGAAGCTAGAAGATTCTCTGTCCAGGTGTCTGAAGCCATGTGACAACATCACTAACCACTGTACCACCTAATCCTTAATGCCCACCACAACCCTAAATGTAGGTTACAAAAGAGAGGAAAGAATATACTGGATGAGATTAGTATGTTGCCATAGCAGGGTACCGCCAGGAAGAATTAGGCCCTTTATGCTTTATGTGCACAGTCTGTCCTAAAAAGACTAAGGGCAAGGGCACATGGGTGACAAGAAAGCAATATGCACCCTTTTACCTGGTGAGGCAATTGGGGAGCTACACTGGATATGTGGTCCTTTCACTTGAGCTGATGGGTTAAGGGAACAAGGACACCTGGGATTGCTCAAGCGAACTCTAACCCCATCTCTTGTTGTAATAGAAGTACTGCCATGACCCTGGAAGCTTAGGTGGAATCAAAGATGTAAAGAACTTGAAGTCGGGAGGAAAGTCAGGGACAAGGGAGGAATAGAAGGGAAAGGTAAACGAGAGAGAGAGAGACAGACAACAGGAGAAATGGGGAAACATTTTGATACTTTAAAGTGAAATTTACTCACTTATGTCAAAGGGCTTACACACACAAGGAAAGACTATGATTTAAACTTGCAACCCAAAAGCGTTAAGCTCAGAATCTAAAGGGAGGGAGATCCTTCCTAAAACATTATCAGACAGCTCCCATAGACATCCACTTTATGCACTGACTAATAATTCAGTATTTATTTTATATATTACCAATTCTGCGGCCAACTATTTCTCCTGACTATTGCCTAATTGTCACTAATAGAAAGATACCATTACTGATCAATAAAGACTGACTTGTCTTGCTCCCAAGATCATGTAATGGGAAAATGCAGGTTGAGAAAGATGGATGAATGAATGTTTATCATGAAGGTCACACTACTTGCCTTTATGGTGATTATTCAGCACTTATTTTTTGTACAACAAATGCTATTAGATAAATGATAAATGAATAAGGTCTCCAAAAACAAGGTTAAATCTATTACCTGCAGGGGAACCATTTTTGCAAGCAGCACATCAAAATAAGTATCCACTGCATCTGTAAACCCTTTGTAAGTTGTCCTCAGTTCCATTTTAGGGTCTCGAAGCAGCCAGCTGTAAAGCATCCAATAGTCAGTCTAGCCATGTATTATAAAAAATGATTAGATGGGAGGAATTTTCCCCCTTAACATTTTTTGCCCAAAAAGATCATAGTTGAAGTCAATCATAGAGGTGAAGACTTTTATGGGGTATGGATTCTCCTTTTAAACATTTTGTGACCATAACAGGCACAGCTGATGTCAATCATGGCAGATTGGATGAACGTAATGAGTATTTTGTGGCCAAAGAGGGAAAAAGCTGAAGTTAAAGATTACTGCAGCCACTGTCACAAAAGGAGTTCATAGGATTATCGCCAGTACCATTTTGCACCGAGAAGGAGCACACTATATGTCAATCATCATCATAGTTAGGACAAACAAGGAAAAGTTTGGAGGAATCTTCTTTTAACATTTTAACTTATCAGGTCATATGTTTTAGCTCAAAGAATATTTGCTGGAACAGTTGTAACCCATTCAGTTGCCCACGTTTTGTGCCCTTTATGTCTAATGTTTTCCAAAAACAAATTCAAAAGAGGACTAAAAGATTTAATATTATCAGGATCATTCTGAGGAACACAATAATGGTTTAAAGTCAGAAGTTTCAGAAATGCTTTGAAGATTATGACGGAGCAAGTAAAGAATGCAGCTTCCTAAGGTAATGACTAAGGAGAGATTTAAATGGGGAGAAGCCACTAAGCAACACCACCTCCTGTGAAAGATGAAACAGTGGAGAGTTGGAAGAGTTGATGGTCATACAAAAATTGGGAAATAAAACTGAAATCTGCTTATGAGGAAACAAATAGGCCATTCCACTGCATCTTTTCCAAAATCTCACATGTACATGAAATAAACAGAGCCATATAAGATGGGAGCTTTCTGGAACCATTTTTCTGATAAATACTAAAATGTTATACTGTTCTTAAAATTGATAACAATTAATCAAGACAAATGAAAACTGACCTGGGCAAACCTCCAAGATCCCATTCAGAGCAAATGTATGGTCCAGGTCGAAGAATTACCCAGAGTCCAAGTTCACCAGCAAGCCTAATATAGGCTCTGGAAAAGCAGATATAAATATTGTAAAGTTCAACATGGGAACACTCACTCGGGACAAAAAGAACTTTATACAGTAAGAAGAGTATAGCAAAAGTCCTTTTCTGGAACAGTAGCATATGTTTAAAACAAGTAGTATGAGTCATGCCTATCTGAAAAGGCTAAAGCAGGGGAAATGTATCACCACCACATTTTAATAATGGAGTACACTCAGTGTGATATACTAGCAGGTCTTCCTCAGCCATATTTTGAATTTTACAGTGGGCTGTACAAGATTCACTTCTTAGCCCCCTAGTACATAACAGATGTCTAAGCTCCTAGGGTAAAAGATTAGTACCCTGGTGAAGGAAACTTGGAAGCTCTTCATTTTCAGGAGAATTAAGATGTCTATGTAGCAGGAATCAAGAAATAAATGATCAATGGAGCAGAAAAACATAAATGTATCTTTGTGTGAATTTATAAGTGTTCTGGGTGTGCCTATCCTGTGTAACTATGATATTCCTTAACTACCATACCTACCCTAACAGTTACCAAGGGAACGATAAGATGAGATAAGGACAGTTAATATTTTTTTTTGTTCTCAACAAGAATGTATATGTTAAGTACTTCTTTAGATATGGATGTGTGCCAAACTTTCCTAATCTGTTTAACTATTTTGGGACATTCATATAATATTAAGATATGGGTGTGATAAAAGCTTTGCAGGTGCGCCATGGCACACCCCAGACAACAACAACAACATTTACTTATATAGTACATTTTCATAGAAACAATGTAGCTTAAAGTGCTTTACATGATGAAGAAAGAAAAAAAAAGACAAAATAAATAAGAATTAAAATTAGGGAACACTAATTAACATACAATAAAAGTAAGTTCCGATGGTCAGGGAGGACAGAAAAAAAAAAAAAAAAAAAAAAAAACACTCCAGACGGCTAGAGAAAAAAAAAACCCCTGGTACCCATTTCACCACTCCAAAGATGGTTAGATTCACAGCAACAGCAGCAGCATCACTGGTGGATTGCGGCTGATCCTGGATGAACTCCCTAACCCCTGCTCAATTCACCTTTGAAGAAAAGCACTGATGATCATGTTTGATTCATCTAATGCTCTCATAATCGTGTGGAACCAACCCATCCATTTGACGATCACACTAAATTCATGGAGGAGAACCATCCCCCCGAGGTTTGCAAAGACACTGGCATGTGAAAAACTAGGTTGTGACACCACAAATGTTGGGAAACACTAGCCTATACCACTTGTTGATACGCCGATTAGTGTAAACTGATATGTTTCTTGACTGTGAGATGCAAACCAATATAAATACCTTAAGATTGTGGCTTTGTTATTTTCTTTAGTCTTGTCATGCTGATTTGATCTGACTACATTACAGGCTCCATCAACCTTGTTATAATAAAGCATTCATTTGTAATGAAGACCTCAATTATTCTTAATTCTAGTGCATTTCTCCAACAGTCAACTCGCTGTTTACCAGTAAATTCCTGTGCTGTGCAGTACAGACATGCCAAGAAGATTCTGATGATCTTTATGGTTATGAAAATGCAAAACATCACCCTGTCTTTTAATGTAAGGCATGTCAATGTTGGCCATACCACCAAATAATACTCTGAAACAAATGGGGAAAAAAAAAACCACATTAACTAGAAATACAATGAAAATTGGGCTTTTGATAGTACAGGAAACAGTAATCACTGACATTGGCTTCCTGTACAATTACTCTGAAGAAAAGACCAATATGTTTAATGGTTATAATCATCTATCTGTCTTCCTTTGTTATTTGCCTTTTTCTTCCCATGATGAAAGCAAACCGTGCAATAATATCCAAATAAAGAGGGCATAGTAGCACAGTCTGTTCCAACGCTGATTTTATACAGACAGAGTATGTAAGTAATCAACAAAAGTTGGGACACCAGCAGGAATTGTTTTCATCAGCTGGCAAGGTTTCATTAGCTTTCATTGTTGCAGAAATGCTATAAGTTGTTCACCCTTTACTTGCTCCCAGAAAATGTCCTTTTGAGTATCTGTGAAATTTTTTTTTTTTTTTAAATTTGGCAGTTTACCTATTACATTTAATAATAATAATTCTTTACATTTATATGGCGCGTTCCTCACTACTCAAATATCTTTGCAAACTGCACACAAGGAGAACCTGGAAGGCGAATCCATGATCTCCTCACTGCAAGACAGCAGTGCTACCACTGCTCCACCTTTGTAACACTCTAGTTATTCACTGGAGTTGAACTGCTAAAATTTCAATAAAAATTGACAAAAATGGGGGTGTTCTAAAACCTTTGAGCAGTAGTGTACATTTCCAAATGCCAGCCCATGGTTGCAACACTTTGCTGGTGACCCCAGAGTCCAAATGAATTCATAAACAGTTACTGTAAGTCTTTCTTGCCTTGACTTTTGTGATTTTTCAATGTATGACACATGCAAAAAGTTTGGTTGCTACATTAGTTTGCTAATGGTAATGAATCTTTACCTAGATCTGGCTGCAAACATCAGATTGCCATAACAAATATGAAACACCTGTGAGAAAACATGATTTAACAAATCGATGCTAAAGCCTACAGCTTTATTACTATTAATAATTATTATTGCAAATCTTATTATTACTATTAATAATTATTATTGCAAATCTTAAACAGTTCACTGTATTCAAGCAGCATTATAGTTAAAAATGTAATAATGCAGCTGAGATTCACTACACAATATAATAAGTATGCAGCCTATAAAGCTGATATCTGGTTGGAGACTCCCTAGCATAGATACACCGCCAGCATAATTAATCTCTAGATAGCTAACTAGGGCCTTCTTATTGTCCTTTAATATTTAATCCATCAAGTGTTGTGTCCAAATTGTGCCAATTCATTTGAAACCTTATACACCTTTTTCACTGTACACCCACCCCATGAAATTCTTTCTATAAACATATGTGGACATATCAAAGTTTCCTTCATCTAAATAGTATCTATAGATAAAGGTGATATAATTAACACCATGGCACATATACATTTTTATATTCCAGGGTATAATTAAATAAAACTTTTTGCAAATTTTTCAAATGTAAAAAGTAAACAAAACCCTATCTTTATCACTACCTCAGATACCTAAAATCAGAATCAGGTGCATGATATGAACATCATAGGACCATCAAGAGGACCTTGGAGAGAGGTTGGGAAGTATTTGCTATTAGCACGTTGCTGCACCCACCACATGTGCACCCACCCAAGTGCAGCAGGTGACACCTAAGCACCACACTAGAACAGTGTGTGTTTTTGTTTAAAGTGGCTGGAGTGCAAATCCTTCCACCAGCCCCCAAGTTTTCCCTGCAGGTTTGAGGACCTATTTGCAGGGTTGGATGCAGATTAACGTCATACCCAGGATGAAGCAACTGCAGGTTAAGGGCCTTGCTCAAGGGCTCAATTTACAAGATTCAAACCGGCAACCTTCCGATTGCCAGCGCAGATCCCTAACTTCTGAGCCACCTCTCTGCCCTTGGAGGAGACCAGTCTTATTTAAACCTCAGACATTTAGTTTGGCTTGCTCTTTACTGTTGAACTGAGTGTTATCACCATTCTTAGATCGAAGGAGCTCCCTAAGGCTTTTGGAAAAAAAATATTATTGATGCCTATGAATCTGGGAAGGGATTTACAAATTTCTCCAAACAACTAAAAATTATCCATTCCACTGTTAAGAAGATCATCTGAAAGTGGTTAAGAGTCTAAACAATAGCAAAACATGTCTAGGCCAGATCACCCAAGAAAGTTTAGCTTGACAGCACAATTTATAATGCTGAATGAAGTCTCTAAGAACCCCATAATTTCACCACAGCACCTACAGACAGATCTTGACACTGCTGATGTCAAATTAGATCCACACGGGCGTTGTGTCAGAAGGAAACCTTTGCTGTCTAGAAGGAACACTAGGGCAAGACTAAAGTTTGCCTATGAACACTTACGTAAAGATCAAGACTTTGGTAACAAAATACTCTGAACAGAAGTCCCAGAAAACATGTTTGGTGAAAACCAAAGATAGAATTTAACCAGAAGAACCTGATGCCAGCTGTAATGCATGGTGATGGAAATGTTCTGGTCTGGGGCTGCTTTGCTGTAGCAGGGCCTGGGCAGCTCATTATTACAGAATCCACTATGAATTTTTCACTGTACCAGAGTGTGCTCAAGGATAATGTGAGACCATCAGTCAGAAGATTAAAGCTCAATCAAAAATGGACCTTATAACATGTCAATAACTTTTACTAAACCAGTAAATTCAGTAAAGCTTGGCTTAAAAGAAAATAACGGAGAGTTCAGGACTGGCCAAGTCAAATCCCATTAAGATGTTGTAGCTGGGTTTAAAAACGGTGCTGCATACAAAACACCCCTCAGACATCACCAAGCTGAAAGACTTCTGCATGGAGGAGTGGGAGAAACATTCAAACAGTGAAAGGCAGACAGTGACAGGAAATGCCAACTTGAGAGGGCAATACCACCTACTATACTCAAGGATGTACTTACTTTTCCCAGACAGAAATGACATATCTGTTAATTTTTGTTGAATAAATTATTACAAATTGAAATTTTCATATCTATTTTCTTTTTTTAAATACATTGCCTTTACCTAAAAATACTATTTAAATGAAGGTCAAATCACGATATATCCACATACAGTATGTAATATCTTTATAGGCATGTTTAGTGTTAAAATAATACTAATGTTATGCAGAATCATTATGGGATATTTTTAGGAAGGATATGTTTCTGTTATGTCTCTGAAAAATCATTTGGTAATTATGCATGTTAAAGAAAATCCCAGGTATGCTTTCTCAGGGGTAAAGTTTGACTTCTAAAGTGTCAGCCTGTTCCCTCCTGTGTTTGTATTTCTCAGCAGCAAATGGAACTGGTGTCAACATTTTTGAAAATGTTACTGGAACACATTGTCCCATTAGATGCAGCTTAACCTCCAAGATTACTTATAAAAGTCAACTGTTAACCACAGTCATATTGCTTTCCCGGGGAATATAACCCAATTAATCCAAGCTAACTTAATTATTACAGTTACCTTATAACTAATTTTATATCAATAGGATAAAATAGAGTCAAATTAATGGTCCATGTTCCTATTCTGTCATTGGTTAGGAGACACAAGGCTGTAGTGAAACTGGGTGACTTGAAACTTAAGATTTACCTAAGATCCAGACCAGGTAAAAAAAAAAAAAAAAACACCTACGTTACCACAGGAAACACTTGCTCCCACATAATTAACCAAAGTAATTCAATTAACAGTCTCCAATCGACTTTACTTTTATGAATTTCAGAAGTGGTAATAAATGTGGTGCCTAGAGACTACACATGCAGAAACAGAGAGAAATAGAAAACTTCACACAGACAAAACAAGTCTGGGAATCAATCTAAGGTCCCTTAATGTGTATGGTAGCAGTACTAATTAGATCACCTCTCTGACACACATACACTGAGTACTTTCAGGCAACAAATCATTGAGCAGGAGTGTGTCAAGAAACGTTGCTGGGGCTCCTTTATACCAACAGTAATACGCCTGTATGATGCCTCACTGTGAAGTGCCAGCCAAGTCAGAAGTTTTATTTCTTTTCTGTTAATCTGGTGCATATTTGAGACAGGATTTGTTGTTTGTCACAAAATAGTAATAATTATTTATTTAATTAGCTTCTGTAAAAAAAAAAAATTACCCCCCGGGGACAAATAAAATGCTATCTATCTATACTAGGCAGCATTTAGATTTGGTAAATGTTACTGGGGGAAAAAAGTTACACAACCTTTATCTTTGAATATTCATTCTGAACTCTGTTATTGAATTTGGTTTGGCTTAGTTATCTGATTAAGAGGTTTTGTGGGAAGAACAGTGGCTTAGTAATTAGCCAACTCTAAGCTTAAAACACAAAACTACAAGTGAAGTGAAAACTAATTTTTAATGATCAAATTGTTGATTCTGTACACAGTCATAACAATTGCTAAACAGAACATTATTTCCTCCTGTGAAATCTGTGTGCAAATGATCGAGGTGTGGGTGTCTCTATTATATCTTTGTAATCTTCCCACCTGAAAAAAACTTGGTGTACTTTAATTTAGCTGTGCTGAATGAACTTCTGAAATTGGAATTTCTCTACCATAAACCACTTATGTGTGTTTTTTTTTTAAAACACTGTTTTGAACAATAATTGTCATGTCTTTTCATGCTCAGAATATTACTTGAATTACAGTATATTCCGGGCTGTAAAATAGTAGTCTCCACACTCTTAATGTTAGTCGAGAGGAAACAATTTAAAATCAAGTATTAGTTACATGTTTTTTCCCTCCATCTGTATTTTTTCTCTCTTCTTATCTTTCTATTATTAAAAAAAATCCTGGGAGGGAAAGACTAGAGAGATGAGATGTGATCTTCATGTGAAGATCACGGAAGACACTTAAGACCCGCAAGACGAAAGAGATTCGCCACTGAGCATCTCGCGGGGACCGTAAACATGAGACTTTGTGCCAAGAGATTGACCCAGGAGTGTCTCGCAGGAACTTAGAACATTAAACTCTTGCAAGATACACCCTACTTACAACCAATATCAAATAAGACCACGGGCAGCAAAACACTCCAGTCGTGTAAAGGCTTTGAGCACACACAGATCCAGGGCTTTCAGCACATATAAAGCATATAAGGACAATATGTTATAGATGAAACCTCGACAACTAAGTGAAGAAGAAACAGCAGTGTGGAGAAAAGAGACCCAAAAGCACTAGAAGAGAAAAACATGCAAAAAAGAAAAACAATAATCTAGGTGCAAATTCAGAAAATAAGGAGGAAAGTAATAATCAGCCTGGAACAAGTGGAATTGAAAAAGAAGCACATCCAATCGGGCTCAGAATTAAAAGACAAAGAGTAAAAGACAAAGTAGAACTTCATAAAGACGTTTTAAACACATTGGCGCTATACACATGCAGAGCAGGTTAGAGATTATGAAAGCAGTGGAATTTGAAAGGCTCAAAAAAAATGTTGGCGCGATACAAATGCCTAACTTGCTCCTAGCTCTTAAAACAATGACAAGCAAAACACGCAGCTCGCCAGCAGCATAAACCCAGCAGATGATCCGACCGCTTCTCCTTGCGTGCGTTCAGTCACCCTAACTCCACCCCCCCCCCTCCCGTCACAACGCGAGTGGCAGAGACGCGAAGTGGCATAAGGACAGCTGCTGTACAGACTTTAAAATGATTAACGGGCAGCGTGACAGCAGCAACAGCAGCAAAAAGACAGCAGATGATCCAACGGCTTCTCCTCAGCATGTGTTCAGCCGCACATCCACCCCCCAACAACGCGAGCAGCGTTATACGTCCTGCGAGAAAGAGATTTAACTATGCCGGGGCCAGAAATAAAGGACAAGTATTGTTTTTACAACGTCATGCGAGACAAGGCAGTGAGACATCATTTAAAACAAGTCCACGGACATCTAACCTAGCAGTTGTTGGATTGCTGTTGGCAGAAACGCTTCATGTGCTCCCAGCTCTTAAAACAACAATAAACGACAAGCAAAACATGCAGCTTGCCAGCAGCAGAAAGTCAGCAAATGATCAGACCGCTTCTCCTTAGCGTGCGTTCAGCTGCACCCCCTTCACAACGCGAGCAGCATTATACGTCCTGCAAGAAAGAGATGTAACCACGCCCGGGGCCGGAAATACAGCACAAGTATTGTTTTTACAAAAGTTTTAAAGTGAAAGTGAAAATAATGCACATGTAACAATTCCAAGAAACTAACAATCTCTTTAAATTGTATATCCGGTAAACCAAACCCAGGGGTGAGCGAGTGAAGCGAGCAGGGGGCGGAGCCCCCTAGTTCCTTCAAAAAGTCAGAAATTTATAATTTGAAGGTTTGAAATATGACTTTATTAATATTAAACAAATCTATTGTTTTACACAGGGTTGCCAATGTTTGGTTTCTTTTATCCTTCCTTTAAAAATAAATACAGGGTTAGGCTAAAGTTAAAAGTGGAACTGTGCTTAAACTTACCAAAACTGGAACCCAACATCACAGTAATCGACTATATAATATAACACTAAGGTCTATGTGTCCAGTCCTCAGAGTAATCTGATTGGTCAGTTTGGCGTTGGTCATGTGATATGTGAGAAGCAGGAGGAGTACACTGAAAGAGTTGTCTTTGAAGATGGAAGCATAAAATCAAACAGGACAAGAGAAAGGCACCTTGAAAATAATGACAGGGTCTTAGAAGAAAGCTTTACAGGAACACGCTCTTGAGGGGGAGCAATGGTGAAGACAGGTTTAGATACACACAAAGGAAAAGGAAAGGCGCTGAACGTACACATAGGGCAAGAGATAGCAAATCTTTATAAATTATTCTATTACCTGTCTTCGAGATTTACCGTGGCCATTTTTCAATAATTCTGTTTGTTACACTCCTTCCTTAACATAATAGATTCTAACTAGCCAACCTGCGGCGTAACATACGCCGCATAATTATGTATTGATGGGTGAACACTTGCTGAACGACACAGTTGTCCAAATGGGGTGGGTTTGTGGATACCAGTGTGAGTGAATGAAAAGATGGAACTCTGGAGAGAGCAACATACAATTGTCCGTGACTGAAAGCAAGATCGTCTGTGACGATGGAGGCCACGCTGGTGAAAGTTACTTCGTCGGTAGGGATAAGTTTCAGCACTTGTTCATTAAGGTGTAGCGAGTCTTCGTTGTTGACGCTTAATATAGCTTGCGTACTGAGTTGTTCTGGAGTCACAGTTGAGAAACACTTTTTTAATGTGTTTTAAGCACAGGGAAAAAAATTAACATGTGAAACATCCGTAATGTAATAAGCCACCAAGAAAAGTAACATTGCAACAAAGCACGCTACGATCCGATCGCTGTAAACAGAAGTGAAAACAAAATCGAGGCCGGTGCATTCTTTAACTGCCTTGTAGCGCAACGGTAGCGCTGCTGTTTTGCAGTAAGGAGACTGTGGAAGATTTTGGGTTCGCTTTCCGGTTTCTGCCTGTGTGGATAGTGCTTTGAATACTGAAAACACCGGTATATCAATGTAATGAAGTATTATTATTCTTATGTGTCCAGCGCTCTGTCTCTCGCGCGCCTGTATGCGTGTGTGTGTCGCTCGCTCTCTCTCGCTCGCTGCATGTGTTCCTGCAGGGATACCAGTAAGTGAATGAAAAGATGGAACTCTGGAGAGAGCATCATACAACTGTCCGTGACTGAAAACTGGTTTTGGCAGATACATGCACATCTTTTTGAAGGTTTGGCCCTTGCCTTATCATTTGTCATCGCAAAGGCAAATCTAACAGGAAATTGTCTTCGTGTTAAAGTAAAAGGCAAATTATCTGCGACAAACAGTTTTACACGCTGCATATCAACCCGTGGCGTAGTATACGCCGCATAATCACGCCGCTTTTTTCATGTTTTTTAAGCAGAGGGAAAAAATGAACATTTGCAAAATCCGCAACGCCGCTTTCAGTAAGTACAATTCACACGTGTTTAATTTGTCAGCCACTTTTTGCCAGCCGTCTTTTCTGGTTTGGGCTGCTTTTGCAGTGTTACCGCTTGTGCATATTAAATCTTGAAATCCTTCGAGTAACTAATTACCTAACACCCACCTACCCACCCAGCCAGCTTGTGAGAAAAAAATGTGCCCATTCTTTCATCATTCTGTTGCAGCCTATCAAAGACTTGCTGATCATGTTTTCTACACTCAATATACAGTGGAACCTCCGTTCACGACCATAATTCGTTCCAAACCTCTGGTCGTAAACCGATTTTGTCGTGAACCGAAGGAATTTCCCCCATAGGATTGTATGTAAATACAATCAATCCATTCCAGACCGTACGAAATGTATGTAAATATATTTTTTTAAAGATTTTAAATACAAATAGAGTTAATTACACCACAGAATGCACAGTGTAGTAGTAAAAACATTGAATAACACTGACACAAACACCCAGGCTCCCTGCTCAGCTGCATGGGCAGGCTCTCTCTGTCTCAGCAGCAGATTCCCCAGCCCCCCCCCCCCCCCTCTCTCTCTCAGCAGCACCCGAGCCCCCTCCCCCTCTGTCTCTCAGAAGCACACGAGCCCTCTCTCTCTCTGTAACATTGCAGCAGTTGTATAAACACTTTTTTTTTTTAAATGAGTTTTAAGCACAGGGGGAAAAAACCCAGGCTCTCTGCTCAGCTGCTTGCGCAGACTCTCTCTCTCTCAGCAACACGCGAGCCTCCCCAGCCCTCCCCCCCTTTCTCTCTCCCTCTCTCTATCTCTCTGTCTCTCTCAGCAGCACGCTAGCCTCCTCCCCCTCTGTCTCTCAGAAGCAGGCGAGCCCTCTCTGTCTCAGTAACATTGCAGCAGTTGTATAAACACTTTTTTTTTAAATGAGTTTTAAGCACAGGAGGAAAAAAAGGAACATTTGAACAAATCCGAACTTTATTTAAAAGCCAACCAAGATAGTAACATTGCAGGAGTTCACCATTTTTAATCAGGCAACTGACAGTAGTGGAGTCAGGCACAGAGAAGGTCAGCTGCTGAGAAAGCGTCTCGACTGTTGTAGGGCCTACATCGGTGAAGCAGGTGAGACGCTAATGAAAAAGAGGCACAGGGCTTATTGGTTTTTAAAGACTGCTTCCTTCATTGTGTTTTAACCTCAGTTTTAAAGGATTGCGCTGCTCTCTCTGTAGTGCTGCCTGTGTGTGCGCGGCTCTCTCTCTGGGGCTGTCTGTGTGCCTCTGTCTCTCTCTGGCGCTGCCTCGTGGCTCTGACGTGCATGTGGATCGTAGCAGGGAGGAACTTGACTAACGTGGTGATTGGTGAGTTTTTGCATCTGGGTTGGTGGTCGTGGCTCTAGCCAACTCACGGCGTATCTTACGCCGCATAATTATGTATTGATTGGGTGAACACTTTCTGAACGACACAGTTGTCCAAACAGAAGTGAAAGTAAAATCGAGCGTGGTGCATTCTTTAACTGCATTCTCTGTCTTGTAGCGCAGTGGTAGTGTTGCTGCTTTACAGTAAGGAGACTGTGGAAGATTTTGGGTTAGTTTGGGCTGCGTTTGCAGTGTTACCGCCTGTGCATATTAAATCTTGAAATCCTTCGAGTAACAAATTAACTAACTAACACCCACCCACACACACACAGCTTGTGTGAAAAAATGCGCCCGTACTTTCATCATTTTGTTGCAGCCTATCAAAGACTTGCTGCCCCCAACTCAACGTGGCTCAGAGGTCCATGTGTAGCGTACAACAGATGAACATAAATGACGCCGTTTTTTCCGAGGCGTCGCGTCCCAGTTAGTGGGCGTAGCTCTGCGAGTTGTCGTCGTATCCAATGGTCATAGAGTTGGTGGGCGTGGCTCCTTCCTACTTGTCGGCGGCTTAGTGAATCCACGCCCCTTCCTGCGTGCTTTCATGGGTGTCTTGTTTTGGTGTGCGTGCTTTCATGGGTGTCTTCCCCCTCTGGCGTCGACTTTGTGAATTATATATATATAGATTCTGAATCTGATTCTTAAAACGATAAAGTCTCTTTGATATAACTCAAGATTATGTGATTATTTTCTTTCCTCTTTACAACAGAAGCCGCAGGGGAGTGCCGGTGAGGAGCTGTTCACACACAAGCAAGGAAAGGCACTGAAGGTACATGTAGTGTAAGAGATTTTTTAATTATTCTATTACCTGTCTGTGACAGGTGCCATGGCTAGTGATCATATAAACATAAAGACAATCAACCTTCACAACTGACTTTGAGCTATTTTTCTCTTTTTTGACCACTAGCTGTTTTTCTGCTTCTTTAAATTTGGATTCATGTGTAACTATATAATTTTAATCAATTAAAAATATGGGAATTATAGGCTTTCTAATTTTTATTCTTTATCAAACCATGCTATACCGTTCTTACATTAAAAAAATCATTAAAAAGTATTTGATATGCTTAAGAAACACTAAAAGACATACACAACACGTACGTGCACGCATCATGGCTGCCACCCGTTCCCAGCGTTCATTTGATGCGTCCTCTGAGCAGATCCTCAGAAATTAATGCAACGTGTGCACAAGTTGCAGTACCAGCAAAAAGTCAGGGGGGTGCAGTGTGATAAAAGTTAGAATGTGACGTCAGAGTCTCTGTTTACAATCTTCATGTGACAGAAAGCCTCTATGTGGATCCTACGGGATCGATTTGCGTGCTTTGATGTTTGATGAATGGTTTGATGTGGTGAAGCAAAATGCTGACATACAGATGCATTCGTGGTGCTTTTATATTCAAGCGTTGCATATTCCTGATTGTAATGACACGATACAGTAATCCCTCGCTATATCGCGCTTCGCCTTTCGCGGCTTCACTCTATCGCGGATTTTATATGTAAGCATATTTAAATATATATCGTGGATTTTTTGCTGGTTCGCGGATTTCTGCGGACAATGGGTCTTTTAATTTCTGGTACATGCTTCCTCAGTTGGTTTGCCCAGTTGATTTCATACAAGGGACGCTATTGGCAGATGGCTGAGAAGCTACCCAACCAGAGCGCGTATTACGTATTAAATAAAACTCCTCAAATATATTGTAAGTACGGGGGCTGTTCGCACCCCTAGAGGATATGGCCGCTCCTCAATAAACACTGAAAGATTACCTTCACATTGCTCTCTTTCTTGCTGGGCTTGCATATGGCTGATTTGTCAAGCGATATGCTTCCTGCACTGTGCTTCGCATACTTAAAAGATCAAACAGCACGTATTGATTTTTGATTGTTTGCTTTCTCGCTCTGACATTCTCTGAGGGGGTGTGAGCAGGGGGGCTGTTCGCACACCTAGACGATACGGACGCTCATCTAAAAATGCTTTCACGTTGCTCCCTTCTGTGCAGCTGCTTCGTGAAGCGACATGCTGCACGGTGCTTCACATACTTAAAAGCTCGAAGGGCACGTATTGATTTTTGATTGTTTGTTTTTATCTCTCTCTCTTTCTCTGCTCCTGATGGAGGGGGTGTGAGCTGCTGCCTTCAACTGCTTTGTGCCGCGGTGCTTCGCATACTTAAAAGCCAAACAGCCCTATTGATTTTTGACTGCTTGCTTTGTTCTCTCTCTCTCTCTCTCTGACGCGCACTCCTTTGAAGAGGAAGATATGTTTGCATTCTTTTAATTGTGAGACGGAACTGTCATCTCTGTCTTGTCATGGAGCACAGTTTAAACTTTTGAAAAAGAGACAAATGTTTGTTTGCAGTGTTTGAATAAAGTTCCTGTCTCTCTACAACTTCCTGTGTTTCTGTGCAAATCTGTGACCCAAGAATGACAATATAAAAATAGCCATATAAACATATGGTTTCTACTTCGCGGATTTTCACCTTTCGCGGGGGGTTCTGGAACGCAACCCCCGCGATCGAGGAGGGATTACTGTACATTTTAAAAGTCTCACATACCGTCTTCTGTGCCGTCTTTTTTTTCTGGGGCTTCCTCCTGACCTGACAGCAGCGGCAAACAGCAATAGATCACCACATAGAACACATTAAATGTATGATATTCCAACTCTCTGCACATTTAGAATCCTTAAGATTTATACTTGATATCACTTTCATGATGAAATGCATTAAAGAATGTATGTTAGATTTTACAGATAAATTGTTTATTTCATTTAAATAATGAATACTGTTAATAATTACACACATGGGGGTGACACGGTGGCAAAGCGGTAGCACTGCTGTCTTGCAGGGAGTCACGTCGCTGGTATTCCCTGCCTGGAGTTTACATGTTTTCCTGCTGGGTTTCCACAGTGTACTCTGGTTTCCTTCCAAAGATATACAGATTTGGTGACACTAAAATGACACTAGTATGGAAGTGCTTGTATTTACCTTGAAATGAGCTGATGCCCCATCTAGAGATTGTTTCTGCCTCATGTCCAATGCTTGCTGGAATGGACACATCTCTGGGTTGATGGATTTAATTATTAAACATCCTTTTCAGAGATACTGCGGTAAGGAGTCATCGGAATTTAATGGGTGTTCCAGGCAATTCACAACACAGCGAAGCCGAACCTGTTCTCACTGTGATAATATCTCGCACTGCCACCTGTGGCACCTGGTGGATTCTTCCAGATTTACGAATAGTACGCGCGCAAGTATAAACAGTAAAATGCTTGCATAGCAGGACCGTCTGCTGGAGCATGCGTTGCGTGAAGTATAAACCTGGCCTTACGGGCAGGGGTGGGACACTTTTAGTTGTGCCTAGCAAGAGTTTAGCACTTAGCACTTTAGCATAACTGAAAGAAAGACTGAAAAAAAATGAAGATGCTTTAAATTATTTCAATACCTTAATGTTGGCAAATTTAAATATCACAGCAGTACAATGTCTTTGGCTTATCAATTAAGAGCAAACCATGCAGGATACCGCGATTAAAAACTCTTAACATTAGGCTGCAAAATTTGTGGCAGACTGCAATTTTTGAATGTACAACTCGAATGAAACAAAATCTAAAGCATTAACTACCACTATTTATTGTAAAATTGACTGCATCAGATTGCAGACCTCTAAATTCAGTTCAAGGTACAGGGCTGAGAGATGCTATTCAGTTGTTACACATTACCTTCACCTGGGACAATTGTGTTACGTATCAAGGATTTATATGAAAGACACAAGTCTTCACAGTTTGAGCATCTAAGACATTGTACAGAAGTGCAATTCACAGGTGATTACAGAACATTCATTAAACGTGATTTAATTGCAATTAAAAAAACGTAAACACTTGACAGCCCTAATAAAACCCTTCTGACATAAGCAAATTAAAAATATTCAAATATGAAACAAAACATATAGAGAAATATTAGACTGTAAAAATCAACAGGATTTGAATGCAGTAACTTAGTATAAAGGTCAAAACAGCATACAAATTTACATGCAAAAAAAGTTTGCTTTTCAAACAACCTACTAACAAAAACATTTGTCTTCAATTTCCATTTAAAACTTAAAAATACTTCTACTTACTCTACATCAAGGTTGTCTTTAAAGTTGTAAACTCCCCTTTGAGGCTCATGAAGATTCCATGCCACATAGCTGAGATATTTAGAATGAACAATTGTTAATGTAATTTTAGAAAATTAAAGTGGTTGAGATTTATTTTAACGTAAGTATATTAGGAAAAGAAGGAAGCAACTTTTTTCATTTTCTTCTGGGTTAAATAATAATAAAAACTTTACTTATATAGCACCTTATACATTTACAAGTAACTCAAGGTGCTTTCCACAGAATAATCAATAAAAACAAAGATATACCCCATTTACAGTCATGGCCAAAATTATCGGCACCCCTGGAATTTTCCCAGAAAATGCACCATTTCTCCCAGAAAATTGTTGCAATTACAAATGTTTTGGTATACACGTTTATTTCCTTTGTATGCATTGGAACGACACAAAAAAAAACAGATAAAAAAAGCCAAATCTGACATCATGTCACACAGAACTCCAAAAATGGTCCGGACAAAATTATTAGCACCCTTTCAAAATTGTGGGTAAATCGTTTTATTTCAAGCATATGGTGCTCGTTTGAACTCACCTGTGGCAAGAAACAGGTGCTGGCAATATAGCAATCACACCTGAAGCCAGTTAAAATGGAGAAAAGTTAACTCAGCCTTTCTGTTGTGTGTCTGAGTGTGCCACACTAAGCATGGAGAACAGAAAGAAGAGCAGAGAATCATCTGAGGACTTGAGAACAAAAATTGTGGAAAAATATCAACAATCTCAAGGCTACAAGTCCATCTCCAGAGATCTTCATGTTCCTTTGTCCACTGTGCACAACATAATCAAGAAGTTCACAACACATGGCACTGTAGCTAATCTCCCTGGACGTGGACGGAAGAGAAAAATTGATAAAAGACTGCAACGAAAGATAGTCCGAATGGTGGATAAACAGCCCCAATCAACTTTAAAACATATTCAAGCTGTTCTGCAGACCCAGGGTGCAACAGTGTCAGCTCGAACTATCCGTCGACATCTGAACTGAAATGAAATGCTATGGCAGGAGAGCCAGGAGGACCCCACTGCTGACACAGAAACATAAAAAAGCCACACTGGAGTTTGCCAAAATGTACTTGAGGAAGCCAAAATCCTTCTGGACGAACGTCTTGTGGACAGATGAGACCAAGGTAGAGCTTTTTGGTAAAGCTCATCATTCTACTGTTCACAGAAAACGGAATAAGGCCTACGAAGAAAACAACGCAGTACCTACAGTCAAACATGGTGGAGGTTCTAAGATGTTTTGGGGATGTTTTGCTGCCTCTGGCACTGGATGCTTTGACTGTGTGCAAGGCATCATGAAATCTGAAGACTACCAAAAGATACTGGGGCGCAATGTAGGGCCGTGTCAGAAAGCTGGGTCTGCATCAGAGGTCATGGGTGTTCCAGCAGGACAATGACCTCAAACATACCTCTAAAAGCACCCAGAAATGGTTGAAGACAAAGCGCTGGAGAGTTCTGAAGTGGCCAGCAATGAGTCTGGATCTAAATCCGATTGAACACTTATGGAGAGATCTCAAAATTGCTGTTGGGAGAAGGCACCCTTCAAATCTAAGAAACCTTGAGCAGTTTGCAAAAGAAGAGTGGTCGGAAATTCCAGTTGAGAGGTGTCACAAGCTTGTTGATGGTTATAGGAAGCGCTTGATTTCAGTTATTTTTTCCAAAGGGCGTGCAACCAAATAGTAAGTTGAGGGTGCCAATAATTTTGTCCAGCCCGGTTTTTGAATTTTGTGAGAAATGATGTCAGATTTGGCTTTTTTTCTCTGTTTTTTTGTGTTGTTCCAATGCACATAAAGGAAATAAACATGTGTATATCAAAACATTTGTAATTGCAGCAATTTTTTGGGAGAAATGGTGCATTTTCTGGGAAAATTCCAGGGGTGCCGATAATTTCGGCCATGACTGTACTTGAATTATTATTATTATTAATATTATTATTAATTACTATGATAATTTCTACTAAATTTAAGTATACTAAATACAAAATCAACCAGGTATTGTTAAGCAACATTTAACCACTAAAGTGTAAAACAAACCTTCACTCTTATCAGAAAAAGGTTTACTAATTAAAATATTTATACATTAAGACTGACAATAGAACAACCAGATCTGAATAATATATATATATATATATATATATATATATATATATATATATATTTTATGATACGTGATTAATTTTTTCTCCCTTTGTGGATCTCCAGCTGCAAATATGCAAACCGTATCATAGACCTTCTCTTCCATATATATATATAAATAAATATAAACACTATATATCTACTGCCCTTGAAGAATGTGGTTAGAAAAAGAAGACAATAATGAGGGTGCTCACGTGGTCAAGGTGTTGAGGCCGCAGGCTTTCATCTTCAGCATACGGTCTTTCCAGTAAGCACGAGGGACACGGAAATAGTGCATCGATCCTCCGAGTATTCGGAATTTGTGCCCCTCCAGCCGGAAGTCCTCCGTGTTTGCCTTCAGCCCCATTTTCCGGAATTTCATTGTGGAGGGTTGTATGCCCCTCCAGTTGAACCTTGGACCAAAGGGGAAACAGTTTAAGGAGTAGACAAAGCGAAGCCTGGCTAGGTAATGGCGCAGGTGGCACATCTCTTAGCACCAAGTAATGGTGATTGTAGAGCTTCTGACTGAGGAGATCTGCTAGATTTTTTTTTTTGATTTTTAGCAAGACGTAAATGTTTCGACATTTTAAAACAGAAGGTCATATTTTCCCATTTTTCCAAGCAGCACAAATATGGATGGAAAGTTGTTTCCTATTATTGATGTTCCTGAGAAGTGGTTTATTTTCTACTCGTTAAAATGGGAACACTAAAATTCAGCCAACAACTCTTGGTTCCTGTACCAGCTTTTCAGTGTAGCTTCCAAATAATACATGGCATTTGTTTAATTACCACAACTAAAGTCTATAAGTAGCATGTGGAGTGCGACAATATAAACAGTGCATAATAACCAGCATGAGCAAGAGACCTCAACTCTTGGTTTTATACGAAGAAGGACAAAAGGCCGCTTCATATAGAAACATGCTGATCCCACTTCTATGGCAATGAATTGTTTGCATTGCTGCAATGTGGGCTCAAACGTCATTCTCACATAGATTTAGGTAGAGAAACCAGTCCAACAAAGAGCTTCAAACACAAAACAACTGTCACATTGTGCTTTTCAGGGCATTTTCCACTGCTACGGTCTTTAGGCAAATAGAGTTAAGCAAGCATGTTAAAGTACTGATCACACAATAAACTTCATTTTATGTTGTACTCTCCACGGTAAATATATTAAAATAGGAGGCTTATAAAGCAATCAACATTACAATTAGCAAAAACAGAAAAAAAATACTTCAAATAAAACCCGGCTGTCCAGTCAGAAGTTAAAATGAAAAACACTGCCCATGAAATGTATTAATCTCTTGGATGTTTTGACATTTTTTATTATATAACATTGAATCACAGTGGCTTTAACTTGGCTTTAGGACACTAATCAACAGAAAAGGACTCTTTAATATCATTGTAAAAAAGATCTTTGCATACTGGTCTAAAGTAATTACAAATAGAAAACACAAAGTAATTGATCACACCAATTCCCTTAAGTCAGTATTTAGTAGATGCACTTTTCGCTGCCTTGACAGCCTCAAGTCTGTGTGTTTCCATCAACTTTCCACTTCTGGACATTACAATTTCTCCTCATTCTTCTCGGCAAAACTGCTCAAGCTCTGTCAGGTGACATGGAGATAAGGAGTGAACCGGCTTTTTTATTTTATTAAAAGTAAGTAACATTCCCTGCAATCAAATCAAGCTTAACAGAACTAAATTCGAGCCCCCCAACCAAGAGAAAGAGAGGAAAACTTTGAATAAAAAAGAGGGAAGAGAATACTTTTCCCCAATATAAATGCTAATTCTAAAATGTTACTGGTTAGATCCTGCCAGGTTTTAAAAAAGTTTTGAACTGATTCTCCAAGTGAGAATAAAATTTTTTCCGATTTCAAATAGTATAACATTAGTCACCAACTGACATGAAAGAGGAGGCCTAGGATTCTTCCCAGGAGAGCAAGTTTAATCTAGTAGTGAGGTAAGGGCAATTACAGTTTCGTTTGTCCTTCTCCACTTTAAATCCATCTGGGAGTCCACCAGACACAGCTGTTAATGGATTAGCAAGGATTATGACACCAAGGTTGCCTGATTAAGCATTTAAAGATTTTGGTTCAGAATTAAGTTAATTTGGTGCAAGCCCAAAACATGTGGCCCAGTGAGGCTAGAGCTAGATTGCAACGTCTACAGGTTGGATCTTACCTTGGAAACATTTTGGGCATTTTTTTAAACGAGATATATGTGCTTGATAAAAGATTTTAAGTTGAATAATAGTTTGGTTTGCACATACTGTATGGAGCTCAAGTGAATTTTGTGCATGGCTGTCTTCTATCTTTCTGAAATGTTGAGTAACAGATCCTTTTCCCACTATACTCTGGTATCTTTGAAAGAATTGGACTTTAGAGGTTTTTATATATTATAGAGTCTTCAAGACTGATCAATATTTCTTCTGGAACAGAAATAGGTGGGAGATCAGAAAAATTGGGCAGATTCCATTTAGTAAAGTACTGGAAAAATTGTGTTGATGAGAAGTTAAATTTGAAGTGTAATTGTTTGTAGGATGTAAATACGTTATCTATATACAAATCTCTAAATGATGTAATCCAGTACATTTTCCAAACATTAAAAACTGTGTAAAGTTGAGATGGTGGAAAAAGGTGGTTATTGTGTAGAGCTGCAACAGATAACAACAAAGATACAAAGCAAGGAATATAAAGAAGTACTGCAGGATTTTATTTCTATTGCGGACCAAGCTTGTGTGTGTTCATCTATTTGTGTCAATGTCCAGGTTTTTATAGCTTGTATATTTGCCACCATGTAATAAAATTGAAAGTTAGGTAGTGCCATGCCACCTTCTGCTTTAGGTTGTTGTAGGATAACCCTTTGGATGTGTGGATGTTTCAAATTCTAAATAAATAAGGTTATGATTGAATCGAATTTCTTAAAAAATGATTTGTTAATATATATGGGGATGCTTTGGAATAGAAAAGGCAGCTTGGGAAAGATATTCATCCTGACAGTGCTGATTCTTCCGGCTGAAGTGAGATAGAGGGTAGATCATCTATGCATGCCTTGTTTTAGTTTTTCGATTAAGGTTATGATTGAATCGAATTTCTTAAAAAATGATTTGTTAATATATATGGGGATGCTTTGGAATAGAAAAGGCAGCTTGGGAAAGATATTCATCCTGACAGTGCTGATTCTTCCGGCTGAAGTGAGATAGAGGGTAGATCATCTATGCATGCCTTGTTTTAGTTTTTCGATGCAGAAAATCCCCCAAGTATTTAAACATTTGTGCAATGTGGTAAATAGGTAGTCCCATTCAACCACATCAGATACTTTTTTTGCATCCAAAGATAATAAGATCTCTGGGGTGTTAGACGTTATGGATGAATATATTACATTAAACAGGCATCGAAGATTGGAAGGTAAGTGTCTACCTTTAATAAATCCAGTTTGGTCTTGTGATATTACCGAAGGAAGTATGTTCTCAATCCTAGAAATTTGCAGAGTATCTTAACATCATTATTCAGAAGTGAAAGATGGTAATCAATGCTTGGCAAAAAGTTTGAGGTAGAATTGTATTGTCTCTGGCTTCTATAAATATTGCTAATAATAGAGGAGACTTAGTTGAAAATTTTATATAAAATCCAGCAGCGTAGCCATCAGGGCCTGCTACTTTCCCAATTTGAAGTGAGTTTATGGGCCTGCTACTTTCCCAATTTGAAGTGAGTTTATAGTGTTTAGTAATTCTGAGAGTGTCAGGGGTTTATCGAGTTCCTCTGTACTGAGAGTATCTAGCTGTGGTATCTGTAATGCATCAAAAAACGCATTAGATTGTGTTTTTTCTTTAAACGGAGTGGAATATAAGGACTTATAGTACTCTGTAACCCAGCCACAGGGGATGCACAAACCAGTGTGTTTCTTCGTGCCGGTCCCAAGCCCGGATAAATAGGGAGGGTTACGTCAGAAAGGGCATCCGGTGTAAAATTTTGCCAAATGAATATGCAAACAACAATACAAATTCCCATATCAGGAATTTCAGTCGAGCCCCAGGTTAACAATGACTGCCACCAGTATTGTTAGCCAACAGGGTGCTGGCAAAAATTGGGCTACTGTTGGCCGAAGAAGAAGAAGAGGGGGGAGATGTGTTCGGAGGCAGGAGGAGAGGAGGAAGGTAAAGAAATTGGAAATGAGGGTGTGAACTTTGAATGTTGGCAGTATGACTGGTATGGGGAGAGAGTTAGCAGATATGATGGAGAGAAGGAAGGTTGATATATTGTGCGTGCAAGAGACTAAATGGAAGGGGAGTAAGGCCAGGTGGATTGGAGGTGGATTCAAATTGTTCTATCATGGTGTGGACAGGAGGAGAAATAGAGTAGGGGTTATTCTGAATGAACAGTATGTCAAGAGTGTTTTGGAGGTGAAAAGAGTGTCAAACAGAGTAATGATTATGAAGGTGTGGTGATGAAAGTTGTTAGTGCATATGCCCCGCAAGTTGGGTGTGCAATGGATGAGAAAGAAAATTTTTGGAGTGAGTTGGACGAAGTGATGCGACAGAAAGTGGTGATTAGAGCGGATTTCAATGGACATGTTGGTGAAGGGAACATAGGAGACGAGGAGGTGATGGGTAGGTATGGTGTCAAGGAGAGGAATGAAGAAGGTCAGAGGATAGTGGATTTTGCCAAAAGGATGGACATGGCTGTGGTGAATACGTATTTTAAGAAGAGGGAGGAACATAGGGTTAGGTACAAGAGTGGAGGAAGATGCACACAGGTAGATTACATCCTATGCAGAAGAGTCGATCTGAAGGAGACTGAAGACTGCAAAGTGTAGTT
The DNA here is from genome assembly GCF_900747795.2 of Erpetoichthys calabaricus. Taxonomy (NCBI): domain Eukaryota; kingdom Metazoa; phylum Chordata; class Cladistia; order Polypteriformes; family Polypteridae; genus Erpetoichthys; species Erpetoichthys calabaricus. The sequence continues at coordinate 164,217,434 of NC_041402.2, read as the reverse complement.
AAGCAGCATAGGATGGTGTTCTGTAGGATGAAGTTGGAGATCAAGAAGAGGAAGAGAGTGAGGGCAGAGCCAAGGATCAAATGGCGGAAATTGAAAAAGGAAGACTGCAAGGTTGAGTTTAGGGAGAAGGTGAGACAGGCACTGAGTGGTAGTGAAGAATAACCAGACAGATGGGAAACTACAGCAGATGTAGTAAGGGTGATAGCAAGAAGGGTGCTTGGCGTGACATCTGGACAGAGGAAGGAGGAAAAGGAAACTTGGTGGTGGAATGGGGAAGTACAGGAGAGTATACAGAGGAAGAGAATGGCAAAGAAGAAGTGGGATAGTCAGAGAGATGCAAAAAGTAGACAAGAGTACAAGGAGATAAGGCGCAAGGACAAGTGAGAAGTGGCGAAGGCTAAAGAAAAGGCGTATGATGAGTTGTTTGAGGGGTTGGACACTATGGAGGACCTGTACCGATTGGCTAGACAGAAGATGTGCAGCAGGTTAGGGGAATAAAGGATAAAGATGAAAACGTACTCACAAGTGAGGAGAGTGTGTTGAGCAGATGGAAAAAGTACTTTGAGAGGCTGATAAATGAAGAGAACGAGAGAGAGAAGAGGTTGGATGATGTAGAGATAGTGAATCAGGAAGTGCAATGGATTAGCAAGGAGGAAGTAAGGGCAGCTATGAAGAGGATGAAGAATGGAAAAGCTGTTGGTCAGGATGATATATCTGTGGAAGCATGGAGGTGTTTAGGAGAGGTGACAGTGGAGTTTTCAACCAGATTGTTTAATGGAATCTTGGAAAGTGAGAGGATGCCTGAGGAGTGGAGAAGGAGTGTACTGGTGCCGATATTTAAGAATAACGGGGATGTGCAGGACTGTAGTAACTACAGGGGGATAAAATTGATGACCCACAACATGAAGTTATGGGAAAGAGTAGTGGAAGCTAGGTTAAGAAGTGAGGTGATGATTAGTGAGCAGCAGTATGGTTTCATGCCAAGAAAGAGCACCACAGATGCGATGTTTGCTCTGAGGGTGTTGATGGAGAAGTACAGAGAAGGCCAAAAGGAGTTGCATTGCATCTTTGTGGACCTGGAGAAAGCATATGACAGGGTGCCTCATGAGGAGTTGTGGTATTGTATGAGGAAGTCGGGAGTGGCAGAGAAGTATGTAAGAGTTGGATCATATTTGCTGAAGACACCTATTCTTTTATTTTTTTATCATAAGAGTATAATTTCCTGCAGTGGTCCAAAAAGGCATAGAAATTAGATTTTTATTTCAAGTCTAGGGGGCCATAAAGCTCAATTTCTTGCATAACTAGACACCAATACGTTGAATGGCATATGTCATGTCATATGTGGGAGTATTCTTGAGTCAGAAGGTGCCAGACAAAAAAGAAACGATTTGATTTCAAAGGGCTCTGAAGTAATTCTTACAAAAACAATAAATGCTGAAAAGTATTTTTAAAGCAAGGGAGAACAGGTAAGTCAGATGGTATCTAAAAAACAGACCAAGGAAGACAGTTCTGTAGTGGATTTCTCACAAAACTGAGTATCCGATGTGTGGATTAATAAGAAGTTCTGCATCAAAGAGTTTAAATGACCTACAGTAATTCTGGGGATTGATTCATTTCTAAGATTGTTGCAGATGACTGAATAACACACACGAAGAAGAAAGGGAATAATGCCAACAGTGAAAGAGGCTGATCTTTTTTAACCTGGAGAAACCATTGCACACACCCCTGTATATCACTACTCATGGCACCAGAAAGTGGTGTTGTGTTGCATGCCAATTAGTAAATGTAAGCAAGAACCCCACTGTACTCTATATACTGTATTTGACAATACTGACCCAATTAACATATATAAAAAAGATTGTGACGTGACCTGCCAACAAGAAGGTGGCAGTGGAAATTGGTGTCTTTTCCAAGCCGATGCTTTCACTCCACAGAACAAATTTTGTGGAGCATTAGGACATGCATTTTCCTGTATCTGCTCTATACCTAAGATCAGCCGAACATAGTAAAGGTACCATGACAGGCCCTATGATGCAAGAGAAAATCCACTGCCTAGAGTCTATGCTGAGGGCTCAGAGGTGGACTTTGGAACCCAACAGAACAGGAAGCTAGCAAAGACAAGAAATAATGTGCACACTGGGTGTGGCAGGAGCATTTGGACTTTGTTTATACTGTAAGCAAGTGTTATGTGGAACTTTAAGCCCAGACATCATCCTTACAGTCAGTTCAAACACAGAAGTGGCTAAAGTAGCTGGACTAAAGAAAAATGTTTCAAGACTGAGTGGGTCACGTCATTAATATCTGCAGAGGGTTATATTATTGCCACTACTACACTCTTCTCTTTATAAATTTTTGATTTTGATAATTTGTTAATAACCGAAGAGCACAGGAACAGCCAGTGTATAGTGCCCCTGGAGCAATTTTCAGGTTAATGGACTTGCTCATGGGCTCAATAAAGTATGATCCCCTCTGGCAGTAACATAATATGAACCAGCAACCTTCCAGATACCAGTGCAGAATCCTACCACAGAACCACCCGTCTGCCTTATTTACTAAAGGATATCACATTGTATTAGAAATTTTTCCTTACACCCATCTTCAATTCACCCCACAATGCAGAACTGAACTGTCACCCAATACCCCACCAAAGATCAAGCACAAGCTGGAAAGCTGAAACACCTATCATTCTCATTAGGAAATTCTGTATGCAATTGACTCACACATACAACAATTTTATAGCACTCTATAAACCATTGCAAACAAACATGAAATATTTCAACATGCAGTAATGGACACATGACAAATAACTTCTGCTTTAGAAATTGAGTGATGGCATGTTGCTGACCTTTCAGGGATGAGCAGAAATTATGAATGCTCCTCAGATTTCTTATTAACACAAAATCAAGGTAATAAGCATGGTTTATTTCCCCTAAAGTGGGGTTGCCACTGATGATGGGTTTCATATATACTGATCATATATATATACTGTATACACATATACACTGTGTATATCTATATTTATATTCAATCTGTATATTCTTAAGTACATGTGCTTCCAGTGTCCATTCACATTTACCTGCACAGCCCAGCTCACCACTGCTACTAACCAGTAGTTTGAATAGAAATTGGCAGCTTGGGATAAAAAAAGTGTAAAGAAGGTGACACGCCACACTACCATAAACAACTTTAGTGTTTTAGCAAAAATTAAGCCAATGCTGCCAGTCCACTCAATTTTTAAAGTAGTACAAGTGTCAGGGCTGCCTTTCTGAGGCTTGCCTGACTGCTGTCATAGTCCTAGCCCTACACAATTCTTTTGTCCTTTCCACTGACTTCATTGTTGTGAGGATAGAAAATGTACTTGCATGTCCACTCATGTTAAATGTGGTCAATATCAGTTTTTGACCAACTCCAAAAGTGTATTGATATTGAGAGCAATTTTAGAAGGATTGTTTATGTGTCCTTACAATAATTAGTCGCATCCGAAAAGGAACAAAAAGACTACAAAGGCTGGATTTCTGCTTTGTCGCTAAACTGGTCATCACACACTTTATAACCCTGGCATTTCCTGAGTTACACATTTAATACAAAGTATATTGCGTCTGTTTTGCATTTAAATAATAATTATTATCCACCTTAATAAACGGATAAGTGTTTGTGTGTCCATCTGGTTGCAATTTCTCATTCATTCCGAAAGGTGCCATATCAGAATTCATCTGTAGTATTTAAATGCATTGCATTTGTCATTCCAACAAATGGTACATCACAAAATTAACACTGCTTTTACAAATCCCATACCAAATGTCATATAGCAGAGACATATGCATTGAATTTGTTATTCCTACAGATGGCACATCACACACATTTGTAGTAATTCATTTTATTTCTACAAATGTTTGTGATGTGCCATCTGTTGTTGCTGGAATGACAAATGTAACACATTTATTACTACATGCAGTACAAAATACATTCCAATAGATGGTGCACTTCAAAAATCAACACTAAGGTCTATTTATTTCTATAGTACATTTTCATACAAATGATGTAGCTCAAAATGCTTTACATGCAAAGAAACACACATTGAAATTAGATCAAAACAATGCATAAATAAAACACAAAAAACAAAAACTGCCCACTTACAAAAGATAGATATATAATTAAGGGAAAGTTTCTTTAATATACAAAGCAAGCATCCACATTTGTGTTTTACTCAGCATTTCATATCAAAAATTACATTTCAACTAAAGATTTCTAACATTTACTGTTAAATTATGAAACAGAAAAATCAGATGAGGAAGTACTTTTCACTAGATTGTACGCATCTTAAAAAAGGTATTTTGTAAATCACTTTGGGATAGTGTTTTCTAAGAAATGTAGAGAAGAAGATGCTGCCCAAACTTCATGTATAGGTTTTTCTATAATTAAATGCTCAGACAAAGACTTAGTGGCCATATGTTTTGGGCAGAATATAACTGAGTCAAATGTGCTGCAATAGGCCAAGCAAGAGTTAACATGTATTTAGTTTGCATATGCAAAACTGTTAAGACAAGTAAAAGTTCTCAGGGAAATAAATGTATTGGATAATGTTTCAGAACTGCCTGAAACTTACAATATCTACATTCTGTTCCTTTTCTGTACCTATTTGTTGACTTTGCGGTACAAAATCCACATTTGGATTATACAGGTTCAGTTAATGGAAAACAATCTGATCAACATGAGGGCTTAAAATGTTTAGGTCTTAGGATTTATCTTCTTCGGAAGAAATTACTAAATCTGCTTGAGGTGGTGTTCGCCTGTTTGTAGTGAACATGGCAGCAATTGCATGTGACATAGGACTATCATAAGGTTTTTGTAAAATTGGTTTGGAAGTACATTGTTACTTCTTGAAACCGCCTGACCCCTGTTTGTGTTTATGTTTCTTTCTTCTTGAACCTTTTTTTTAAATGCTGGGTTGTAAGGATTATTAGATGAATGCATTATGTTGTGAGGAATGCTTTTTAGTAGTGAAGTAGTTCTAAGCAAAAATTCATAGTACTGTACATTATAACACCATTGGTCTTGTGTAAAAGCAGTGAGGATGTACTTTTTAACATCTTGAATCTGTCTGCCGTCTCTCTCTTTATCTTCTTGTGCAACCTACATTCTATTTCTAAAGGCTGTTTATGGTTGTAAGGGTTGTTTATGTTAATGACAGCATGTACTTTTCAAATGGAGGGGCATAATAGAGAGCATTTACAGCTTTCTAAGGGATTCCTGTCAGCAATTCTGCCTGAACGCCATGTGCCAATACCTCTGTTCTGTTTTGGTGCCAGACCTGCAGCATGATCGCTCATCCGTTGTTTTCATATCAGCTAAGTCGCATGCGCAGTCATCTATTTCCCGTAAGTCAATGCATGCTGCTGTGTGTCCACAAACTTCAGGGCCACCATAGCCCGGACATTCCAATTCATGGGCCATGTTGCATGTGTCATGGCATAAACTGTTGATCAAAACCAAAATGAAGCTTCAAGGGCCAGGAGTGAGTGAGTGTTTGTGTGACTATATATATATATAACCTCCTCACAATAGTGTTCTGCAGAGCAGATGGAACCTATATATATAATTCACTAAGGCAAGACAACCATGGAAAGCACGCCGGAAGGGGGCGTGGATTCACTAAGCTGCCGACAAGTAAGACACCCATGGCGCACGCAGGAAGGAGCCACGCCCACCAACTCTAAGCCCATTGGATACAACGACAACTCACAGAGCAACGCCCACCAAGTCGGACGCGACGCCTCCGAAAACATGCCGTCATTTCTGTTTGTCTGTGCCACAGTGTACATACAGCTCTGACCCACGTTGACTTTTCATTAGTCAACCTCAGTGGAACCTTGGTTCACACAGAGGCAGCACCAGAGAGAGACAGAGGCACACACAGGCAGCGCTACAGAGAGAGCCGCGCAATCCTTTAAAACTGAGGTTAAAACACAATGAAGCAGTATTTAAAAACCAATAAACCCTGTGCCTCTTTTTTATTAGCGTCTCACCTGCTTCACCGCCCTGCAACAGTCGAGACGCTCTCTCTGCAGCTGACCTTCTCTGTGCCTGACTCCACTACTGTCAGTCGCCTGATTAAAAATGGTGAACTCCTGCAATGTTACTATCTTGCTTGGCTTTTAAATAAAGTTCGGATTTGTTGAAATGTTCCTTTTTTTTCCCCTGTGCTTAAAACTCATTTTAAAAAAAGTATTTATACAACTGCTGCAATGTTACAGAGAGAGAGGGCTCCCGTGCTTCTGAGAGACAGAGGGGGAGGGGGCTCTCGTGCTGCTGAGAGAGAGGGGGGGGGGGCTGGGGAGGCTCTCGTGCTCCTGAGAGAGGGAGAGGGGGAGGGGGCTCACGTGCTGCTGAGAGAGAGAGAGAGAGAGGGGGGGCTGGGGAGGCTTGCGTGCTGCTGAGAGAGAGAGAGGGGGGGGGGCTGGGGAGGCTTGCGTGCTGCTGAGAGAGAGAGAGGGAGAGGGGGGGGCTGGGGAGGCTTGCGTGCTGCTGAAAGAGAGAGAGAGGGGGGGCTGCTGAGAGGGGGGGCTGGGGAGGCTTGCGTGCTGCTGAGAGAGAGAGAGAGGGGGGGGCTGGGGAGGCTCGCATGCTGCTGAGAGAGAGAGAGAGGGAGAGGGGGGCTGGGGAGGCTCGTGTGCTGCTGAGAGAGAGAGAGGGGGGGGGCTGGGGAGGCTCGCGTGCTGCTGAGAGAGAGAGAGAGAGAGGGGGGGGCTGGGGAGGCTCATGTGCTGCTGAGAGAGAGAGAGGGAGAGGGGGGCTGGGGAGGCTCGTGTGCTGCTGAGAGAGAGAGAGAGGGGGGGCTGGGGAGGCTCGGGTGCTGCTGAGAGGGGGGGGGGGCTGGGGAGGCTTGCGTGCTGCTGAGAGAGAGAGAGGGAGAGGGGGGGCTGGGGAGGCTCGAGTGCTGCTGAGAGGGGGGGGGCTGGGGAGGCTTGCGTGCTGCTGAGAGAGAGAGAGGGAGAGGGGGGGGCTGGGGAGGCTCGAGTGCTGCTGAGAGAGAGAGAGAGGGGGGAGCTGGGGAGGCTCGGGTGCTGCTGAGAGAGGGGGGGCTGGGGAGGCTTGCGTGCTGCTGAGAGAGAGAGGGAGAGGGGGGGCGGGGGAGGCTCGAGTGCTGCTGAGAGAGAGAGAGAGGGGGGGCTGGGGAGGCTTGCGTGCTGCTGAGAGGGGGGGCTGGGGAGGCTCGAGTGCTGCTGAGAGAGAGAGAGAGGGGGGGGCTGGGGAGGCTCGCGTGCTGCTGAGAGAGAGAGGGGGGGGCTGGGGAGGCTTGCGTGCTGCTGAGAGAGAGAGAGGGAGAGGGGGGGCTGGGGAGGCTCGAGTGCTGCTGAGAGAGAGAGAGAGGGGGGGGGCTGGGGAGGCTCGGGTGCTGCTGAGAGAGGGGGGGGCTGGGGAGGCTTGCGTGCTGCTGAGAGAGAGAGGGAGAGGGGGGGGCTGGGGAGGCTCGAGTGCTGCTGAGAGAGAGAGAGAGGGGGGGCTGGGGAGGCTTGCGTGCTGCTGAGAGGGGGGCTGGGGAGGCTCGAGTGCTGCTGAGAGAGAGAGAGAGGGGGGGCTGGGGAGGCTCGCGTGCTGCTGAGAGAGAGAGAGAGGGGGGGCTGGAGAGGCTCGGGTGCTGCTGAGAGAGAGAGGGGGGGGCTGGGGAGGCTCGTTGTGCTGCTGAGAGAGGGGGGGGGGGGGGGCTGGGGAGGCTCGCCTGCTGCTGAGAGAGAGGGGGGGGGGCTGGGAAGTAACTTTCACCAGCGTGGCCTCCATCGTCACAGACGATCCCGCTTTCAGTCACGGACAATTGTATGTTGCTCTCTCCAGAGGTCCATCTTTTCATTCACTCACACTGGTATCCACAAACCCACCCCATTTGGACAACTGTGTCATTCAGCAAGTGTTCACCCATCAATACATAATTATGCGGCGTATGTTACGCAGCGGGTTGGCTAGTAGTAAATAGTAAAGGAACAAGGAGAACAGACATGAGTCAAATAACAACTGAAGATTGTAACCTTAATTTCAAATTGCTCTTTCCTCTCTCTTTTTATCTCCATTAAAGCCATGTACAAATATAGCCTAAGCAGTCAATGTCATGGTGTGTCAATCACACTGTAAGCACTTTCAACATATATATTGTGAAGTGTGAGTAGTTGCTTGACAGCAATTTCTAAAAATCTCACAGAGTATACCTGGCATAAGACCACTATTTCTCCCTTGGAACTGCACTACTATCAAAGTGCAGAGGTGGGGTTCAATTTTCAGCACCACAGTTGTAGGCTGGAGGTCTACGGAGTGGAACGAATAACCAAGAAGAGGGCTGGTGTGCATCCAATAGTGCTGACTGTCAACAATAAAAAAGCTGAGCTTGCTAACCATTGAGCTTCACTGAACTTTCTCTTTCTATTTTATAGTGTTTTTTTTCCTGTCCAGGAAACTGCCCTGACTTCTGTTGTCCGTCCACCCTATTGGTTACAGTTGTTTTTCATGTGGCCTATCAAGCACTTCTGCTGTGTCCTTCACTTGCATAAAGCACACTCTCAGAGCAGCCGAGAGCATAATACTTAGAATAATATTAATAAATACAAAATTTGCCAACAAATAAAAAAAAACTGCTGGCTACTTTTCTTTTTTCTTTAGTGTCACCAATTTGAATCAAATTCGTCAAGGCATGTTTGAGATTTTGGGAATATTAGTTTTTTTATTTTGGGGGTTTACCCCTAAAATACTGATATATTGAAATGTCCCTTCTTAGCAGATACCTGCTTACCTACATGTAACCTCCTGCAAAATTATAGTTTTAACTAAACAGAAAATAGTGTTTTGTTGATGAGTGTGTGAATGAATCAATTTTGCATTGTTTTATATATACAGAAAACCCCACATATCACACTTTGTATATAGTTTCTCTGCATATACTGGTTATATCACATATCCAAAACAAGGTGTGTCTGGTGTGAGTGGGTCTGGATATGTAAGTGAGCATGCCACATACTGGCTTCCCATCCAGGATAGTTCTGGCCTAGTGCCCTAGATTTTAGGAGGCCCAGACCCCTCATGGACCCCGTGATCATCAGAGGTGACTGTGTGCTGAGGGTGCAGACCTATAAATACCTGGGAGTGCAGCTGGATGATAAATTAGACTGGACTGCCAATACTGATGCTCTGTGTAAGAAAGGACAGAGCTGGTTATACTTCCTTAGAAGGCTGGCGTCCTTCAACATCTGCAATAAGATGCTGCAGATGTTCTATTAGACGGTTGTGGCGAGCGCCCTCTTCTACGCGGTGGTGTGCTGGGGAGGCAGCATTAAGAAGAAGGACGCCTCACGCCTGGACAAACTGGTGAGGAAGGCAGGCTCTATTGTTGGCATGGAGCTGGACAGCTTGACATCTGTGGCAGAGCGACGGGCGCTTAGCAGGCTCCTATCAATTATGAAAAATCCACTGCATCTACTAAACCGTGTCATCTCCAGACAGAAGAGCAGCTTCAGTGACAGACTGCTGTCACTGTCCTGCTCCACTGACAGACTGAGAAGATTGTTCCTCCCCCAAACTATGCGACTCTTCAATTCCACACGGGGGGGTAAACGTTAACATTATTCAAAGTTATTGCCTGTTTTTACCTGCATTTTTATTACTCTTTAATTTAATATTGTTTTTTGTATCAGTATGCTGCTGCTGGAGTATGTGAATTTCCAGTTGGGATTAATAAAGTATGTATGTATGTATGTATGTATGTATGTATGTATGTATGTATGTATCTATCTATCTATCTATCTATCTATCTATCTATCTATCTATCTATCTATCTATCTATCTATCTATCTATCTATCTAGTGCTCCAGTGCTAGACATTTCAGAGATGATCCATACTGCATCTTACATCTTGCCTGAAGAAGGGGCCTGAGCTGCCTCAAAAGCTTGCATCTTTTTAGTTTGCCAATAACAGGTGTCATTTGCTTGATTTCTCATTGCATCCATAATGGCTAACACGGTACAACACCCTAGTATTCACTCAGAATTGTACAAAAAAACATGCAGTGAGTGGCAGTTCTGTAGATGTTGATAGAAAAAGTCACAGGAGAGTGGCCTGACTGGTTTGAGTTGACAGAAAGGCTAAGGTAACTCAGATAACTACTCATTACAACTGTGGTATGCACAGCATGTCAAACCTTGAGGTGGCAGGGGAACAACAGCAGAAGACCACATTAGGTTCCACTATTATCAGAAACAGAAAGCTGATGCTGCACAAGGCAAGAGGTTCACACAAATGTCTGAAACTCCATTTATTCTGAGGCACACAAATGATGGTGCCAAATTCTAACCCTAACAGCATGAATCCAGGCACCCAACCTGCTTTGTGTCAACAGGCCAGGCAGGTGGTGGTGTAATGGTGTCAAACATGTTTTTTGGCACATTTGGGGCTGTTAACACCAATCAATCATCGCTTGAATGCCATGGCCTATTTAAGTATTATTGCTGATCATGTGCATCCCCTCATGGCCACAATTTAATCATCTTCTAATAGCTACTTCCAGCATGATAATGCAGCGTGTCACAAAGAAAAAGTCACCTAAAACTGGTTTCATGTCACTGGATCTGAATCCATCAGAACACCTTTGGAATGTGGCAATATGGATTCGCAGCCAGAATGTGCAGCTGATAAATGTGCAGAAATTGCATGATGTGGACATGTCAACAGTATTAGTATAGTGCTCCTAAGAATTTACCAAGACAGTGTAGCTCTTTCTCCATTTTTCATCTTCAGCAGGCTTGAAATGAGCCCACATTTCAACATGTTAGCTCTCTATGCAGTAAGATAGGTTAATTTGCATAACACAGTTCAGAAATACTTAGTTGCACCAATCAGCATACAGATAAATAGTATAATCTTTAACACAACCTGTACTTTTGAAATATGTAAAGGTCCTAAAATAGTTAAGCAGATTAATAGTCTTTGTAAAACATCATACCATTAAATAAGAAGTTCTTATATACAAATTCTTATAGAGAACAAAACAAAAATAATTAATTTTCACTATCTGATTGTTTCTTTGGTGAATGTGCTGGAAATGAATGGTATAAAAAGTACAGGATAATCAAACATTTAGAAACTCTCACAAAGTCATACAGAATGTTTTCCCTAAAAAGTGGCACACTTATTAGCACTCCTGCTTGGCACCTATTTCCTCTGGTAGTCCATATTTCCAAATTCTCAAAATATACAATAGTTTATCTGTAAAGTCTAAATTGGCCTATTGCAGGAAGATGTAGGTGTGTGTGTGTGTGTGTGTGCATGACTATGCTCTGAAAATGTTTTGCTTCTGGTCCAGGACTATTTCCTTTTTGATGGTGCCATGACGGGCATTAGCACCTTGTGACCCTGAAACTGGTTCAGAAAACCAATAAATGTTACTATAGTAGACCAGGTCAATCTGTGTCACTGTTTAGTCCTTTTTAGAAGATTTTTGAGCAGCCTTTCATTTAATCAGCATAGGATATTTGCATAGATGTATAGTAGATGGGCTGAATTACGACACAATGAAAAGTAACTTCCTTGTACTGCAGCTTTCATGGAGAAATTAAATATCATGCATAGCTCACAGGTTATGGCTTTATAGCAGTTTTCAAGGAATTGTGGCTTTCAAGTGGAATTATGATGACCTTTTTCAGAATTCTACAGAGAAATGGGTTGCTTGATTTTTTTTCCAGGTACATGGTTGAGATTCCAGAAAAAAAAAAAAAAAAAAAAAACATTTTTCAGGACATTTTCTTTCTAGCAGTGAGTTACTTGCCTTCTCCTGGCACTGACGTATACTGTATTTAAATATAAACAAATAACTAAGCATCTTATCGCATCTTATTTTCTGAAACCACTTTTCCTGGTGAAGGTCACGATAGCAGCAAGCAGTAGAAACAAGCAGATCAACACAGCAGCTAACCAGTAAAATTTAACTTGAGAATAGCGCTAACAAACCCTGCGGTTGTGGGTTCAAATCCTGCTACTGACACTGAGTGACCATGAGCAAGCTGCTTGACCTGTCTGTGCTCCATTTAGAAAACCAAAAGGAAATGTAACCAATGGCATTATAAATGTTGTATGTCACTTTGGATAAAGGCGTCCGCCAAACAAGTAAATGTAAATGTAAATGAAGAGATAATGAAGTGTTACATCAGCCAACCCACAAAAACTACACATAATACATAACTTTTAACTTAAAATAGCATGTTAACATAACAGAAAACAGATATTCAGCTTAATCAGAAGAGAAGGACCTGAATATTCTGTATATCCAAGAAATGGAAGTAAGACAGTTTACATGGCTAGTTTAGGGGATATTACTCTAACCAGGTAGCAGAGGCAGATCTATAGAATTTTACATGGTGTGGCTGGAAGATTTTTAAAAGGGTTACAACATGAAAACATTATTCATTCAGATGCAAGTATATGGCATACATGTTTGAGCTAGGTGTATTGCTCAGAGTAGCAATCAGCAGTTTATTGTTTGATTAGCATAATTTACACATTCTACCCTAAAAGAAACAGACAAATATGTTCAACAATATTCACGTACATTTGTAAAATTAAGTGTCATATTGTTTTTGAAATTATTCAGATATACAGTATCTGCTGCAGAAGACCTGTCCTAAAAACAGTGTTCCTTTTCATATGACAATTACAACTAGAGAAAATTCAACTATAAGAGGTGAATAGGACGATTACCATGTTGTCTATCAAATCTTTTCACAAAGTCATCCAAATTCAAAGATTTACTGCATTGGGACTCAATGCTCAGTATAGCCAAATTTGACAATCTACTTTCTGCCATTATTCTTTGATTAGTTTTACAGCTGAAAAATACCGTTCACTAGAAGCACTGCTGACTGGTAATACCACAGCTATCTTACACAAGCGTAACAGCTCAAAGAACACATCCCAGTATGGGTCCAAAATATATACAAGTTCCAAGAAAGTGGCAGGATTTTGTTGACCTTTCTTTTTATGCCTTTCTAAGAATATCATAATCTGGTAAAGTTCAAGTCTTCAATAATGGACTCATAAGCATTTGCAAAAAGAAGAACACCCTCCTGTCTTAGAAAGCTAGAACTAGATGGGTTTAGAGTCTGGATACCAATCATGATATGGCAGTTGGTATTAGAAAAAGCGCTTTTCCAATTCCCCAATCATGCTATCAATAACTGAGTAATGCATTTTGACATATTCACTGTCTGTTTCTACCTGCTATCCAAGGCTGGTGGTGACAACATAATCTTTTGAGTTTCCCTGTTACGTTCACTGACCACTTTGGGAAGTACCGGGTTGTAGAAATACCATTTCCTTCACAAGTGTCAACTATATCACTCCAAATCTCATAAAAATAGGCATAGCTATGACAATGTGTCATTCTGTCTTCCCGTGACTGAATTAAATTAACAGCCTTAAAAAGATTGAGTGTTTTTGACAACAGCATGTCTGAAAAAAATATAGAATCACCTAAAACCTTTCTGAACATCACAAGACACCCTACAAAGTTCAAATCAATTTGGCACAGTATTCCTCTAGCTTCAATAGCTCTCTGTCGATTGCTCTCATATTGACTTTCTTCAAGCACTTTATGAATAGCAGACAGCCTGTCCTTTACATTCTGACATGCTACATGTCTGTAAGGCCAGCATGTATCGCTAAGGCAATGAAGCTCCCTTGGTGTCCCTGTAAATATCTCACACTGCCCATCTAACCATTTGTGATGGACATAGGGTCCAGACATGAATGTGTACAACAAAGCAAAAAAAATTCCAGTATCAGGTACACTTCTGACTGCATCAACTATCACCAAGTTTAAGCAAGGTGCACTGCAATGGACATAAAATGCAAATTTGGCAACATCTTTAATCCTACCTGAATGTACCCCCCGATAACTGTTGCTCCATCATATACTTGACCTATAAGTTTTTGTTTATTATCCAAAACATTCCTCTCCAATAATTTTAGCACTTGATGCACTAGCATCCAACCTTTCTGCCTCTTGAAACTCAAGGAAACTCTCATAAAACATGCTGCTGTATTTCTGTTCAATGACATCTGCTATTTTTTTTGTTTGTTTACATCATTAGTTTCATCCACAATTTGAAAATCATTGTTAAACTCGTCTTTTCACGATTTTTTATATACATCGACACCAATGACAGCAAATTTATGGAAAAAGCACTGTGCAATGACAAGTATTTGTAAGTACTGTATTAGGGTACAATAAAGTTCTCAAACCATGCACATAAAACAAGAATAATAATAAATAGAATAATGTATAAAATGCTGTAAACATAAAACATGGAATTATAACATGTAAAAAGTAATATAACATGGAACTGGTGTTAAGACTTTGAATTTAGTTCTTTTTTTGAGTATATCACCACCTTTAATGTTAATTTCAGCTAAACACCTAACTGCAAATCACACACACCACAAAGGACCAAGGAAAAGGATAGAATTTTTGAATTATTTTTAACATTACCTCATTCTTTCATCTGGGACAGACCATCTCAATCTCACAAACTGCACTCAGTTAAATCTGTAGCACCAGACAAAAAAAAAAAAATGAGGAGGAGACACAAGTGGTATAAAACCTTTGCTCTCTGAAGGGGAAATTTACATGGAAGGCTGGGCAGAGGACAGAAGAATTTTTCTGAAACTTAGTTATTAATTACAATTATTGAATTTATAGTATATTTACGTTGGGGCAAATGAGGTGGCACATAATTTTCTCAGGGAAGCAAATGCCACCCTATGCCCCCCCTGTAGATCCACCCTTGCCAGGAAGGCTTGTCACTCTTCACTGCGCAGGAACAGAAATGTAAAAAAAACCCTTGTAACAGCTTCACAATAAGGCCTGTTACAGTCTTCACCCTGGCAAAGGGTAAACTCAGGACACATCACTAATGGAACCAATTTTTCTGCGGAACCACAGCTATGTATTATTCCAACAATGAGGCACCCAATTAAAGTCTAGTTATAAAAGGGTCAGGCAAGCAATAAGACCTCTGTGGAGGTAGGCAGGCACTTCAAATTTTAACTACTTTTTGCTTAATAACTGACAATAATAAACTCTGATATACAGGCACAGTGGGGATGTGTATATTTCCCATTTAGTTAAAAATTTGGCAGAATTGTGCATCTAGGGCAGTAGGTTTCTGCTAAGAAAAGACATTAAGATATATTAAAATGTGGGGGTAAAAACTCCATCTATAATAGAAAAACTAAATGCACCAAAATCTCAAAAATGCTTTAACTGATATGATTGAAATTTGGTGATATCACAGAAAAAGGAAAATTAGCCAACCTGTGTTTTTTTAAATTGTTAATACATTATTTATTTATATACCTACCTATTTATGTCTCTCTATTATAAAAAAAAATTTGGGAGGGAGACGAGACATGATCTTCTCGGAAGACACTGTAACGTCCCGCAAGACAAGGCAGTGAGAAAAAAGGACAGCTGCTGTGCAGGGTTTTAAATGATTGACGCGCAGTGCGACAAGCAGAACACGCAGCTCGCTAGCAGCAGCAAACCAGAAGATGATCCGATCGCATCTCCTTAGCATGTGTTCAGCCCACCCCCCCTATTCCTTCACAACGTGAGCAGCAGAGACGTGTGGTGGCAAAAGGACAGCCGCTATACAAGCTTTTAAATGATTGACGCGCAGTGTGACAGGCAGAACACACAGATCGCCAGCAGCAGATCCGACCGCATCTTCTTAGCGTGCGTTCAGCACCCCCCCATAATTCACAACGCGAGCAATGTCATACATCCCGCGAGTAAGATTTAACCATGCCCGGGGATGGAAATAAAGGACAAAGAGTACATGACAAAGTAGAACGTTGTAAAGAATTCAAAAATGTTGCCGCATTACACATAATAGAGATAATGGAAGTACGAAAATTCCAAAGTCTTAAAAAAAGGATATGTAAGATCACATTAGTGCAAACAAAAGGAAATTACTACTCGGTGAAATAACGGAACAGCAAAAAGAGATTGAATATATTGTTCGGATTTAAACTTTAAGTCGTCTAATTCGTGTTGCCAGTGAGAATTAAAAGATTCCAAAAACGTTGGTGCGGTATGAAGTCCCATGAGACAGAGACTTTTAACATGAGATTCTTTCAAGTCACGCCCTGCTTACAACTATTTACAAACAAGACCACAGTCATCTAACCTCAGTCGTATAAATGCTTTTGTCAAACTCACTTCCTGCGCTCTCTGCTCTTATAAATTTTATCACGACGATAATTTTATACTTTCTACATGACAGGTCAACAACAAAGTGAAGAAGAAAGAGCATGGACAAACATTCAAGAAAAGTTGTTTTATTTATTAGAGAGTAAGAAACGATATTCACTCACAGGCAGTTATACGCTGTGTTGTCAAGATGTAAGTCCAAAAACAGAATCAAAATTCAATGCGCTCTTGAAAAAAACTTAATTCCAAATATTGTTTTAACTAAAGTTTTAAAGTAAAAGTGAAAATGATGCATATGTAACAATTCCCATGAAAATAACAATCTCTTTAAATTGTATATCGAGTAAACCAAACCCAGGGGTGGGCAAGCAAAGCGAGCCGGGGTGGAGCCCCCTAGTATTTATTAATTTGAAGACTTTCTGTAAAAAGCCAAATCCCCCTCTAGACAAATAAAGTTCTATCTATCTATTATTTATTTGTCAGTATTTATTAACATTCTGATATTATGCTAACATAGATGATCTGTGCTGTAAACCAGCTTTCCACATACGACGAAGCAGAAGCGATGACTAGCTAAACAAACAGCACCACAAACCAATAGGGTGAATGGACGACTGAAAAAGAGGCGGTGTCCTAGACAGGAAAAATGAGACCCAATCATATTTGTCATGTACATTGAGGTGTGAAATGGAAGGAGATAGTTTGGTGAAGTTCAAAGAAAACGTGACACTCAATGGTTAGCAAGCATGCTATAAACCTTCAGTGTCAGGCCCTATAGTTGTAATTATAGGTGCTGCTTCGCTAGAAGCAAAAAGAGAGAGAGAGAGAAGTAGAGACGGAAGTGGTGTCCTCCGATCCAGTACAAGCCTGGACAATCAGCATCAGTTTAAACTTGGGTCCCTCACAAGTTATTCCTTTGTAATATACAATCGCATCTATGGATTTTAAAAGGGGACCCCACACCTTCTCTTCCAAAATCACATTTTCATGCGTATCTAAAGGTTATATATTTGTCTTAAAGGCAGAGCTTCAATTTTATAAAGTGGTTTTCTGAGAAAGAAGTAGAATTACAAGTTCAATTTCTTCTTTTGGATTTATTCATCAGAAAGAGAAAAAAAACTATGTGGACAATGTAGAAAACACTTCCTGTTCCTTTCTTCCTTATACAGTAGATTGATACAATTGATAGGTATGAAGAATATCTCTGTCTGTAATTACCAAGTTACATACAGAACACAGAAATGAAAGACGCTACAACAGGCATGCAGGCAGTAAGATTGACAGACAGACAGACAGATCTATTGGACAAATGGATAGGAAGGACCTAATGGGATTAACAAGTGGACGCTGTACTGGTCTAAATTCAAAATCCACCAGTTTACTGGTCAATCTACATCTCTATCGTTACTTATGGTTATGAGCTGTGGAATTCCAAGTTCAAGAAGCAGAAATGAGCTTTCTTTGCAAGGTGACTGAGCCAACACTCCATTAGAGGCAGAGAAGCTCATTGATTCTGGTGAGCTTCAGAATAAGAGTTGCTGAGCTAGTTAAGGTGGTCTGGGTAAGTCAAAAGAACGGCCCTCTCTAGAGTTACTCGAGGCATTTCCTATTAGGCAAAGACCCTGTAGTAGACCCTGGACACACTGGCTTGGGATCATTCCCCAGGGAGATCTGGAATCTGGAGCTAGGGACAGGAAAAACTGGGCTGACCTGCTTCCACCACAAAGCTCACCAGGAAAAGTGGTGTGATGAGACAAGACAGCCAAAAGGGCTGATTGCAATTACAAATACAGTATAGCATCTCTGTATGGTCAGACCTGACATACCCAACATTGACCTTCACTTCCTTTGTGATGTTCACAATTAATCCTTAATGAAAGTAGGAGCATTGGTATGTGCGAGTATCTGAAACGTGTTTAAGTGGATCATTGTAGCTGGCAACATCATAAAAGAAATGGTTCTTATTTAAATTAATTAATGGCTTATTGATAGACATGGAGAACAAAGGGGCACAGTTAAAACAAAAATGATCAGTAACCAATCAATAAAAAATAACAGCCAAATACAGGAAATTAGCAATATGTGGTTAACAAAACTGACATTAGACTTAATATGCCCAAAGCAATATTGTTTCTGAAAGTTTATTTAAGTAAAATAATACTAGTCTAGAAATATAGGAACTCTCAGAATGGGAAAAAGTATTGAAAACAAACACACCAGTGACTCCAAGTCTAAGGAAAGGGTGAAAGTTATCAGCAAATGTCTTTGAATGACATTTAAAGGTTACAGACATGGCAAGAGGTGCATAGAAAGATATAGGTATGACCTCAGGAAAACTGCATATTGTGTGTAATATGATGACAAACAGCAATTTCTGGTCACTGTGAGCCCCAGGAAAGCTAACCCCACCTTTAATGGAGCCCTTAGCTTCTGGCAAAAAACAGGATATTTAATCAATCAACAGACAAAAGGAAACCCTGACCTGCAAGATGAAATTGACAGTTGCTAGGCACCTTTTTGCCATAAAGCAAAGCTTGCTTTTAAAACAAGAAAACCTGTTGCCATCTGCTCTTTTGTGAATAAGCATATTAATTAGTTCAATGAACACTCCACAACAGAATCCTGATACAGCTAGAGTATACGTTCTACCAAACTAGTGGAGCTGACCATGAAGGCAAAGTCTGGAAATTGTAGCTTTTTTGAGTATCTGTTGAGAATTCAGGAGATAAAACAGATAAACATGAGCTTCCCTCCACAGATAAAGAAATAAAAAGAAACAAAAAACACACACAAAAACTTTACACATACTCATCAAACAAGAAGCCTAAAAGTTTTGTGGCTTTACTCAAGTCCTGTATGATAAAACAGGAAACCAGCTGGTTCCAGAGACTCTGATCATTAATTCCGTTTCAAGCATTATCCACCATAATGTTCATGTAAAAATCATTAAACCAAAGATAACTGTATAATATTTTGATTTCAGTAAAAGGAAAATTTGGTATTTATTTATAAGTCAATGTTATTTCTTCACAATCACAGTATATTACTAATTTTTTACATGAAATTATGTTCTAAACTGAAGCATCTACTATATAATAAAAACATTACTGTCTGTTTGCAGGAGTATGCTTAGTGCCTCCAATGAATCTGATTGGTCAGTTTGGCTTTGGTGTGATTTGTGTGGTTTAACTTATACTGTAATAACGATTATGATATGGCTAAAAGTTGGTTTGTTCCCCTGTCTCAACACAATGTATAAGTTACTAATATTTCAAATACCTCAACTCTCTTTAAATCCTGTGACAATTCAGTTTATTTGCTTTCTTTCTATTTTGAGTTAATTTCAAAATGACTGAGTACAGTACATGCAGAACATAATCACCTTCACAATTAACTTTATATTAACTGATATATGGAAGGAGGTGGTTGCCCCACATCAAAGGCTGTGTTCCTTTATGTAAATAATATCATCCATCTATCCATCCATCCAACTACCTTCTTAAAAGTTATTTATCCTGAACAGGGATATGGGGGAGCGGGAGTATATCCCAGCAAGCATCGGGTGTCAGGCGGGAACAATCTCTGAACAAGGCACCAGGGCATCAAAGGGTAAACGTGTGCGTGCACAGACACACACACACACAAAGGCCAATTTAGCATCGACAATCCATCTAACCTGCATGTCTTTGGGGTGTGGAATGAAATCCACGCAGGCACAGGCAGACCATTCAAACTCAACATAGCGAACTCCAGGGATGCATATACAGTAGAACCTCTGGTCACAAACATTTCTGAACTCGTACAAATTGGGTTACGATCAAAAAATTTGCCGAAATTTTGCATCTGTTCATGACCACACACTCTGGTGGCGAACAACAA